>NC_092722.1:152972456-153597456 GCF_047496885.1 Scyliorhinus torazame | reverse complement strand
GGAAGGAGACGCAGAATTCCTTTACACCACCCCCTTAACCATGACCCAATTACAGGACGCGTGCAAAAAGATCACACCGTTCCTCCCCACCTCAGACCCCCACCACCTCTTTGCTAGAGTGAAGCAGCAGGCGACCATGTACGGCCTGGATGAGCGTGAGCAAGTGAAGCTCACAGTTTTGAGTTTAGACCCTTCGGTTGTAGCAGCCCTTCCCGACCCATAGAATGTAGGAGGAGGCACCCTTGCAGAGATGCACGCAGCGATCCTAGACGCGATCGGCTACAACAGAGGTGACCCAGTAGAAGGCCTGAATAAGTGCAGGCAGAAAAAGACAGAACACCCCACAGCGTTTGCTGGACACCTGTGGATTCATTTCACAGCAGTTTTTGGTAATTTAGAACGTGCCCATTTGCCCCAAGACGGTATGGCCAAATGGACCCGCACCCTTATCTTCCATGCCACAGAGGCAGGACAAAAAGCCTGTACGAACTATGACCCCTCAGATGAAGCCCACAATGAGAAATGGGTTTTAAAAAGATTGTCCCGCGCCTGGGAGCAGTCTGTACAAAGCAAACCCGCAGTTAGGAAACCCGAGGAACAGCAGGCAGAAGCAGACATCCAAGCGGTGAAAACGCACCAGAACCCCGCATGGGTGAACGAAGGCAGGACCAGCCCCCCTCAAAAGCCACAGGAATGTTACAATTACGGATAATTAGGACATTACGCACGAGAATGTCAAGCCCCCCTGAAACAGCAATGGAATCAGCCCACAAATGCCCCCCAAACCAGCAAAGACACCAACAGCCCCGACCCCCCACCCAGGGAACCATACCCAAGGGAACAATGCACCAGAGAGCTTGCTCCACCTTATGTGCCCCAAGGGTCATGTTACAACTGTGGGCAGTCAGGACACTTCGCCCGAGATTGCAGAAGACCCCCACCAGCTAGACTAGCCGCCAGCTATGAAAGAGAACACCACCCACAGCAGCTACAAGGTCCCAGCTGCCCCATTCAAACAGTGAGCGCTTACCCACCACTTCTCCTGGCAGGGACACCTCAGCAAGGCCACTTCATTTTTGTTTCACTCCTCCTTCCTCTCTTCTTCGGCCACACTACACTGCCTCCATATGCTAGTTACACCCCAGTCCAAATGTGATTTACGATGTCCTTTCTGATGAAACCTGCAGCATGTTTGTTCAATGTTTGTTTGTTACTGGTATTGTTAAGTGTTGTTTGTACACTCGGAAGTTCCACGGCCACATGCCATATTTTTCGGCCGAAACCTATGAGAACCTGCCCGCACGCTTTTCGGCAGAAACCGCTGAGAGCTTGCCAGCCCCCGTTCATAACTGCTCTTCTGGTTCGAAGGTAGAACCAATACGGCAACCCCCCACGATGACAACGTTTTTGCCCGTTCTTATCGGTTGCTCAGGCAGTGGAGACACGGCATTGGGCCCCGCCCTGCCTGAGAACCCCCCTCTGGTCAGCTATGGTCGGGTAGAGCACACACGACATTGGTCGCCGTCCTACCCGGGGATTCCATCCAATTCTTACCCGTCGCGGCCCATACGCACCTCATTTCGGCACTCTTGGTTCAAAAAGTTTTGTTTTGTTTTCCGGCAACCTTTAGGTTGCCATCCCTATGCAATTTACATCCTCAAACATTTGGATGGTAAATCGCACAGTCTGGGAGATGGCTCACATTGGTTCAGTATTTTTAAGTGTGTCTTGTCCGGAATATTCGGTTTAAAATTTTTTTTTTTAAATGAGGGAGTCACACATGGTGACAAATTGTAAAGGGAAATTGGCACTAAAAGACAGACATGCTAACATTCAAGATATTACACAAGATAGTAACAGATATTATGCTTGTGTCCATAGAACTCCGGAACCTCAGGAACTTCAGAGGAAGAAAAAGAAGAAAAGAAGACAACAATGAAGACATCATACGTGTTTTTCGTCGTTATTGTAATTTGTATCCGGTTCCGCGCGAATGTGAACCCCCTGACCCCAAACCTCCCGGCCGTCAATGATTCACTTCAACACACCATCATGGTGTGATACGTTTACAACCTGGTATTCACTATCATACGTAATTGAATCCCTTCTAGTACTGGCGATATTCTGCAGCATCGTACAGACTATCCGCATGAGGAAATGGCGAAGGAGAGCCTACCGCTCTCGCACCCCGGTATACAGGATGAGATCCCTATTTTCAGACTTCATCAAACCCCCCAACCCCTCGCGTGAATTAAAGTGCATCCGCTTTCTTTATGGGTGTTTGTGGACCTGAACGAAAAGGTAATTTGTTCCCCTGACCTGGTGGACCAATTCCGAAGCTAAGTATAGGCCTTTTAGTGACAGGAATAGTCTAGAAAGTAGAGTTTATGCATGAGTAGTGATTTGCTGTGTATAATAAATGTGTTTTGATTTGATTCTTACTAATTGGTGTGTTGAGTTATTGATCATTACTTAAACTTGAACCTCGTGGTGGTATTATAAAGATACCTGGCGACTCTAGAGCAAAGGCTAATCAAACAGAGCAAATTACGAATTAAGAGCCAACCAAAAAAGTTAGCAACACCGCCCCCACAACCCAAAAGATGTGCAAGTAGGTGGATTGGCCACGCTAAATTGCCCCTTAATTGGAAAAAAAATTAATTGGGAACTCTAAATTTTAACAAGAGAGGGAAAAAAGCGACAAATAAAAACCTTTACACATAAGTAAAAGGAAAAACTTTAATTTGTTCTCTACGCCTTAATTCAAATTAAGCAAACTAATATAGTTCCAGTACCATTTATGAAGAAAGTTAACAATCATGTTTATTTGCTTTTTCTGTCCAGAGCCCTTGAAGAGCACTTTCAGCAGCAAATAAAATAACTTCTTGGCAGATTAAAATCCTATGGCAAACTGAAATGACAGACCGACCTGGTTCCTCCCATTAATTACACCATCTGTACCAAAGCATGAGGCATTCTTCGGTCTCCTCTTACATGATGTCCCATGACCTGGTTAGCCAGGACCAAATATGATGGCCGGGATTCGCCAATCCTGGGACCAAGTACTGATGCCGGCAAGCCACTCCGGCGTCAACGGGCCTCAACTGGCAGCTATCCACCCCTTCCCAGGGGGCTAGTATGGCGCCGGAGTGATATCCTCAGCTCCGGCGCCCTAACGTTGGCGCAAGTCCGCGCATGCGCGCCACGGCCAGCAAGAGTTTGCCCATGCACGCCATGGTTGGCGTGAGTTCACGCATGCGCGTGGGTTCCCATCTCCACGCCGGCCCCTGGGCAATATGGGGGAGCCCGACAGGGGCCCGGCGTAGAGGAACATAGGCCCCCACGGAACTAGCCCGCCCGCTGATCGGTAGGCTCCGATCACGGGCCAGGCCACCGTTGAGACCCTCTCCAGGGGTCGGATTCCTCCATGCTCCCCCTCCCACCAAGATAGCCCCCGCAGACAGAACTCTGAGGTCCCGCCGGGTGGGACCATGTGTAACTGATAGAAATCTAGTTTTAATATATAATAAGTTTAAAAGGAAGAAATGGTTCAAAATCAAAATGGCTTATTAAAGTGGTTCAGGATCAAAAATTTTAAAAGCAAGAAATGGTTCAAAATCAAAATGGCTTATTAAAGTGGTTCAGAAAATGGTTCACTAAGGTCACATAGTTCAAACAGACAAACACTGAAAACTGCTGAATAGCATGAGAATGATAAGATTAAAACTCAAGACAGATACATTTCATACACATTCGTTAGTATGTGAATCTGGGCAAAGCTCCTATTTCAATGGTAATGAGAACGGATATAAAGTGTGATGGGAACGAGATATTACAGTCACCCCTGACTAAAAAATTTGATGGACAGCCATTTTTATCGAATAAATGAACTATAATTATTATGACCCAATCACAGACAGAACACTAGCAACAACAATTACCTTAAAAATAGGTGCCAATTTTGAGCAAATTATTCCAGATTCATCTTACTTCCTGTCTTTTACTATTTCCTGCGCTTTGCTCTGAAAGCTGCCATTTTGTCTATTTTCATCTTCTCTGTATCGTGTATTTTAATTTGAAGAAAACATCAAGAACTGTAATTTTTATTGAATTTGACTCAGTCATCTGTATTTGCTTGGACAAAACGAACTTTTAAAAACTCGGAATTTACAAGCCAACTGACTTGATCAAGAGACATCTGAAAACGGACTGAATAAAGCTTGAATTTACTTCACGCATAAAGCTCAGTCTTAAGTTCTGTCGAGTAATATATTGTGCGCGACACTTAAGATATATTGACCAAAGTACCAAAATCCAACATTTGGTGAATATAGACAGTATCAGTGACAAATGGATTGCAATACCTTAATTTTATGGATGCTATCAGTAACCCACGCCGGCGGGACACGGCCGAACTCAGCTGGCACTCGGCCCGTCGAGGCCTGGAGAATCGCTGGGGGGGCGGGGGTGCTTTCAACAGCCCCCGATCAGTGCGGTGCCGATCTCGCCGATTCTCGTGCCCCCCCGGCGATTCTCCAACCCAGCCCGGGGTCGGAGGATCCTGGCCAATATCCGTCATGAATTACCTACATCTCAGGGACCTCCAAACCAAAACAATATTCCATTCGCCACTATCATGAGAATGTCGCTTTAAGAAATGTTTGGCTGCTCATATTACTGCAATGATGTCAGAGTGTGGGTGGAGCTGGGCTGTCCTATCATCTTTTTACTTTCTTTTTTGAGCAGGCTGCAGGGTGTGTTTTAGTTTTGTTTTCAGATCTGGATAGCTGCAGTCACAGCCAGAAGGTGGATGAGTTTCTCTCTGTAATCTAAAGACTGTAAATCTATCCTTTGGTGATTTAAAACTAATAACTGCTTGCAGTAATGACTTTAATCTAATGTGCTTCTGTTGAAAAGTGTTTCTTCGGTCTTCTGGATGTTGTTTGGGAAGTTGATAAGCATTACTTAGTGTTGTATTCTTTGGGGGTTATATTTGAATTAATGGTTGCTAAGGTGTTCACTGTATGTTTTAAAAAGGTTAACTTGAGTTCATAGAATAAACATTGTTTTGCATAAAAATACTTTTCAATTTCTGCTGTACCACACCTGTAGAGTGGGCCGTGTGCTCCCCATACCACAATCTATTAAAAGTTGTGGGTCAGGTGAACTCCATGATACATTTTGGGGTTCTCTAAACCCTGGCCCATAACAATTGGGGACTCGAGGGGGATAAAAGTCTATCTATCGGATTGGCTTAGTGAACCTAAAGACATGAGGGATGAGCATATTGTGGTTGCTTTTCAGGTGTGGTATTTCAGTTAAGTAGGGAGTATGTTGTGGACAATGGCTCTGTCAGAGGCTCTGAAGACTTTGGGGGTGGGGACGGTCACACGCAGTACCTTACGGACAGAGACTAAAAGCAGACCGTTAGATTTGGCAAAAACATTGCAGTTAACATTGCCTGACAAAATGTGAAAAGATGAGGTAATTATGGCGGTGGCTAAGCATTTAAAGTTGCCTGAGATACAGTCTGACCCATTAGAAATGGCAAAGATCCAGTTGCAGATTAAGCAACTTGAACATGAAAAAGAAATAGAGCAGCTTGAATATGCAATGTGAGAAAAAGAAAGAGAGTGGGAGATACAGATCAGGGAAAAAGAAAAGGAGACAGAAGAAAGAAACAAAGAAAGAATAGCCCTAGCAGAACAAAAAGAAAGAGATAGAGAGGACAGGGAAAAAGAGAGAGAGTTTGAACTTCAGAAAATGGCTATGAAACATAACAGTCAGTTAAGATTGGCAGATGTAAAGGGAAACGTACAGTTGGAGGATAGTGATGAGGATAGTGAGAAAGAGCGTCAAAGTCGAATGCTTGGTGGGGATCTATTTAAATATGTCCAAGCATTGCCAAGGTTTGATGAAAAGGAAGTGGAAGCCTCTTTCATTTCATTTGAGAAGGTAGCTAAACAAATGAAATGGCCACAGGACATGTGGGTATTACGGATTCAAACAAAGCTGATAGGTAGGGCTAGTGAAGTGTTTGCATCACTACCGGAGGAGGTATCTGAGACGAATGAGGAGGTGAAAAAGTCCATCTTGGGTGCATATGAACTATTGCCTGAAGCCTACAGACAAAAGTTTAGAAATTTAAGAAAATAATTTGGTCAAACGTACATGGAGTTTGAAAGGCTCAAACAGAGTAATTTTGATAGGTGGATAAGGGCTTTGAAAATAGACCAAACATATGAAGCTCTCAGAGAAATTATACTTTTGGAGGAGTTTAAAAATTCAATTCCTGATGTAGTGAGAACTTATGTGGAAGAGCAGAGGGTTAAAACTGCGAGATTAGCAGCAGAAATGGCAGATGATTATGAATTAGTTCATAAATCAAAGCTTGGTTTCCGACATCAGTTTCAGCCGGTGAGGGATAGAAACTGGGGACATGAGAAATACTCAATTGGTAAAGGTAAAGGTGATCTGATGAGAGATAATAAGGAGAGTGTACCTCAGATTAAAAAAGAAATCCAGGAGGGTGGAAACGAAATGAAAAGTTTCAAATGTTTTCACTGTAAAAACTAGGCCATGTAAAGTCACAGTGTTGGTGGTTGAAGAAAAGCACTGGGAAGGCTGATGTGGTAAAACAGGATAAGACAGTGAGGTTTGTGAGAGTGGTAAAGGAAAGCCCAAGTGAAGCGAAGGAGGTGCAAAAGATTGTACAGCCTGATCAAGAGGTAATTGATAAGAAGGTGCCAGATCTCTTTAAAGAATTTACTTGTGTGGGTAAAGTTTACTCATGTGTATCAGGAGGAGCAGGTAAAGAAGTCACAATTTTAAGAGATACGGGAGCTAGTCAATCTTTAATGGTAAGAGATGAGAAGTTATGTAGTTTGGGAAGAATGTTGCCAAAAACGTTGGTAATATGTGGAATTCAGGGTGACAGGAGTAGTGTTCCATTATACAAGATAAGGTTGGAAAGTCCAATAAAGAGTGGTGAAGTGGCAGTAGGAGTAATAGAGAAACTATCTTGTCCAGGAATACAGTTTATCTTGGGTAATGATATAGCTGGATCACAGGTGGGAGTGATGCCTACTGTGGTTGATAAGCCAGTGGAAAATCAGACAACTGAAGTGTTGAAGGACGAATATCCTGGGATTTTTCCGGATTGTGTAGTAACAAGGTCGCAAAGTCCCAGGTTAAGACAAGAGGAGAAATCAAAGAGTGAAGATGAAGTGGAAGTGCAATTATCAGAAACGATTTTTGATCAAATGGTTGAAAAAGAATAAGAACAGGTTGAGGATGAGGCAGATATTTTTAGTTCAGGAAAATTGGCGGAGTTACAACAAAAAGATATAGAAAGAAAATGGATGTATCAGAAGGCATACACGGGAGAGGAATCTGCGTGTATTCCAGAGTGTTAATACCGTAAAAGTGATGTCTTGATGAGAAAATGGAGACCTTTACATATGCAGGCGGATGAAAAGTGGGCAGAGGTTCATCAAGTAGTATTGCCGGTAGGGTATAGAAAGGAGGTGTTGCGAGTTGCACATGAGGTACCAGTGGGAGGACATTTGGGAATAAGGAAAACTCAAGCAAAAATCCAAAAACATTTTTATTAGCCTGGACTACATAAAGATGTAGTTACATTTTATCAATCATGTCACATGTGAAGTGATAGGGAAACCTCAAGCAGTGATAAAACCAGCGCCCTTAATACCCATTCCAGTATTTGAGGAACCTTTTACAAGGGTCCTAATTGATTGTGTAGGACCGCTTCCTAAAACGAAAAGTGGGAATCAATATCTTTTGACTATAATGGATGTGTGCACTAGGTTTCCAGAGGCCATTCCAGTACGTAATATTACAGCTAAAAAGATTGTGGAGGAATTACTTAAATTCTTTACGAGATATGGACTACCCACAGAAATACAATCGGATCAAGGATCAAATTTTACCTCGAGGTTATTCAAAGAAGTAATGGATAGCTTAGGAATAAAACAACTTAAATTAACTGCGTACCATCCAGAATCGCAGGGAGCGTTAGAAAGGTGGCATCAGACATTAAAGACAATGTTGAGGGCTTATTGTCAAGATTATCCAGAGGATTGGAATAAAGGAATTCCATTCGTACGGTTTGCAATTAGGGATGCACCTAATGAGTCAACCAAATTTAATCCTTTTGAACTAATTTTTGGTCATGAGGTAAGAGGACCACTTAAATTGATGAAGGAAAAATTAGTGAATGAGAAATCGGATATTCCATTATTGGATTAAGTGTCAAATTTTAGGGAACGATTAAATAGAGCAGGTGAATTGGCTAGACAACATTTAAAATGTGATGAAACGGGTAGCGGACAAGAAATCCAAAGTTCATAGTTTTGCCGTGGAGATAAAGTTTTAGTATTGTTACCAGTGGTAGGTGAACCTTTAAAAGCTAGGTTTTGTGGACCTTATCAGATTGAAAGGAAATTAAGTGAGGTGAATTATGTGGTAAAAACACCAGATAGAAGGATGACTCACCGAGTGTGTCGTGTGAATATGCTTAAAAGGTACTTTGAAAGGGAAGGAGAGAAAAAGGAGGTTTTAATGATTCTAACTCAAAGTGACAAACCAAATCCAGATGACTGTGAATTTGACATACCTCAAATTAAATTGGAAAATGAGGATGTTCTTAAAAATTGGGATAAATTGTTGAGTTACCTTCCAGAGGAAAAAAGAACTGACCTGAAAGAGTTATTGATATCACATGGGCAAGTTTGTGGCGATAAATTGGGAAGTACTAAAATGTCTATACATGATGTAGATGTGGGAAATGCTGTTCCAATCAAACAACATCCATATAGACTTAACCCTTTAAAATTGGCACAGGTTAACAAAGAGATTGAAAGTATGCTTAAAAATGGCATAAGTGAAGTAAGTTGCAGCCAATGGAGCTCACCCATTGTGATGATACCAAAACCAGACGGTACCCAACGTTTGTGTGTGGACTATAGAAAGGTTAATGCAGTTACAAGAACGGACTCATCCTATCCCACGTTTGGAGGATTGCATTGAGAAAGTGGGACAATCAGTTTTTATTTCCAAACCGGATTTATTTAAAGGTTACTGGTAGGTACCTTTACCCGAAAGGGCGGAGGAGATTTCAGCTTTTGTGACTCCAGATGGTGTACCAATTCAAAGTTATGCCAAAATGCCCCAATCACATTTCAATGGTTAACTAACAAAGTCATTTCAGGATTACCCAATTGTGCGGTATACATCGACGATCTGGTGATTTTCAGCCAGACATGGACAGAACATTTGAAACATCTGATGGAGTTATTCAATCGACTTCAGGAGGCGGGTTTGGTGATAAACCTAGCTAAAAGTGAATTTGGAAAAGCCCAAGTCACTTTCCTTGAGGAGTTTCCGATACGTCAAGACAAAGGGAAATAATGCGATTTCTTGGCATGAGTGGATTTGATCGAACATTTGTGCAAAAGTTTTGTGGCGTGATTATTCCACTGATGGACTTGCTGAAGAAATGTCAAAAATTTCAATGGACAGCGGAGTTTCAACAGGCATTTGACTGCTTAAAAGCTGTGATAATCAATGCTCATGTGTTGGAGAATTGCAAGGGACTCTGTGATCAGATTGAACTAAAGTATCTGACTTTAAAGAGAAATACCGAAGCGTAGAGCAATGGACGGATTGTGCAGAGACCTTCTTGTTCAAAGAGACTGTTAATCAAGAAGGATTTCAGTTGGAAGATGAATGGCAAAAAAATGGACTGTATTATTATACCAATTAGCGGGTGTTGTTTTTTTGAAACGAAAAAGTATATTTACTGTGTGCATTTCTTAAAGAATGGTGAAAAGGTGAAAAATGAAACCATCTTGAAATTGATGATTTATTTATTTTTTTCTTGGGGGGAGGTGTCATGAGAATGCCACTTTAAGAAATGTTTGGCTGCTCATATTACTGCAGTGATGTCAAAGTGTGGGTGGAGCTGGGCTGTCCTATCAGCTTTTTACTTTCGTTTTTGAGCAGGCTGCAGGGTGTGTTTTAGTTTCATTTTCAGATCTGGATAGCTACAGTCACAGCCAGAAGGTGTACGAGTTTCTCTCTGTAATCTAAAGACTGTAAATTGATCCATTGGTGATTTAAAACTAATAACTGCTTGCAGTAATGACTTTAACCTAATGTGCTTCTGTTGAAAGGTGTTTCTTCTGTCTTCTGGGTGTTGTTTGGGAAGTTAATACGCATTACTTAATGTTGTATTCTTTGGGGGTTGTATTTGAATTAATGGTTGCTAAGATGTTCAATGTATGTTTTAAAAAGATTAACTCGAGTTCATAGAATAAATATTGTTTTGCTTAAAAAAATACTTTTCCATTTCTGCTGTATCACACCTGTAGTATGGGCCGTGTGCTCCCCAGACCACAATCTATTAAAGGTTATGGGTCAGGTGAACTCCATGATACATTTTGGGGCTCTCTAAACCCTGGCCCATAACAGCTACCTATCTGTAAACATGTAAATGCCTCTCAAATCTATCAGCAGAACACTCCCTCTGCAAAATCAAGAATTACCCCACTTTTACACCTTAATCACAGCTTTAACAGACATACTGGCTGTATGCATCTTAAACCTGTTTTTTCAATAAGATTACTGCAACAAATATGAAATATAACAATTTCTTGCATTAATCACACTTGATTGATTTTTTTTGAGGAGGTAACAAGGATAACTGATGATGGTAGTGCAGTTGATGTGATCTACATGGATCTTCGCAAGGATTTAAAAAAAAACATTTTTTTAAATTACTTTTTGTGAGTTACAAAGCCAGGGCTCAGAGTGTGGTCAGGGGCGAATCCCTAATCCAGCTCCTTGCCTGCTCCAAAAACCAATTCAAACTGAATCCAATTCATGGTCCCCACAAGAGCGACATACCAGATCTGAGCTAAAAGGCTACTACACTTGATCTTAGCCAAAAGGCCGAGAAGCGACTGCAAGGATTTTGACAAGGTCCCACATGACAGACTGGTTAAAAAAATATAATAAAAGCCCATAGGATCCAAGAGAATCTAGCTAGATGGACACAGAATTGGCCCAGTGTCAGGTAACAATGGGTTGATGGGTATTTTTGTGACTGGAGGGCTGTTTCAGTGGGGTTCCACTGCTTTTTGTGGTACACAGGAAAACAGAGTCCGTTCTGGGCAGGATTAATGGGGATATTCCTGGCACTTAGCATCATTTCCTGCACGGAGGAGCTCCAAAGAGCAGAGCTCCTCAGTGCAGGAAGAAATCGGGACACCTTTTTAAATGATGCCCCAATCTCTCGATCCCCCCCCCCCCAAAACATGACCCTCGGACCCCCACCCAATGCCCCAACTCATCTATAAGGGGGTCCTCGGGGCACCCCACCTCTCACTTCACGCTGGCAGGGCACCCCGGGTCCAATCCCTGGCATGAGCAAAATGCCAGCCTCGCACCTTGGCACTACGAGCCTGGCATCCTGGAAGTGCCTCTCCCAGGCTGGTGGTGCCAAGGTGACCAGAAGGCGCAGCACCTGCATGGAGGCCCCCCCAAATGCCTGGTCCCCATTTGCGCTGGGGTGTCCTCGGCGAGGCTGATAAATGCAGGGTAGCCATTCCATTCGGCACCAGCAGATTTAAGTAGGTTTTTCAACTCACTTAACTCTGCGAGACTGAGTCCCGCCCCCAGATCGCGATGGCTCATGAGATCCACACCGACTGTTGGGATCTACTGGCCCCGCCGCACACCAATTCCAGTGAGACGCGGCCGGTAAATCGCGCCCATAAGGGGAATGATCAAGAGGTTTTCAGACCCACAGAAATTGGCTATGTGGTTGATAATGAAAAGGATAGCAGTAGACTGCAGAAAGATATCAATGGACAGCGCTAGGGTCCCAGGTTCGATTCCCCGCTGAGTCACTGTCTGTGCGGAGTCTGCACGTTCTCCACCTGCCTGTGTGGGTTTCCTCCGGGTCCTCCGGTTGCCTCCCACAGTCCAAAGACGTGGAGGTGGATTGGCCATGCTAAATTGCCCTTAGTGTCAAAAAAAAAAGGTTAGGCGGAGTTATTGGGTTACAGGGATAGGGTGGAAGTGAGAGCTTAAGTGGGTCAGTGCAGACTCGATTGGCTGAATGGCCTCCTTCTGCACTGTATGTTCTATGTTCTATGACTGTTCAGGTGGGCAGAATAGTGGCAAGTGGAACTCAACCTGGCGAAGCAGGAGGTAAAACATTTGGGAAATCACACAAGACAAACGAACACACAATAAATGGGAAGATACTGAGAGGTGAGGGACATTGGAGTAAAGTCTACAGATCCCTGAAGGTAGCAGGACAGGTCAATAAGATGGTTAAGAAGGCATATGGAAATCCAGGACAGGGTGGTGTCTGGCATCTGGGTAGGGGAGGGGAAGGTGTCGGACATATATCAGGAGCTGCAGGAGGTGGAGGAAGCCTCAGTGGAGGAGTTGAAGGGCAAGTGGGAGGAGGAGCTGGGTGAGGAGCTAGATGAGGCTGGGTGAACTCCTCCTCATCATGTGCCAGGCTCAGCTTAATTCAGTTTAAGATGGTGCATCGGGCACACATAATGGCGGCAAGGAAGAGTAAGTCTTTTGGGGTGGAGGTCAGGTGCCCGAGGTGTGCAGGAAGTCCGGCGAACCATGCCCATATGTTTTGGGCATGCCCGGCGCTTAAAGGATTTTGGCAGGGGTTTGTGAGGGTGATGTCTAGGATTTTGGACACTCAGGTGAAGGCGAGTCCAACAGTAGTGATATTTGGGGGTGGCGGAGGATCCGGGAGTGCAGGAAGCGAAAGAGGCCGGGGTACTGGCCTTTGCCTCCCTGGTAGCCCGGAGACGGATCTTGTTAATGTGGAGGGACTCAAAACCCCCGAGTGTGGAGACCTGGGTTAGCGATATGGCGGGGTTCCTCAGCCTGGAGCGAGGGGGGGGGGGGGAACTGTTAATATAATGTAGGTTTTATAGGAAGACAACACCCACCTTGTTTTGTTTAATAATCCTTGTTTATTTTTATTATTATTTGTACTTCTATTTTTGTTATGTAAAAAACGTTGGTTGGAAAAGCTTTGATAAAACATTTTTATTTTTTATTATTTTTTAAAAGGCATATGGAATCCTGTCCTTTATTAGCTGAAGAATAGAATATAAGAGCAGGGAAGTCTTTGCTGGAACAATGTGTTAGGCCACAACTTAGTGCGTGTGGTTCTGGTCACTGCATTGCATAAAGGGTGTAATTGCATTCGAGAGGGTAAACTATTTATCTCAGCAGAGAAGGCAGTGACTAGGGGCATAGATTTAAATTGATTTTTATAAATATTAGAGTTGAGATGAGGACAGCGTGCTCTACCTAGAGGGTGGTAGGGGTCTGTAACTTACTGTCTGAAAAGGTAGTAGAGGTGGAAAACCGCAACTTATTTAAAAAGATGCCTAGATGTGCATCTGAAGTTCAGTAACCTGCTGGGCTATAGGCCAAATGCTGGAAAGTGGGATTGGGCTGATGGTTCATTTTTCTGGTTGGGGCAGCCACAATGAGCCAAGAGGTCTCCTTCTGTGCTGCAAACGTTCTATGACCCTATGGGGGAAGCAGTGGCCTGGTGGTATTGTACCTGCATTAGTAATCCAAAGACCCAGGGTAACACTCTGGGGACCAGGGTTCGAATCCCTTCACGGAAGATGGTGAAATTGTAATGCAATAAAAAAAATGGAATTAAAAGTCCAATGATGACCCTGAAGCCATTGTTGATCGTTGTAAAAACCCATCTGGTTTACTAATGCCCTTTAGGGAAGGAATTCTGTCGTCCTCAATGTGGCTCCAGATCCACAGCAATGTGGTTGACTCTAACCTGCCCCTTCAAGAGCAATAAAGGACGTGCAATAAATGCTGGTCCAACATTACACCCCCACACATGCCCTCACACCCCTTCATCCTCATATACATGCCCTAGGGGCTTTTCACAGTAACTTCATTGAAGCCTACTTGTGACAATAAGCGATTATTATTATTTCACGCTCCCCACCCACCATGACAACCTATGTCCCTCAACACGCCCTTTGCCCCATGCCAACCTAGTGCCATCTCATGCCAAGCCATGCTTACCTCACCCACTTCCCTTTGCCCTTACACCCTCCCCCATTATCCACCAGCAGACTCAAGATCCAAGATGAGATTAAATAAAGTAAAGTTTTTTTTTAATACTCTCATTCATAAAAACCCACTCACCACATTTACTCTTATTCAGCTACAAAATACCTTTTAAAAACAAAAAAATCATTCAAGTGCAAATATTTTTATTCATAGCTCCCAAAAATCTTTATAACCAATCAAACTCTGAACTTGCAAGCACCCTGCTGTGATAATGGCAGGTTGTGAAATCAGTCAAGCAGCTCATATCCTATAATGACAACCCACAGAATAAAATAGAAAGCAGTGATTTTTTTTTTTTTAAACTACAACATGTTTTGTTTAAATAATCCAAAGGGCAGGTATTTGAAATGCCTTTACAGCTTGGCTATTCCAGTAGGTTTGTCAGTTCCAATTAGATTTAAATGCCTTGACAGTTCCAATCAGTTTATCCACTTTTTAACGTACATTCATGCCTAATTTTAACAATCCCAAAGAGAATCTAGGGCGGAATTCTCCCCCCCCCCCCACGCCGGGTGGGAGAATCGCCTGGGGGCCGCACGAGTCCCGCCATGCCGCCCCGACGCCCGCACGCGATTCTCCCACCCCCACCAAACCGGCGCAGCGCGAATCACGGCTGGCCGCTGGGAGAATCGCCGCTTGCCATTGGTAATGGGCAAGTGGCGATTCTCCGGCCTGGATGGGCCGAGCGGCCTGCCCAACACGACAGGTTCCCGCCGGCGCCATCCACACCTGGTCGCTGCTGGCGGGAACAGCATGGGAACGCTGGGGGGGCGGCCTGTGAGGGGTCAAGGGGGGGTTCCTGCATCGGGAGGGGGGGGGGGGCTCAAAAGGGGTCTGGGCCCGCAATCGCTGCCCACCGATCAGCCGGCCGGCCTCTCTGAAGGAGGACCTTATTTCCTCCGTTGCCCCGCAAGATCCATCCGACATCTTCTTCCGGGGCGGCCGCGGGGAGGACAGCAACCGCGCATGCGCAGGTGACGTCATTTACGTGGCACCGGTCGCGTCATTTACGCGGTGCCACTTTTACGCGGCGCCAAGGCCCGGCGCGCGTAAAGGACGCGGCGCCGCTACTAGCCCCCCGGGGGCGGGAGAATAGGGGGCTGGGAACAGCCTCCAACGGCGGAGTGAAACACTCCGGTTTTCACTCCGGCGTCGGGACTTAGTCTCCCGATGGGAGAATTGCGCCCCTAGCCTCTCCAAAAGTGTACCCCACCTCTCCATAGAATTGTGGCAGCTTTAAAACTTCCCCTGAAAATTGTAAAGCCCCAAGTCATGCTTTGGCCATCCCATTAGCAGAAATTGGATCTGTTTGAAGTAAGCTACACTTCTACATGCAGCTTCCTCTGTGAACTACAGATGTGCAAACTATAACACCACCCCTCTTCCCCAAACTAAATTGATCGATGCCATGATCGGGGCCGGGACTTGCAGAATTGGGTCTCTGACACCATTTTGGCTATGCTGAAGGTGATCTCTGTATTTACGGAAATTCAGGCACTAGGTCCTGCAGCAATGCATGACACAACTTAAAAGGGACAATATTTCCTCGGCAAAGAGGAAACTGAATGTGAGTAGTCTTGTGAAGATTGTTTCATGTTGTTTTCTTTCAGATACTGTAGCATTACGATTTGGTTTGGGGGGGGACGGGTTGCGAGGTGCTCTTTTGATGAGAAGTTGGAACCTAGTTGGTGAGTCTCTGCATTTGGCTCAGAGCAGCTTGAACTGATTCAAAAGGAAAAATTCCCAAGTTGGCAGACTTACTGACTCCCACAAATCTAAATATTGCAAAGTGCCTTTTGGCTATTTGGATTCATTTTGAAGATGACTTCAGAGAATATATGCTTAGTGATAGAATGACAGCAACAGGTTTTATCTATTTACTTTAGCAATAAAATAGCTAATGTAACAAATCAAACATGTGGCCATCGTGTGAATAACAAAATTCTCAAGAAAAGTACAATGTTTAAACAGTCTGATTCATTCAGCCTACATAGCATACATTTGTCAGAAACCACTGGGGTTGTACGAGGTCAAGTCATTATTCTGTTTATACTTTGCCAAATGGCATCTCCAGTGTTCCTAAAAAACGAAGAAAACAATCTAAGCAAAACACAGCTCATCATATGCATGTCCATAATGATGCAATTATTTTACAAAGATCCGGGGCAGAATTCTCCCAAAAGATCCACTAGTGTCATTTCGGAAAACAGGGGCTGGATTCTCCGCAGCCCCGCGCAGAAATCGCGTTCGGTGCGGGGGCAGAGAATCCACTTTCACGCCAAAATCGGGCCCAGCTCTGTTCCGGCGATTCTCCGGGGCACGAGAATTGGCGTGATCACGGAGTATGGCACGGCTGGGGACCCATTGACAGATGCCAGCCCAGCGATCCTCCGCTCCCGACCCGCGGAGTTCCCAACGCCGTAGAACTAACCTGGTATTGCCGGTCTGGATGCTGGCGTGGCGGCTGCGCACTCAGTCCGTGGGGCGGGGAGGATCGGCCACCGGGGGGGGCAGGGGGAGAACCCTATAGGCGGCCAGGGGTTAGATCCGTGCGGTTAGATGCTCGGGCACACGGCCGCTTGGTGGGGGGGGGGGGGGGATCTAATGTTTCTGTCTGCCTCCGCGGTCCGAGTCCATCATGGAGCTCGGCACGGCCACTGGAGGCCACAGCCGTGCGCATGCGCTGATTCCAAACCGGAAGTGCGAGGTCCCGTATCCGCAGCTAAAGCTGTGAGATTTACTCCGGTCCCTGCTAGCCCCCTGAAGGGCATTGAATTAGCTCAACTGTTTTACAGGAATCTCTGGAGTAAAACTCCAGCGTTTATATGCCGGCGTGTGGACATTTTGGGAGACTCCAGTGCCAGGTGCAAATCCCGTTGGCTGGTCCGACGCAATTCTCATCACAATCCACTCGCACTTAATCATTTTTTTGGAACCAGGGGTGAAACCTGCCGAAGTGAGGTGCGGACCAGAGGATGCCAACAAGCCCGGCTTCACAGTCCCCCCGCCATCCCCCACCATCATGCTCGCCGCCATCAACCACCTCTCTTCCTGCCCGCCTCCCCATGGATTGCTGGCTCTCCCAAAGGGTCCCCCCCCCCACCTCATGCTCCCCTACAAATGCCGGTACCAATGCCCCCACTCCAGGAGAGCGACACCCCGCTATGTGCTTGCCAAATGCCCCGCCTCTTCATGCTCTGCCACTACCCTTTCACAGTACACTCTGGAGGTAGGAACTGCCCTGCAATGCTCCCGGCCACATGGAGGCTTCAATGGCCGTCCCGGCATGGTCATCCCTTCTGGTCTCCGATGTTGGAGACCAGAAGTGATTCCTGCCGGCCTCACAGTGCACCGCTGGGTAGGGGGTGAAAATCGGCAGCGGGAAGATCCCGGCTTTAAATGGATGGAGCATAGTGTCCCAAAAAAGGTTAGATAGAGTTACGGGGACAGGGTGGAGGTGTGGGCTTAGGTCGGGTGCTCTTTACAAGGGCCGGTGCAGATGCGATGGGCTGAATGGCCTCCTTCTGTACTGTAAATTCTAAGATTCCTATGATTGTACAGCAAGCAAAAGTGATTTTCAAATTGTATGTCACAGCAACCACAATGTGATGTGATACTAAGAGCAGAATTTTCCAAAATGGGTCAGGTTCTGACTGAAAACTGGCATGATCTTCTGTCACCTGGTCAAAATAAAACAGGGGGGGGGGGGGGGCGTATTTTGTACTGACACTCTGGTGGCATGGGCCCCAGAGTCAGTAGGCTCGGTTCTACGGAGATCAGGAAGCCCATTTTAAAGGGTGTCCCAATCTCAAAAAGGAAGTAAAGGCCCCTCCCCCACCCCCTAAGCTGGCATCCACACATAGTGGGAATCTTCCTCCCTCCCAATGGGGTTCCCTGGATGTCCCATCTCCTGGCAGTGCTAATGCTAATTCAGCAGTGGCATCTAGTCAGTACCACTGCCAGGTTGGCAGTGCCAGATTGGTGGTGCCTGGTTGGTGCTGCCATGCCATGCCTTTGACCACCCAGGAGCCACACTGGCCTCCGGGCCCCCGGTATGGTCATCTCGAATGCTGGAGAGCAGTAGTGATTCTTGCCGGTGTGACATCACGCCATTGGGAGGGGGGGAGGGGGGGAAGTCATGTGACACCCCAGAAGATATGCCGTTATATCTTTTAGGCATATTTAAATGCATGCAAATTGATGATAATCAGATTCACGTCCTCACTGGGCATGAAACTGATTATGCCCAGGCAGGCAAAAGGCAGGGAAGATCTCATTCTGGGATCTCTCCGGCGCAAATCCCTTTATGGCCCTCCCGTGAGAGTTAGTGACCACAATGGGATCTGCAATGCGGCGAACGGGTCAAGAAAATCATCCCCAAGTGTCGTTTTTTTAAATGGGTTAGGGAAAGGTTTTAAGTGTCCATGAAATTCTGCACCAAATCATGGTCATGCATGCCAGAATTGTCAGTTATGGACCAGGACAAAGCTACGGGAGTCCATTGGATTAGGCATATCTGATTAAAAAAGGAACCCTGTTAAAATCCCAAGGGGCGATCATTCCTTGATTCTGTTTTATTCACTTATTGGATGGGGGCATTGCTGGCTAGGCCAGCATATTATCCCCCATCCCTAACTTCCCTGGAGCAGTTGGTGGTGAGCTGCCTTCTTGAACCGCTGCAGTCATGTGGTGTGGGTACATCCACAGTGCTGTTAGGGGGGGGAATTCCAGGATTTTGCCCCAGTGCCAGAGAATGGAATGGCGATATATTTCTAAGCCAGATTGGTGAGTGACTTGGAGAACTTCCTGATGGGGCCATTCCCATGTGTCTGGTGTCTTTGTCCTTCTAGATGTTAACGGTCATGGGTTTGGAAGGTGTTCCCTAAGGAATCGTGGTGAGCTCTTGTAGATCATTATAAGAACATCTTGCTGCAGCTATGCGTTTGAAGTTATGAATTACAGTGACCTTCAGGAAACCTTAAGAATTAAAATTTTGATGGTTACAAGCACACATCCATCTGGCAACCAGAATTTGGATGAGAGATGTTCCACGCAGAAGAATTTTGGCAAAAATAAGAAGTTTGCATTTAAACCCTGCTCACTTCAACTATGAACTCAATCATAAAATGCCAAAAACCTTTGCACCCAGAGTTCTGTAGGGTTGGAAATCAAGTCTTCCAATGCCGTCCTAATTACAGATTTCCTCATCCTGACCCTCAGAACAGAATACTTTTCAAATGTGTATGGGCAAAATCTTTTAAACTTCAGGTTTTTTTAAATCTTTGGAATCATTATCAGAGAATGAAGTGGTGTAACATTCCACAAATGTAAAATTAGCCAAAAGGGCTGTCCAGCTGGAAATATGACTTGGTTATGCTGTTAAAGGCTTAATTACACTTCATTCAAGAAGGCTTCACATTTTCATGCATAAAAAGAGGAAGTTGACGGAATTCAGTGATTTCTAATTGATTTCCGTCTGCGAGGACTACAGCAGAGTGCCGCGTAGTGGAACCGGGAATCAGTGACAACAATTTCTGGATTTCTGTGTTTAATTGCGCATGTATGAATGTCAGAACCTGCTATCATTTTCACAGAGTATTTAGAGTGAATGCTGATAGCTTCACCAGCATTACAACAGCAAACCCAGGCAAATGGATTTGTATTCTTCCCAGACAGCCAGTTCGGGACCAAATAGATTCTTCTCCTCAAGTCTCGGACATGGGACAAAGGAGATAGAGGGGAGATTCGATAGAGCTGGACAAGCTTAGCTATCATGGACACAGAAAAGTTGTTCCCATTAGCTGATGGTACATGTACTAAGGGATACAGATTTAACGTTTTGGACAAAATGTAGTGGGGATGAGAGGGAAACCTCTTTTTTCTCTATACAGCGAGTGGTAACGGGATTGGAACTCGCTGTCTCTGAAGGTGATGGTGGCGGAGACGATCAATGATTTCTGAAAGAAATTGGATAGGATACCGGGATAGGATGGCAGAATGGGACTGACTGGATAGATCTGCAGAGAGCCAGCATGTTCTCGATGGGCTGAACATCCTCCTTTCGCACTATATTGACACCATAGCTGTATATAACCATAACTATGGAAGAATTGTAAATGGCAAACCAAAGACTAGCATCTTTAGTAAGCTTTGTGTGACATTGAAGAGATTAACATTGGCTTCAGAGACATTAAATGATACCTCTGATGTCCAGAATCCTATTCTAGTTCCACTGCCGGAAAGATGTGAAGATGTGACTATATTAATGCTGTTCCGGCAGAGTGCAAATCAGCAGAGTAAATTGATTCACCACCTTAAATGAGATACACAAATTAATTCCCATCCTGTATTCTGTGCAGTTACGTTTGTGTGGCATATTAGCTTTCCAGGACAGGTCAGAGGATGGGCCACCATGTTTCCCATTCTAAAAGTTCCTGATAGCATCTGGGTTGTTGCCGGCGCTATTGATCAAAAGAAAGGCCGTTCTCCACAGGGAGAGTAAAATGAAACAGCAGCTTCTCTCATACATCTCATTACTGTTAATTGTACAGCAGCAATAGCAAAGACTAATAGCAGGCTGTCTGCCCACTCCTCTGAACAGTGAAAGATGTGTGACGAGAGAGGGAGAAAAAGAAAATAGACACGTTTAGATTGAGAGCGGTTGGTCTGTAAACGTGAAAATATTTACAAAGCTCCCCCCCCAACTGTATCAATTTAGAAAATACTTTGAGAGTTAACCTCAGCATGTGCTACCTGGATAACCTGACCAATTGAGAGCTGACTCAGGATCAAAGATATTCTCTTCAGATTCTTGTCCGCAGGCCCAAACATCCACATGCTGAGTCATTTCAGGGCTCAGTAATGTACCCACATTGGGATGCCATATGAATGCAACGTATCCTGTGTCAGAGAAAAACAAATTCATGTACTGGACTTTACAGGCCGCCATGGTCTCCAATCACTGTGATAGAAAGTCGGTGGCAAGCCCAGGGCAATTTAATGCTGGGATAGCGTTAGCTGCTTTAAGGCAAAGCTTTTGCCCCTATCTCGGGTTGACGTCCTGCTTAATAGAGCTGACAGCCACACCAGGCCGCAGTGGTAGCCAATGCTGGAACTACAGGCAATCCCAATGAAGAGGAGCCCAGACTTAATGTACGTCTAGGGTGGCACTGGGGCCAAGCTGGCAGATCTAAGTGAGGAAGGTGGGTGGCCATGTTTGAGGTGCCAGGTGGGGAGGGAAATATGACTTTGGCGGGGTGGGTAGGGTGGAGGGAAAAGGGTGCCTCCAATGGGGGCAGTGGGTCCACAAAGGATCCTCTTTGGCTGACAGCGGTTTGTGCAGCAAAAGATGCTGGGCTACCCACCTGGTGTGGGCTTACTTCTGCTGTGGGCAAAATAGTGGCAGGGGACTGGAGGAGCCTCTTAAGCAGCATTAATTGAACACGTCATAGAGCCTCAGTAGCTCCAAGGGTGGAACACCATCCCCTGTACAATTTCAGACAGAACAGAGGGGGCGGGTAGGCAGTGGCAGGCTACTCGCTGGACTTTGAGTCCCCTGCCTTCAGAGCCACTGGCAAGGGAGCGTAAAGTCCAGGTCCATGCAAAACTCATGAAGTCCACTTTATCCTACAGAAACACAGCGGGAGCATACACTTCACAACTGTAAAGGATTCATGGAGACACACAAACAAGAAAAATGTTGGGGAAAAATGTGCCTCAACAACTCACATTCGAGTGAAATATGTCCCTCTCGCATGCTGCACACAATCCAAATAAATAAAAACAGAAAGTAAGTATGCATTATAACAAGGAATCCAAAATAGGCACTGTAAAACAGTCTAAGTAACTGCCACAACACAGAAAGGATACAGTGAGAGACAGTCATACAGTATATAGTTTAGTAGCTCTCATTTTTATTGTCATAGGTCTGGATCATTATTCAGTGCTAACTTGACCAACAACCTCAGCCCAGCTTGTAGTTTATGGAGCTGCTGCTTTGCACAATAAAACACAAAGTAGAAGGAGAGATGAGGATAGATGATGTCTCCAGCAGGGTTTTAAACATAACTTTACTAGCAATCGTGCTGCCGATCTATATTACTGTACATGATGTTTGTGGAATGAGATTCACTCCTACCTGCGAGCGGCAATATTTAATGTTTCAATAGGTGAAGCTTTTAAGCGTTTGTTGCTGACAACTTCAAACATCTGTCACAAATGTTAAATGTTAAAAAATGTATTTTATTAAATTCCTTTCTGTGCTGCACTAAATTTGGTATCTCAAAATTCTAATTCCATGGTGTGAGGCATGTAGCAGTGCTTCAGTTAAGCTAAAATTCCAACAGGTTCCAGTTTGCATTAGGTTACTGGATTGAAATCATTGTATGTTAATCATGTGTAGAACATTTAGTGTTGTCACTGTGCATTTGATGGCCTTTGCAAATAGCATTGTCACCTATATCATTAATCCTTTTACACAACCATTGGAGTTGAAGAGACAAACATATTGCTCAGTCAACGCCTTCCAGTGTCTATGTTTCAATGATCACCGTAACAAGTTGATAAGTATTCAGTAACTGCAGAAAGGTCAGCTCACAATTGATTACATGACAATGCTGCCCATTTCTGTTTGCTGTGATAAGACAGCAATTTGTTTCCTAAGGGGTTGCACAAGAATCTCCAAGTGCCTTACACCATAGATATTGATTAAAACCTATTTAGTGTGTGCCTAAAAATCCCACTGTGTAAGTAACCCTGACTCAATAAAACGCGTCTGTTGTAAGCACGAGTCATACACAAAGAACAAGCTAATTCACTGCAAGATCTGCTCGCAAACATAATTACTTTATATATAGATACGTAAACAGCACAAGTATATGTAAAACACACCGCTATTGCGGAACTTTCAATCATATTATTCCGTTAATACCATCTTAATTAAATTAAATTTATTGGCTATGAAGTGAGAAATATTTCTGCCCAACAAGACTTTTGACACTTCGGGAAATCTCTTTCCTACTTCTAGGTGTATTTCTTAATTGAAATATATTTGTGATGGAATGATGACATGTAAACTGCGGGGAAAATGTTCTGGGCAGTTTCTCCAATGGCTCGGTAAATAAACGTATCACTTTCAATGCAGTTAAAGTACGACAATCAGCCTTAGTGACCTTGAGTTAGGGGGAAAAGCAGAACATGTGTACAGCATCCTTTGACTCCTCCAATCTTCCCCAAATCACGCCCCCCCCCCCCCCCCCCCCACTTAACCACCAACCCCCCCACTCCCCACCACCACCTATTGCCAAGTAACCTCCTCACCGCCTGGGCTAACTGTAATTAAATGGGTAGTGCACGAATGGGCAGCTATAGGCTCATATTGTAGCAAAAAACAATAAGGAAAAAGGGAAAAAATTGGAAAGTGCAAAGTGTGTTAGCAAACAAAGAGGTTAATATTAAAATCATCAAACAGTAGTAAGTGGTGAATTTTGCTATGTTTTCTGAACAGCAGTTAATTGTCTAATAACCGAGCAGCCCTTCCCTTATACGAAAAGGACCGAGAGGCCAGGTGTAATGCCTGGTATGTCTCTCTTGTGGGGACCATGAATTGGATTCAATTTGAATTGGATTTTGGAGCAGGGAAGGAGCTGGATTAGGGGTTTGCCCCTGTCCACACTCTGATCTCTGGCTTTGTAACTCTGATAAAGTAATTTTTTTAAAAAGCCCCTTCGAGCTTCAGTAGCAGCAATGAGTTAGTAAATAGAAGATGTTCCGACAGTGCAGGTGTAGGTCATTCGGCCCATCGACTCTGCACTGACCCTCTGAAAAAGCACCCTACCCCAGGCCCACCAACCCAGTTACCCCATCTAACATCTTTGGACACTAAGGGGACATTTTAGCATGGCCAATCCACTTAACCTGCACATCGTTGAGGAAATCAGGTCACCCAGATGAAGTTCATGTAAACACAGGGAGGAAGTGCAAAATCCACACAGTCAGCCAAAGCCGGAATTGAACCCGGGTCCCTGGAGATGTGAGGCAGCAGTGCTAACCACTGTGCCATCGTGCCGCCCAAATATCACCAAATACAATGACATCTTTCTTGACATGAAAAGGATTTTCCCCAATTTCAAGAATATTTTATGAACTTGAATATTCAGATAAGCCTCAAAGACATAGGGGTAAATTTTCCAGTCCAGCTCATTGCAGGAATTGTCGCAGGCAGGACGGAACATTTGACGGATCATTTAAAGGTGTGTTGACCGGGAATTTCCGGTCTCGGGGAGGGTGTGACTGGAATATCCCTACCCATAAGGTGCAGACAAACTGGCTGAATCTCAGGAATGCCCTAGGTCCTCCGAAGCTTCATTTATTTAGTCGGGTATGAAGTTTATCTGACAACAGTTAACAACAAGATGTTTAGGGATATTACAAAATGTAGACGATTATTCAAAAATAACAGAAGTGAAAAACCTGCAAACGCAATACCTCAAATCATAATTTTAAAAATGCTCCTTAAATACAAAATATGTGGGGAATTTGTTAAAGGTGCAAAATGTCATAAAAACATAAGAAATAGGTGCAGGAATAAACCATATGGCCGATGGGCCCGCTCCACCTTCAATACAATCATGGCTGATCTTGAGCTCAATTCTCTTTTCTCACCTGCTCCCCATACCCCTTGATTCCCTGAGATACCAAAACTCCGTCTACCCCAGCCTAAAATATATTCAGCGATGGAGCTCCACAACCCTAACATCCCATGAATCAATATACTAACCTTCATTGGACCGCATCCAGTACAGGTATATCCTTCCTTAAACACGGAGACCAAAACTGCACACTGTATTCCAGATGTGGTCTCACTAAAGCCCCATGTCCAATTGTTAACATCCTTATTTCTGTGCTCCAATCCCCTCGCACTAAAAGGTTAACATGCCTTCCTGATTGCTTGCTGTACCTTCATGCCAACTTCCTGTGTTGCTTGTATGAGGTCACGAAGGCCCTCTCTGAATATATGCAGATTTTCCAGCATGGTTCCTGGGGTGAGTGATTTTAGCTACAAGGTTAGAGGGGATGGCATTGTTCTCGGTTTTCCTTGGAGCAAGGGAGGTTGAGGTGAGAACTGATAGAGGGTCCAGTGCTCACCTTGCAGCTTTTGAAATACCCCATTTATCCCTCTTTGCTTCCTGCCCATTAACCAATCATCTATCCATATATCCCAATTCCATGAGACCTCATTGTGCATAATAACTTAATCAGATGACTTTTAGAAATCAAAATAAACTACATCTATTGGCTCTGCTTTATCTACCCCTCAAAAAATTATAATTAATTCACCACAATGTCACTTTTGTAAAAGCTTGTTAACTTTGTCTGATCACACTCTGATTTTCCTTCCTCATGTCCCTCCTGGATCTCTTGCCCAATACCTTAAATCTGTGTCCCCTAGTGCTTATACCATCAGCTAAAGGGAACTGCTTTCCTTTGTCCATCTTATCCACCCATAATCTTGATAAAAGATTATCCACAGCTGTCAAAATCTAGTTGCTTAATAATAGATTCTGGCACATTCCTGATGGCTGCTGTCAGGCTAACTCGCTTGTAGTTCCCAGATTTCTCTCTCCTTTCTTTCTTGAATAGCAGTATTACATATACTAACTTTCTATTCACTGGGATTGTTCCAGAATTTAGGAAGTTCTGCAAAATCTCTGCAGCTCTCTCTTTTAGACAGGGGATAGGCCAATAGTTTCTGGGGAGTTGGCAGATTTTAAGTTTTCCAATACTTTTTCTCTGCTGATATTAATAATCTTAATTTTCTCACTTGTGAGCCACTATTTTTGGTTTCTTGGTCTTCTACCACGAAAATAGACAAACAACATTTGTTCAATCACTCTTCCATCTTCTCATTTCCCATGATAATTTCTCCTGCCTCTTCCTTCCCAAGGACTAATGCTTACTTTAGCTACTCTCTTCCTTCTCATATACTTTAAAAAATGTGTTTTTATTCAAATAAGGATATCATAACAACATACATACAAACAATCAATCAATAACAAAATACAATCCTAATTTTTGATTTTTTTTCTCTTATTTCCATTAAACCAGTTCCTTTTCCCCTCCCCTTATCCCATCTTCCCTACCCCCTCCCTTTACCCGCTGGCAACAAATAGATCTGTAAATAGAGACAAGAACAGCTTCCATCTCATCCAGAATTCCCCATCTGAGCAAACTTTAAGGAATGCCACAGGATTCCCTAACCGTGTCAATATTTCTGGTGGATCTTCTGACTTCCATTCCAATAAAATTCACCTCTGGGCAATCAATGAGGCAAAGGTCACCACATCGGCTCTTTTCCCTTCGATTAGTCCTGGTATTTCTAACACTCCAAAAACTACCTCAAGAGGCCCCGAATCACCATGGCAAGATTGGCCACACCATTTAAAAGGGGATTAAGACAGGTGAAGACTTATTCTTAGAAGGTAGATTTAAAGAATTGACGGAGAAACACATAATGCAGAAGGAGGAAAAGTTTAAATATATTCAATTATGAAATTTGGTGAATAAGGAGTCCGCTTTCCCTCGACTACCAGATAACAACCTCCTTGATAAATTGCTCTTGCAGCCAGATGAGTTGGGAGATGGGAAAATTACTAACATTGATAGATGGCTGATGGACTCAAAGAAAACACCGATTGAAGAAATAAAACAAAAGTGGGAGGAAGAGTTGGATATGGAACTGGAACGGGGACGGTGAGGTGAAATTATGCGCAGGGTCAATACCTCATCTTCATGTGCTAGGATGCGCTTAATACAATTCAGGATAGTACATAGGGTCCATATGGCACAGGAAATCATCACAGAGGTCGAAGATAAATGTGAGAGGTGTAAAGGAGGACCAGCTAACCATGTCCACATGTTATGGTCATATCCACAATTAGTGGGGTTTTGGATCTCAGTATTTTAAACATTATCCTTTTTGTATTCTTGTAAGAGCTCTTACAATCTATTTTAATATTCCTCGTGAGTTTAGACTCATTCTATTTTCATCCCTTATCTACTTTTTAGTAGCCCTTTACTGGTTTCTAAAACACTTCCAATCCTCAAATGTATGACTATTCTTTGCTACATTTTAAGCTTCTTCTTTAAATGAAATATTATCCTTAACTTATTCCGTAAGCCATGGATGAATCTTTCTTGGTGAGCTTTGTTTTGTTGCTGAATATAACTTTATTGAAAATTTTGAATTGTTTGTTTAAAATGTTTCCTACTGAGTATATATATCGCTTTGTCTATTTGCCCAATCAACCTTGGCCAGTGCTCTCCGCAAACCTAGGTAACTAACTTTAAGTTTAAGATTCTTATTTGTGATTGGAGAATGTCACTTTCTAATTTAATATGGAATTTATTATGATCACTATTTCCCAGCAGATAGGTTACTATGCAAAAATACCAATTAACAGTGACTCATTGCGCAATACTAGATGTAAAATAATATTATCCCTAATTAGTTCTACAATGTATTGTTCCAAGAACCTGTCATAAAAGAATTCCACAAACACATCTTTAAGACTACCTTTTCCAATTCAATTGGTCCAGTACATATGAAGAATAAAGTTATAATTGTTACATTACCTTTATTACAAACTTCAATACTTTCTTGTTTAATGCTCTGTCCAACAGTATAGCTACTATTAAGGAGCCTATAAAGAGCTCCCACCAGTGTTTTCTGACTCTTGCTAGTCATAATCTCCACCCAGACTGACTCTACTTCCTGATCTTCTGAGCAAAGATCCTCTCTCATTACTAATCTTATGTCATACTTTCTTTTCAGGGTTACCTGGCCTGCTTTTCCATTCTGTGACTTTTTGAAATGTTGTACGTCTTGGAATTTTTATTATTCCTTCACAGATGTGGGTGCTGCTGGCTAGGCCAGCATCTATTGCCCATACTTAATTGCTCTCAAGAAGGTGGTGGAGAACTGCATCCTTGAACCCCTGCAATGCCTGTGGTGTAGGTACACCCACCATGCCATTAGGAAGGCAATTCCAGGATTTTGACCCAGCAACAGTAAAGCAACAGCGATATATTGCCAAATGAGGATGGTGTGTGGCTTGGGAGATAATTTAGTAGTCCTTCTAGGTGGTAGAGGTCACAGTTTTGGAAAGAGCTTTGGTGAGTTGTGGCAGTACATCCTGTTGATGGTGCACACTGCTGCCACTGTGCATTGTTGGTGGAGTGAGTGAATGTTTAAGGTTGCTTGTGGGGTGCCGATCAAGTAGGCTGCTTTGTCCAGGATGTTGCCAAGCTTCTTGGGTGTTGTTGAAGCTGCGTACTTCCATTACACTACTGACTTGTACTTTATAGGTGGTGGACAGGCTTTGGGGAGTCAGGAGGTGAGATACTTACCTTAGAGTTCCCAGCTACTGACCTACTCTTGTAGCCACTATATTTATATAGCTGATTCAGTTCAATTTCTGGTCAATGGTAACCTCCAAGATATTGATAATGGGGGGAATTCAGCGATGGTAATGCCATCGAATCTCATGGAGAGATGGTAAAAAAACATTCTTGTTTGAGAGGATCATTGCCTGGCACTGGAGTGGTATGAATTTTACTTACCTCTTCTCAGCCCAAGCCTGAACGTTATCCAGGCCATGCTGCATATGGACAAGGACTGCTTCAGTGTCTAAGGAATCATGAATGATGCTGAATATTGTGCATCAATGAATCATCCCCACTCTTGTGATGGAGGGAAGGTCACTGATGAAAGAGCTGAAGGCGGAAGGTAGCTCGCTAGTGACTGGTGGCAGGATCTTCTAGTCCCGCCACTGTTAACAGGGATTCCTGTTAAACGCACTTTCACCACCATGAAAGCCACAGCAAGGCTGCACTGATGGCAGGACTGAAGATCCTGCCAGTGAATGGCCATAAAATCCCACCCTTTTTCACCAATCACCTGCATCTTCCTTCTCCTCTCTTAGTTTAAAGCCCTATTCACATTATGCCCAGAAAAAACTCCAAATGGAAAAAAACCAACTGGAAATGTGAGGAATCCCTTCTGGGAATCACTTTACACAACCCCCTCCATCACTGACCGCATTTCTTTCATGATATCTCAATAGAATATATTAAAATATGGCAGATGTTTTGAAAGAAAAGTGAATATGGTTTTGTGAAGCATTACTCATTGTCGCTGGGATCAGGTATAGACTTTCTGGGTCATTGATGATTTGATCGTTGGCTCAATCCCTCCACTTCCTGCTTAATCATTACCAGATCAAAACGTGCATGAGATCTTTGGCATTGTGTTTTTATGCTCGACTTTTAATGGTCTCAGGTTGGCTTCAGAAACTTAGGCCAATCCAGGAACAATCAACCCAGCTTAATTTCACATGAAGTCACAAAGCTGAGTCAAATGAAACAATTCTGACTGCACACAAGGCAGCAGACCTCATTTAAGAGGCACAAGTGGTTGAGTGAGGTAAAAATGTGTTTTATGCTGAAGACAGTTCCTTCGCAGCATGGAAACTAAGCTCAAAAATGGGGCAAGGGAAATGTTGCAGCTTCTTTAACATGTTGTCCGATCTATTCATGTCCTCCGCAAGTGTTCTTACAAAAATACTGATCCCCATACTTTCACTCTTCAGTCAGCTTTTTTTTTCCTATTAAAATGTAATTGTGTATAAGATTGAATTTCAAAGAGAGCATCATTCTTTGTAATCTTGTAAAAAATGTCAAATGATCTCCCACCACAATATATCTGTTTTACATAGTCAGATTTGACACAAGTCACAGCAAATGGGCTGGATTTTGCAGTCAGATCCGAACCTTGTACAAAGATCTAGCAATATCGGAAGTGTGGATTTCCCCTTTCCTGACAGCAGTTTGAATTTTGTTCCGAGTCAAAGCATCCAACAATAGCAATGTTATCAAGCAAAATAAGTAGCGAATCACATTGAAGCATTTTCACTGACAGCAAATTGTAAACAAAAATCATCAAAGTCCTTCACTTTTAATTTAATATGTACAGATTGCAAAATAAATGATTGGGACATGCACATAGTTGGAAGTTTATGATGTCAATAAACTTTCTCAAACCAATTTTGAAATTAAGTGGAATTTATTTATTTTTCTTAAATCACAAGGGAGAAATGTATCATTCCACAAATAAAAATTAGTAATTTAGGGCCAGTAAGATTGTTTCACAGTAGTTATGAACTTAGTAGACCACTAAGAACCTAGTTGCAGCTCACTCAACAGGGGGTAAAATGTTTGAAGAGTTTTTACAGCAAGACTCAAGTGATTTCTAATTGATTGTAGTCTGGGCTCCCTTCAACAGTATACCTGATAGAGAAGCATAGAATCACTGACAGTAATTTCCATGTTGAACTGAACATGTGCAAGCACCAGAGGTTGCTGTCAGTTTCATAAGAGTAGTGATAGAAGATGCTAACAGTTTTGCCATCAATACTGCAGCATAATACACACCAATATGTTTATATCCTCATGTGGGGATAGGGAAATAGTATATATCAATGTGATTTATGATCCATTATTACTAATTTGTGTGTGATTTTAGTGGGAAAGGGAGTTGAAAATGAAAGTCAGCCTAAGCCTAGAGTTTGCCGCAGTGACACCTCATACCTGAGTCATCTTGGCAAGGTCAAGCGATGGTCTTTGTTCTTCTTCTGGTCTGCGACGTTTCATCCCAACTTTCTGATCATTGTGGACGCACGGCTGTGACCGGCATCGGAGGAGTTGGCTTTTCGGCTGTGCAGGCTCTGCGTTTGCAGCAGACTTACCCGTGTTGGACGGCATGCTGAGCTCCAGCACAGATATCTGCTCGTGAGATACAGAAAGAGGTCGCAGGAGGTTGACCCCGGACGCATCTGAACTGGAAGCAGGACACAGGTCATCTTGAAACCTTCCAAAAGTGGGTGAAGTCCACAAGCCTTGCTTCCGGGGGCATACGGACCTGTTACTGGTGGCCAAGGGTTCATACGAGAAAGAAAAGACATTGGATCTTGAAGGCAGACTAAAACTTGAGCTCCTCTGCATTGTAGATACCCCATTTGAACAATGTTGCACACTGCTCCCACTGTGACAGCGTCGTTTATCCACTGGAGTCCACACCTTTGACCCGCTAGGTTTCCACAGTGACCGACAGCTTGATAGTTCATCTGAAAACGATCTACACTGCCGTTTGCTGGGAGGTGCAGATGGATGGCCATTTCGATCAGTGAGGCTGAGGTCTTTGATTAAGCTGGTTACAGCAGATGTTGGATTGGAATCACTTGGCCAAACTGTATTCTCTTGACACTCCTCTGAACTGGTCAAACAAGTCCAAGGTGGATCCAGATTATTGGTGGTTTGCTCAAGGTCAATTTGACACTTCCTGATGTCTCTCCATCCATCCCCCTCTTTTTAGTTCAAATAAAAAATACAAAAAAAAGGATTTTATTAGTCTGAACACTGATGCCACAGCATGGAATAGTTCTTAAGGAAACATTTTAACATAAATTATCTTCACTTAAAATCGGTCTTTCAAGCATTAATATTTACTCCAGTCCATCAAAAGAGTTTTTTTTTTTAAATTAAATGGGAAACTAGAAACACGAGACGACTGTTCAGCTCTGGAGTCTGTCCCGCCATTCAGAAAGATCTTGGCTGATCTGAAATCTAGCTCCACATACCCATCTTTGCCTCAAATTCCACAATACTTAACAATAATCTGATCAGTTTTAAATGTAATAATTGATCGAGCATAAAAGATGACTCCTGAAAGAGAATTCCAAACTTCCACCTTCCTTTCCGTGGAGTACCGTTTCTTAATTTCACTCATGGAAGGGCTGGCTCAAACATTTAGACTATGCCAGTAAACCATAGCAGTAGATCTTCATTCCTGATCTTGATGCCAGGATGAATTCTGGGTCTGGAACCTGGAGATGTGGATTTTCAAGGAGGTAGCCAATTAGGTGGCTGCCCCCTGGAGACTCGACCAACTAAGGATGGCGGCTAGGCACTCAAGGCTGGGGGATCAACAGGAGGCTCTCCAGCACTGAAAGACCAGCAGCCCCATCGTAAGAGTAGGAAGCTGCCGATGTATGTAGGAGAAAGATAGTGGGCTGGATTCTTCGTTTCAGCAGCTAAGTGCCGGCTCGAACGGAGAATTTGCAGGCTTTTTACGACCATAAAAACGGCACCGATCCCTCACCAATTCTGGGACCGGTGAGGGGCTAGCAGCGACGCCAGGTAAAACTCCCGGCTCCTTGCCGAAAACAGCTGGAGAATGGCCGGGTCTCTAGCCGCGCATGCGCACGGCGACGACCTGCAGCAGTCGCGCCGTACAACACGCCGCTGGACGTGTGCGGACCCGACCCGCCATTCACGATCCCACAGGCCACCTCCTGGCCATCCTCCTACCGTGTCCCCAGCCCTAGCTGGACACAGTCCGCAGCCGCCACATCGGGTTCCCGACCGCTGAGACCACACGTGGTCCAGTCGGTCGGGAACACGGCCCACTGGGGGTGCAACATCGTGGGAAGGCCTGCCTATGACGCCATTGCGGAGGGGGCGGAGTATGGCTGACTGGCGTCAAACCGGCGCTGGACCCGATTTGGGCGTCGGAGTCGATTCTCTGCCCGATCGCCGATTACGATATCGCCATCGGGCAATGGAGAATCCCGCTCAGTGTCTCATGGTTAAGACACCCCCTTAGGACCTACTGTAAATTAAATGAGACCAAAGCTGCCAGGCCATCATCATGGAGGGTCAACCACAGGATGTCCAAAGTTTTAAAAAATAAATTTAGAGTACCCAATTCATTTTTTTCAAATTGACGGGCAATTTTAGCATGGCCAATCCAGCTAACCTGCACATCTTTGGGTTGTGGGGGCGAAACCCACGCAACATGGGGAGAATATTCAAACTCCACATGGACAGTGACCCAGAGCTGGGATCGAACCTGGGGCCTCGGCGCCATGAGGCAACAATGCTAATCACTGCGCCACCGTGCTGCCCATAGATGTCCAAAGTTGTGGTCCAAGGCTATGGCAGATGCTGGATGGATTGCTGGCTGCCCAATCTGCCTCTATCCCATGGCAATGTTTTGACTTCAGCAGGAGATTGCATCCCAATTGGAAAATTCCAAGTGACATTGGCAGAATTGCCTTAATACACCCTTTAGGTGACCTAATAGAACCCGACTCCATCCTCCATTCCCCCCATTTCACTCCTCCCCCACCCCAATCCAACCTGTTCCAAAATTGCCTGGAGGTGAGAACATGCCAACAAGTTGGCATGCCAGCCGGTGATGGGAAAATTAAAAATTGCCAGCCACCCCCACCTCTGGTCCTACACATTCATAGCCAAACTGAAAATTTGGGCCTTGGATTCCCAACAAGCTAAAATGTTTATTTCTGTTTACCCGATGTTTTTGCCTTAACAGCATGAAAAAAATCCACTAAATCATCCCTTAACCTTCTAAATTCCACAGATTGCAACCCTAGTTAGCATAATCTTTCCTTGTAATTTAGTCCTTGGACGTGCGGCTATCATTCTGGTATATCCATGCTGCACTCCCTACAAGGCCAATTTATTCTTCTAATAATGTTGCCAGGGCTGGAAAAGTGGTACCTGTAAGGAGAGATTATTGGGGTTATCTTCCTTGGAACAAAGAAGGCGGAGGGGTGACTTAATTGAGGTGTACAAAGTAATGAGGGGAAGAGATACAATAGAATTGTTTCCCTTAGTGGAGAATGCGAGAGACAGCGGACATAGATTCAAGATAGTAACGGAAGGTGTACAGGGGACATGAGGGCGAACCTTTTTTATGCAGAGGATAGTGGGAGTCTGGAATTCACTGCCTGCGTTGGCGGTGGAGGCAGACCTTAAACTCTAAAAAGTACCTGGATCTGCACCTTAAGCGCTGTGAGCTACAGGGCAATGGACCAGGTGCATGAAGGTGGAATTAGGAATTGCACCTGGGTGTCCTTGGGCTGGCATGGACTAGATGGGCCGACTGACCTCCTTCTGTGCTGTAACTTTTCTATGGTTTCTATGTGCTGCCCAAAGCTATTGGGCAAAGTATTTACTCCAGGTGTGTTTTAACCAGAGCTTGTAAAGCTGCAACATATGACTTCCACGCACTGTATTTTAGTTCTGGATTTAAAGGCCAGCATTCCACTAACCTTCTTGATTATTTGTTTACAGCATTTTAAAGCCCTATGTACCTGGACCCTCGGATCTCTTTGGACCGCCGCCATTTCTATCTTTTTGCCCTTCGGGAAAAAGGTTCTGTCCTTTTGAGGTCCAAAGCAGATGGCCTGACATTTGTCTGCATTGAAATCCATTTGTCTCAGTTTTCACCATTCACTTAATCTATCAATATGTCTGTAATATTAGGATCTTATATTTTCACTCACACTGCTTTACAATTCAACCTTCCTGTATCATCGACAATTTGGATTTGTGGCTTTCTATCCCATAATCTAAGTTGTTAACGGATATGGGGCCATAGGAGGCCCCTAAAAGGATTACTAGTCACATGCTGCCGATTTGCATAATTGTCCATTCGCTCATTATCTCCTGATACTCAGTCAATTTCCTAACAAGGCCAATAATTTGACTCCAATGCCATGAGCTGCAACTCAAGTTGACAGTTTCTTATGAGGGACTTTATCAAACTCCTAATGAAAGACCATATGAAAAACATTCATAGACATTCCTCTGTCCACTACTTCAGTGGCCACTTTGACAAAAAATCAATCAGATTCATCTGGCATGACCTACCCTTTACAAATCTATTTGAATGATTAAATGTTGGGCTGGCACTTTCCAAACTACATTCCTCCATTAAATCGAGGATCAAGTATGGGACACGCCCACATTATTTGTTCACTATGGAGATCATCAGCAACATGTGATAAATGAGAGCAGTTGTGTTGAGGTAATACTACTGCAACATTTTCCAAGTCAGAAAGTAAATAAGCTGTGCCTAGCCACATTAAAGCCAGCTACCAGGATTATTCCTTGGCTGAAAATAATTGCTAAACCTTTATGGCACGATCTTCCCGAAAGTGAACAAATTTACCGAGTGAGCACGTGCACACGCAGTGCCGGGAAACACGCGGCTATTCAACATGACTTGCTTTGACTAAGGGGCCTAAACAGGAATGTGCAGCCGAGGCCACACATAGCCCCATTTTTTCACAATGGGGAGCTCCGCCTGCCAGAACAACCCATTGTAGCGAGAGATCAGAATGCAATGTGGGAGGGTCCCCTGGCAGTGCCTATCTGGCACTGTCAGAGTTCCCAGGTGGCACCAGTGTCAGGGCACCACCCTGCTCAAAGGGCATGCAACTGGGGGCCTCAATCCCCTTGGAGACCTCGAGTGCCATTCCGTCTGGTTCCCATTTGTGGGGACCAGTACCAAACAGCGCTCGTCCGAGGTCCCCGAAGCAAAGGGATTGAATCCCAAAGCCTCGGGTACCTCGGGATTCTGCACATTAGAGTAAGGCTTATTGCCTCGCTCTAATATGCAGATTCGCTAAAAAGTGATCCCGCCCATTGTAGGGAGGATTCCCCTTTGTTTGAATCTCACGCGTTACGAGCCGGGCAGATCCTGGGAGTAGGGTCTCCCGGCTTTCACCGGCCAAGCTGTGGCGCAGTGAGCTGCTTTTCTGGCGCAATGTGGTTGGAAGAACTCGCCCATAATCTTCCCTCCCTAGCAACAGAATCTCAGTGTTAGCTGAGTCCAATCACATGGACTACGTCAACAAATGTATTGTTCTTATAAATGGGAGATTACATCAAAGATTTGGGACAGCGTGTCATCAGAGATTTCTTTATTTAAAGTGACTACATTCCACAGGTATGCTTCACAATGCGAACTGTATTAAAGGATATCTATATACTTAGCACCACCTCTCCGTCACCTCTAATTGCTGTTATAATCTTTTTAAGCTACTGTTTAAACAGGATCTGGGACCAGCTTTTTGGGGCTGCGCTTCTCCTGTGTGACATTACAGGATGGCTGGATTCACCGTCATTCACCGTCACATGACTTTAACCAGCAGTTGTAAAGCATCAGAGGAATAAGAAGCAACTGAGAGGTGCTGATTAGTGTAAGATGTCCCCTTCTCATTACGTTTAGGATTATGGGTTAATTCAGCAAAATGTAGTTCTTCTTTTGGCAATCTGAATTTACCACAAACGTAAACAGCTCTGCCCTGCCAAAAAGTTTGTTTCCCAACGTTTATGACAAGCGACTCTGTGAAGTAAAACATTCCATAATAAACACTGCAAATTTCTACACATGCAGCACACTTTACTGTTTGACTCCGAGTAATGAAACTTTAATGGTCCAAAAGTGTCCTGAAGAACACTCCATTTGGATTAAAGAAAGGTTCAAAGTGGCTTCAACATGCACAATGGATTCCATCATATAATTTACACCAACACATTAGTGACGTCCTGTATTGTTGAAGCTTCTGTTTCTCAGAGGCAACATTAAACTAAGGCCTCATTCAGACCGACTCACCACAAGTCAAAAATTCAAATACAGCCCACAACCAAAATAATTTAAAAGCTTTAGTCCTGCTGTAAGCATTTGCCCACATTACAACATTGACTATACTTTCATAGAGTGGTACAGTGGCACAGAGGGCAGCGCGGTGGCAATGGTTAGCACTGCTGCCTCACAGCTCCAGGGTCCTAGGTTCAATTCCCGGCTTGCGTCACTGTCTGTGTGGAGTTTGCACTTTCTTCCCGTGTCTGCGTGGGTTTCCTCCGGGTGCTCCGGTTTCCTCCCACAGTCCAAAGATGTCAAGGTTAGGTGGATTGACCATGCTAAATTACCCTTAGTGCCCAAACGGTTAGGTGAGGTTACTGGGTTATGGGGATAGGATGGAGGCTTGGATTTAAGTCGGGTCCTCTTTCCAAGGGCTGGTGCAGATTCGATGGGCCTAATGGACTCCTTCTGCACTGTAAATTCTATGATTCTATAGGCTGTGAAGTACATCCTGAGGATGTGGAAGGTGCAATATAAGGGTCATTTCCCCCTTTATTTCTTTCAATAACAAATCACAGGGTATGAAAACTGTACCCGAAAGATCCTTAATGGCAGTGGCCTGCATTTTGAAGAAAGATTAGGGGAGTTTGTGCTCGTCAGCTTTGAAAGGAAACATTTATGAGGTGATCTTAAAAGGTATGCAAGAGATGATAAACAATATGGAGGAAGTGAAGAACTATATTTATTGTGGCAAAAATCAATCATTCATGATATTATGCCAAATTGACTACGAGTTTCTCTAGTAGAAATTCAGCATGGGCTGGATTGAGTGAATGACCTGCTCCTAAGCTGCACTCATTCTGTGATTCTGTCCATGCAGCAATGTCAATTTTAGCATCTAATCAATGATTAAATTATCCTAGGCTTTCTATGTGGGAATAACAACTTGCATTGGAATAACAACTTGCATTTATATTGCCATGAGTTCAGACTAATAAAAAGGTAACTTTAGGGCTAATATCAGAAAGTTGTTGCTCAGGCATTGGCTCTTTTTTTTTTAAGCCAACCAAGCCAGCGAGAATGGAGTTTGGTCAGATCTGACACCCAATTTACACAGTGCCCAGTCTTACGTTGCATTGAAATCAGGGGAGGTGTAAATCGAGCATTCAAACTAAACCAATTGCATCCTTACCAAGCGGATGATGTTAAAATCTGGACGACAGAGCGACTATTCCACGAAAAACTACTGGAGACAGAAAACCCCCAGAATCAAGGACACTTGAAGGATTTCAAAATCTTTCCGGATGGATGAACTAAGATAGGCTGAATGGTCTTCCTTATCCATGATTAGCCTATGATTTTGTGAACAACTCTCAATGCTCTCATTACCACGGTAACATAGGCCGGCACTGTAGACAACACCACTATAAGCCTCTGCTTCTCATTCATTTGAATAGGAATCAAATTGTTTAAACAGTGTGATGACTGACTGATATACGACACAATAATTGTAGCCTTCAGTGATTGTGCAGTTCATCGTAAGCTATTCTAAAGGCAAGTTATCAGTTCATAATGTGAATACATTGATTTACTATTTCAAGGCTATTTATGGGTTTAAAACATAAGGACTAATGGAAGTTTAATTTAAATATGAACTGTTATACAGATCCAAGGGGTTTTTATCATGCCTTTTATCTGCACTCCATGAGGTACAAATTCAAAAGTCGTCTAAACAGTGATTAAATATTCAATTCAGAAAGCTCCCTCTCAACGCCTACTATAATTTAAGAGTCAAACATGGAGCTATTTTGAAATTTCAGTACATCTACATCATTCAAAACTGCCTCCGAAACAGATTTGATTCTAAATTTGATCGCAATATAACATAAACCAGAATCAAGTGGTGCAGCTTGACATTGTGTCAAGAACGACGGTGACAAGGATACCGCAAAATAGTTTTATTCGGCACTTGTAATTTGATCCAGAAGAGAATTAAAAGGGTGATTAACGTGTCAACACAATACACAGTGCATTCATGCCACAACATGCCCACGCCTGTAACTCCATCATCACGTGGCAAACTGACAGTTCTGGATAAGTCACGGGCGAGGGTACTATGTAAAGGCCAAGAGAAATTCTTCTGAGAAAATGGAGATGCAACACGACCCCAGCCTACTCCTGTAGACTGACTGCAAATGGACTGGAAGGGATCTGGGAAGAGATTACTTACATGCCAATTAAATTGGGGAATAATTCATGAGAAGTTGCTGAAATGACGAGGAGATATGAGAATCATGCACAGGTTGGGGGGCATAAAGGAGGAGACAAGCCTACCCCCAACACACACGACAGGGAGAAGTTGAAGAAATCATTCAGAAAGGAGAGAAGTCCACAGTCACAGAAGCAATCCCTAAAATGAAGGGGGTTGATTGATTGAATTTTAAACAAAGGAGTAGCAGAGATTTTAAACACAAACATGTTGGTTTTAATAAGTGAGAGGCAGGGTGCTGAATTTTCATGGACTGGTGCTGAGATTCGCCCATGCTACTCAGCGGTGCCAAGCAATTGCTCCCGATTCCTGACTGAAAGAAGGTTTTGTGCTGTTCCCATTGTTTTCTTCCATTCAGTATTTTATTAAAGCAGCAGGATCAGTCAGCGAACGCCATCAGAATGATTAAAACAATACTTTTTTAGGTCACTAAAATAACATTGGCACTGAATAGATTTTCCTTTTCTTGATTAAAAAAAAAAAAAAAACTTTCCCTGGCTGCACACCTCATTTTCATTCCCCCGGAAGGATTGTATTTTATTAAAATGGTCACAGTAGGTCACTTCTGAATGTGGACGCACAAGTATTGGCGAAGGTACTGGCAGGTAGGCTGGAGGAGTGCCTCCCGAAGGTGATAGGTGAAGATCAGACGGGGTTAGTGAGAGGGAGGCAGCTCTTTTCAAACGTTAGAAGGGTATTGAACGTTGTTATGGCACCGGCAGAGGGGAAGGAAACAGAGGTGGGTGTGGCATTGGACGCTGAGAAGGCGTTTGACCGGGTAGAATAAGATTGGCAGTTCTGGAGCGGTTTGGGATTGGACCAAGATTTGTGAACTGGGTAAAGCTACTATATAAGGAGCCGAGGGCGAGTGTCCGCACAAACAACATCAGCTCGAGATACTTTTCTCTCCACCGTGGGACTAGGCAGGGTTGTCCTATGTCCCCCCCTGCTGTTTGCACTCGCGATTGAGCCATTGGCCATCGCATTAAGAAGTTCAGGGGTATGAAAAGGAATAGTGTGGGGGGGAATAGAGCATAGGGTGTCCTTATATGACGATGACTTGCTGTTATAAGTGTCGGAACCAAGTGTGTCAATAGGGGGAATATTGGAGCTGCTGCGAGTGTTTGGGTCTTTCTCGTGGTACAAACTAAATCTAGACAAGAGTGAATATTTTGTGGTGTCTCGGCCAGGGATGGGGGGGCTGCCATTCCGTAGGGCAGGGACTCACTTTAGGTACCTGGGGTTGTAGGTTGCCCGGGAGTGGGGGAGCTCCGCAGGTAAACCATTTCTAGTTGGTGGGGAGGGTGAAAGCCGATCTGGCAAGGTGGGATGGTCTCCCTCTGTCACTGGCGGGTCGAATACAGGCGGTTAAAATGAACGTGTTGCCGGGATTTCTGTTTATTTTTCAATGCCTGCCGATTTTCCTGCCAAAGACTTTTCTCAGAGAGATTGAGGGAAGGATTACTTTGGTCATATGGGGAGGGAAGGTGGCCAGAGTTAGAAAGGTGCTGCTACAGAGGGGAAGGCAGGCAGGGGGTTTGGGTCTTCTGAACCTGATGTATTACTACTGGGCGGCGAATGTGGAGAAGGTGAAGAGCTGGGTAAGAGGGGTTGGTGAAATGAAATGAAATGAAAATCGCTTATTGTCACAAGTAGGCTTCAAATGAAGTTACTGTGAAAAGCCCCTAGTCGCCACATTCCAGCGCCTGTTCCGGGAGGCTGGTACGGGAATTGAACCGTGCTGCTGGCCTACCTTGGTCTGCTTTAAAAGCCAGCGATTTAGCCCTGTGCTAAACCAGATTCCCAGTGGGTCAGAATGGAGGAGAGTTTGTGCAGGGGGTCGGGATTGAAAGCACTAGCAACAGAGTCGCTTCCGATAGCCCTGGGGAAATACTCAGGGAGTCCGGTAATAATAGCTTCATATGAGGATTTGGAGGCAGTTTCGCCAACACTTCGGGTTGGGGGCAGGGTCAAGGAAAATGCCGATTCGGGGGAACACAGATTTGAGCCAGGGAGGTGGGATGGAAATTTTTGGAAATGGGAGAAGGGTGTCATAATATGCACCCATCCACATCATGAGGTAAAAACAGGCAGTGACAGACACCCAGATTAGCCAATCAACATACAGGACAGAACACAACCAATCACCAGACAGAACACCAGACAGGGGCTTCCAACTATAAAACACACGAGGCATCAACACTCCGCCTCTTTCCACTGGTGACAACTGTAGTGACAGTCAGGGTGTATATAATGAATAATGCCCATGAATTGTAGAACCTCTCCATCCTTCCCCTCAGTTCAAAGTTAACCTTCTCAAGAGTCAAGAATTCCAACAGGTCCCCCCGCCACGCCAGGGCACAGGGTGGAGAGGTTGCTCTCCAACCTATCAGGATCCGCCTTCGGGCGATCAACGAGGCGAAGGCTACAACATCTGCCTCCGCACCCGTTTCCAACCCTAGCTGGACTGCCACCCCGAATATGGCCTCCCGGGGGCCCGGGTCCAGTTTCACGTGCACGTTGATCAGAGCTAGCCTGGTCTAGTAAGTTAGAGTTAGTACACTTAGAGTAGTAGGGTGTCAATCCAGAGCCAGCTGTGTGCATGGTTACAGAAGTTCAATAAATCGTATTGAACCAACGCCTACGTTTGGTGCATGCTTTGCAGTTCATCTGCATCCTGTTGCAGTCCGTGTTAGCCCAGGGTGAATAACACGACAAAGGGGATTAAGACACTAAAAGATTTGTTTCTTAGGGGTCGTTTTGCAGGATTGAAGGAGCTGGAAGCGAAGTACGGGTGCGGAGGCAGATGTTGTAGCCTTCGCCTCGTTGATCGCCCAAAGGCGGATCCTGATAAGTTGGAGAGCAACCTCTCCACCCTGTGCCCTGTAGTGATGGGGGGACCTGTTGGAATTCTTGACTCTTGAGAAGGTTAAGTTTGAACTGAGGGGAAGGATGGAGGGGTTCTACAATTCATGGGCATTATTCATCATGCACTTTCAAGAACTGGATACCATCGAACATTAGTTGGGGCGTGTGGGGGCTGTGTGTGTTAATGGTCATTATGGGTGATCCCCAATTCCTTTTTGTCATTTGTTTGTGTGAACATGCAGGCTAATGTTTGGGGTTTGGTGGGAGGATGGGATCGTTGTTATTGATATGGTCACAGTAGGTGCACCTTATGAAGTGTGACAACTAATTGCAGTACCTCATGCTACAACACAAGTGCCTCCACAGCTGCATTAGGGACTCAAAGAGAACATAGTCCAAAACCAGCATTGCTGTAAACTCAATTTGCAATATGAATGTTGAACAAATAGGCTTTTTGCCAGCATAAGAATAAATGAAACTTTAACCCAGTTTCCTTATCTTCCCTCACTATATCTTCCCTTCCTAACAGATAATGTCTTTGGCTGGCCTTACGCAAATGGCCATTATTTATGCCAGTTTGAGCATGGAGCTCATCAAAATTTAGCACAATCTTTAGCTCACAGAGACATGCACGCTTCCAGCAGAGGTCAGTGAACGGCAAATTAGGACTGGAAAGCCCAACTGATTTCCTTCCACCTAGCTCAGCCTCTGATGACAATTGTAGGGTGCCTACCACTAATCTGGTGATATCAGCCAACTCCACCCAGACTAAGGAACCAAATCTTTTCTCTGTGACTTAGCTACTTTCTGGCTCAACATGCAGAGGAGATATGGAGGAGTGTGGTGACGCAAAACCTTTTTTAACTCATTGTTACAGATATAACTGGAAATTCTATTTTTGTAATTGTTGCAGTGTACAATTTTGAAATGTTACTAGGTTTCACCAACAATTGTGAATAATGGATTTTAGTCCCTCACTCATTATGATACAGAGATACTGATATTACCACTGCACCACGTGGAAACATGAATCTGCTGCGAAGGAGTTCGAAGTAGGAGAAAGGTTGTTGCTTTAAAAAGAAAAGCAAATAGATGCGCAAGAACATTTGGGTAAAAACCTCGAATGATTGCTGAAAATTACAATCTGCTCCTGCAAGGCTGTCGGGTTGTAAATACACCAAGGTTGATGAGCAAAGTTACAGTCATAGAGAACACAGGCTAGAGAGTAACACGGTGAACATCAGCAGTGAATGTGTTCATTTAATCTTTGTGTTACACACTGACCCATTAATATCAGCTGGAGCAATTTGTAGGCTTCAGCTGGTAAGCATCTCATTCAGAGGAATTTGGTGTTGAATCGACAAAGAGAAGCTGACTGATTAGACTATGTAAACCTGGAAAGAGGCAAAGAGTACACCAAATAAAATCCACCATTTTTATGGGTTGTGAAAACTCAAATGGGACGTTGTGAATTTACCATCTTTTACATGTCTCTAAAATTTAAGTAAATTTGAAATGGCTCAACTGAAGTGCTTTTTCAGCAATTTCTCTTTGGGGACTGACTCCTGATTCAATAAGTAAGCATGCAGTACATTATCCAGTGCTTTAAAAGAAAATCAAGACCCTGGGGCAGGTGGATCCATTGCTTGCGCTGGTAGAGGGTTTCCTGGTCCAGCGAGGAATGGAGTGTCGTCCGAGGAAAGGGATTGGCGCCAATGCTACGGTCCCCCGCTGGCGGTGACAAGTGAGCTACACGCCTCGCACCGGCGGGAGAATGCGAATCGGTGATTTAAACCCACTTGCAATTGACCAACAGCTGGAAGCCCAAGTTGCCAGCCCCATCCTAATATGCATCGATCCCCCTCAGCGAGAAATCCTCCCGGTAGGATTTGGTGCAAGTTTTCCCAAGTGTGGCCCTGACGTGGTGGACTCCTGCGGTTTGTCAAGAGGGTCAGTGCATAACTGAGGCGCCCCCCCAAAGTCCATCTGAATGCCCCTCTCCCCACATAATGCAAATTTGCCTCCCGACCCTCGCCCACCCCCATTGGACAGAGAAAATCCCCCTCTGACAATGAGACCCCCCCCAACCTGACAGAGAGACCCCCCCCCCTCCCACAGCGCCTGAAAGCTGAAGAGTAGTCCCGGCAGTAGAGTGAAGAATCATTGCATTTTCACTTACCCTTCCCTAACATCTGCTGCCACAGATGAATATGTTTAAAGCTGCAGTAGTTTCAAGATCCAGAGGCTTTCTTGAAAGCCAAGTACACTTCAAAGGGCTTCAAATCCCTTGACAGCCTTTGAAATGCACATTGTGCATTCAATTTCACACAGTAATACATTGCAATAGCCAGTGATTGATAGTTTTATTACTCCAGAGACTGTTGTTTGATACATTGTTGATCTATCTTTCCCTTCACTCTTGAATGCATCTCAAGTACCCTGCTTTGATGCTAACCACAATGTTTAGAAACACTTGTGTTATGATTGACAGTTCCTCACCACATCAAAAACAGCAAAGTGCTTCCACTTTTTTCCACTGCAGAAAGTCTGATTGGGGGGAACTGGGTGTGTGTGGGAGGAAAGGGGGGTGGGGTGGCGCATCAGGTCACCCTCTTGCGTGAATGCTGTAGGGGGGGGGAACCAGTTATTCATGTGGTTGGGGGAGGTGAAGGAAGCCCTGCCATTTTTCGGTATTGTCAGCACCATCTTTATTTCTTCCTCATTAGTGAAACCATTCAGTGATATAAACAGGGCCTGCAACAGGGAGATGCTACAAATTCTCACTTCCAGTTCCACCCTGGTGGGACCCATTTGGTCCTCCCACTGCTAATGTGGACTACAGATATGCGGGTGGATAAACACACTGCATTTGCTGATTTTGGTTGTGGCATTGAAACAGGCGATGTGATCAGTGACCACAGGATGGAGGAGGTGAATGGAGGAAGGGTGCTGTGGAGGGGGGGAGGGGGGGGGGGGGGGCGCTGCTGCCAATGCAACTCCATTCTAGACCCCGGCAGGAACGTGCCTTCATAAATAAAAGGACAACTGACAAAAAAAAACATTGGCGGAAGAAATAGAAAAAAAAGAATCGAGGCAAGCACTGACCGAAATTCAACCAGTCAAACATGAGAAAAAAGATACACTATGATATTTCACGAGCGGCACAGCAAGAACACAAGCAAAATTCCACAGTCAGAGACTTCCAACAAGACAGAGATCTGTTACAGAAGAATGAGAACAACACATTTGTGAACAGCTTAGGCGGAAAAAGTGATGGAAGCTGAAAAACAACATACAGGTTGAAACATTCCAGGAATGGGTTACAAAACAGCAGCAGCACAGCAAAAGATTCTGAAGGGACTGTACTCTGGGGACAGAGGCAAGCCTCTGAAAATGCAGTTCGCTGTTTCCCTGTTTCACTCTGCAATTCAAGAACTGGGAATATAGTTTCAGAGCTGCTGGTGAATTTGAAGGGAAAACAATGACAAAGAGGAATAAAATACAAACAAAGACTGAAAACTGAAAATAACAGACCACCATTTCAGTTCACATTTTGTGAAATGTCTTCAGTGGCACTCGACAGAAAATAATTGGCTGGTTTGTAGAACTGACAAACTTGTGTCGCAGTGAAAGATTTGTTGGCTTGGTACAGCACAGGATGCGAGCTACAGTGTTTGCTTTACTTTGAGTTTTGCATCATAAATGTTGCTTTGCTTCAGAGTCAAAATATTCTGTGCTAATTGGAAAATTTCAATTCCGAAACTCTTCAATGTGGAAATTTCTGGTTTCGAGTTGGAGCATTTCACATCTAACCACTGGAGAGTCCTTCTGATGATAATGTTACCCTGACTTTCTCAACAAAATTAACAAAAAGCAGGTTTGCCTCTCCAGACACTGGAGTAGACGAATGGAATGAGGGTTAGGAAAATAAAGAGTGGAAAAGCTCAAATTGAAAATGAGCAAAAAAAAAATTCTACTTCATAAGTTTAAAAGTCGAGAGAAAAGCCCAAGACATCCTTTTTAAATTTTACTCTAACTAATTGTTAAGAGTGTGAAAAGAATGGTATAATTTCAGGCAAAATTATCTGAAAGTATTCATAATAATGTCGTCAAATGTTACTCTATATTGCAAAATGTCCAACTTGATGAAGCATGTTAAGTTTTCAAATTTGTCTAGTCTCTTCACAATATTTAATGAAGAAATCAAAAATGATTATTCTAAGGAATGAACAATGTTGTCAGGAGTTGAGCACTTTTTGTAACTCAACTAAACAGGGTTACCTAAGTAAAGGGCAGCAAAGAAAGCTGAACACTGCCAATGAAGAGTTGATACACAGAGGTCCAGCCATGTATCTTGCAGTTAAAGAAACATGTTACCAAGTATAAAAAGTCTCCAAGTCAAAGCACTCCACAAAGGTGGAGTTTCGGTTTGCCCAGTCTAGAGTGCATACCCCACTCATCCTATGACTGTTAACTATATGCAGTGTCATTTCCAGTTTACTAGCACGAAGCATTGGCAAACTTATTATACTGTTAGGATTGGTCTACCTATTAGGGCATTGGCTTTCAGAAATACCTGGGTTCAGGTGAGATGAATTTCAATGGCAGGTTCACCCCTTTATGTTGGCTTGTCAGTTATCAATAGTATTACGTCAAATATCAGAGTTGACATGCAAAATACACTTCCCTCTCTACTGACTGAAAGCCACGTGTTAGTCAGTAAACAACTGACAATATATTTGTCTCAAGTAAGCTTCACGCAATTGATTCCCAGCTATCCCATTAGGAGAGACTGAATATACGGAGTCTATATTCGATGGAAATTAGAAGAAAGAGGTAGTCTTATTGAAATGAATAAACCTCTCAAGGGACTTGACAGAGCGGATGCTGAGAGGCTATTTCTCCAGCTGGAAAATCTAGAACTGAGGTATTAGTCTCAATACAAGGAGTCAGCCATTTGAAACTGAGATGACGAAAAGTTCCTACACTCAGTGGGTTTTGAATCTTTGCAATTCTCTGTCTCACTATGGACACTTAGTCAATGAGAGTATTCAGACATTGAGACACTATGTGAACAGGGTGGGAAAGTGGGGTTGATAGAAAAGTTCAGCCATGAAGTCATGAAATGGCAGAGTAGGTTGGAGGGGCTGGTTGACCTACTTTTGCTCCTATTTCTTGCATTCTTGTGTCCTGAAACATCAATGCATGCTGGGAGAATAGAAAGTGCGAGCAACTTCTGACAAATGGTATGATAACCAACTAAACTCACCTTTAAAAAATGTGCAAGTGGATTGCTACATTCCTCAAAAATCACAGCGTGGCTACATACCCTAGATATTGAATGGTGAGGAGCAGGATTTGAATAGCAGCTGCTTGTCTTTCTACAACCCAATGCAGTCAGGGATATTTTCCATTTCTGTCGGGCTAAACCTTCAAGTATGCTTGGCAGCTCGACAACAGATACCTGCATTCCCTGGCACTAGGCAACTGGTTGCTGAGGAACAAAATGTCCCTTCTCCTTGCAGCTTTATCCACTTCTTGCCATGATTCCCCCTCATAACTTTCTCCCAAACTTTCAGTATTATCCAAAGATATGCCGATGCGATGGAACTCATAAAAAGTGCTATTTGGACAAGGGTCTTGTACAAAACAAACTTAAATGTGCATTGGAGGGGGTTGTAAATTGCAACACTGTGCATCTCAAGCATACAAGGATATCTCAAAGGGAAAATAACAGTTGGTGCCACAGATATCCCAGATCATTAAGATTCTCTTCTTTTGACTTCCGGGTGCGGAATGTGCCCCGGCGGGTCCGTTGGAGGTGGAGGGAGCATACCGAGTGATGGCGCGAGGACCGAGAGCAGGAGAAATTCCCAGAGCCATAGTGGTGAGATTCCTCCGTTTTAAGGATAGAGAAATGGTCCTTAGATGGGCAAAGAAACTCGGAGCAGTAAATCGGAGAACGCGGTGATCCACGTTTATCAAGACTGGAGTGCGGAGGTGGCGAGAAGGAGGGCAAGCTTTAATCGGGCCAAGGCGGTGCTTCATAAAAAGAAGATAAAATTTGGAATGCTGCAACCGGCAAGACTGTGGGTCACATATCGAGGGAGGCACCACTACTTTGAGACGGCGGATGAAGCGTGGACTTTTATTGTGGAAGAAAAACTGGAATGAGCGGGTTATTAAAAAGAACGTTTGAACAAAGTGGTGGGGCGAAGAGGGGGGTTAAAAAGGGGGGAAAGAGGAGTTTTATGTACTAATCCTGCGACCCATGAACTTTTCTCTCTCCCACAGGTGGTGATGGCGGGGAGGTGGGGAGGTGGAGGAGATGGGGCGTTGGCCATTGGGGGGCGGGGCCAAGGGAGAAGCACGGGCTTGGTTCCCGCGCTATGAGAATCATGGCGGGAATAGAGAAGCAGGAAGGAGGGGACGTCGCACGGTGCGAGCCGAGGTCACGGGGGGAAGCCGAGGTCGGCCAGAGTTTGCTGACTTCTGGGAGCAACATGGGGGGAGTAATTACGTTAGCGGGGGATCTAGCGGGGGGGGGTGGGAGGGGGGAATTACTGGGTTGCTGCTGCTGGGGAGAGGGGGGAGCTGGTATGGGAGGGGATGGGCGGGGGGGGGCACCGCCTGGGGGAGATACAGCTGCGTGGGAACCGGGTGAGGAGCTGGAAAAAGGGGATGGCTAATCGACAAGGGGGGGGGGGGGGGTAGGAAGCCCCCCAACCCGGCTGATCACGTGGAACGTGAGAGGGCTGAACGGGCTGATAAAGAGGGCACGGGTACTCGCACACCTTAAGAAACTTAAGGCAGATGTGGTTATGTTACAGGAAACGCACCTGAAACTGATAGACCAGGTTAGGCTACGCAAAGGATGGGTGGGGCAGGTGTTCCATTCGGGGCTAGATGCGAAAAACAGGGGGGTGGCTATATTAGTGGGGAAGCGGGTAATGTTCGAGGCAAAGACTATAGTGGCGGATAACGGGGGCAGATACGTGATGGTGAGTGGCAAACTACAGGGGGAGACGGTGGTTTTGGTAAACGTATATGCCCCGAACTGGGATGATGCCAATTTTATGAGGCGGATGCTAGGACGCATTCCGGACCGAGAGATGGGAAAGCTGATAATGGGGGGAGATTTTAATACGGTGTTGGAACCAGGGCTGGATAGGTCGAAGTCCAGGACTGGAAGGAGGCCAGCAGCAGCCAAGGTACTTAAAGATTTTATGGAGCAGATGGGAGGTGTCGACCCGTGGAGATTTAGCAGACCTAGGAGTAAGGAGTTCTCGTTTTGATCCTATGTCCATAAAGTCTACTCGCGAATAGACGTTTTTGTGCTGGGAAGGGCGTTGATCCCGAAGGTGAGGGGAACGGAGTATACGGCTATAGCCATTTCGGATCACGCTCCACACTGGGTAGACCTGGAAATAGGGGAGGAAACAGGAGGGCGCCCACCCTGGAGAATGGACATGGGACTAATGGCAGATGAGGGGGTGTGTCTAAGGGTGAGGGGGTGCATTGAAAAGTACTTGGAACTCAATGATAATGGGGAGGTCCAGGTGGGAGTGGTCTGGGAGGCGTTGAAGGCGGTGGTTAGAGGGGAGCTGATATCAATAAGGGCACATAAAGGGAAGCAGGAGAGTAAGGAACGGGAGCGGTTGCTGCAAGAACTTTTGAGGGTGACAGACAATATGCGGAAGCACCGGAGGAGGGACTGTACAGGGAAAGGCAAAGGCTACATGTAGAATTTGACTTGCTGACTACGGGCACTGCAGAGGCACAATGGAGGAAGGCACAGGGTGTACAGTACGAATTTGGGGAGAAGGCAAGCAGGTTGCTGGCACACCAATTGAGGAAAAGGGGAGCAGCGAGGGAAATAGGGGGAGTGAGGGATGAGGAAGGAGATGGAGCGGGGAGCGGAGAGAGTGAATGGAGTGTTCAAGACATTTTATAAAAAATTATATGAAGCTCAACCCCCGGATGGGAGGGAGAGAATGATGGGCTTCTTGGATCGGCTGGAATTTCCCAAGGTGGAAGAGCAGGAAAGGGTGGGACTGGGAGCACACATCGAGGTAGAAGAAGTGGTGAAAGGAATTAGGAGCATGCAGGCGGGAAATGCCCCGGGACCAGGTGGATTCCCAGTCGAATTCTATAGAAAATATGTGGACTTGCTCGCCCCGGTATTGACGAGGACCTTTAATGAGGCAAAGAAAAGGGGACAACTGCCCCCGACTATGTCTGAAGCAACGATATTGCTTCTCTTAAAGAAGGAAAAGGACCCGCTATAATGCGGGTCCTATAGACCTATTTCCCTCCTAAATGTAGATGCCAAGATCCTGGCCAAGGTAATGGCATTGAGAATAGAGGAATGTGTCCCGGGGGTGGTCCACGAGGACCAAACTAGGTTTGTGAAGGGGAGACAGCTGAACACGAATATACGGAGGCTGTTAGGGGTAATGATGATGGCCCCACCAGAGGGGGAAACGGAGATAGTAGTGGCGATGGATGCCGAGAAAGCATTTGATAGAGTGCAGTGGGATTATTTGTGGGAGGTGTTGAGGAGATTTGGTTTTGGAGAGGGGTATGTTAGATGGGTGCAGCTGTTGTATAGGGCCCCGATGGCGAGCGTGGTCACGAATGGACGGGGATCTGCATATTTTCGGCTCCATAGAGGGACAAGGCAGGGATGCCCTCTGTTCCCATTATTGTTTGCACTGGCGATTGAGCCCCTGGCGATAGCGTTGAGGGGTTCCAAGAAGTGGAGGGGAGTACTTAGAGGAGGAGAAGAACACCGGGTATCTTTGTATGCGGACGATTTGCTACTGTACGTGGCAGACCCGGCGGAGGGGATGCCAGAAATAATGCGGATACTTGGGGAGTTTGGGGATTTTTCAGGGTATAAATTGAACATGGGGAAAAGTGAGTTGTTTGTGGTGCATCCAGGGGAGCAGAGTGGAGAAATAGAGGACCTACCGTTGAGGAAGGTAACAAGGGACTTTTGTTACCTGGGGATCCAGATAGCCAAGAATTGGGGCACATTGCATAGGTTAAATTTAACGCGGTTGGTGGAACAAATTGAGGAGGATTTCAAGAGATGGGATATGGTATCCCTGTCACTGGCAGGGAGGGTGCAGGCGGTTAAGATGGTGGTCCTCCCGAGATTCCTCTTTGTGTTTCAGTGCCTCCCGGTGGTGATCACGAAGGCTTTTTTTAAAAGGATTGAAAAGAGCATCATGGGTTTTGTGTGGGCCGGGAAGACCCCGAGAGTAAGGAAGGGATTCTTACAGCGTAGCAGGGATAGGGGGGGGCTGGCACTACCGAGCCTAAGTGAGTATTATTGGGCCGCTAATATTTCAATGGTGAGTAAGTGGATGGGAGAGGAGGAGGGAGCGGCGTGGAAGAGATTAGAGAGGGCGTCCTGTAGGGGGACTAGCCTACAGGCTATGGTGACAGCCCCATTGCCGTTCTCACCGGGGAACTACACCACAAGCCCGGTGGTGGTGGCTACACTGAAGATTTGGGGACAGTGGAGACGGCATAGGGGAAAGACTGGAGCCTTGGGGGGGTCCCCGATAAGAAACAACCATAGGTTTGCCCCGGGGGGAATGGATGGGAGATATGGAATGTGGCAAAGAGCAGGAATAACGCAACTGAAAGATCTGTTTGTGGATGGGAAGTTCGCGAGTCTGGGAGCGCTGACCGAGAAATATGGGTTGCCCCAAGGGAATGCATTCAGGTATATGCAACTGAGGGCTTTTGCGAGGCAACAGGGGAGGGAATTCCCGCAGCTCCCGACACAAGAGGTGCAGGACAGAGTGATCTCAAAGACATGGGTGGGGGATGGTAAGGTGTCAGATGTATATAGGGAAATGAGGGACGAAGGGGAGACTATGGTAGATGAACTAAAAGGGAAATGGGAAGAAGAGCTGGGGGAGGAGATCGAGGAGGGGCTGTGGGCAGATGCCCTAAGCAGGGTAAACTCGTCGTCCTAGTGTGCCAGGCTAAGCCTGATTCAGTTTAAGGTATTACACAGGGTGCATATGACTGGAGCACGGCTCAGTAAATTTTTTGGGGTGGAGGATAGGTGTGCGAGGTGCTCGAGAAGCCCAGCGAATCATACCCATATGTTTTGGTCATGCCTGGCACTACAGGGGTTTTGGATGGGGGTGACAAAGGTGCTTTCAAAAGTAGTGGGGGTCCGGGTCGAACCAAGCTGGGGGTTGGCTATATTTGGGGTTGCACAAGAGCCGGGAGTGCAGGAGGCGAGAGAGGCCGATGTTTTGGCCTTTGTGTCCCTAGTAGCCCGGCACAGGATATTGTTAATGTGGAAAGAAGCCAAGCCCCCGGGGGTGGAGACCTGGATAAATGACATGGCAGGGTTTATAAAGCTAGAGCGGATTAAGTTCGTTCTAAGTGGGTCGGCTCAAGGGTTCACCAGGCGGTGGCAACCGTTCGTCGAATACCTCGCAGAAAGATAGATGGAATGGAAAAAAGAAGGCAGCAGCAGCAGCCCAGGATCGGGTGGGGGGGGGGGGAAACCAGAAGGGCTCTCAGGGTTGTTAATATATACTGTATAATATGTATAGGTCGTTGCGACAGATAATTATATATTGGACTGTTAAATTATATTTTTGGAGAGTGTTACTTGTGATAAGGCAGTTGCCAATTAGGGTTAGTTTTCATTTTTGTTATTTATTATTTATTCATTTTTTGTTTATAAAATAGGTCATTGTTATTTGTGTTGTTATAATATTGTGCAAAGGATGCACAATGTACTGTGTTGGTTGACCAAAAATTTTCAATAAAATATTTATTAAAAAAAAAAGATTCTCTTCTTTTCCCTTTAGTAGCTTTTCGTATGAAAACATACATTCAGATTCAGACAGAGCCCTTGGGGAAAATCGAAACACATCATCATGACACACCTGTCGTGTTGGGTGTTCTGATGCACAAATGATCCAACACGGCTGTAGATGGTACAACTCTGTTTTATTGTCTAAACAACTGTAACAACTAACTGCTGGCTGAGGTTCGTGCTTCACCAGCTAACCTGTGGACCCAGCCCCATCACTATCTTAGTGAGGCACTCAGCACATGGTCTATGTCTGAGTGGCAAGCTGTGAGCTCTGTGCTCTGAGCTATCTCCTGGTAGAATGAGCGGGAACTGTGGTGTTCCCTGTTTTATAGTGCGTGTGCTCTCACTGGTGATTGGCTGCGATGTTATGTGTGTGCTGGTTGGTCCAACTGCCTGTCCATCAGTGTGTGTGTGATTGCACCATGATATGCTGATGTGGATATCATGACAACACCTTTGCACAATGCAAAAACAGCATGGTTTTCTGTCTGGACTTTTACAGTCTCAAATATCATAATGATGTCAAAAGAAGGCAGGGTGATAAAAGGATAATCAGCTTATTGAAGCTGCAATTTAATCAAACGGCAGGTTTCTCATGGAGAGTGAAGGAGTGATGAAGGTACTAAATTAGAAGGGGAAAAGGAACAAGCCTTCTTTTTACAGCAAAGTAAATTTAAAGGTCAAGTTTGAATGTTAGTGAATGGCTGAGTAGATGAATGAGTGAATGGGTAGGACGGTGGGATGGGTAGGTAAGTGGGTCGGTGGGGAAGTTGATTTGGGCGATGGGGGATGTTAGTCAGGTCTGGGGGTCAGTTTCAGTGAGTGGATGGGGTGGGGGCTTAGTTGCCCAGGAGTGAAGGCCAGGTTTTAATCTGTCTAACATGTCCTGGGTAACTATTCAGGTAAGCACATCGGAATTAGGCAATTCAACCCTTCGAGCCTGCTCCTCTCTCCAAGGAGACATTCACAAAGGGGCCCAGGAAGCAGTGGAATTGGCCATTGGAAATGGAAAGCTTCCTATGCAATTCCCACTTAGGTCAGCATGTTCGGATTTCCACAGGTTCCCGATGTATATCTCAAACACATGTCCGAAGGTTTGGGCCAACGTGAAGTGTTTTGATAATGGAAGTGCAGTAGATGTTTTCCATACTGATTTCCATTGATGCTTCGTATATTATGCAGTAGATATATCAGCAAAAGGAAGGTGCACTTTTTTAAAGGAAACATGGAAGAACCGACAGAAATTTGGCAAGGGTACAGTAACAAAACGTTAATTGTTTTTTTTCAGGCTTTGTTTGACAGGCATCAGTGTTAAGACTATCACATTTTATTTTACATATATTCAGCATGGTATCAAAATTCACAAAATACATATGGCCTCTCTAGCTACATAGAAAACTGAAGGTGGCAGGTGATAAATTGGGCAGATAGATAGAGGTCACATGGAATTTAAAGGAAATTCTGCATCCTCGATGGGCAGCAACAGTAATTGGGTGGTGAATGTGACAATATACAACCTGCGTTTGTCATGAAGTACTTCCTGTGAATGTCACTCCCCTTTAATACAGAGGAATGTGAAACAAGACAGGGCAATGCAATGCAGGGATAGTTCTCTCTGACAGCCAGTGCTGGTGAAATCTGATGAGAGGCTCCTTCTGGCCATACGACTCACAAATCCTACGCCAGAGACAAACTAGATTCCTTCTTCCTCCACTGCCCAATGTAATTTTGACGAAAATGTTGAATCACAGCTGCTGTGACTTTGCATTAGTTAGTTATTCCTCTACAATTCCAGCTTTTAGATCTGTTACCACAGGAACCATAGCCGTTGGCAGACTCTCCAACTCACCAATTTCACATTAGGTTCATACCTATGTTTATATTACGCAAGGTAAAATTACTCCACCTTCTCCACCCTTATTTATTCAATAGTAAATAGAAAAGACTGGGATTGCAGCAGACATTACCACAAGGACCTAACAAAAACATGGGAATCCATGCTATAACATTACGACAGTACAATGGCCTCTGTTGTATGGAAACACATAGCCTATGTTAAATTTGAACGTTACCAGAATTGTCTTTGTGTAGACAGTGGCTACATCCCCAAATGCTGGAGAAAATGAAGCCCTGCCACAAAAAATGAAGTTTAAAATTTCATGAAAAGGAATTTCTTATAAAATAAAATGAAGGTTAATCTGTTAAAACAGATTAGGTGATCTGCAAAAATTTAAACCAAAAATAAATTTGCCTTTACGTTTGCCATTTTGATGATACTCCTCCAACCCACCCAGTTCCATCACTATGGAAACAGGCCTACCTCTTTAATATTCAGCCAGTTACATTGGTGCTTATCAATTAATAAGGATTACAAGTGCCACCCCCACCCGCCCCCCACTTCATTCAATGCACCACTAATAATCTAACAAATTGAAAAGAAACTTAACTCAAGGGGACTGTTGTTAAGGCAAATGGATTTATAAATATTTTATGCTAACCATGAATAACAGAGGAAACAATCCAAGTTGTTACTATCTTGGCTGCTTTCCCGTTCTCAATTAGGAATGATGAAACTGGGGGTGGAGGAATAACATACAAATGGAGGGGAATAGGAACCAGTTACTATTTGGGTTGATGGGGGAAAAAAAAAAAAACTTGCCAAGCAAGGTGGTGTACAAAATTCTTGACAACCTTTGGTGATAAGAGTCACGGGCTCAATAACACAATGCCCAAATGGAGAAAAATCAGCAAAATTCTCGCACTGCTAACCCAAGCTACACTTTTTTCAAATGGCTTTTTCTCAATATTATACATCATACTGAATTCAAGAGGCCAGATACATGACCTCTCCCAATTATCTCGTCACCAAGGACATGTCTGGCATTGAGGAATCTCTATTATCTGTGTATATAGCATCAATTCGCTCAATGGTGAGTTGGGATATAGCGTGGTGCATTGTTATATCTGACTCAAGTTATTTCTCCACCACTCCAACCAAAAAATAGAATTTGTTTTACATTTATTGTTAAATTAACTACTTCAGTCTCACTTAAAATTTGTCCAGCAAATACAAGGTTCAGCTTTCACTGATGTGTACTTAACCAATTATTTACTTTTTTCAATAACTAACTCGGTATTTCCAATCAGCCAAATCATTATTTTTCAGATTCAGGTCCCAAATCAAAGACTCAAAATATTGCTCAAAATCCATGGAGGACTAAAACATTCGCAATTAAAAACTTGCCCTGTTTTCAGATATGCTGGACGTTTGTTGACATGATTGCTCTGCAGTGCATATGATAGTTAAGACATGATCAGTCGTTTAGACATTTACAGTTGATTGGCTTAGGTAATGCTGGATGCAGATAACTAGCAGGAAAATCATCATCCATCCCATGACTCAAACTATTTAGGGTGGAAGTTCCTCTTCCCATTCAATTAAAAAGGATGAGATAGTTACACCCTTTGTTCCTTTTGACATGGTGGTTTTATATTTAGCAATTGTACTTCATCCAGTTTCAGGAGAGCAATTGTTCCATGATTCTGTCTCATTTTTTAGACTGTCGTTTGAAGCTAGTCTCTGTGGAGATGCTGGGCTGCTGATTTTCTATGGGACTCTGCAGAAAACAAACCTGCAAAAGCAACTCACTGCATTTACCTGGCTAAAATCAGCTCCCTTACTTGCCGAGCAAAATTTTAAGCCCGTATTTTAATTGTTCTATGATACTTTTGGGATATGGGAGGAGGATTTGTTAATGCCATTGATTGCATCCCCCACCTGTGACCTACGCTCATATGAAGGCAAATTCAGTGATTCTGTGCTCCCGATGGGGAACAACATTTGAAGGAACATGGATCAGTGACAGGGCTGCAATACTATCGGACTAATTCTGATCCACAGTTCCTTCAAGCACAATTCAATTCTGGGATTATAGAATTGGTAACTACTGCACAGTTTCAAAACACCTCATGATGCTTTTTCCACATCTTCACAGGGGATTCAAAAACTGCGTTCCATCTAAAGCTTTGTGGTCCTCATAATGCTTGCGTCACATTGTACATATTCCCTAAAATCATTATTGACGGTGCTAGGATTCAAATGCTACACAAAAAGAGGGCTCCAATCAATTCCTTTCAGAACCAGAGCTCTGTGTCCAGAAAACCTCTCTTGCCAACAGCTGTGAAAACAGACAAAAAACTCCATAGAAACATCATGTGCACAGCATTTAGGTCTCTGGACTTAGCCTCCCTTATAGGGAGCTCACCCACATGAGCAATGCGTTAGCATTGGCACAAACACTGACCGACCTTTTGATCAAGTGGTCTTACTAACAAATCATTTCTACACTTACCCATGATTCCACACGAGAGGAGAGTAGGCCCTTTATTCATCTTCTTTGGATGGTGCTGAAAACAATTTTTAAAATGCAATTAAGCCAGAATTTCTAATAAAATCAGTCAAAAAGTTTTAAATGTAGAAAATGCACTTACTGATAGCTGACTAAAAAAATGCATTTAAAAAAGTTACAATTATGTCATGAACTCAACCAATCACAACTGAGGGGAAATGACAGGTAATTGACAAAATTACTGATGTAACTTGACATTTTACAGCTAGTAAAATTACCCAATCACAATAAAAGAATTGCATCATGTGACCACATGACATTATGACACCACTAGCTGACTTGATTTTGAATATCACCAATGTAAGAACTTTTAAATAAGCAACTTTTTTTTTTGCATGGAGTATGAAGCCACAAACATTAAATCTTTCAAAAGATAAGTCTTTCTTTATTTGGTACATCTGTAATATTCTGTTTAGAACATGTGTTTTGTTTTCAATAATAAATGTTTTGTCACTTTTTAGTACAGTTTTGATGCTTAGGTCCCATAAGCTGAATCTTTTCCAGTGTTCGTCATCCAAAGCGGTGCTTGGCCAAGAAGTTACTCTACTTAATCACCAAGCTATTAGAATTAACATATATTTGTGCTACATTACCAAATTATCTTTAAAATGGCAAATATTGCAAGGGACAAGATCAAAACTATTTACAGGTTAAAATAACTGAAGAAATTGTAAATGAAGATTGCATTGTGAAGCATAATAATCAGTGTATGTTATATATGCATACAATATTATACCTGCATACAAAACGCAACAGGTCAATTATCCTTCACATGTCCATGTAATCGAGTTCAGGAATCTGTTACATAATATGCAATTTCTTGTAATGTTAGAGGGAATTTAACTTTCCTGTTGTGCGCTGCTAGAACCTACACTGACTCTGATTCAGTGCTTGTATTTCTGATTTATCTTGTTTGGTTGTTGCAGGAATTCATGAAGCACACTGATTGATATGCCTTAGGAATTGAAACCAGGTTTCTCTGTCCAAAGATCAGAAGACAAGGAACTGGAACAACTGATCCAAATCAGACCAGACTCTATGGCCTGGTTTTTCACCAAGCCAGGACAATTTGAGAGTCCTTTAAAAATTGCTGCCTCACAGCGCCAGGGCCCCGGGTTCAATTCCGGCCTTGGCTGACTGTCTGTGTGGAGTTTGCACATTCTCCCTGTGTCTGCGTAGGTTTTCTCCAAGTGCTCCGGCTTCCTCCCACAGTCCAAAGATGTGCAGGTTAGATGGATTGACCATGCCCCTTAGTGTCCAAAGATATGCACGTTAGGTGGAGTTACGGGGAGAGGGCAGGGGAGTGGGCCTAGGGAGGTGGTCTTTCGGAGGGTTTGTGCAGACTCAATGGGCTGAATGGCCTCCTTCTGCAGTGTAGGCATTTTATGGTAGCTTAAGACATTTAGCCATCTGTTTTTAAAATTTTAATAAGCTCCATTGTCAGGGAGGAATGGTTTGTTATGACAGCTGTGACAATTATGAATGCTTGGTTGAGTTTCAAAGGTCCAGAACCACCTATCTCAGCTGGGGGCTATATAGTCATTTTGAATTAATGTTTTAAGAAAGTATTAAAGGACTAGCTGTCTTTGATGATGTTAACAAAATAGATGTTTGTTTATACAACAGACTGACCACTTGAGGGGATTACATTTTTTTGTATGGCTTTTTTTGAAGGAGTTTTTTTTCTTTATGATGTATTTGAATGGAACTAGATTATTATGTTTTTTTCTTGTGATGCCCATTTCAAAGACATCCTGATGTCTCCCAGAGTTAATATTGGGTGAGTGGCTATGGAGTGATCATGGAGGTATGAGGGGGAATGGAAGTACAAGAGCCGATGTCCCAGTAATGGAGACAGGTGTTTTTGCCTCATGGTCTAGCCATCCATCCAACTCCATTGCCACCCAGTGACAGGTCTGACTCCATCTCGTCCCAGTCTTCCTAACATGAAAATATGTCAGGCATCAAAACAGAAATTTTTTTGTTAAAAAAGGAGATGGGTGTGCTGGTTTGGGAAGTTCCCTGACTCAGCTTTCTAGCTCCCTCCATGAATATCCAGCCCTATGTCTTCCTCTTAATCCTGTATTTTTCAGTATAAGCTCCCCCCTCCCCTCGACCGATCCCCATTAACTGACCATTGTATTTTATTTAACAGCTAAATCCTGCATTTTAACTCTGTCATTAAAGTACAAAACACTCAAGTAATTGTTTAAATTTAATCAACACATGCTGTAAAGCAACATGGCCACCAGTTCCATTCCTTCCAGCAAGTGCTGTATTGCACTGATAAATCAAATAGATACGTGCTCAGGTTGAATACTGGGCAAAGGGATGTCAAAGACCGGTGTTAAGTATTTCTCTGTTAATATCACCAAGTGTAACTTTTAGGTATTTTAACCCAAAGTAAAATTAGTCACGAGTGAAACCATTTAATCCAATCAGCTTGCTTTGTCAACAAGGCCCAGATTCTGTTTCAGAGACTGGAGAAAGCTTTGCTCTTCAATATCCAGGCATAACAAACTCGCAAAGCCGAAGTGCTAATTGGAAACTAGGACACAAGCGGCTAACAATTTAATGAATGGAAAATCATGAGCAACTTGTGCCCAAATTTGTGATAAATGTTTCCACCTTGCCACGTTTCTGTGCCAAGGCACTGAAGAGGAAAATCTGCCCTTGTTGTGACCGTTGAATAGATTTTCCGTGATGTGCATGAATGCAACAGAAATGTTGCACTTGTCTGACTAAAGCATGGCCAATCTAGTCAAATCTTCTGGAACTGCTAAGCAGAGTTATTCATTGATTTTGAGTTCCAATCATTCAATCCACCCAGTCTCTGTGCGCTCACAAACCTAGAGGTTGGATATCTGGCTATGCTGCAGCTATTTAAAGTGCCACATTTAAAGAGAAGGTACTTCTGTGTGGCAAAAAGAATTTCAGAGTGTTTGGAGCATCTGAGCAGAAAACAAATCAGTTCATTTCACCACCCTTTATATGGTCCACAATCAAAACGTGAACTTATCAAACTAATGTCGCTACAAATGCCGTCTGACCTGCTGGGTTTTCCCAGTATTTGTACTTTTTTCTCCCCCCACATTTCCAGCATCAATAATTTTTTGCATCAAAAGGATGTTCAGATTGACAATACAGCAGTTTAAATGTTCACAAAGGAAGAGAGAGAAAAGGAAACTTGCCCTTTTTGACACTCCACAGTATCCTTGCGTATGTTACTTCAAAGTTAACATGGAATTCAATAGTATTCTTCTCCTTCTTGAACTCCCTGCCTGAAGACAGGTCCAACCCACAGTGCTGCAACCTCCACCACAGATACGGTAAGGAGGCAGGTCCCAAATCCATCCCAGCCAGAAAATGGATCGAATCCCAAACTGTTAGCACCAATCTGATCCACACTGGTCGCCCAGCCAACTGGACAAACTAGTCCCCCGAGGAGTCTGAGTTGCTGTGATAACACACACCTTCCAGTCTGGAGCTATGGACAAGTTCCAATTTATTTCCATAACATGGCTGACCAGGAATCTCTCCTACTAACTGGCATTGGGAAATGTTAGAAGGATTCACAAGTTGGCACTCAACTTGTTTGGCCATGTTATGAACACTACTTCCTTGGCCATCAAGTCCTCAAGTGGGACTTGAAGTTGGAGATTGTGGTTAAGTGGCAGGGATGCTACCCACTTCGTCAAAGACTTGCTCAATAATATTATGATCACTATTTCCAGTCGATCTTTTACTATGCACAAGCGAGTGGTGCAGAATGGCTGGCAGAAAAATGGCTAGAGCACATAAATGCTTTATCCAAAGGGAGTTGGTAAAATTGGGAGCAAAAAACAATGTCGTGAATTTTCCTTTTGCATCAACTGGTCACATGCCTATTGTGCAGCAAACCAATCCTCTGCATTATTGGCACACAACAAAAAGATACAGTTGGATCGTTTTCAACGCAATTAGCATAGGACAACACAGCAAACACAGTCAACACCAGACAAAGAAGATACAAAAAGCAAGAATGGAAGACCAAATTCTGAAAGGCAAAGCCCAACGGAATGGCTGGTTAAACGTTAAGCTCTACAGGTATATCTTACTTCATACTCCACCCTACAGAGCTCATAATTAGCTGCATAAGCAGTAAACCTGGTTTGACGAGCACTGCGTCCGCCTGGCGACTGGAGAACCCCACCCGAGGTCAATGAAGTTCTCCGTTCTACGTGGCTCGCCCGTGGCGTTCTTGCGGCAGGCGGGACAGGAGAATCCAGCTCATCATATCAACAACGTCTCTTCATGAAAGGGAATCAGAAGCAAGGACCTACTGAAACAAAATGACTAGTCGAAGGGCTCACATTAGTAGACCAGACAATAATAAAGTTGCTCTTCAATATGCAACACCACAAGCACCTTTTATGTTTAGCAAGATTCACACTGATAGTTCAGCATCTATCTTTACTTTGTGCTCTGGATTATCAGCTTCTCTTCTATTCAGTTTGGCAGATGAAAAAGAAAATGTAATCAACATTTCCACTGCTAAGATGATACCACCATCAAGGAAAGTAACTCACATGAAGCCCGGCTAAATTTTAATGGACCAATGGAAAATAATGAATGTTTCACAATTTATAGACAGGAAGTATGAATAAGCCTGGCACTGTAAACTCCCATAACATCTTTAGTGCTGTCATACATTGTATTCCAGATAAACTTTTTACACTGCTCCCCTGCTAGACTGAACCTTCGCCACTCACGGCACAGATATAATTTAACGATGTTCAAATTAATAGTAAATATTGACCTCATTAGCACCTGCAACAGATTTATCTGCATTAATCCACTGAAAGGGAGATTGAGAATGACATTGTAAAGTTGGTCAAAGTGCCCTAACAGATTGCACCAAGAACATCGCCTGTTGCAGAAAATAAATTATTTAAACTACACACATCCCGATGCAAACTCGTGTTTCCAACAAACTTAGTATCATTTTCTTTCTCATCTTTTAAATCTTCTCCATCTATGCCCCATGACTGCTGGAAAATGCCATTTTGCAAGCCATTTAAAGAAGTACATCCTCCTGCCCCTCGATTAACATTGAACCGGAGTAAATGATGAGCTGGATTCTCCCATCCCGCCTGCCGCAAGAACGCCACGGGCGAGCCATGTAGAATGGAGAACGTCATTGACCTCAGGTGGGGTTCTCCAGTCGCCGGCGGACGCAGTCGGAGAATCCCGCCCAATATTTGATGATTAAAGTGTGGCTTTGTGCTCGTCAAACCAGGTTTACTGCTTATGCAGCTAATTATGAGCTCTGTAGGGTGGAGTATGAAGAAAGATATACCTGTAGAGCTTAACGTTTAACCAGCCATTCCGTTGGGCTTTGCCTTTCAGAATTTGGTCTTCCATTCTTGCTTTTGAATTCTGCCAGACTGTTGTATCTTCTTTGTCTGGTGTTGACTGTATTTGCTGTGTTGTCCTATTCTGGAAATGAATGAAAACAACCCCCGGCTCGTCTTTGTTTGTCTTCGAGATTTAATTCTTAGAGACCATAAATAAAGTGGAAGCATTAACATTCAGCATTATCTTTTCATAACCCTTATAGGATAAAGATTAACTTGGTTTATCTATACAGCAATAACACAAGAGCAACACAGCTTAGAATGCAAAGTAGAATGCACACAGGGCTAAGTAGGGCAATGGCACAGATTCACCATTTGGAGAATGGATAAATAGTGCCATTTTGTGGGGAAATAGATTTGTTGGCCAACTCACATAAATATTAGCGGCAATCCTGTCAACATTAAATATTTGCTGCAGATGGAATTTCAGCACTGAACAACATTTTTACCATGGATACAAGCTCAATGTTGAAATAGATTCCCCAAGAAAGCCTACATCAAATGTCCTTTGTGAGGCTTTCCTTAAACATTGGTAGTGTTCCGTAATGCACTGCCAGTTACAAATATGAGAGATTTAATTTAAACAAGCTTTTTGAATTTATTGGGCAGGATTCTCCGACCCCCCCACCGGGTTGGAGAATTGCCAGGGGGCAGCGTGAATCCCGCCCCGCCGCTCCGACGCCTCTGCCGAATTTTCCGGCGCCTGTTTTTTGGCGGCGGCGGGGATCACGTCGCGCCGGTCGGGGCCGTTAGCAGTGGCCCCCCGGCAATTCTCCGGGCCCCGATGGGCCAAGTGGCCGCCCGTTTGTGGCCGGTCACGCTGGCATGGATTAGACAAGGTCCATACCGGCGGGACCTGGCTCTGAAGGCGGCCTGCGGAGTCCTCGGGGGAGGTCCGGGGGAATCCGGCCCCGGGGGAGGGGGGAGGGGGCATGGTGGCCTGGTCCACGATCGGAGCCCACCGATCTGCATGCGGGCCTGTGCCGTGGGGGCACTCTTTCCCTCCGCGCCAGCCTCTGTAAAGCCCCGCGATGGCCCGTGCAGAGAAGAAACCCCCTGGGCATGTGCAGGGATGACGCCAGCGGTACTGCACATGTGCCAGAACACGCTGGCGCTGCTGCGCATGCACCAACTCGCGCTGGCCGGTGGAGGCTCTTCGGCGCCGGTTGGCACGGCGCCAACTAGTCCAGCGCCAGCCTAGCCCCCGGAAATGCGGAGGATTCCGCACCTTCCAGGCAGCCCGACGCCGGAGTGGTTCGCGCCACTCTTTGCCGCCGGTACGGCCCGCCCGCCGGTTGGGGGAGAATCTCGGCCATTATTTCAGAAGCTGTCCCAAGTATCAGAGTAGCAGCTGTGATTAATCCATGGCTGCAGTTCTGATTTTTGAAATAACAGGATGCTTTAAATATCAATGCTGAATTAGGTAAAAACTGAAGCAGTCCCAATGAGATCAAACTAAACTGCGTGGAGAAAACCAGCTTGAAATGTACACATTAGTAGTTGCACCACGTAAGAAAAAGGCCCAGAAATACAACACGAGGATTACTAAAGAACACAAGTAATATTGCACGATATAATCTATGCATCTTCTGAAACTATCTATATTGGATGCTCAAAGTCAATGTTATCTTTTCAGAACATAATCCACACATTAGACTTAATTAATAAGCTTACCAATTCAGAGCTGAAGGTGTTGCACATAGCATAATCCAAGCCCTTGTTTTCCAGACCTTTGGTTAAAAGGGTCACCATGGTAATAACATAGTCACCTCTCTGGATCCATTACACTGTGGGCAGTAGTCAGTACGTATCATTTTAAACCACATCTTCCATTTCAGGTCAGCACGAGAGCGAGTTGTGAGTATACGACTGCAATGTTCTTCATAACTGTCCAATAAAACAAACGAGGGAGAGGGGAAAAAAAGGGTGCCGGTGAGTTGTGTGTAGTATAAATCAAAAACTAAAATTAAATACCTGCTGAATATTTATTTCCTCCACCGTGACCCCCCTCTGCACTCCACCACCCCCCCCCCCCCCCCCCCGCCGCCCTCCCCCAATCACCTCTGCCACCTCCCTCAGTCCATCATACATCATTGTTCCAGGCAAGATTTGTTTAGTGACTTGTCTCCAGATCTCTGAAAACTCTGCTCTCTAGACGCCTGCAACTCATTAATAAATAAAGAGCTCAGAGTGACACTCCCATGAAATTTCATTCCTGTCTGGGGAGGTGACTGGCTTCTACTATGTCCCCTTAGTGCCGTGACGGAGTCAGTGAATCAACATGTGGGAATCACAAGTATAAGCCAGATCCTACACTCAAGTGCCACAGCATTATACATTACTTCTATGTTGTGTCTTTCAATGCTTGCAGGGAATAAAGGCGGAGGCCTGTTGCTAAACACAATTGATGGGAAATATTTTCATAAAAATACTGCAACACATTTCTGTATTTGATTTCATTACAAAGTTTCTTTGTATCTGAGTGGAAGGGTAAAGGTCCCAAGGTATTTCATTGTTACATCCAAATTCTCTCCAAATAAACTAGGACTTGAGTTTTACTTGTACCCATCTTGTTTAATTCAGGTAACACAGGTTATATTGATTTAATATCTGGGGACAGCAGATGTTAATACTTCACTTATCCAAGATGTTTGATGATCTGTGTGCAGATATTCTTCCTACAATGAGATTTCTATATTTTTTCAACTTAATTTGAACCCTGTTCTGAGCTAACATGCTATCCTCCATTGTTAAATGAAGGGCGGGATTGTCCGCCGCTCCCACCCAGCGACCAGAAATTCCCGCCAGAGGTCAATGGACCATTACATGGTCCGCTTCCCACCCATGGCGATCTTGCGGCAGGTGGGGCGAAGAATCCAGCCCACAGTCAATAAATTCAGATGATGAAGTGGTGAAATTGCCAAGTACTGTGAACTACCTTCTTAAACCATTTTACTTTGGGCACGATTTAACGGAAAAGTTTCTAAATATAATTTGTGGTGAGTTTTTCTGGGAGTTCCTCAGCGCTATATTTGGGCCCTTGGGAATTTTTCACTGGTTTCACTCACACTTAGAATTTTTTCAGCATTCGGGAGCTGTGCTCGGAGATCAGGCCAGCATTTTGAAAGGGTGCCCCGATCTCCAAGTGAGCTTGTGGGTCCCCCCACACCCCCACCCAAGGACAATTTCATCCCTCACACATACCCCACTATGGAGTCCTGCCCCCCCCCTCTTCAGGCCCCCACACCCTCTTCAAACTACCCCCTCCCTCAACCTCCCAGAGGCTCTCACTGCCAGCAAAGGTGCTAGTCTGGCAGCGCTGCCCTCTTTCCAGGGGGAGGGCCAGGGGGCTACCCTACGCTATCGTGGCTGCCCAGGGGCTCCAATGGCCTGGAAGACTCCCCAGATGCCATTCTGCCTGGTCCACGTTTATATGGACGAGTACTGAATAGTGCCCGGCTACCAAAACCCTGGGAAAGCCGGTCGATCACTGGAGGTCCAGGGTGAATAGGCCTTAAGTAGGTTTATGGCCTACTTACGCGAGTGGCTTGGTTCCGCCCATTGTGGGCGGGTTCCTAATCCTGACGCCTCGTGAGACTTGGATGGATCCCGTGAGTTTTTGCGGCTGTTGGGAAGACCGCAGGAGACTTCACCCGGGATCACTGGGGCGCAATGTGGCCAGTAGATTGCGCCCTTTGTCTCTTCCAACTTCCCCTCTAACAATAAAAGTGTGAAGATTTTAGTCACTAAGATTGAGATGGTACGATCAGCTGTCTCTGCCACATTCCCCCTTCCATTAGCCCACCTGGCCAAATTTCCTCTCAACTCTCCCCTTGCCCGAGCCGTGAATGAACATCTTTCTCCAGTTCCTCTCCTATCTCCTCAGTGCCTTCTGTGAGCTCTCCTTGTCTCACCACCTATTTGTTTCCCCAATCCTGTCCAAAACTGATCATCCACCTTCCCTCACTGGTCCACATGTTAACTTCTCTTGGAATATTATCGGTCTCTTTTAAACTTTAGGGTCACCTTATGTGGCTTAATATCATACTTTGTTTTAAAATGCTTCTGAGAGGCATCCGGGGACATTTTATTCTATTAAAGGCACAGCATAAATGTAAGTTATTGTGGTGGGATGACACATTTAGAACAGCCCACAGAGTAGAGAGTTGTCTGAGTTCCAATGATGAACCTCTGTCTGGCTAAACTTATAAGTTATTACACATCAAAACTCAGAACTGCTGAATAAAGATAGTTCACTCCCTCCTGGATTTTATCAAAATAATAGCTTGCTAAATTCCTAAAACTGAGGGTGTTACTTATTGCTTACACCACGTGCAGATAGCAAATCATTGTTTACACCAAGTAAATATGCGACATTCGGACTGAATTTCTAAAAATTCAGTTCGAAATTTGTCGGCGAGGTGATTTTCTGGCAGAATATGTTGACTGCGTCAAGTTTAAATCAATTCACATAACAGGATTACCTTCCCCATAAACCATGGCTCGACTGGGAAACTTGGACTCCATCCATCTATCATTGGATTGATCAGTTTTGTTTGAAAGTGGAGGTACACACACTTGTTTGCCAAGTGTTAACAGAATAATAGAAAAGCTTAAAATCTCAAAGTTTAAAAATTCTTTGGCATCATAGGAAAAGACCCAGCTTTCAAATGGATGTTGAATCAGCCTGTTTGTATATTCACGCATATTTGAAGAGTTTCCAAAGAAAGCATGATTCTTTAACCTCCACTGGGATTTTCTAGGCTTTGCTAGAATAAGATTTGAATTTTCACTCATTAAATAGCAAGATTCTTCTCTGCAATATCCACATTAGGTGGATTCACGATAGGCTCAACAGATAATAAGAATAATCTTCTTTGTAGGCTTACATTAACACTGCAATGAAGTTACTGTGAAAATCCCCGAGTCACCACATTCCAGCGCCTTATCGGGTACACAGAGGGAAAATTCAGAATGTCCAAATTACCTAACAGTACGTCTTTCGGGACTTGGGGGCGGGGGGGGGGGGGGGGGGGGGGGGAGAGAACCGGAACCGGAGTGCGCGGAGGAAACCCACGCAGGCACAGGGAGAAGGTGCAGACTCCGCACAGACAGTGACCCAAGCCGGGAATCAAACCTGGGACCCTGGCACTGAGAAGTAACAGTGGTAACCACTGTGCTACAGTGCTGCCCAACTGAAGGATCTGTACACACAGATCAAAGTGGAGCAGAAATAAATTTTGACTGAGGAGCAAGACTGTTGAAGCACAACCCTGGAGGAGTGCAGCTCCAACAACCCTCCAGAAGTTCAAAACCATCCAGGACAAAGAAGCCCACTTGACTAGCACCCTTTCCACAAGCATTCACTCCCTCTACCACCAACGCACAGTAGCAGCAGTGTGTACCATCTTCAAGATGCACTGCAGGAGGGCAGCACAGTAGCACAGTGGTTAGCACTGTTGCTTCACAGCACCAGGGACCCGGGTTCAATTCCCGGCTTGATTCAGTCTCTGTGCGGAGTCTGCACGTTCTCCCCTTGTCTGCGTGGGTTTCCTCCGGAGCTCCGGTTTCCTCCCACAAGTCCTGAAAGACATGCTTGTTTGGTGAATTGGACATTCTGAATTCTCCCTTAGTGTACCCGAACAGGTGCCGTAGTGTGGCAACGAGGGGAATTTCACAGTAACTTCATTGCAGTGTTAATGTAAGCCTACTTGTGACACTAATAAAGATTATTTTAAAAACTCACTGAGGCTCCTTTGGCAGCACCTTCCAAACTCATGGCCACTACCATCTAGAAGTACAGGGGAAACAGATACCTTGAAACACCACCGCTTGGAAGTTCCCCTCCAAGTTGCTGGGTCAAAATCCTGGAACTCCCTCCAAACAGCAATATGGATGTACCTACAGCACATGGACCGCATGATTCAAGAAGGCAGCTCAACACCACCTTCTCGAGGGCAACTAGGGACGGCAACAGATGCTGGCCTAGCCAGCGAAGCCCTCATCCTGTAAAAAATGAATTTATTTATTTTTTTAAATTCCTTTTGCAACTGTATTCGTGTTGGAAGCCTCCAATGAGTTAGGAGAGGGTTAAGACAATAGCAGCAAGGGATAATACTCCTGCACTGATGTATGAAGCTATGGCAGTATACCAAATGGGCAAACAACAAAGATTAACAGGAGGCAAAACGCTACAAGAAGTGCAGACAAAGACAGTATGATTAGCTCATGAATGATGCCAGCCAAATTAATGAAACATTCTGCAGTTAGTGCAGACAAAGAACCTCAGAAAAAGATGAAATGGGAAGCAACAGGTGCAGTGGGAGGGCTACATTCAAAAAGCGGTCACGAGACCTGCACTGGTGGCAGGGTGAAGGTCTCATTTCAACAGAACGTCATTCAGTTTCTGCTTGCACAGAGGCATTGGGGATCACTTCACACTATAGGTTGGTGACCTGTAACTAGTGGGGTTTTCAGTGCTGGGACTGCAACTATTTACAATATGTATTAATGACTTGGAGGAAGGAAGTGGATGTTCTGTAGCCAGAATTGCAGATGACACAATAATAATCTTTATTGTCACAAGTAGACTTACATTAACACTGCAATGAAGTTACTGCGAAAAGCCCCTAGTCCCCACATTCCAGCACCTGTTCGGGTACACAGAGGGAGAATTCAGAATGCCCAAATTACCTATGTGGAAAGGCAAGTTGCGAGAGGTATTCAAACAGTTTGCAAAGAGATAATGATAGGTTAAGTAAGTGAACAAAATGTTGGCAAATGGAGTATAACGTGGGAAAATGTGAAGTTGTTAATTTTGGAAGGGAGAACAGAAGAACAGATTATTATTTAAATGGAGAAAAATTGCAGAAAGCTGCAACACAAAGGGACTTGAGCGTTCTTGCGCACGAAACACAGAAAGCTAGCACACAGGTGCAGCAAGTAATCAGGAAGGCTAATGGAATGTTGGATCTTATTTCAAGGGGGTTGGAGTATACGAGTAGGGAAGCCTTGCTGCATCTGTACAAGGTACTGATGAGAGAACATCTGGAATACTGTGAGCAGTTTTGGTCCCCTATTTAAGGAAAGATATAATTTCATTTGAGGCGTTTCAGAGAAAGTTCACTAAGATTGTCTTATGAGCAATGGAGGGATTGTCTTATGAGCAATGGTTAAACAGGTTGTGTCTCTACTCATTGGAATTTAGAAGAATGGGAGGTGAACTCATTGAAACATTTAGAAATGTTATGGCGCTTGACAGGGTAAATGCTGAGAGGATATTTTCCCTCATGGGAGAGCCTCGGACCAGAGGGCATATTCTCAGGCTAAAGGGGTGCCCATTTAAGATTGAGGTGAGGGTTGGAGTCTTTGGAACTCCTTACCACAGAGAGCTGTGGGGGTAGAATCCTCGTGTAGATTTAAGGCTGAGATAAATAGAATCTTGATCAGTAAGGGAATCAGGGATTACGGGAAAAGGGCAGGAAGTGGACATGAGGAATGTTGGATCCTATTGAATGATAGAGCAGGCTCGAGGGGCCAATTTTAATGGAATTTGGGCATTCTGGCAAGTGTTTCTAGGTAATCGTGACTATACAATCCAACCAACAATCCCCGATGGAATGGATTTTCTTTTCCAAAAATAAATATAGATGGAAATACTCCTATTGAAGCGTTGACATGCCTTTTTCTCTTTGTGCCTTCCCAGCTATGGTTAACTACGTTTTTGAAATAAGCTTCAGATCCACACTCATACGGGGATCACTCTCACAGTCATCTACATGGAGTAAGCCCCCAAGCAACAATGAAGAACTTGTCAAGTTTAGAACACGAGAAGAAATCACATGTTCCCTGTTTGTTCTTATGTCTTCTCTCATTAGACCAAAAGAAAAACACAATTTGATCTCAGTCTAAATGCTTGCTATTTTTATGAAAAGGAGGCGGTGCTGTCATAATGCCCGTAATAAACACTTATCAGCATTTCAGTGTTTGGCGGTTATTACAGTACTCAGAATTTTATCCTCACTGGTCCAGAGATTGCAATCAAAGTTGGTATGGCTACTAAAAATCAGTGATTAAACCAGTCATTCAGGTCTGCAAGTTGGATTTCAGAATTTACTCAATTCAATCCTGGCAAGGCAGACTTTGATAAAGAGCAAAAATGTGAAACAATTACTCTTTATCAACTGAGGCAGCTTTACTGGGGGGAAATAATGAATTCAAGCATATGGCCATGACCGTCTAAATTAATATTTTTAACATGTACTGCTTAGAAAGTTCTCTCTTAGATGTTGCTCACTGTGTATCCAGATATAGGTCTACATTAACCCAGAGGGGTTATTCAACTATGGGCTGGGATTCTCCGAGCCCGCAGCGGGTTGGAGAATCACTGTTGATGCCAAAAATTCCTGTCACGCCGCTCCGACGCAATTCTCTGGCGACCGGAGAATCTGCGCCAGTCATGCGCGCGCAATCGATCGACGCAGCGCCAGTCGGGAGCCATTGAAAGAGGCCCCGACGGTGATTCTCCGCAGTCAACCGGCCGAGTTCCACTGCTGTTGTTCACACACCCAGCGGGAGCTCAGACCCGCGGCTAGGGGCTACCGATCGGCGGGCGAGCGCGATCCGAGGAAAGACTACCTTCTTCCACGCGGGCTCGCTGTGTCGCTTCGCCATGTTGCGCAGCGCGAGTGTGGAAACGGCCACCTTGCGCATGCGCTGGCATGGAAACGACCACCACCACGTGTCATAATATACACCAGTATATCATGGTGCAGACACACACTGATGGACACACAGTGGGATCAATCAACACACACAACACCGCAGCCAATCACCAGTGAGAGCACACGCACTATAAAGACAGGGGGCATCAGAGTTCCCACTCATTCGAGTTGCGGCTAGCTTGGAGGACAGAGCTCACAGCCTGCAACACAGACATTCACCATGTGCTGAGTGCATCGACTGGTTAGGACAAGGCAAAGGTCTTTAGTTAAAGCTAGTATCGTATTAACCCACAGTCTAAGTATGTTTAAACAGTTAATGATTCTATAAAATAGTGTTGCACTACTTCAAGTGTTGGTGGCCTGTATGTGATCCAGAACACCCAACACATCACCACGCACCTGAGCGGACCCGCACCGACTGTGTAGGGCCGTGTATCAGTGCTGGAGCTGCGTGGAGCACTCCAGCACCGTGCTAGCCCCCTGTGGACCACTGAATCACTGGGCCAAGAGGCCCATTGACACTGGCGTGAAACACTCCGGTGTTTACGCCGGCACCAACACTTAGCCGGGATTGTGGAGAACCCCACCTTGATGTCTGCAGGAGTCAAAAGTAAAATGTAGGGGCAGCACGGTGGCGCAGTGGTTAGTGCTGCTGCCTCACGGCGCCGAGGTCCCAGGTTCGATCCCGGCCCTGGGTCACTGTCCATGTGGAGTTTGCACATTCTCTCCGTGTTTGCGTGGGTTTCGCCCCCACAACCCAAAGATGTGCAAGGTGGGTGGATTAGCCACGCTGAATTGCCCCTTAATGGGAAAAATGAATTGGGTACTTTAAATTTATTTTTAAAAAGTAAAGTGTAGCATACAGGCTTGTAAAAGGTAGAGGTAAAGTCACCATCGTCCCAGATGACCATAGGCTACTTTCCTCTTTGAGGGGGTAGAGCTGACTGGTGGTGATTTAACCTGAGGATCACCACACCTCAGGCGAGAGACAAGGTTGAGAAGGCGGGGCCTTCATGAATAACTTCAGTCGGTACGGGAATTGAACCCGCGCTGCTGGCCTTGCTCTGCATCACATGCCAACCGGCCCCCTGCAGCCTCCTGCCGCTAGAGGTCTCTCACACCAGCCGGCCTGTCTTTCCATTTGGTCATCTGTTGAGAAAGAGGTAAAGCTACAATATGTTAATCACTTCTGCCATTAACATTGGGATGGCACCCACATCCCCAGTTTTGGAGGGTCCTTGGCATTTTTGGACATCCCTGCGCTTTCCCCACCTCCCCATTAAAATGTCATTTTATTATGAATTTAGTGAGTAGAATCCATTTTCACTATTTAACACTCTCAAATCTTTGACTGTCTGCAAGATTCCCTTCATATTTTCTGCTCTAATGAATAGTCCTAGTTTTTTATATCTTGTCAAGATAATTTGACCACTTCAGCCCTAATATCATCCAAATAAATTTGCATTTTCTCTCTTCTAGAGCTTCAGTTTTCCAAGTGCAATGGGGTATTTAAAATTTCATGCATTACCCCGGCTTGCACATGTTCATAATCACCATCTTCTTTATGTATTCAGTGCCCTGATACAAAATTCAGAATCCAATTTGCCCTTTCTACGTGTATTTTCACCTATAATTGTGCTTATAGATCAGAGTACTTTGACCCTCTAAATCGCTCTCTTCTCTCTCCCTCCACAATATTGAAAATGCTACGGTTTAGATTAATTCTGTTATTTGTTGTTCCTTTTCCAAAAAATATTGCTCTTCACATTCATTTAAATTGAACTGTTTGCGCCACATATTTGCCCAATCCTCTAACTTGTGTATGCCCCCAAGTAATCATCCTCAATATTTCACACCCCCTAAATTTAGTTTGTAAACTTGGAATAATGTGTATCAAGATTATGTATAAACTGGAAAATTGCAATATAGGTTCCAGGAAAGGCCGTTGCTAGATCCTATTAATTCAAGAAATATCCATTTACCCTTACTCTCTGCTTTCTATCTTTCACCAATCCCTGTATCCATGCTACCAAGAAACATTTAATACCTTGGTCATTAATCTTGACAACAGCTCCCAAGGCAACTTGATTGAGCATAAAAAAGTTCCTGCGGGGTCTTGACAGGGTAGGTATGGTAAGATTGGTGAAAATTTCCTGGATTTCAGCAAAGACCAATGGTGGGCTTGAAAAGCAGTGTTGAAACTACCAACAGCATAGTGCTGGAAAAACCTCAAGGGGCAGGTCGCACTATGTAACGCTGGTGGGGCGGCCTCAGACTCGCCCACTCCACCAGCAGCTTAGTCCTTAGTAGATCAGGGTGCCATTTTCAAGATTGTCCCAGTGCAAAGAAGTTACGGGAAGGGGAGGTGGTATGCCAGGGAGCAGTGCCCATGTAGTGCCCAGTCATGACCCTCCTTCCCATACCATCTTCCCCCCATCCCGAGTAATGTTCTCACCCGAGCTCCCCTGGGAGGTCTGCTGACCTGGTGCACGCCTTGGGAGACAAGTCATGATTCACACTGTTTAGCCCTCATTCCGATTTTTCCGATTCACTGAACCCGTGTGACAAAAACGGGAGCAGGAAATCCGAGTTGATGTTTCCTCTTGTGGGAGAATCAAGAACTTGCGGGGGTCACGGTTTAAAAACGAGGAGCCATCCGTTTAGGTCAGAGAGTCAGAAAAAATGTTTCTTTCAGTGTGTCCGGAGTGTTGGAACACCTCAGAAGGTAGTGGAAGCAGAGTCTTTGAATATTTTAAGGCAGAGTTAGGCAGCTTCTTGATTAACAAGGGGGTGAAAGGCTATCAGGGGCAGGTAAAAATGTGGAGTTGAGGTTACAATCAGATCAGCCATGATTTTCGTGAATGGCGGAGCAGACTCGAGGGGCTGAGTGGCCTACTCCTAATTCATACTTTTGTATATTTTCTCTCATACACTGATTAGAAGTAGCTTCTTCGGGCAGATCGAAAATGATCTTTCCATCAGGATAAGGTTTGTACGACTTGCTGGCGATACCTGTAAGTATTAGAGAAGCCGTAAGCATAAGGAGTTATTTTCTCTTCTACAAAGACATATGTGCTGTGGTTTCTTGGCAAAAAGTATTGTCATGAGTCCCAATGAAGGCCCTTCAATCATAAACTACTCTCCAGATACGGATTTGCAGAGCTTCCAAGGTTTGAGATCCGATCATATTTTACCACTGACAGCAGCAGTCTGGACTAGCACATGTGGAAAAATTTGCCATCCAACTGCACCTAAGCACCTGGAACACAAGAGCTAGCACAGTATTTTTGAGCAAGGTGATCTGGGTTGAAGTACAGCCTGGAGTGAATGAATGCAAGTCTCCTCCGTCTAGAGAAGCACGATGCAAAATTGGTTTGGACATTTTCAACTAAAAGTCCCAGGAAGCAGACACAGTCAACAGCCCCAAACTGACCTCAACCAGCAATCTCAAATCAAGCAAGCCCATAAAACATCTGGTGTGGTGTACGGAAAATATCACACTGCCCCAAAAAGCACTGCCCCTCAGGGGCAGGGGGCTCAGGCACAATGTGAGCATAGAAACCAGCCACAGAGAGCTGGCCTGGTAGTGCTTAATTCTGGCACTGGCTGCATTCCAAGTGCTAGCAACCCTCATCTGGATGACTATAAAAATTAAACATTTTTTTGGATCACAGCTTAGACTATCCAGTAATCTCAGCTGGAGGAGGCCACAGTGGGAGAAGGGGAAAAAAAATAACTGCTGCTAAAATGTTATGAAAGCTATGTACTTGAAATGGTTTGCTTTTGATTTAGAGCACAAAGTATTTTGCTGACTTTGATTTCAAAGAAAATCTGGAAACCACTGGGAGATTTACTGTACAACTTTACTGGTTTGGATTAATTGTATCAGTATATCTATTTTGTTTCTGTTTATGAATGTATTGCTCTTTAAAATTGTTCACAGAGAGTATCAATATCCAGCTTCTGACATAAGCCAGAGATTAATGGTAAAATTGCTGTCAAGTTATATTTGTGGTCTAGGTTCATGCTGTAGTCCTGCAGTCAGCCCACATGTTGGGTATTTTGACCTCAGAACTTTCCACTGCTTGTGTGTTATGAAGAACAGCATTTACATCTCAGACCTCCAGTAGTCTTCTCAGTCTGCTTTCATTTAAGTTCCCCTTCAAGCCTCTCCATAATAATTATTTTAAAATATGGCGATCAAATGCTATCTTCATTTTTCCAAAAACTCTTTCATCTTCATCTTGACTTATGTTTTGGGGATGTGGCGATAAGTACAGCTTGTAGGAGCTTTTTCAAAAAAATAAATCAACAAAAATAATTGCACGAGTTTCCATTTGAGAAAAATCCCATGTTTGAAGTGAATACTTAAGATAGTGCAGATGAGGGGTTTCAGTCTACCTTGCTTTAAATTTAAAATAAATGTTATTTGGGGCAGTACATGTTGATTTGAATTACCAAGGCTGATAGTAGGAAGTTAGTTTAAATGAACAGATAAAATAAAATTATAGTTATCTGTGTCACAGAACTGTTAGGAAATGACAAGGGGGAGTCTGAAATGAAAAATGTTGAAAAACGCAGCAGGTCTGGTGGCATCTTGCAGAGGGGAAACCGAGTTTAACGCATGGGATTTTCCAGCCCTTCACATAGGCAGGATCTTCCGGCCGCACCAAAGTCGACCCCCACCATGGGTTACCCGGTGGCAGGACAGGCGAGCCATTGATTTCAGCGGGACAGGAAGATCCCGCCAGCGGCCAATGGCGAGTTGCCTCCACCATGGGTAAATCCACCTTGAGGTGGGGGTGGTGGTGGGGGGGGGGGGGGTTCTGGAAAATTTTGGTCAATGATTTGAGCCCAATATGATTCTTCTTCGGAATTGAAGAGAGGTAGAAATGTGATGGGAGTTATGCTGCTGAAAAGGGGGGGTGGGGGTCTGGTGGAGCAAAAGCGAAGGACGCAAGTAGGTTAGAGGGTGGGAGAGATTAAACAACAAAGGCGTCATGGAACAGAAGGCAAAGGGAGTGGTAATGATAGTATTAAAGGCACAAACAAATTGATCCAGAATAGACGTTAATAGAATAAAAGTGGATGAAGTCTGAAAGCACAAACACGAGAAGATCCAGATTGCCACTCGTGAAGAAAATAATTTAACATGGAGGAGAGAATTCATGGACTAAAGTGGCTGAACTCAATATTTAAGTGCCTAATCGGAAGAAGAAGTGCTGTTCCTCCACGGCTTGCGTTGGGATTTCACTGACTATTGTAACAGGCCAAGGGCAGAAATGTGAGCATGAGAGCAAGGTGGTGAGTTAAAATGGTGACTGGAAGATCAGGGTGATGCCCATGGACAGAGCAAACGTGTCCCAGCAGTCACCCAGTCTACGTTTGGTCTCCCCAATGTAGAGGAGACTTTGTGAGCAGCGAGCTCAGTGGACCAAATTGAAAGGAGTACAAGTAAATCGCTGCTTCACCCGAGAGGACAGAGTTGAACCACTTCCTTTTGAAATTCATTGGCAACACCATCATCAAATTCCCCCGCCATCAGCATCCTGGGGATTATCATTGACCAGAAATGTAACTGGAACTATCCATATAAATACTGTACCTAAAAAGGCAGGTCAAAGGCTGGATATTGTGGCATGCAACTCACTTCCAGACTCTCAAAGTCTGACGTGTACCTTGCAGGTGGTGGAAGAAGTACGATGGAGATTTATTCACTTGCCTGTCAGCTCCAACAACATTCAAAAAGCTCAACACGATCCAGAACAAAGCAGCTGCTTGATCAGCTCCCCATTCACCACTTTCAACATTCGCTCATGCCACCATTGGCGCTGTGTGGCAGCAGTTACATGCCATCTAGAAGATGTACTGCAGCAACTGACCTAGGCTTTTTCCACAGCATCTCCAGTCATGGATCTGCCCAGCAACACGAAGAAATCTGCCTAGTAACAGCAGTAACACTAATGTAACAAGGCATAATGGGATGTGATCTGACCGAGTAACAGGTGTCATGGGTCTGCCTAGCAACAGGTAGAAATTTGCCTGAGACAGCAGTAGCCAGCAATGAAAAGACATGATAGGATGCGATTTTAAAAGTAACAAGATGGAGATGTCTAGATAAATGAATATAGTTGTCAGCACCCTCAGAAGCAGAGAGGCAGTTTACACCTAACAGCTATGGAGGCAAGTTTACATCTAACAGCATGTGAGGCCAGTCCCCAATCTAACAGCCAGGAGATCAAACTAACATTTATGTCTTAGAGTCAAGGGCATGTAGAAATCTTTGTAACGGAAGTTTAGGTATCTTCACTGTGCTATGAAAATACTTTTCCCAGACTTGACTATCAGCCCTATATTGTGTGGTAACTATAATTTGGATTTGACTTGTAGATTTATTTAATTTGGATGTTGCTTGGGAAAGGGAAAGTCTTATGGAATTCAGGGATCATAGATATATTTTGCACCAATGGGTATGTTCTACATAAACTGTGTATGTGTTTAGTGATTCATATACTTAATTGTCTAGAGTATTGCAGTCCTGTTAGTGTGTATTTGTCTTTTCTTTAGTTTAATAAATAGTCTTTGATAATTGTTATGTGACAACTGGGCTGGTTATTCTCACTGAGATTTCACATGACTCCTCACACCACCATTCCAAAAATAAAACTATTGTCATGTGAGAGTACCTTTAAGAAATGGGTGTTTATCAGTGATGTCAGAGTGTGGAGCAGGGCTGACTGTCTGCTTTTACTTTCGCTTTAAGCTCTCTGCTACAGGGTACATTCTAGTTTTGTTTTGAAAGCTGGATAGCTGCAGTCACAGCAAGAAGGTGTATTGGTATCTCTCTCTGCAATCTAAAGACTGTCTCCAGACCCTTTGGTGATTTAAAAATGCCTGTTTCTGTAGAGAAGTTAAACCTGATGTCTTTCTGAAAAAAGTTTTTTTTGTCTTATGTATGTTGCAAGGAAAGATGAAGAGTTACTTATAGAGTACTGTATTCTTTGGGGATTTATTGGTGTTGATAGTTGTTAAGATGTTTACTGTGGGTTTATAAAGTGTTATCTGGTTTCAAAAATAAACATTGTTTTAATTTAAAAGCACTGTAGATCTCTGTTGCATCACATCTGCAGAGTAGGCCCGTGTGCTCCCCATAACCACAATCTATTAAAGGTTGTGGGTCAGGTGAACTCCATGATACACTTTGGGGTTCTCTCAACCCTGGCCCATAACATTATACATCCCACAAACCCATGTTTCAAGTTGGGATACCTTTCAAATTCTATCAGCGTGGTTTATGACACTCCCAAACCCATGACCTCTATCATCTAGATGGGTAGGGGCAACAGGAACATGGAGATACCACCATGTGAAAATTCCCCACTAAGCTGACTAGCCTGACTTGAAAATACTTCATTCCTTCATTGTCAATGGATCAAAATCCTGAAACAGACTTCCCAAGAGTGGGCATACCAACACAACACAAGTTGCAACAGTTTGAGAAGGCAATTCACCAGCATTTTCTCATAAACTATTCAGGATGGGCAATAAATGATGACTTGGCCCGCAACACCCCAACATAAAAGAAATTTTAATGTAATATTGAGCCTTTCCTGAAACTGTCCATGTTTTCTGATCCTACATCATTCAAGAGTCTGGCAATATCTCAAATGGGTCTATTCACCCGACAAGAGACATTCTGGCGAGTACATTTTTTTTCTTCTTCTCAAACTTCGATTAAAACAGGATATTCACGTGTCAGGTCAGAAGCAGCATCAGGATAATTCATCCTCGTCCCCAGATGTAATGGTACACTTTCAGAGACTTCATTAGTGAACAACAAAGGATTTATTTACAAGGAACTAGAAGAACAGCAGCATGTCTGCAGCTAGTTCTGGAATGCCTCAGCCTAAGAGAACTCCTTCCCGTCAATGATTCCCCATTCCAGAATGTTCACCCAGGCCAGGTGACCCTTACCTTGCAGTGTTGCTCCTAAAAGGACAATCACCACACTTTCCTCCATTTGGTTCCACCTAGTTGGAAATTGAAACAAGGGTCTGGATTTTCCGCACCTGATTGGTGCTGGCACGTTTGATGGCGTGACTGGTAAATATCACCAAATGCCCTCAGTGTGCTTCCCGGCAGCATTAATGAAGGAGGCGATCATCCCCTTCCCCCATTAATGGCGGATCATGTTTCACACCAAACTTCAGGGGTGTCATTATACTAAATTTGCATCACATTATAGAGGCCACACACCGGAATCATACCCCCCATCAAATTTAAATCCCAGGGACCAGTGCCAGGTAGAAGGGAGACAATGGAATCTTGGGGCTAAGGGGAACAATGGGTCTAGGGTCAAGTAGCACAGATTGAAGTTTGTAAGCAGGCACATGTGGGTGGGGAGGGTTGCATAGGGAGAGGGGGGGGGGGTTAAAGAAAATGGCCAGGCAAATGGAAGTCATAGGTGAGCACTTTATCGCAGACAACATAGTTTAGTTTGAGCTCAATTGACATGCTTGAAGTCAGGCTAGTCAAGTAATGAGTGGCAGAACCATTGGGTGATTGGGCAAGCTTGAAAATCCCCTTAAAAAAGGTGGCCACGGAGCACTGACCAAGGAGGGCTCTCCTAACCCTTTGCTCTATGTTCAAGTTCACATTGACAAGTGCTCCTCATGGTCCAAACAAAATGCAAGGTCTTGGTGTACAGGTCAGGACAATGCACCCACCTGAGATGAGAGCTCAGGATGCAGTTGTGTGGCCGAAGCTGTCATCATTCATGTGGTGTGGGACGGTGTTTTGGTCAATGATAATGCACACCAAATACTGGGCAGAACTCTGTGGCCTTGAGAGGCAGCCACAGCCAATGACTTGACAAAGACTTGGCCTCAGCACAGAAATGGTGACCATTACATCTCTCTTTGATACTGCAGTGAAGAGACCATCAACAAGATGGAGACTGGGGATCACATTGTCTGCCTCATTGCTTATAGAAGATGGAGAAAAATGCAACAGCGGCGCTTGGCTCACCAAAGGCAGGAGCAGAACGCTCAAGAGCAAGAACTGGCAGGGCCTTCTCCGCACAGAGGAAGAATCCCAGAGAGTTGTCACTCATAGGTGCCTCAGTAGACCCAGGGTTGACGCTTTTTGCTCCGTCAGATGATAGAGAACTAGTGTCGCAGAGATTGCACATATCCAGGTTGGTTACACCTGCCACCTATAGGATTAGGCGCCAGATGGACCTGAAGGGCATCCACTGCCTGTCGGGGAAAGTGGCAACAGCGCTTTTTATGCCAGTGACTCTTTCCAGGGCTCCACAGGTGACCTCTCCGGGATCTCGCAAGCCTCCACACACCAATGCATCCAGGAAGTCATGGATGCAATCTTCGCGAGCGCACATAACTTTGTGCATTTCGTCCAATTTCAGGCAAGCCAGGGAGCAAGAGCACGAGGATTTGCACAGATCCACAAGTGCAGGGTGCCATCAAGTGCATTCAAACACCACGCTATCACCTTGGTCTGAAGACAGAGGAGCTCCACCATCGGGTTTTGCAGTATGAGGAATGCAGCAGATATCCTTTCCCGATGTTCCCAAGCTTGACTTTGCAGAGCTCCAGTAACTGAGGCATGACAGAGTTCAGAGGCTCCTCATCTGACTTGGACACAGCAGATTCTTGGACTCCAGCAATCCTCTGGAGTACTAGCATCCTGGGATGTCTCTGTCTCCACTTGCTGTGGATCAAAGAATGCAATGTGCTCACCAGAAGTGACCCTGAGGCTACTCTAGAAGTGGGTCCCACCAAGGTTTGTCTCTGCACTGGTGGAGGGGGTGAGTGAGCGCTGTGATGGGTCAACAATGTCGGTGGATTATTCGTCTGTGCTGTTCTTAGGGCTGGAGTAGAGAGCCTGGCTCATGGGCCCCTTGGTTGCTTCCCTGGTGTGTCTGCGAAAGAATTGAGATCATTAGTGCATTGCAGGGGCCTGTGAAACAGGAAACATCACTCACAGTATGGTTGTCTGATGTATGTTGCAAAGCAGGATCCTCACTGAGTGCTGCAGACCTCACCATCAGCGCATGAGCAATTCACAACCTCACCAACCAGCTGAATCACTCTATCTTCAAAGTCTGAGGACCTTGAATTCGGGCATCCCTACACCAGTGTGAGACCTCTCCCTTTTCTTGTCGTCAGCTTGTCCCACAGGAAGATAGATGGAGGGAGCATAAGCAAGATGTGTGTGCGTGAGGCCAGATGATAAGGACACTTGTCATGCGTGGGTGATGAGTGAGGACATTGACGGGATGAGAACAGGGCCTTCAGGGAAGATGAAGGTGTATGTAGGAGAGTGAGTGGGGGTGTCCATTGCATTGGCATTGAGTGAGATCCCTGTGGATGTGTGATGGGTTCGGAAGTGTGTGAGTTGAGATGATGAGAAGAGTGACTTACCTGGCGGAACGGAGGAGTTCATTCATCTTCTTTCGGCACTGGATGGCTGTCCTCCTTTGGAGGGCATTGGTGCTGATCACCACTGCCACCCATGCTGGATTGGTGACCTTGCTTGGTGGTCTTTGACCAGAGCAGAGGTAGAGGGCATCGCGGAGCGCCTTCACTGTGACTAGTAGGCACTCAAGAGAGAGGCCTCACTAAATATAGGGACTGCAAGTTTCTTGGCTTTGTCAGCCATCAGCAGCTTCCGAGGCTTCGGAAAGTGTGCAGGAACAGCCTTTAAATATGACATCCAGATGAATGAATCTTGCAGGCCATGGCGGGGTGGGCAAATCAGATGTTGCCTTCCATGTGATACAAGAGAGACGCTTACCGATTCATTTTTTGCACACTCAAAACTGTGGGAAAACACACTATTGGCATTGGCAGGTCCACCGCTATTTTTCCCTCCCAACATTGGGCATTGCAAACTTCTGGGTCAATTCTACCCAAAGTCTATTGTTATGGGCCAGGGTTTAGAGAACCCCAAAGTGTATCATGGAGTTCACCTGACCACAACTTTTAATAGATTGTGGTCTGGGGAGCACGCGGCTCACTCTACAGGTATGATACAGCAGAAATGGAAAAGTATCTTTTAAAAGCTAAACAATGTTTATTCTAGGAACTCAAGTTAACCTTTTTAAAAAACATACATTGAACATCTTAGCAACCATCAATGCAAATATAACCCCAAAGAATACAACACTAAGTAATTCTTACTTTCCTTTCAACATCCATAAGACTTTAAAAAAAACGTTTAACAGAAGCACATCAGGTTAAAGTCACTACTGAAAGCAGTTATTAGTTTCAAATCACCAAAGGGATGATTTACATTCTTTAGATTACAAAGAGACTAATACCCCTTCTGGCTGTGATTGCAGCTATCCAGCTCTGAAAACGAAACTAAAACACACCCTGCAGCAAACAGCCTAAAATGAAAGTAAAAAGCTGACAGACAGCCCAGCTCCACCCACTCTCTGACATCACTGCAGTAATATACCCCCATTTCTTAAAGGTACTCTCACTATAAATATTTATATACATACCCATTTCCAAACACCCATTTCTTAAAGGTACTCTCACATGACACCTCCCCCCAAGAAAAAACAATAAACCATCATTTTTCACCTTTTCACCATCCTTTAAGAAATGCACACAGTAAATATACTTTATCGTTTGAAAACAACACATGCAAACAGGTATAATAATATAGCCTATTTTTCTTTCTTACTCCAACTGAAAACCTTCTTGATTGACAGTCTTTTGAACAAGAAGGTCTCTGCACGATCCGTCCATTTCTCTACGCCTCGGCATTTCTCTTTAAAGTCAGATACTTTAGTTCAATCTGATCACAGAGTCCCTTATAATTCTCCAACACAAGAGCATTGGTGATCACAGCTTTCAGGCCGTCAAATGCCTGATGAAACTCCGCTGTCCACTGAAATTTTCAACGTTTCTTCAGCAAGACCATCAGTGGAGCAACCACGCTACAAAACCTTTGCACAAATGTTCGAACAAATCCACTCATGCCAAGAAATCACATTATTTCCCGTCATGTCGAGGGTATCAGAAACTCCCCAATAACTTTTGTTTTCACATCCCGTAGGACCATTTGACCCTGTCCAATTGTATGGCCAAGGAAAGTGACTTGGGTTTTTCCAAATTCACTTTTGGCTAGGTTTACCACCAAACCCGCCTCCTGAAGTCGATCGAATAACTCCATCAGATGTTTTAAATGTTCTATCTATGCCTGGCTGAAAATTGCCAGATCATCGATGTATACCGCATAATTGGGTAATCCTGAAACAACTTTGTTAGTTACCCATTGAAAAGTGGCTGGGGCGTTTTTCATGCCAAATGGCATAACTTTGAATTGGTATATACCATATGGAGTCACAAACGCTGAAATCTCCTTCGCCCTTTCGAATAAAGGTACCTGCCAGTAACCTTTAAGTAAATCCAGTTTGGAAATAAAAGCTGATTGTCCCACTTTCTCAATGCAATCCTCCAAACGTGGGGTACGATAAGAGTCCGTTCTTGTAACTGCACTAACCTTTCTATAGTCCACACACAACCGTTGGGTACCATCTGGTTTAGGTACCATCACTATGGCTGAGCTCCATTGGCTGCAGCCCACTTCAATTATGCCATTTTTAAGCATACTCTCAATCTCTTTAAGCTGTGCCAATTTTTTTAAGGGTTAAGGCTGTATGCATGTTGTTTCATTGGAACAGCATTTCCCACATTTACATCATGTGTAGCCATTTTAGTACTTCCCAATTTATCTCTACAAACTTACCCACGTGATATCAATAACTCTTTCAGGTCAGTCCATTTTTCCTCTGGAAGGTAACTCAACAATTTATCCCAATTTTTAAGAACATCCTCGTTTTCCAATTTAATTGGAGGTATGTCAAATTCAGAGTCATCTGGATTTGGTTCATCACTTTGAGTTAGAATCGTTAAAACCTCTTTTTTCACTCCTTCCCTTTCAATGTACCTTTTAAGCATATTCACATGACACATTCGGTGAGTCTTCCTTCTATCTGGCGTTTTTACCACATAATTCACCTCACTTAGTTTCCTTTAAATCTGATAAATTCCACAAAACCTAGCTTTTAAAGGTTCACCTACCACTGGCAACAATACTAAAACTTTATCTCCACTGACAAAACTACAAACTTTGGATTTCTTGTCCGCTACCCGTTTCACCACATTTTGTGCAACTTTTAAATGTTGTCTAGCCAATTCACCTGCTCTATTTAATCATTCCCTAAAATTTGACACGTAATCCAATAATGTGATTTCGATTTCTCACTCACCAATTTTTCCTTAATCAATTTAAGTGGTCCTCTTACCTCATGACCAAAAATTAGTTCATAAGGACTAAATTTGGTTGACTCATTAGGTGCATCCCTAATTGCAAACAGTACGAATGGAATTCCTTTATCCAATCCTCTGGATAATCTTGACAATAAGCCCTCAACATTGTCTTTAATATCTGGTGCCACCTTTCTAATGCGATTCTGGATGGTACACAATTGATTTAAATTGTTTTAATCCTAAGTTATCCATAACTTCTTTGAATAACCTGGAGGTAAAATTTGATCCTTGATCCGATTGTATTTCTGTGGGTAGTCCATGCATCTGGAAACCTAGTAGACACAACCATTATAGTCAAAAGATATTGATTCCCACTTTTGTTTTAGGAAGCGGTCCTAAGCAATCAATTAGGACCCTTGTAAAAGGTTCCTCAAATGCTGGAATGGGTATTAAGGGCGCTGGTTTTATCACTTCTTGAGATTTCCCTATTACTTGACATGTGTGACATGATTGACAAAATTTAACTACATCTTTCTGTAGTCCAGGCCAATAAAAATGTTTCTGGATTTTAGCTTGAGTTTTCCTTATTCCCAAATGACCTCCCACTGGTACCTCATGTGCAACTCGCAACACCTCCTTTCTATACCCTACCGGCAATACTACTTGATGAACTTCTGCCCACTTTTCATCCACCTGCATATGAAAAGGTCTCCATTTTCTCATCAAGACATCACTTTTACGGTAATAGCACTCTCGTATACACTCAGATTCCTCTTCCGTGTATGCTTTCTAATACATCCATTTTATTTCTATCTCGTTTTGTTGTAACTCCGCCAATTTTCCTGAACTAAAAATATCTCCACCTGTTCTTGGTCTTTTTCAACCATCTGATCAAAATTCATTTCTGATAATTGCACTTCAACTTCATATTCACTCTTTGATTTCTCCTCTTGTCTTAACCTGTGACTTTGCGACCTTGTTACTACACAATCTGGAAAATTCCCAGGATACTCGTCCTTCAACATTTCAGTTGTCTGATTTTCCACTGGCTTATCAACCACAGTAGGCATCACTCCCACCCGTGATCCAGCTATATCATTACCCAAGATAAACTGTATTCCTGGACAAGATAGTTTATCTATTACTCCTACTACCACTTCACCACTCTTCACTGGACTTTCGAACCTTATCTTATATAATGGAACACTACTCCTCTCACCCTGAATTCCACATATTACCACCTTTTCTGGCAATATTCTTCCCAAACGACATAACTCCTCATCTCTTACCATTAAAGATTGACTAGTTCTCGTATCTCTTAAAATTGTGACTTATTTACCTGCTCCTCCTGATACACATGAGTAAACTTTACCCACACAAGTAAATTCTTTGAAGAGATCTGGCACCTTATCAATTACCTCTTGATCAGGCTGTACAATCTTTTGCACCTCCTTCGCTTCACGTGGGCTTTCCTTTACCACTTTAACAAACCCCACTGTCTTATCCTGTTTTACCACATCAGCCTTCCCAGTGCTTTTCTTCAACCACCAACACTGTGACTTTACATGGTCTAGTTTATTACAGTGAAAACATTTGACATTTTTCATTTCTTTTCCACCCTCCTGGATTTCTTTTTAAATCTGAGGTACACTCTCCTTATTATCTCTCATCAGATCACCTTTACCTTTACCAATTGAGTACTTCTCATGTCCCCAGTTTCTATCCCTCACAGGCTGAAACTGATGTCGGAAACCAAGCTTTGATTTATGAACTAATTCATTATCACCTGCCATTTCTGCTGCTACTCTCGCAGTTTTAACCCTCTGCTCTTCCACATGAGTTCTCACTACATCAGGAATTGAATTTTTAAACTCCTCCAAAAGTATAATTTCTCTGAGAGCTTCATATGTTTGGTCTATTTTCAAAGCCCTTATCCACCTATCAAAATGACTCTGTTTTATCCTTTCAAACTCCTGTATGTTTGACCAAATTCTTTCCTTAAATTTCTAAACCTTTGTCTGTCGGCTTCAGGCACTAGTTCATATGCACCTAAGATGGATTTTTTCACCTCCTCATACGTCTCAGATACCTCCTCCGGTAGTGATGCAAACACTTCACTAGCCCTACCTATCAGCTTTTTTCGAATCAGTAATACCCACATACCCTGTGGCCATTTAATTTGTTTAGCCATCTTCTCAAATGAAATGAAAAAGGCCTCTACCCCCTTCTCGTCAAACCTTGGCAATGCTTGGACATATTTAAATAGATACCCACCAAGCCTTTGACTTTGATGCTCTTTCTCACTATCCTCATCACTATCAACAAACTGCAAGTTTCCCTTTATGTCTGTCAATTTTAACTGACTGTCATGTTTCATGGCCATTTTCTGAAGTTCAATCTCTCTTCATCTTTTTCCCTGATCTGCATCTCCCTTTCTCTTTCTTTTTGTTCTGCTGGGGCTATTATTTCTGTTTTCCTTTCTTCTCTCTCTTTTTCCTCTCTCTCTCTTTCTTTTTACTCTCTCTCTCTCTCTTTCGTATTCAAGCTACTTTAATTCTTTCGCATGTTCCATTTGTTTAATTTGTAACTGAATTTTTGCCATTTCCAATGAGTCAAACTGTATCTCAGGCAACTTTAAATGCTTAGGCACCGCCATAATTACCTCATCTTTTCGCATTTTGTCAGGTAATGTTAACTGCAATGTTTTTGCCAAATCTAACAGTCTGCTTTTAATCTCAGTCACTAAGGTACTGCGTGTGACCGTCTCCACCCACAGAAACTCTGAAAGAAACATTGTCCACAACAAACTCCCTACTTAAACTGAAATACCACACCTGAAAAGCAACCACAATATGCTCACCCCTCACTGTCTGTAAGTTCACAAAGCCAATCCAATAAATAGACTTTTATCCCCCTCGAGCCCCCAATTTGTTATGGGCCAGTGTTTAGCGAACCCCAAAGTGCATCATGGAGTTCACCTGACCCACAGCTTTTAATAGATTGTGGTATGGGGAGCACATGGCCCACTCTACAGGTGTGGTACAGCAGAAATAGAAAAGTATTTTTTAAAAGCAAAACAATGCTTATTCTATGAACTCAAGTTAACCTTTTTAAAAACATACAGTGAACATCTTAGCAACCATCAATGAAAATATAACCCCCAAAGAATACAACACTAAGTAATTCTTACTTTCCTTTTAACATCCATAAGACTTAAAAAATAAACTTTTAACAGAAACACATCAGGTTAAATTCACTACTGAGAGCAGTTATTAGTTTTAATTCACCAAAGGATCAATTTACATTCTTTAGATTACAGAGAGAGAGAGACGAATACCCCTTCTGGCTGTGACTGCAGCTATCCAGCTCTGAAAATGAAACGAAAACATAAACTAAAGTAAAAAGCTGACAGACAGCCCAGCTCCACCCAGTCTCAGACATCACTGCAGTAATAAACACCCATTTCTTAAAGGTACTCTCACATGACATATTTATATACATACCCATTTATAAACACCCATTTCTTAAAGGTACTCTCATATGACACTATAACTGGCTTAATTCTCATTGACGTGTACTTGAAAATTCTAAACAAACTACAGTCTAATAACTTTTATCAAAAATAAAGCTATTACAGTAATCTCAATATCCATGAATCCTTCTATTATCACTTACAAAGCAGCCCAATCTTGAGAAACCTTTGACGAAATACATTTTGAATATATGGTACAAGGCTTCCAGAAACAACATTGCTTAACAAAGAAAGATCTACACCTGGAACTAAAACAGCAAAAGGATTCCTCGAATACCCAAGGAAAATCTTGTATCGGTAACTATTGTCCTGAGCATTGTAGGTAATTAATTTTCTCCTCCTTTGTCTATCTGCTTTCAAATTACCATTTTCCGATTTATAATCTTAGCTGTGGTGCACAATCCTTTCTCCTCCCCACCCCCACCCCCCACCCCCCACCCCCACCCACCCACTGCCACTTTCCAAATTTTCTCCTTAAATGGCATTAAGCAAAACAGAGGTAATATCCACCCTGATATCATCCTCCTCCTCACAACATATCCAGAAAAATAAAGCACAGTATTCAGTTCAGGAAAATACAAAAATCTCTTCATCCCATCGCCAGTCAGTTCAACAGCTACTTTCCATTCCCAGGTTGTCCTCATCAATAGCCTCAACCCTGCTTATATCCTACTAAGCAGCATAAATCTATCCGCCCATTTATGTTGTTTGAGATCAGGATTCAGCAATATCTGGACTGGCATCCAAAGACGACCAAATGAAAATGCACCCGTAACACCGCATCTTAACTTCAAATTGTCTTTGCAGTTGACCCCTACAATGTTTCTGACTTTGGATTTACCCTTTCCCAGTTGCCTCTTCCTCTGCAAATAATCCCATTAGCTCTTTTCCTTCACTCCTTCCTCACTTGAGGAGTCATGGGCTAGGACAGAGGTACGGAATTAAGCAAAGAAAAAAAAGTGAGAAGAGAGTGAAACTATCAGACACAATTTCAGGAGTATTATAGCAAGAGAGTGGAAAAAGATGGATTCAGCATGCGAGACAATGAGAAGTGACAGAGGAACAAAAAGTAACAACACAAAAAATTAGTGCAAGGTATGTAAGCAATTACACAGAGAGAATATTTATTCTTTACATTTGTCCTTGATCAGCACAATGGGAAGGCCATTAATGTTTATTTTAAATCTAATTGATTGTGGCACATTCATTGGAATCATGAATTCCTGGATTACTTGCAGTGGGTCTTGTAGTTGAATTAAATTCTGAAAACAAAATTATATTTTCAACATTAGTCTCTGTAGTTATCCTAGCGAAAACTAAACAGAGGGATCTCAGCTCAGGAACTTAAAGAAAATGGGACAATAATTTCAGCTGCTCATAAGTAGAGACATTTATCACAGTTACCCAATTATCATGCAATATTCAATTTCTATCGGATATTTAAATTCTAATTGATCTTCCATAGCCTTGCTAATGGATAGTTTGTTTCCTGGAGCACAGTTGTGAGGTTTAGCAGCCAAAATGGATGTGTTTAACCTAGCCTGATCAGGTATTCCCTATGGGGAAAAATCAAAATAAACACATTTAGAATGAAGTTCATTGCTCAGAGAATTCTCCAAGATTAGGAGCTGCTTCTACAATCCCAGCACCTGACCAAGGAACTGATCATCGAATTCAGGAAGCATAGCACAACACACTCTGCCATCTGCATCAATGGCTCCTAAGTGATGATGGTCAATAGCTTTCAGTTCCTGGGGGTCACCATCACCAACAGTCTGTCCTGGTCCACTCACGTTGATGCAACAGTCAAGAAAGCCCAACAAAGTCTCTACTTCCTATGGAAGCTAAAGAAATTTGGCATGTCTGCATCGACTCTCAAACTTCTACAGATGTGCGATAGAGGGCATCCTATCTGGCTGTATTACAGCCTGGTAAGGCAACTGCTCGGTCCAAAATTGCAAGAAACTGCAGAGTGTGGTGAACTCAACCCAACGCATCACACAAGCTTGCCACCTCCACATTCATTCTGTATACACCTCCCGCTGCCTCAGGAAGGCAGAGAGCATTATCAGAGACCCCTCCACCCAGGCATTGCCTTCTTCCAGACCCTTCCATCAGGCAGAAGGTACAGAAGTCTGAAGACTCGCACATCCAGACATAGGAACAGCTTCTTCCCCACAGCTACAAGACTCCTCAACGACTTCCCGTCGGACTGATCTATTCCCTGTAAGAACACTATTCACGGCGCCCTATGCTGCTCTTGCTCATGTATTTGCTTTGTTTGCTTTGTTTGGCCCTTGTTCCACACTGTAACCAATCACTGTTTTGTTGATGTACCATTTGTCAATGTTCTCTGTTGATTATTCTATTGTCTACTATATATGTACTGTGTACATTCCCTCAACAACAGAAAAATACTTTTCACTGTACTTCGGTACATGTGACAATAAATCAAATCAAATGAATCAAAACTTGAACCTGGCTTTAGGGAGACACCAAGTTATCAAAGTGAGCCAGCAGGAAATGACTGGTTTCCTCTTTCACTTTTTGTCCCAAGTGTAACCGACGTGGTCGACACAAGATTAAGGACGTATGGATCAGGCCTTCCATAGCAGTGCTATAAAACAGAGTGTGCTGTTTTATAACCACAAGGATGTTATCAACAAGGTGTGACAGAACTAAACTTGCAGAAAGTGTGACACACACAAAATGCTCACTATTAAAGCGGCACGGTAGCACAGTGGTTGGCACTGCTGCTTCACAGCTCCAGGGTCCCAGGTTCGCTTCCCGGCCTGGGTCACTGTCTGCGTGGAGTCTACACCTTCTCCCAGTGTCTGCATGGGTTTCCTCCGGGTGCTCTGGTTTCCTTTCACAGTCCAAATATGTGCAGGTAAGGTGGATTGGCCATGCCAAATTGCCCTTTGTGTCCAAAAAGGTTAGGTGGGGTTACTGGGTTACAGGGATAGGATGGAGTTGTGGGCTTAAGTGGGGTCCTCTTTCCAAAGGCCGGTGCAGACTCGATGGGCCGAATGGCCTCCTTCTGCACTGTAAATTCCATGATTCTATGATAAAGAGAGAAAAATACCACCTTCAAATAAAAATGTGCATTTTTGTCATCACAAACACCAAATTATATTCAAAAACTTCTTTGTACGTTATAATCTATTATTTTAAATTCCTTTATTTTTGTCCCCTCATCTTCTGAAGATGGTGACTCATCTGGGCTAAGGCAGCTAGCGCTAACAGCCCTCCAACATATTACTCACTCAACGCTAACAGCCCTCCAACAACTCACTCAAACGGCTATGTTGAGCCTAGATCTTCCAATTGGAGTTATTTTAATATTAGCATGAACCCGATTTAATTGAATTGGGAGTCGCAGAAAGTGAAAGAAAGATTTTTTTAAACTTTGATTTGTCACGAGGATGTTAATTCTATTAAAGGAATTATACTGGACAGAAAGCAGTGATCACTCGCTAACAAGTATGAAGAGTAACATGAACAGCACAGTGTGATTGAGCAGCAATTTTCCCGCTCACTACATAATTATCTTGCCTGTGACAGCTCGACTACTTGCTACATGCAATGACTGACAGCATAAATTTCGGTTAGAAAATCACAGGTCAAACTCAATCATCATTCAGTCAGCAATGCAATGTGTTACCCTGTGATATGTTACTCAACACGCAGAGGAACAAATTATACAGCATACGGAACTAATTCTGGATCCCCCCCCCCGCAAAAAAAAGCATTGCCCTCTGCTCCTGGGAGGATCTGAAGGTAGATAACGAAGCTTGAATCACATCAGAAAATGGGAAATAAAGAGGAAAATGATAATCAAAGAATCCAATGTTGTTTCCACTGTGACCTTCAACTAAATAGTTTCATTCCTAAAATAAAAGGGCATCCTGCATTTAGGATACAAGCCTTGGACTGCAGACATGTTTAAAGAGTACAAATTGGCCCATAACTTCCTTTCAGGCCCCGACCCAAGTCGTTGGACCATTGCACATGCGCAACATGACCGGAAATGCGGATGCACGGGCTTCGTGCTGGAAGCACGCGGTGTTCAAATTTCCAGCTTATTTTTTTGCAAGATTGAATTCATGCGCTGTGCTGGACACGCTGAATGAAAAATGCAGTGACAGCGTTAACTTGACTTGCGCCGATGTTAGGTAGGTTTTTACACCTTTTTATTTGCACTTTTGTTTCTGGGTCCAAGGTCACCGAGCAGAGGCAGGAGACATTGTGAGCCATTTGTTTGACAGGTTAATGTTTTATATTATTAGTGTTTAGCATTTATTAATATGTTTAAAAATGCAAATAAAGTGAATGGAAGATCTATTTTTTTTTTTAAACTTTGGTTTGTCATGAGGATCTTAATTCCATTCAAGAAGCTATACTGGGCAGCATGGTAACATAGTGGTTAGCACTGTTGCTTCACAGCTCCAGGGTCCCAGGTCCGATTCCCTGCTGGGTCACTGTCTGTGCGGAGTCTGCACGTTCTCCCCGTGTCTGCGTGGGTTTCCTCCGGGTGCTCCGGTTTCCTCCCACAGTCCAAAGATGTGCAGGTTAGGTGGATTGGCCACGCTAAATTGTCCTGAAGTGTCCAAAAGGATAGGAGGGGTTATTGGGTTAGGGGGATAGGGTGGAAGTGAGGGCTTAAGTGGGTTGGTGCAGACTCGATGGGCCGAATGGCCTCCTTCTGCACTGTATGTTCTATGTTCTATACTGGATAGAAAGCAGTAATCACTTCCTAGCGATTCCAAAAGGTGGAATCCGTCCTTGGATGCGAGGTTGCAGGTTTCGTTTCTCAGGCCTCCCCTTGCCGTAAGATGTTCTCGAAGAATTGTGTCCCGTCGATCAGGAGGTTCCTCCATGTTGGTCTCTTCTGAGCAAAGGTCTCCCAGGAATTGATGTTTATGCTCCATTTCTTGAAGTAAGCCTTCAAGGTGTCTTTGAAGGGCTTCCTTTGTCCTCGTGATTGGGATCTTTCCTTGAGCTGGATGAAGATGATTTGCTTTGGCAGTCGGGGCTCTGGCATCCTAAGCATATGGGCGGCCCAGTGGAGTTGGTTTTGGATGATCTTGCCCTCGATACTGCTGCTATTGACTCCTTCACGGACACTAATGTTAGCACGCCTATCCTCACAGCTTATTCAGAACTAAAGTATATTTGAATTTTACGATGTATTTTAAGCGTTTCCCTGATGTACTGCTAATCGTTCCAAGCCTCAAGTGATTACTTCAGATGCTTTAACAGTTTAATGCCTTTGTTGATGTATTAAAGCCTCCTGTAAGCTAATGTGAACTATCTCTCTGACAGGTATTGCAGAATCTAGTGCAGATTCAAAATCTGTAGTCATGCTTCATCCCTGCTGGGGCATCACACCATAACTTTGATTCTTAAAGCTCTTGACCTTCGTTTGAGGCATTGACGTGTGTGCAGGATCATGAGAGAAGACTCGGGTATCATCTCTGCCTGGTGAGAAAGCGAATCCATTACCCACCTCTAAGACAAAGGACATCATATGAAATGATGTCAGAGGAGTTGTGTGCCAGGGACTGTGAAATGTTGAAGGAAGACCTGAAGCCAGACTCTAACTGCCACACTGCCTTAACAGTGAAAAGGAAACTCAAAACAATGCTGAATATTTGTGCGTCCGGGTCCTTTCAACATGACATTAGTGACCTATGTAACATTTTACAGAATGCAGCTAGGACCTGCATTCACCAGGTAATGAATGCAATTTATCGTAAGGCTTTGGAGCTTATTATCTTTGGCCCATCCTCTATGAAGATGAAGGAGAGGCCTATCGCATTCTACAGGATTGCTGGTTTCCCCAAAAGTAATCTGGGATGTCGACAGAACACATATTGCATTGAAGGCAACAAGAAATGACACGGTTTCATTCATCAATAGGAAGGGGTTCTTTAAATGTGATGATAGTGTGGTGCACAAATGAAGATCCTCAATGTAAATGCAAACAACCAGGGAAGTGCCCATGGCTCATTTACTCTTGAAAGCTCAATGTTACACCGGTCCATTACACTACCACCAGGAATTAAAGGATGGTTACTGGCCGACAAGGGATACCCATTGAGAATAGGGCTTATGACACCATTCCAGAGAACCCAACAATGAAGCACTGGAACCGTGCATGTGTAGCAACACAGGGAGTGGAGAGGACAATTGGTGTTTTGAAATCACATTTGCGATGTCTGGACAGGTCACAGTATGCACCAGAGATAGTCTCAAAGATTGTTATAGTGTGTTGTGCATTGCACAACTTTGCCATTCAGCATGGACTTAGCATTCACCCGGAGGAAGTCTCACCAATAGAAATGGATGAGCTGGAGGAAGGTAATATTGAGCCTGATGCAGGCCTACCTGGTTCAGGTGTGGAAGCCCAGGCTCCATATGACGTACGGCCCATTTGAGATCACCTGGCAGCTACTGCTTTCCGACATTGAAATTGTAAAATTAACAATTGATGTCAAAATCCACCCTCTCCTTTCCCCCTCTTCACAAATAGACAGAACCGTTGTGTTTATGTGGAAACATATATTTTATTGACCGTTACGTTTAAGTGAGAAAATATATTTTATTACAAGAAATCTGTAAATGTGGAGGTAGTTTGATGTAATTGTTCAGCTGATAAAATTAAATGTTAACCGGTTTCAAAGTTTTGTATTTTTAAAAATTATTTTTGTAATAAATGTTTTCCATTTAACTCTATAAGCTTCTACAAATGTCTCACTGAAAAATCAAAATACTGCATTAAATTATGAGATAATTATAAATGAATAAGATAATTGAAGTAAACAAGGCAGAAACATAGTAACACAGGTAACAAGATGGCTCACTGCTCACTGGTTAGCACTACTGCCTCACAACACCAGGGCACCGTGTTCAGTTTGGACCTAGGGTGACTGTGGTGTTTTCACATTCTTCCTGTGCCTGCATAGATTTCCAGGAACAACCGAAAAGAACCATAGAATTCCTAGGAGGTTCCGGCACTGGATCGCTCCAAGTCTAGGACGGGTAGGAAGCCGGAGGCGGCGAGAGTGCTGAGGGGGTTTATGGACCAGATGGGAGGGGTGGACCCTTGGAGATTTGCACGGCCGGGGGCTAGGGAATTTTCATTCTTTTCACATGTCCATAAGGCTTATTCCCGAATCGACTTTTCAATTTTGAGTAGGGCGCTGATAGCGAGTCGAGGATCCGGAGTATCCGGCAATAGCCATTTCAGACCACGCCCCGCATTGGGTGGACTTGGAGATGGTGGAGGAGAGGGACCAGCGCCGGTTGTGGCGCTTGGAGGTGGGGCTGTTGGCAGACGAGGTGAGCGAGCGGGTCCGAGGAAGTATAGAGAGGGACTTGGAGACCAACGACAACGGGGAGGTCAGAGTGGGGATGGTATGGGAGGAGCTGAAGGTGGTGGTTAGGGGAGAGCTGATCTCCATTAGGGTCCACAAGGAGCGGAGGGAGCAGGGGGAGAGGGAGAGGCTGGTGCGGGAGATGGTGAGGGTAGACAGGAGGTAAGCAGAGGTGACCGAGGAAGGATTGTTGAGGAAGAGGCGCAGTCTTCAAGCCGAATTCGACCCGGTGACCACCAGGAAGGCGGAGGTGCAGTGGAGGCAGGCCCAGGGGGCGATTTACGAGTATGGGGAAAAGGCAAGCCGGATGCTGGCGCATTAGTTTCGGAAGCGGGACGCAGCTAGGGAGATCGGGGGAGTTAAGGTCAGGGGAGGGAGTGTGGTGCGGAGTGGGGTTGGCATCAATGGGGTCTTCAGGGACTTTTACGAGGAATTGTACCGATCTGAGCCCCTACGGGAAGAGGGAGGGTTGGGCCGCTTTCTGGACCAATTGAGGCTTCCAAAGGTGGAAGAGGGACTGGTGGCGGGATTGGGGGCCCTGATTGGGCTGGAGGAGCTGACCAAAGGGATAGGAAGCATGCAGGCGGGGAAGGCACCAGGGCCGGACGGTTTCCCGGTCGAATTCTATAAAAAATATATGGACCTGTTGGGCCCGTTGCTAGTCAGGACCTTAAATGAGGCAAGGGAGGGGGGGGTGGGCTTTGCCCCAGGCGATGTCCCGGGCACTGACCTCCTTGATCCTGAAGTCGGACAAGGATCCCCTGCAGTGTGGGTCTTACAGACCAATTTCATTGCTAAATGTAGATGCCAAGGTGCTGGCGAAGGTCTTAGCCACGAGGATTGAGGATTGTGTGCCGCGATCATCCATGAAGACCAGACGGAGTTTGTGAAGGGGAGGCAGTTGAACGTGAATGTGCAGAGGCTTTTGAACGTTATCATGATGCCGGCGAGGGAGGGGGAGATAGTGGTGGCGATGGACGCTGAGAAAGCCTTCGATAGGGTAGAGTGGGGTACCTGTGGGAGGTGCTGAAGAGGTTTGGGTTTGGGGAGGGGTTTGTCAGGTGGGTTAGGCTGTTGTATGAGGTCCCGCTGGCGAGTGTGGCCACAAACAGGAGGCGGTCCGAGTACTTTCGGTTGCACCGAGGGACGAGACAGGGGTGTCCCCTGTCCCCCCTGTTCTTCGCACTGGCGATTCAACCCCTGGCTATGGCACTGAGAGAGTCGAGGAACTGGAGGGGGTTGGTGCAGGGTGCGGAGGAGCATAGGGTGTTGCTCTATGCGGACGACCTGCTGCTGTATGTGGCGGACCCGGTGGGAGGAATGCCGGAGGTAATGAGGATACTTAGGGAATTCGGGGACTTTTCGGGGTACAAGCTTAACATGGGTAAGAGCAAGCTGTTAGTGATTCACCCAGGGAACCAGGAGAGGGGGATTGGCGAGCTCCCACTAAAAAGGGCGGAGAGGAGCTTCAGGTATTTGGGGGTCCAGGTGGCCAGGAGTTGGGGGGCCCTTCATAGGCTTAATTTTACAAGGCTGGTGGAGCAGATGGAGGAGGAGTTCAAGAGGTGGGACGCGTTGCTGCTCTCCTTGGCGGGTAGGGTGCAGTCAATCAAAATGACGGTGCTCCCAAGGTTTTTGTTCCTGTTCCAGTGCCGCCCCATGTTTATCCCGAAGGCTTTTTTTAGGCAGGTTAACAGGAGTATAATGGGGTTTGTGTGGGCGTGAGGGACTCCGAGGGTGAGAAGGGTGTTCCTGGAGCGGAGTAGAGATAGGGGGGGACTGGCGCTGCCCAACCTCTGTGGGTACTACTGGGCCGCCAATGCGACGATGGTGCGCAAGTGGGTGATGGAGGGGGAGGGGGCTGCATGGAAGAGGCTGGAGACGGCGTCCTGTGTGGGTACGAGTCTGGGGGCTCTGGCAACAGCGCCGCTGCCGCTCCCTCCAAGGAGGCATACCACGAGCCCGGTGGTGGCGGCTGCCCTCAAAATCTGGGGGCAGTGGAGGCGGCATAGGGGGGAGGTTGGGGCCTCGGTGTGGACCCCAATACGGGGGAATCACCGGTTCGCCTCAGGGAGAATAGGGTTTTCGGGGTGGCACAGGGCAGGGATACGAAAGTTGGGGGGCCTGTTTGTGGACGGGGAGTTCGCGAGCCTGGGTGAGCTGGAGGAGAAGTATGGGCTCCGCCCGGGAAACACCTTCAGGTACTTACAGGTAAGGGCGTTTGCCAGACGGCAGGTGGTGGAATTCCCGCGGCTACTGCCACACACAGTACAGGACAGGGTGCTCTTGGGCAGGGGGAGGGTGAGAGTGGGGAAGATCTCGGAAACTTACCAGGTGATGCAGGAGGAGGAGGAGGCCTCAGTGGTGGAGGTGAAAGGTAAGTGGGAGGAGGAGTTGGGAAAGGATATTGAGGAAGGGACGTGGGCAGATGCCCTAAAGAGGGTGAACTCTTCCTAATCGTACGCGAGGCTCAGCCTCATACAGTTTAAGGTGCTGCACAGGGCACACATGACCGGGACAAGGATGAGCTGGTTTTTTGGGGGTGAGGGCAGGTGTGTTAGGTGCTCAGGGAGCCCAGCAAATCACACCCATATGTTCTGGGCGTGCCCAGCGCTGGAGGAATTTTGGAAGGGCGTAGCGAGGACGGTGTCAAGGGTGGTAGGATCCAGGGTCAAGTCGGGCTGGGGGCTCGCAATATTTGGGGTGGCAGAGGAGCCGGGAGTGCAGGAGGCGAAAGAGGCCGGTATTCTGGCCTTTGCGTCCCCGGTAGCCCGGCGAAGGATTCGTCTTCAGTGGAAGGATGCGAGGCCCCCAAGTGTGGAATCTTGGATCAACGATATGGCGGGGTTCATTACATTGGAGAGGGTGAAATTCGCCTTGAGAGGGTCGGTACAGGGTTCTTCAGGCGGTGGCAACCGTTCTTAGACTTCCTGGCAGAACGGTAATCATTGGTCAATGGCAGCAGCAACTCGGGGGGGGGGGGGGGGGGGGTTTACTTTATTTCTGTTCTTTACACTGGAGGGTCCAGGGGGGTATATATACCAGTTGTGTTAAGTTGGGGTGTTAATGTTAATTTATTATTTATGTACAGGGGGGAGGGGGGTAGGGAGGGTTGCTTTTCTAGACCGTGTTTTGTACTTAACCCTGTTGGGTCCTTTTTTCATTTTGTTATTGATATTTTATGAAAACCTTAATAAAAATTTTTTTTTTTTTTTTTTAAAGAATTCCTAGGAAGCCATTCAGCCAATCGAGTCTACATCGACTCACTGAAAGAGCACCCTACATAGGCCCAATCCCCACCCTATCCCCAGAACCAAACCTGTACATCCCTGGACACGAAGGGGAAATTTAGCATGGCCAATCCACCTAACTTGCATATCTTTGGACTGTGGGAGGGAACCAGAGCATCCGAAGGAGACCCACGCAGACATGGGGAGAGCTTACCAACTCCGCACAGTTACCCAAGCCAGAATTGAACCCATGTCCCTTGCACCGTGAGGCAGCAGTGCTAACCACTGTGCCACCAGGGTGCTGCCGTTTCCTCCGGCTGCTTCAGTTTCCTCCCACAGTCCAAAGATGTGCAGGTAAGGTGGATTGGCGATGCTAAATTGTGCCTTAGTGTCCTAAGGTTAGGTGGGGTTACGGGGATAGGACAGGAGTGGGCCTGGGTAGAGAGCTCTTCCGGAGCACTGGTGTAGCCTCGATGGGTCGAATGGCTTTCTTCTGCACTGCAGTGATTCTATGATTCTGTAAACACAAATCAAAAATATATCAGATTTTACAAGGACAGTGACAGCAAAAATCCCACAATCTAAATCAAAACGTACAAACACTTCTAAGCTTGCCACAGGTAAAGTTATATGATATAGCTCAGATTTAAAACAAATATCCAAACCTAGATTCACATATAAATAATCACTCATCATAAAAAAACAACAATTACTTAAGAACCAATAACAACAGCAATGCCTGAATTAAAGAAAGAGCAAAAAGTTCTACATACCTTTAAACAATTTGTTAAATATGTTGCTGTTGACTTCAAAATAAATCTGCAATTTAAATGTCTGCCCTCAATGTGCGTTCCCAACCTCCCACGTCACAAGGGGGTGGAGCTGCACTCCTCCTGCGCCGCATTGGTACCTGCGCAGACTGTCACGCTGGAGGCCCGAGGCTGCCGCACCAAGACGAAGGTTCATCGCAATATCCGAGTGCAGGAAAGTTCACATTTTTCCATTTCAGAATTGATGTCCCATGGCTTCCCGCCACTAACCGGCAGTTCCAGGCTATTAATTCTCCTCGCTTCCTAGCTCTGTTGTTGACCCCACATAGGGTTGCCAACTGTGATTGAATGTATTCCTGGAGATTTCATCACATGACTTGCCATCATGTTCCAGCCATTCATTTTTCAACATGCCCACCCTTGTGACAAGTGCCTTCCTGCGCCAATTGGAAAGCAAAAGGCCTCATTATGCGACTGAATAATGCGCGACTGTCAACTAAAGAGCCTTTTCCCTCCATTGGCAATATTTTCTGTCTCGCAGAGAGAAACATTCAAAGAAAATTTCAAAACTCTATCTTTCTGAGATAATTGCAAATAAAACAGCCATGTCCTTGAGATTGATCTTCAATTCCTGGTAACTCCAGGCCAACCAGGGAGGGTTGGCAACGCTAACCCTCATGCCAAATCTAGGGGATTGGGTTATCAGAACATTCAGAGCAGGGTTGTCACTGTATCAGTGCAACAGAGACTCCTGCCTCACTGAAGAGTCAGAGATTGCAGTATCACCCTGTCCCTCGGAGATTAAAATGTGAGGCCCGGATAGACCAAATAAAAGATAGCATTGCAAAATTTACATTTCCTCAAGCAGCCTGTGAGATCAATTAGCTATTTAATTATTCTTGGGGCATCTCCATGGTCTAGAAAGGGAACTATGCCACTCTCAGTATGTGTAGATCTCACTGGGTCCAGCAGTGGTGATTTAGGTGGAATTCCCAGGAAAGTCTAGGAATGCTCCCAAAGTCCTCCTTGACAGAAGGCCAAGCAGAAGAACTGCTCTTACCCTGGAAACAATACTGAGGAAGTCGAAACCCGGCCGATGTGGGGTCCATCTCAAATTGTAACCGTCCCCTCTTCCCCTGTATTGTTGTATCATCCATTACACTGGAACACCCTCTCCTGTAAGACGGCTGATCTTTCAAAATTTCCTTTGCTGCTTTTATCAATGCTATCCCCACCCACTTTCAAAATTAAAGTTCAAGAAAGCAACCTGCTCCTTGGCCAAAAGATTGTTTTTGTTCCAGCCACATCAAAGTATTTAAGATGTGTTTGTCAAAAAATAAAAATAAAAAATAAAATAAAATAAATCGCTCAATTTTTCTATCCCTTTGAGCTTCTACACTGTACTTACCCCAATGGCACATACGAGCTGATATTTCACTGCATGAGAAATCTTAGGTTCATACCAACACACATCACATTATGGAACCAGCACATATTTTGGTTAATATCCAAAATGTTTTACATGCCAGCAACATGATATCTGCACCAAAGCTTTATAGCCATAATATATAGAAACTTATGAAAAGGACATATGTCCTGGGGCATCGATAATGTGACACTGCAAGCTATTTTAGTAAAATGCATTAAGATACATCATAACCTCTACAGATTAAATCGTTTCCAGATGTCTAATGTTGTGAGGAGAGGTCTCATGCCTGAAATATTAACTGATCCTTTCTCTTTACAGTTGCAGTCTGGCCTGATGTGTAATTCCAATACTTTGTTCTTATTTCAAGTGTTTGCAGTTTATTTCTTTGTTGTTAGTGTAGTCATTATTTGTTAAGCACCTAATACTGATTCCACAAAAAGCCTTGCATAATCTGCAAATGAAAGAGAGCAGTTTATAAATGTAATAAGATATCATGGCTGCTTTACTTCAGTAATTCAGAGGTTTTCAAGTAATGGGGTCATGCTCAGCACGGCGCACACCTGCTCCCCAGCTTAACTGTTTCAGTCAACATGCTTGAAGAAACTTGGATCGGACAAACTCCCTCCCAGGAAAGCTTTTAAAACTACATTTTAGTCCCACCATGCTAGCAGCTGGTTGGATTTTACAGCCGCTACATCTATACACCAGGAGATTTTACAGGATGGTTGTAATAATTAGATTTTCTTGAAAACTGAAATTAACAGTAATGAGATTCTAAACTCTTGGTATCACACTAGTGATGTCAATGCACTCTCTGCCATGTATAAAGAAGACAATGAATCTTGTGATACAAAAGGTAATCAGTCCCGATAAAAAAGGCCTCTTTAATTTGTAGTGATTTTGTATTAAAACAGTTTATCCTGAATAATTTTCAAGAGGAAATCAGCTTTATATAGGAGAAAAGGCCATAAATTCTTAAATTCTTAGTAAACTAAAAGTGACAATACAAAATGTCCATTGGACATATGCTAAATGTTTACACAAAGAGGCCACATGGGTCTGATGGAAGATTTTGACTGCAGATTGCTCAGATCTAATGACGGACAAGTCATATTACTGTAGCATAAAGACCCAGATCCTATGAAATAGCAAACCTCAAGTTGCAACTTTAATCAACCACGGATCCTCATAATAAACACAGTTGTCACCTCTACTCCATCTCATTGCACAGTCAATGAAAACTTTACTGCACAACTTCACTACAGGAAAACCTGTAAACACATTTTACATCTATACATTAGAATATTTCTCAATACTGATTGCATCTCCGATTGATAATCCTTCTTTGTGAGCATTAAGATCGTTATGTTTTGGGCTTTTAACACTGAGAGCCATAATTACCTATTCTAAAGTCTCCCTGGCAATAAACCTATGCAGTGTGGCTGTTTAATAATAACAATCTTTATTGTCACAAGTAAGCTTACATTAACACTGCAATGAAGTTCCTGTGAAAAGCCCCTAGTCGCCACATTCCGGCACCTGTTCAAGTACACAGAGGGAGAATTCAGAATGTCCAATTCACCTAACAGCATGTCTTTCAGGATTTGTGGGAGGAAATCGGAGCACCCAGAGGAAATCAGGCAGACACAGGGAGAACATGCAGAGTGTTAAAGAGATGTCTACGTTGTTTTACTGGTACAAAGGTAGAAGATATTCATACATGGAGACAATTGCAGCAGCATCTGTGCTTATAGTGACTGCTGGTCTCCAAAGTCCCAGGAAGGTGTTCAAATGTCGGGTTGTAAATGGTGATACTGTAAACTGTAAATTTACAATTTAGACTTCAACTCTATTCTAAATAACAGTTACTAATAGTTACCAGTATTTCTACCTGGATACAAGCCCCAGATGATTCACATTGCCAGTGGAGATAGGCTTTTAGGTGGGGGGGGGGGGGGGGGGGATGTCCTTAGTAAGTCATTGACTGATCAGGTTGCCAGGCTTTCATAAAATATCACAATCTTACAGTCAAGTTAGTCTGCCAGGATCCGAGAGCGAGGAGTTGGAATCAAAATATCGCTATAGCTCTTGCTCAGACTGAAAATAACAAATTCATGAAGATTTAAAATGAGGCTGTAAGATTCACTGGACTGGAAAGGAAAACCCCCAGGGTTTCAAGGATACCAGACTTGGGGAGGAAAAGAATATAAGTAAATCCTTGGGAGCCAACAACCACTTTGAACTGGTTCTAGGATGATTGAATGTCTATCTCAGGAATAGTATAAAGTATATTGTGAAGTGGGAGTTTGGCTGTGTTAAAAGTAAAAAGGGAACGTTCTGTTTGGTAGCTTCAAGTTATCTACACAAATAATGTTTAGTCAATGTTTCTCTAGTTTTCTTGTTACAGCAAAAGCCTTAAAATGTGAAATCTCAGCATGTCGTTCAATCAGCTAGAAAAATAGCAGTTCTCAGTGTAGGGAAAGAGGTGTGTATGGGGCTACCCAATCTATGTACATTTGTGTCATCCAGTCTGATTACCTGTTCAACTAATGCTTTAAATTTGCGATTAATATTCAGAAATAAATTCCAAATTATAAAACAATGTTCACAGGAACTGCCACGAGCTCGCCCTTTATCACTGACAGATAAGAAATGCTAAAGGAGCAGTAAGTGTGATGTGGGCAAAGCATGTTCCAACCCTGCACCATATGGTTGTTTTCACAGAGAAAGTCCAGATTTTGCAAAGAATCAAGACATGCAGTTTTCAAATAAATCACTTTCAAAGCAACTGCTACTGTAATGTTCATGAAAACTCACAAATGGAAACTATTATGATTAAAAAGTGTTTACAGACGAACAATGTATATCGAAGCCAAAACACATTACTTCACAGATGTGTAATGTTAATGAGAGTACAATGTGCAGAGCTCCTCTCCCCGACATCCCCCATCCCGAAGAAAGGTTAGCCAACAATTGTATATGGCAACAGTGCCTATTGAAATGAAACCTTACTGCCTATTTGCATAGGACTTCAAACACTTAGAAAAAAAAACAATTGGGAATAGTAGCCTTTGTTCGACGCTTCTGAACTTAGACCAGAGCGCCACTTTAAAAATTAGCAAGCTTATCTGGAAAGCCAGAACCACCGGAGTAGAAATGACTCCCTTTTGTTTTCCCTCTCCTCCTGCTTGCTGATACAGAACCACAGGTAGGGGTTACACTCCAACATTCAGGAGCAGACATTCCAATCATTTTTTCTTCCATCCCAGGGAAACTGTAAACAAATAATGAGCCCTAATGGCTCCCAACTGGAATCAAGGGCCTCAGCACAAACTAGGAAATGCATCTGGAACCTTTCTGGTTTGTAGCCATCAGGATGAGGAAATGTTATTGTTTATATTGCAAAGCAGTTTTACCAGTACCAGGTCGTCATTGCATGTGATACGTATGCAGTGTTTAAAGATATTACTACCTATGCATTCTAAAGATCACAATTCAGGATTTGTTTTTGGATTTGCTGCTTTTTTTTTTAAACCAAGACTAAAATCTTTACCAATGACTGAGATAGTAATTAATAGACCAACAAAAGAAATGGCCTACATCACAGAATGGTAACAGCACATCAGGCAGCCATTCAGCCCATCATGTCTGTGTCGGTCCTACAAAGGAGCAATTCATAAGCAAATGGCACTTGCCAACTCTTTGGCAACCTTGATCAAAGATAGGTGCTTGTATAGCAGATGCTGGTCTTTTCCTTTTGTGACAGCTATGGGGCGGGCTTTAACTAAATGGGAACAAAGCCCCAGAGTGAGCGCCTTTAACCGCATGCTTCCTAACACTCGCAGCGCCGGAGAAAACAATGCTACAAAATGGCACCTGGGTTAGATAGGGGGCCTCGGTGGGGAATGCGCGGCTAAGGCCGCACATAACCCAATTTGTGCACCAAGGAGCTCTGCTCAGTGTAGCGAGAGATCCGAGTATCATTTTTAAATGGTGTCCTGATCTCTGGAGCCCCTGACGTGATCCCCATCCTCCCCCAAACCCCAATGCACCTTGGCAGTGCCAACCTGGCACCCTGGTAATGCACCTACCGGCATCACCTGGGCACCTTGGGAGTGCCAGGCATGCACCTGGGGGCCTCCGATCCCCTGGGAGACCCCCTCATGTGCAGTTCCATCTGGTCGCCATTTGTGGAGACCAGTATTGAACAGCGCTCACCCGATGTGAAGGGGATAGATCTTGATGTCTCGCAGATCTGCCCAAAAGTGGTCCCACCCACAATGGATGAGATTTACATTACAACATCTTGCGAGATCGCATTAGATTCCACAATGTGTCGTGAGTCAGGTAGTTCCCGAGAGCAGGGTCTCCTAGCTTCTATCGGCCACACTGCGCTGGGGCGAGCTGCTTCGAGTGCAGCATGGCCATTCGATCGCACCATGGTCTACTGCCCACTTGAGAGTGGCAAATATCACCTCTGACAAAACAGGTGCCAGTTGGCTTCATTACCAATTTATCGAAGACTTGACATAGTCATTGTCAATGACATACTAAATAAGGTGTGAAAAGCATGACTAAATTCCTTTCAGCAACCAAAAGAACACACACAGTCCCATTGCCAACAGCTGCACATTTTATTTCTGAGTTCCCTCCAGGTGATCTAATCAAAATGGCTGCCCTTTACTTTTATAGTATTGTTGAGCAAGAAGTTGTTTTAAAGTTAGTAATTCAAAAATATTTGCATCTTTCAAGACAACTTTCAACAGATTTCCACAATTCTCCAGCAAGTGGGGGAGCTACACTTTAATATTCGGGAATTCCCTTGAGATATGTAAAAGTTATGCAAATATGCATTACTTTTGTAGAAAAAAAGTGACTTATGAACATTGTCAACTGATGCATTATGAAATAAAAGCAATTCAGACAATGCTCTCTCTCATTTAATTTTGTTCATCACCCAAGACAACCCCATTCTTCTATGTGTAACCTAAACTAGCACAATCACACTACTAGCTAAAAGTAGACTCAGCTACTGGTTCCATTACACAATAGTTATAATTCACTTTGAGTTATTACTACTTATTGTTCCAAAAAATGCAGGCTGAACTGGGAGGACAAAGACCTGCACAGGGGCGGCATAGTGGCAAAGTGATTAGCTCTGCTGCCTCACAGCGCCAGGGATCTGTGCTCAATTTCAGCCTGGGGTGAATGTCTGGGTGGAGTTTGCACATTCTCCCCGTGTCTCCTTGGGTTTCCTCGGGTGCTCCAGATTCCCCTCACAGAGCAAAGATGTGCAGGTTAGGTGGACGGGCCATGCTAAATTGCCCCTAAGTGTCCAGGGATGTGCAGGTTAAGTGGGTTATGGGGTTGCAGATATAGTGCAGGAGCCTGATCAGGGTGCTCTTTCAAAGAATTGGTGCAGACTCGAGAGGCTGACTGGCCTCTTTCTGCACTGTAGGGATTCTATTCTATTCTTCTGCATTGATGGAGGTGCCTTAGAATCCCTACAGTGCAGAAGGAGGCCAATCGAGTCTTCGAATGAGCACTCTGCCCATTTAAGAGTATCTGCCCCGCCTTATCCCCGTAATCCCATATCTTAACCTGCACATCCCTGGACATTAAGGGACAATTTAGCATTGCCAATCCACTTAACCTGCGCATCTTTGGACAGTGGGAGGAAACCGGAGCACCCAGAGGAAACCCACGCAGACACGGGGAGAAATGTGCAAACTTCACACAGACAGTGACCCGAGGCTGGAATTGAACCCAGGTCCCTGGTTCTGTGAGGTAGCAGTGCTAACCACTGTGCCACCATGCCACCTTCTTCAGATGAGATGCTAAACCGAGGTGCTCTCTGCTTTCTCAGGTAGGCAGAAAAGATTCCTTGCCACTATTCAAAGATGTGGAGGTGCCAGTGTTGGACTGGGGCGAGCACAGTAAGAAGTCTTACATCACCAGGTTAATTGGTGGTACATTGGCGAGACCATGCAGATGCTGCAACAACGGATGAACAGACATCGCACGACAATCGCCAGGCAGGAACGTTCCCTTCCAGTCGGGGAACACTTCAGCAGTCAAGGGAATTCAGCCTCTGATCTTCGGGTAAGTGTTCTCCAAGGCGGCCTTCAGGATGCGCGATAACGCAGAATTGCCGAGCAGAAACTTATAGCCAAGTTCTGCACACATGAGTATGGCCTCAACCGGGACCTTGGATTCATTCGCATTACATTCACCCCCCACCATTTGGCCTGGGCTTGCAAAATCCTACATACTGTCCTGGCTTGAGACAATTCACACCTCTTTAACCTGTGATTGTCACGCTCTCCAGTAGCTCCGTCTGGACCTGTAAAACTTAATTACCTGCAAAGACTCGCATTCAAAGTATCATATTGCATCTTTGACTTTGTCTATATATATGTTTCTGGAACCCACCTTTTCATTCACCGGAGGAAGGAGCAATGCTCCGAAAGCTAATGATTCAAAACAAACCTGTTGGACTTTAACCTGGTGTTGTAAGACTTCTGACTGTTCAAAGACAAATAGGTTAGTTTTCTCTGTGTCCTGACCAATATCCATCCCTTAAACAACATCACTAAAAAAACAGATTATCTAGTCACTTATCTCATTGATGGTCAGGGCACTTCCCTATGTGCAATTGGTAATTGTGGCTAAACTTCAAAAATGTTTCACCATCTGTGAAGTAGGTTGGCACAATCAGAGGTCATGAAAGGCACTATACCAATGCAAGTTATTCTTAAAAAATATTTCTTGAAGAATCTTGGAATGTTTTACTAAATTTAAACGGTGCTATATAAATGAAGTTGACTGCAGAAAACAAAAATCGGAGTTCCAGCATCTCACGGACTTTTAGCTGAAGGGAAGGAAGCAGAAATTGAGTAAGTACAACCACTAGAAATGTCAGTGTGAGCGATTGGCACTGGGAGCAATCTAAGATGAAACACCAGGAAGGAATAAATCAGGTTGGACAACATCAGAAACTGGACAGACGGAGGAATGACAGTGGTGCACAGAATTTCAGTGAACACAGAGAGAGCCAAGTTTGGATGGATATAAATGAAGGTTCTTGCTGTTAGAAATTAGCTGAGGTTTGATGCTACACGACAAAGTAATGTATCAGCTTACTCAGTCGATAGCACTCTTGCTCCTGACTCAGATGTTCTGGGTTCAGGCCCCATTCAAATATTTGAGCCCATAATCTAGGTTTATGCATCAGTATAGTACGGAAGGAAGGCTGCAATGTTGCTGGTGATATGAGATGTTAAGCAACATTTTTTTCCAATCAAAGAAGGCAGTTCACCTCATCTCCTGGCCAACATTCCTCCCTCAACCAATGCTGCCAAAAATGTTTGCCCATAAAACAGTGATCCATCTACTTTGAAAGTAATCCATTGGCTATAGAGCTTGGGACATGAAGAAGAGACAAACTGTGCTGTATATATACACACAAGTCAGATATATCCAAATGGGAATATTGTTATAGAGTGAAGCACTTACAGGTAAAAGTTTCATCATCATTGGATAATGAATTTCAAGATCTAATTGTTGAATTATATATCCCCCAGCCCTCTCCTTAAACTTACAAAAAGTTAGACTTTTTAAAGAGTACTTTCAGCGTGGATCATCTCTGGGAATAACAATACCCAATTATATCTGCTAGCTCTATAGACATTTTTCATATTTTTCATTTTTCTGCAAATCCTAATGGGAAAAAAGTGCTAAGCTAACAGGCCATGACATAATGCTTTTCATTGGAACATGTCAGACATTGAAAAATATGGAGAATCTAGAGGAGAAAGTAGAACTTTAACAAATGAACTGTGAGTGGTGAGTGACAACAATAGAGTACATCTCATATTAGAAACAATGCGTTACAAAGTCTCCACTCTGCACACACACATACTGCTGCCAGCTGCCTTCACAAAGGCGTCCAAATGTACTTACTGTACAGAGCCTCTCTATGTGACACCAATCTCAAACCTCAAAATACGTTACACATTCCATCCTCCCAACTAGAAACAGTTGCGTATTGTGATACTAGCCTGTACAGGGAGGAATATATTACAGTATCTGATCTTGGCACCAAGTCATGCTTTCATTTGTCAACACAGTTTAAAAGCAGCATAATTTGTACTTTGTCTCATGACATCAAGTAACCCAATCAACTCTTCAAAATAAATTTCAGAACATCAGCAAATATGGCAAAGTCTACATTTTATACGCTTGTAAAAGCTACCTATGCAAAGCAAAGATGCATAAAATTGACTGCGTAGTTATAATTACTTTAAACTGCGAGCGTATTCTTTCTATAGAGCAAAGTAATGCTGATCGGTGTCCACCCAGATAGGGTATGAATGGAAGATGGCACAAGAATGATCTATACAACTGCTTGGTAGACGCTATTCTTGCTTCCATCACCGTGACTGCAAACCTGGTTTCACCTCCCCCTCACCCCAGCAAACAAAATCAAACTTTAAGGAGTTTCCCTTGAACACAATCTTGACTGTGCAAACGTGACAGCGAGAGACTAACAGCGGGAGGAAAGGTCCCCGGGATAACTGACGGGCCGGTTCCCAAACAATTTGACGTCCAGCCGGGGAGGTTGGGGGGGGGGGGGGGGGGAGTGTTGGGGGTACGCCTTTCCTTTGGCGACACTGTTAAAGGGCAGACCTGTGGATCGATCGAGCCCTCGCCATGTGCAACCGTTAGCATCGCGCTGGCAAAAAAAACCACTGAACGGGCTACAAAGGAATCGAGCAGTCCCCAAAAGCAGGCACTCCAACCAAATCCGAGACTCCCACTCAAAATAAATCCCAGCAGATAAACAGACTTCCCCTCCCTCCCTCAAACTCCGCGGCAAGATTGCGGAGAAACATAAATCGAAAACTATGGAACAATAGGTTCGCGGCTTTATAAAATATAGGTGAGCCCTTTGCTCGTTCTCAGATATATTTATTTAAATATTACTTTTGACACGGGCTGGATATGAAACTATTGTACAGTCACATGAAAATAATACCCACAGGATCACCCATCCTTCAGGGTGAAGAGGATGCGACGTGCTGGATCTGTTTATATTTATATATATATATTATATATAAGAAATATATTTTACTCCAACGTTATTTCTTCAAATTAAGATTTCAGCTCCTTTGAGTGTGCATTTTTTTCTCTCTCTCACAATTCGCCGTGGTGGTGCGATGTTAAAGACATGTTGGCTCCAGCAGGGAGGTTTCAGCTGCTAATTCACACTGCTCCTGGCTGCCCTGGGCTGCCTGGGCGCTGTCACTAACTCAGGATCAGGAGCTGGACGCTCCACATTGTAACAATATGCAGCCGCACGCTCCACTCGGCGAGCCAGAGGGGGGAGGAACTACCCACCCCAGCCCCCCTTCCCTTGCATCCCCCCTCGTCCGCTCTAATGGCAAATACCTGGGATAAGCCTCTCTCTTGCACTCTGCCGCCACGCAATCCGCAGTCTTCCCTTGGCTCCGACCTCTCCTCCGCTCCTCTCTGAACTCCGCCGCCCCCCCCTCTCTCTTCCTCCTGATGTGGAGCCGTCCACTCACTACAACTAATCAGCTGAAATTGCAAAGGGAAGTAGCCTTGTCACTTCCTGGACAGTCTGTGTTGTTGGGACTCTGTTGTTTTTCTTTTAAGGGGAGGGAAAAGATGTTGTCTCCCTGACCAACCATGTGCAAAGTACGACCGTTTTTTTTAGAAATACATGAAATGTCAGCTTTATAAAAATGATTCCTTTTCTGATAAAAACCCTCCCCCCAAGACTTTGACTCAGACTGAATATTTGGTGCTGTCGCGATGATCATGCTAGGTGGCGCAGTGACCCAAGTGTGAGCAATTTCCCTGTGCTACAATCAGGAGAATTGGCTTTTAAAAAGGGGGCATTTAGCTGCATGAGGGACTCGGCAGCTACATGTTTACGTTGCAGTGTGGATTTCTTTTATATTAGAGTATAGATTTACATAGAACATACAGTGCAGAAGGAGGCCATTCGGCCCATCGAGTCTGCACCGACCCACATTAATCCCTCACTTCCACCTTATCCCCGCAACCCAATAACCCCTCCCAACCCTTATGGACACTACGGGTAATTTAGCATGGCCAATCCACCTAACCTGCACGTCTTTGGACTGTGGGAGGAAACCGGAGCACCCGGAGGAAACCCACGCGGACACGGGGAGAACGTGCAAACTCCGCACAGACAGTGACCCAGCAGGGAATCGAACCTGGGACCCTGGCGCTGTGAAGCCACAGTGCTAATCACTTGTGCTACCGTGCTGCCCAAGACGTGACAGTTATGAAGCCCAACCCCAGCATGTATTCTTCGCTCAGAAACATATTTTGAAAGCAATAGAATAAAACGTCACGTTTGATAATTTAAAAAGCGGGGGGTGGGGGGGCTCTGTAGAATGCTGACCCGATGGCGATGGTAATTCGCCACAAAGAGGTGCTGCTGAACTATACAGAACAGGGAATTGGCCCCAGTTTTGATTTCTGTCCTCAACTACGCTTTAGGAGTGACCACGACTGCCAGCCATAATGAGAATGCTAAAAATGCCCCCTTTCATTTGAGTTCTTCATATCTTACTATTCTGTGTGCATTGTTTTTACACTACTTAGGAGAGGTGACCAAAAGCATTCAAAATGTCGAGGAAACTTTTAAAGGCAGAGAGGTTAGGAGATCATGCTGTATAGCCAGGGGAACTGAAGACTGCCACTTACAGGAAGGTGGTGAAACGGCCAGATTTGTAATGATGGGATGAGAAGCTAGCATATGCATTGAGAAAGGGAGACATCGAACCAAGAGGACCATGACGTGGACCACGGAGAGGAACGGCAATAGAGGACAGAATAGGTAATATTGACTGCAAAAAAACGCCAGGAGCATAAGGAAGGACCACAATTGTTAACGCTGAGTGTGTGAATGATAGCTGTTACAAATGGAGCTTTTCTGTAGATCCTTCAGAACGATCAGACTCACTTAATTCAATCAGTAGAACTGATCTTTGTGGAGTGTCATGAAATAAAGAAAATGTCGCACTTGCCCATATCCACGGATTGACTTTCTCAGGGGCAGTTCCACAGGCACCAGGAGCTTTGTTTGTACTTTGCCCAACTAACTAATGGCCATGTATAAATGTAAACAATTGGCTATGGGGGTGGGGGTTGGATTACAGCTGCACTTGATCCTGTCTCCCAAACTTTGGAAGAGGGTCATTTGATATAAATAAGGAATAGGAATCCCAATAACTTTACCTTCTTTTACCCCTGGTGTACTGGGGTCATTATTAGTTCTCCTAGGGCCCTCCAACAAGCTGATATCAGTAACTTAGTGCAAAAAAGGGGTTACAACCAGCACTTCCAGATTCGTGTAGCTAGCGCAGTGCAGTTACCAAGTGAGCCACTGATGCATGTTTCTACAGATTGAGCATCCCTTATTCGAAATTCGAAAGCTCTGAAATTGCACTTTATTTCGGACGCCGAAATCATGTTTCTAGTTTTTAAAAATAACGATGTTCACCGGAGATCCGCTAGCTATGCGACGTTTCACAACTATACCTAGAAAGGTATTCCAAAATCCGAAAAATTCCAAAATCTGAGACACTCTCGGCTCCAAGCATTTAAAATAAATAATGCTCAACCTGTCTTTCTATAGGGTTGGAAAGCTCAATCTTATTGTTACTTCAAACAGCAACTTGCAAAGAAAAAAAATCATAGTTTCGAGCAATGATACAGTTTAGAAGTATCACAAATAGTGTTTTCAGCTCAATGGTTTCAGGTGATTTATGTTTTTTAAATCTAGTGACACTTTCTGAAACCATTAATATCATTCACATATAGACAATGAATAAAGGCTTTCCTCGTTGTTTCCAGAGCAACAATGCCCATTTATCCGACTGATGATTTCCAGTGATCATAGGCTGTGGTAGTGTGTGTAGAGGTATTACGGTACCTAGTAATGCTGGTACACCATTGGCAGATATTGTATGTTTCCCATTGGTCAAGCTGTATGGTAGCTCCGCCCTGCAAGGCGGGGTATATCAGCCCGTGCCGCCCCAGCAGCCTTCTTTCTGTACCCGAGTTGCTGGGGAAAACATCTAGCTTATTAAAGCCTTCAGTTGGACTACAACCTCGCTTTAGTAGTCATTGATCGTGTATCAATTTAATAAGCTAGATTTAAAAAGATGGAGCTCCGAATCAAGCCGGAGTGTCTGCAACTCAGCCCCCACGCGGCAAACTCAGCAGCAACCTTCAAGCACAGGCTGGCGTGTTTCAACGGATATCTCGGAACGGCCGAAAACACACCCACGGGAGAACAGAAATTGCAAGTCCTGCACTCAAGGGTGAGCACAGAAATTTACACCCTCATCGAGGACGTGGAAGACTTCAATGCAGCAATGGAGCTGCTAAAAGGACATTATATTCGCCCGGTAAACCAGGTCTACGCCCAACATCTGCTAGCGATGATGCGACAAATCCCTGGGGAATCGCTGGAAGAATTACACCGTGCGCTCCTGGTGTTGGGGTGAAACTGCAGCTGCCCGCATGTTTTGGCGAGCGACAACACAGAACTTTTGATCCGGGTCGCTTTCGTTGCAGGTATGCTGTCCTCCCAAATCCACCAGTGATTGCTGGAGAAAGACACCCTAGGCCTCAAGGAGCCACGGGCCCTTGCCGGCTCGCTGGATGTGGCCTCCCGAAACGCCCACACTTACGTCCCCGACCCTGCGGCAGCCCCTGCTGCTATATTTGCGGCAGGCCAAGCACCCCCGGCAGCGCAGTCTGGCCCACGCATCCACCTGCAAGGGATGCGGTAAAAAGGGCCACTTCGTGGTGGTATGCCAGGCCTGGACGGTCGCTGCAGTCTCCAGTGGCGAATGCGAACCGCCATCTTGTCCCGTGGACACCACGGGTGAAGGATGGGCGCCGCCATTTTGTGCACCCCCAGCCATGTGCGACCAATGGGCGCCGCCATCTTGGATCGACTCCCAGGACCCCAGCTCGGCTGACCACACACCGCCCGAAGAGAACATTCAACTGCTGCCGCGATTAGCCTCGGTGACCCTGGACCAGTCCTGGACTCGAACACTCTCAACTGCCACAACAACGGTACTAATCAACGGGCACGAGACGTCCTGCTTAATCGACTCTGGGAGCACAGAGAGCTTCATACACCCCGACACAGTAAGGCGCTGTTCTCTCCCCCGTCCACCCCATTAATCAAAAAATCTCCCTGACTTCCGGTTCCCATTCAGTAGAGATAAAGGGGAATTGTGTAGCAAACCTCACGGTCCAGGGAAGGGAGTTTAAAAATTACCGGCTCTACGTCCTTCCCCACATCTGCACGGCCACACTCCTAGGGTTAGACTGCCAGTGCAACCTCCAAAGTCTAACTTTCAAATTCGGCGGCCCTATACCCCCTCTCACTGTCTGCAGCGTCACGACCCTCAAGGTCGATCCGCCTTCCCTGTTTGCGAAAGTCACCCCGGATTGCAAACCCGTCGCCACCAGGAGCAGACGGTACAGTGCCCAGGATCGGATCTTTATTAGGCCAGAGGTCAAACGGCTACTGAGGGAAGGAGTCATTGAAGCTAGCAACAGTCCCTGGAGAGTAGTAATCCCAGAGTCAATTAAGCAGGACGTCTTGTGCCCGTTGATTAGTACCGTTGTTGTGGCAGTTGAGAGTGTTCGAGGCCAGGACTGGTCCAGGGTCACCAAAGTCAAGTAGTGGTGGTAAAGACCGGGGAGAAGCATAGGACGGTCATCGACGACAGTCAGACCATCAACAGGTTTAAGCAGCTGGACGCGTACTCTCTCCCCCGCATATCCGACCTGGTAAACAGGATCGCACATTACAAGGTCTTCTCCAGGTGGATCTTAAGGCCGCCTACCACCAGCTCCCTATCCGCACTAGTGGCCACAAGTACACTGCCTTCGAGGCAGATGGGCGGCTCCATCACTTCTTAAGGGTTGCCTTCAGTGTCACTAACGTGGTCTCAGTCTTCCAGCGCGAGATGGACCGAATGGTTGACCGGTACGGTTTACAGGCAACATTCCCGTATCTCGATAATGTCACCATCGACGGCCACGACCAGCAGGACCACGACACCAACCTCCGAAAATTCCTCCAGACCGCAAAGATCCTTAACCTTACATATAACAAGGATAAATGCGTGTTTAGCACCGACCGCCTAGCCATCCTCGGCTATGTAGTGCGAAATGGAGTTATATGCCCCGACCCTGAACGCATGCGCCCCCTTATGGAGTTCCCCCTCCCTCACTGCTCCAAGGCCCTAAAGTGCTGCCTAGGGCTTTTCTCTTTGCGGACAAGGCCCATCCCCTGATCCAATCCACAGTTTTTCCCCTGTCGATAGAGGCCCGCCAGGCCTTCAGCCGCATCAATGCAGACATTGCAAAGGCCATGATGCACGCCATCGACGAGTCCTTCCCCTTCCAGGTCGAGAGCAACACGTCTGACGTAGCTCTGGCGACGACCCTCAACCAAGCGGGCAGACCCGTGGCCTTCTTCTCACGTACCCTCCATGCTTCCAAAATCCGCCACTCCTCAGTCGAAAAGGAGTCCCAGGCCATAGTAGAAGCAGTGCGACATTGGTGGCATTACCTGGCCGGCAGGAGATTCACTCTCCTCACTGGCCAACGGTCGGTCGCCTTCATGTTCGATAATGCACAGCGGGGCAAGATAAAAAACGATAAGATCTTGCGGTGGAGGATCGAACTCTCCACCTATAACTATGAGATCTTGTATTGTCCCGGGAAGCTAAACAAGCCTCCTGATGCCCTGTCCCGCGGCACATATGCCAACACACAAGTGGACCGCCTCCGAACCCTCCACGAGGACCTCTGCCACCCAGGGGTCACTCGTTTTTTCCACTTTATCAAGACCCGCAACCTGCCCTACTCCATCGAGGAGGTCAGGACAGCCACCAGGAATTGCCAAATCTGCACGGAGTGCAAACCGTACTTCTACAGGCCAGAGAAAGAGCACCTGATAAAGTCTTCCCGTCCCTTTGAATGCCTCAATATGGACTTCAATGGCCACCCCCCCCCCCCCCCCTCCACCGACCGCAACACGTATTTCCTGAACGTGATTGACGAGTACACCCGGTTCCCATTCGCCATCCCCTGCCCCGACATGACCGTAACCACCGTCATCAAGGCCCTCCATAGTGTCTTTACGCTGTTCGGGTTCCCCGCTTACATACATAGTGATAGGGGGTCCTCCTTTATGAGCGACGAACTGCGTCAATTCCTGCTCAGCAAGGGCATTGCCTCGAGCAGGACGACCAGATACAACCCCTGGGGTAATGGACATGTAGAGAGGGAGAACGGAACGGTCTGGAAGACCATCCCACTGGCCCTACGGTCCAGGAATCTCCCAGTCTCCCCCTGGCAGGAGGTCCTCCCGGATGCCCTCCACTCCATCCGGTCACTGCTTTGTACCACGACCAACCAAACACCTCACGAATGTCTCCTTGTCTTCCCCAGGAAGTCCTCCTCTGGGACCTCGCTCCCGACCTGGCTGGCAGCTCCCAGACCCATCTTGCTCCGAAAACACGCACAAGTCGGATCCATTGGTCAAGGGGGTCCATCTTCTCCATGCTAACCCCCAGTACGCCTACGTGGCGTACCCCGACCAGCAGAGGGCAGTAGAGCGGAGCTGCTGATTGGCTGTTGCCGGGGAAAATTGCATACGTCCGTGTGCTCATCCTAACTTGAAGGTGTATCTCAGCAAGAGACCCTAGCTGTTCAATTGAAGACAATCATCCAGCAGAGGGCAGTAGAGCGGAGCTGCTGATTGGCTGTTGTGGGGTAAATTTGCATACATCCGTGTGCTCACCCGAACTTGAAGGTGTACCTCAGCAAGAGACCCTAGCTGTTCAAGTGAAGACAAGCATCCAGCAGAGGGCAGTAGAGTGGAGCTGCTGATTGGCGGTTGCAGGGAAAATTTGCATACGTCCGTGTGCTCACCCTAACTTGAAGGTGGTTTGTGGAGGAGCTGTTGTCAAGTGACACTTAAACCCAAAACACTTCTTTAATGTTTCCCTCCCTACCCCCTCCTCTAACCAAAAAAACAACCGCTGTTAACATCGAGAGGAAGGTTCAAGGGCAGGTAGAAGTCGAAAGAAGTTGAACCATGACGTCACAGCCTGCAGGTAAGGGACTGACTGGTAAGTAGTTTTTCTTTTCTTTTCCCTCAGGTGTTATCGTGCAGGGCGCAGAGGTTGCCAAGTGAGTGCTTGCTGAGAAGGGGAGTGAATAACAGGTAAGCTCTTTCTTTTTCTTTTTTTATCTAGAGGGGATGGCAGGGAAGGTAGTGCAATGTTCCTCCTGCAGAATGTTTGAGGTGAGGGACGCCGTCAGTGTCCCTGTTGATTTCATCTGTGGGACGTGCACCCATCTCCAGCTCCTCAGAAACCGCGTTAGGGAACTGGAGCTGGAGCTGGGTGAACTTTGGATCATTCGGGAGGCAGAGGTGGTCATAGATAGAAGCTTCAGGGATGTTGTTACTCCAAAGAATAAAGATAGATGGGTGACAGTGAGAGGGGCTGGGAGGAAGCAGTCAGTACAGGGATCCCCTGTGGTCGTTCCCCTTCGTAACATGTATACCGCATTGGATACTGCTGGGGACGACAACTTACCAGGGGTAAGCCATGGGGTACAGGTCTCTGGCACAGAGTCTGTCCCTGTTGCTCAGAAGGGAAGGGGGGAGAGGAGTAGAGCATTAGTCATTGGAGACTCCATAGTTAGGGGGATAGATAAGAGATTCTGTGGGAATGAAAGAGACTCGCGGTTGGTGTCATGCCTCCCAGGTGCCAGGGTGCGTGATGTCTCGGATCGTGTTTTCGGGATCCTTAAGGGGGAGGGGGAGCAGCCCCAAGTCATGGTCCACATAGGTACCAACGACATAGGTAAGAAAAGGGATAGGGATGTGAGGCAGGAATTCAGGGAGCTAGGGTGGAAACTTAGATCTAGGACAAATAGAGTTATTATCTCTGGGTTTTTACCCGTGCCACGTGATAGCGAGACGAGGAATAGGGAGAGAGAGGAGTTGGACACGTGGCTACAGGGATGGTGCAGGAGGGAGGGTTTCATATTTCTGGATAATTAGGGCTCATTCTGGGGTCGGTGGGACCTCTACAAACGGGATGGTCTACACCTGGACGAGGGGTACCAATATCCTGGGGGGGAAATTTGCTAATGCTCTTTGGGAGGGTTTAAACTAGTTCAGCAGGGGCTTGGGAACCTGCATTGTAGCTCAAGTATACAGGAGGTTGAGAGTAGTGAGGTCATGAGTAAGGTTTCAAAGTTGCAGGAGTGTACCGGCAGGCAGGAAGGTGGTTTAAATTGTGTCTTCTTCAATGCCAGGAGCATCCGGAATAAGGTGGGTGAACTTGCGGCATGGGTTGGTACCTGGGACTTCGATGTTGTGGCCATTTCGGAGACATGGATAGAGCAGGGACAGGAATGGTTGTTGCAGGTGCCGGGGTTTCGATATTTCAGTAAGCTCAGGGAAGGTAGTAAAAGAGGGAGAGGGGTGGCATTGTTAGTCAAGGATAGTATTACGGTGGCAGAAAGGACGTTTGATGAGGACTCGTCTACTGAGGTAGTATGGGCTGAGGTTAGAAACAGGAATGGAGAGGTCACCCTGTTAGGGGTTTTCTATAGGCATCCAAAAAGTTCCAGAGATGTAGAGGAAATGATTGCAAACATGATTCTGGATAGGAGCAAAAGCAACAGGGTAGTTGTTATGGGGGACTTTAACTTTCCAAATATTGACTGGAAACACTATAGTTCGAGTACTTTAGATGGGTCTGTTTTTGTCCAATGTGTGCAGGAGGGTTTCGTGACACAGTATGGAGATAGGCCAACGAGAGGCAAGGCCATATTGGATTTGGTACTGGGTAATGAACCAGGACAGGTGTTAGATTTGGAGGTAGGTGAGCACTTTGGTGATAGTGACCACAATTCAATTATGTTTATTTTCGTGATGGAAAGGGTTAGGTATATACCGCAGGGCAAGAGTTATATCTGGGGGAAAGGCAATTATGATGCGATGAGGCAAGGCTCAGGATGCATCGGGTGGAAAGGAAAACTGCAGGGGATGGGCACAATGGAAATGTGGAGCTTGTTCAAGGAACAGCTATTGCGTGTCCTTGATAAGTATGTACCTGTCAGGCAGGGAGGAAGTGGTCGAGCAAGGGAACCGTGGTTTATTAAAGCAGTCGAAACACTTGTCAAGAGGAAGAAGGAGGCTTATGTAAAGATGAGACATGAAGGTTCAGTTAGGGCGCTCGAGAATTACAAGTTAGCTAGGAAGGACCTAAAGAGAGAGCTAAGAAGAGCCAGGAGGGGACATGAGAAGTCTTTGGCAGGTAGGATCAAGGATAACCCTAAAGCTTTCTATAGATATGTCAGGAATAAAAGAATGGCTAGGGTAAGAGTAGGGCCAGTCAAGGACAGTAGTGGGAAGTTGTGCTTGGAGTCCGAGGAGATAGGAGAGGTGCTAAATGAATATTTTTCGTCAGTATTCACACAGGATAAAGACAATGTTGTCGACGAGAATACTGAGATTCAGGCTACTAGACTAGAAGGGCTTGAAGTTCACAAGGAGGAGGTGTTAGCAATTCTGGAAAGTGTGAAAATAGATAAGTCCCCTGGGCCGGATGGGATTTATCCTCAGATTCTCTGGGAAGCTAGGGAGGAGATTGCTGAGCCTTTGGCTTTGATCTTTAAGTCATCTTTGTCTACAGTAATAGTGCCAGAAGACTGGAGGATAGCAAATGTTGCCCCCTTGTTCAAGAAGGGGAGTAGAGACAACCCCGTTAACTATAGACCAGTGAGTCTTACTTCTGTTGTGGGCAAAGTCTTGGAAAAGATTATAAGAGATAGGATGTATAATCATCTGGAAAGGAATAATTTGATTAGAGATAGTCAACACGGTTTTGTGAAGGATAGGTCGTGCCTCACAAACCTTATTGAGTTCTTTGAGAGGGTGACCAAACAGGTGGATGAGGGTAAAGCAGTTGATGTGGTGTATATGGATTTCAGTAAAGCGTTTGATAAGGTTCCCCATGGTAGGCTACTGCAGAAAATACGGAGGCATGGGATTCAGGGTGATTTAGCAGTTTGGATCAGAAATTGGCTAGCTGGAAGAAGACAAAGGGTGGTGGTTGATGGCAAATGTTCAGACTGGAGTCCAGTTACTAGTGGTGTACCACAAGGATCTGTTTTGGGGCCACTGCTGTTTGTCATTTTTATAAATGACCTGGAGGAGGGCATAGAAGGATGGGTGAGTAAATTTGCAGATGACACTAAAGTCGGTGGAGTTGTGGACAGTGCGGAAGGATGTTACAAGTAACAGAGGGACATAGATAAGCTGCAGCACTGGGCTGAGAGATGGCAAACGGAGTTTAATGCAGAAAAGTGTGAGGTGATTCATTTTGGAAGGAATAACAGGAAAACAGAGTACTGGGCTAATGGTAAGATTCTTGGCAGTGTGGATGAGCAGAGAGATCTCGGTGTCCATGTACATAGATCCCTGAAAGTTGCCACTCAGGGTGAGAGGGTTGTTAAGAAGGCGTATGGTGTGTTAGCTTTTATTGGTAGAGGGATTGAGTTTCGGAGCCATGAGGTCATGTTGCAGCTGTAGAAAACTGTGGTGCGGCCGCATTTGGAGTATTGCGTGCAATTCTGGTCGCCGCATTATAGGAAGGATGTGGAAGCATTGGAAAGGGTGCAGAGGAGATTTACCAGAATGTTGCCTGGTATGGAGGGAAGATCTTATGAGGAAAGGCTGAGGTACTTGAGGCTGTTTTCGTTAGAGAGAAGGTTAAGAGGTGACTTGATTGAGGCATACAAGATGATCATAGGATTGGATAGGGTGGACAGTGAGAGCCTTTTTCCTCGGATGGTGATGTCTAGCATGAGGGGACATAGCTTTAAATTGAGGGGAGATAGATATAGGACAGATGTCAGAGGTAGGTTGTTTACTCAGAGAGTAGTAAGAGCGTGGAATGCCCTGCCTGCAACAGTAGTGGACTCGCCAACACTAAGGGCATTCAGACATATGGACGATAAGGGAATAGCGTAGATGGGCTTTAGAGTGGTTTCACAGGTCGCAACATCGAGGGCCGAAGGGCCTGTACTGCGCTGTAATGTTCTATGTTCTATGACGGCTGACAAGATACGGTCTCCCCACGAGATCCCCACGCACACCCCAGCCACCAGTCCCACCCTCCCTCCCACCGGTGCACGTTACAGCCGTCCCCTTCCCAGGAGGATCGGTTCTTCCGCCGGCCCCGTCTAGACTCCCCCGCCCACCGACACACCCCGCAGACACTCCCTTCCCAGGTCAATCGGCTTCTCCACCAGCGCCGTCTAGGGGAGTTGAAGCTGCCACAGAGATCGAGGCCACGTTCCCGGAGTCACAGACGCCCGAGACTCCACCGGCGTCACCACCAAAGTTTCGATGATCACAGAGGACGACTCGGGCCCCCGATCGACTGATTTCTTCATCTTAAAGTGTATATAGTTAATTGTGAAATTGTAAATAGTTACGACAATAAGACAAAAGGCTGTACGGAGGTATTACGGTACCTCCATAGCCATAACTTCTGCACGTTACCATGTTGTAATACCGAGCCACCACCCCCGCCAGACTCTTTTTTTAATAGGGAGTGAATGTGGTAGTCTGTGTAGAGGTATTATGGTACCTAGTCATGCTGGAACACCATTGGTAGATATTGTATGTTTCCCATTGGTCAAGCTGTATGGTAGCTCCACCCTGCAAGGCAGAGTATAAGAGCCCGTGCCGCCCCAGCAGCCTTCTTTCTGTACCTGAGCTGCTGGGGGAAACATCTAGCTTATTAAAGCCTTCAAATGGACTGCAACTTCACTTGAGTAGTCATTGATCGTGTATCATAGACTTATCAGAAGATCAATTGCACCCGGCATTTGTCCAGTTTAATCTGAGTGAATATTTGATGTCTGCAGTTGACTTTTTCATTGTTCATTCAAGTTATATAGAATAATTGATCTAATATAATACACATCTAGGATGTGATAATTGGCCAGCTAAATCTATGTACATTAGTTAACCGAAGGTTTATAATATTTTTATGAATTACTCCAAACAGAGGAAAATTAAGAATGGAATCTAATAATATAAACTAGTAATTCTATGTCCTTCCCTCCAGTGAGCATATTAATTCACATGGTTAAGTATAGCCCTGTTCTTGGCTCTTTTCAAAATACTCTGAGATTCCTTTTCATCAACAAGTACAGTAGCAGCTTTTTAATGTCCTAATTTGTGGTATTTGTATTTCGTTTCTTTGTTGTTCGAGGTTCTTGTTAAACAGGTTCTAATACAACTCCCCCATTACATATTTTCATCTGCTACAGATGTTTTTGTAATTTTATTGATTTCACGTTCAGCTTAAGAGAATGAAACTCTTATTTTTTTCTCATATATCCTTCTAATTTAAAGATTTGGTGACCTAAAGATATGTAATTCTTTGGTTGTTGCCTTTTACTAGTCCATGCTCATCCTGTCAGCCAAGGACGTTACCACCAGCTGAAGTATTAATCATTTTTACTCTAAGTAATCACAAAGGTGCAGGGTGAAATTATTACTCCTTCCAGATTTAATAGTTGCATATAAAATGTTTCAATTGATCATTGCCTCCATAATACTGCTCCACGAGCATTTCCTTTGTTACTCAGATATTGCACGAGTGGGCTGAGATTTATTGACATAATCCAAGACAAAGCAGGTAACTTGATTGGCATACCATCCACCACCTCAAACATTCATTCTCTCCACTGCGGTCGCATAGTGTCAGCAGTGTATACCATCTACAAGATGTATTGCAGCAGCTCACCATTCCAAACCCATGATCTCTATCATCTACAAGGACAAGGGCAGCAAATGCATGGGAACATCATCATGCTCCCCTCCAAGCCACACACCCATCCTGACTTGGAGCCATATCATCGTTCCTTCCCTATCAAGACAGATAAATGTAATTTATAGTTTACTTTAAGTCACCTCTTTTACATGATTCATTCTTAATAACTGGTCGATAAAACAAGGAGCTATTCGGCATGATACACCTGATGTGACACTATGAATGTTCACTCATATAAACCGTGGGACAGCACTCCCTATTTATATAATCATCAGAGTGGAACTTCATGATGCTACAACACTTTGTGATGATGTAACAAGGGAAGTTAAGAAACATTAATAACTGTACATGCATCTCCCTTTAGAGCTTTTATGTTTATGTGACAAGTCAATAGAATACGTATCATTCACCGGGATCAGTGTTGGCTTTTTGAGCTCATAGCCTTCATGAAATATATCCCTAACCTCACTGTCATATTCTCAGGAAAAAGGGCACGGTTTTAAGTGATCTATATCTGCATTATTAAATATTATAGTTTTAAGTGAGTTTAATTTAGTGTTTCTGTGTAAGAAGGGTAAACCTACAGTTAGATTCATATTAGACAAAGGTGTTTAACGTGTGGGGGAATAGGTTTTAGTTCAATCTGTGTTCCTATTGTGCTGACAGAATTTGTGGCGTGAAAACTAAACCTGATGTTGGAGAAATTATGAGCTGTTGCTTAGCAACCAGGGGCACCTTTAGGGTAGGAATATTTCTTGAGTTTAGTTTTAGCAGGATTTACTGCAGTTGGAGCTAGGTAGTGCGAGAGGAAGCAGCTCTCACAGCTCTGCTAGAAGCAGAAATGCCATACAATGGAGTAAGGTGCACGAAAGCAAGCCACAGGGGAACTAAACGATAATTAGTTCTAGCAAACAGGGAATGGAAAAGAAGCTCCAGGAATATTGAGGAAAAAGGAACACAGAGGAACTGCCATGACAACAGAAAACGGTTCATGAAAATCAAAGTCAGACCTGGGAAGAGACGAGCTGATGAGATTGGCTACAGACAAGCCACATATAGAAATCATAGAAACTCTCCAGTGCAGAAGGAGGCCATCAAATCTACACTGACCCTTTGAAAGAGCACCCTGCCAAGGCCTATTCCCCCACCATATCCCTGTAACCCAATAACCCCACCTAACCTTTGGGCAATAAGGGACAATTTAGAATGGCCAACCCACCTAACCTGAACATCATTAGACTGTGGGAGGGAAATCCGAGCTCCCGGAGGAAACTCATGTAAACATGGGGAGAATGTGCAAACTCGACACAGACATTATCTGAAGCAATTGTAAGGTTTGGTGTCCTTATTTCCAATGTGTGAAGCAATAATATTCTATTGAGGACTGAGTACCTGAGTTTATGTAGAATTTTGTATGCATGTTGCCATTCAAGATAAAGGAAGCCAGAAAGGAGAGATGAAACCCTTGCTGGATTCATTGTTAAAAAGTGAAGCAGAGGCTTTGTTAGAAAGGATAGGTGGAAAACTTGAAGCGGATACTAGAAAACATTGTTTGAAAGATTTTAAAGCGTTTCTTTTTGGGAGCGGCGTTTGGAAACTGCCATGTGACAATCGCCTGGGGCAATTGTGAGAGAAATCCAGGGAAGATCGGTTGAGTGGCATCGGCCATTTGGTTTCAGAGTGGAGGGTTATCTTTGAAAACTATACACATTTGTGACGTTAAGGGGGAATAAAGAGTATTGTATCATAATTAAGCACTTCATGTTTAATAAATATATTTTTTTTGTTGTTAAAACAGTAGCCCTGTGACTCCGTTCTTCCACGTTTTCTAAAAAAAGTTAAAGTTACGACCTTTTGAGTAAGATTCCAGAATGAAAATCTTGCTCAAAAGGTTGTAACGTTAATTTATTTTGAGCAAGGTTTTCATTCTGGAAACATCAACTGGGATTGGTACAATATTATTTCTCAAAGCTAAAAATCTATTAAAAAATGCCGATGAAAAAATAATTTACTTATTTTAAAATTATTTCATGAAATAATGTGTTGTAGGTACACCAACAGTGATGTTAGGGAGGGAGTTCCAGGATTTTGATCCAGCGACAGTGAAGGAACGGTGATATATTTCCAAGTCAGGATGGTGTGTGGCTTTGAGGGAACTTGCTGGTATTTTCATGTATCTGCTGCCCCTGTCTTTCTACGTGGTAGAGGTAGAGGGTTTGGAAGGTTCTGCTGAAGGAGCCTTGGTGAGTTGCTGCAATGCTTCTTGTAGAAATGTACACACTGCTGCCATTGAGCATCAGGAGTGGATGTTGGAGTGGTTCATGGGATGCCAATCAAGTGGGCTACTTTGTCCTGGATTGTGTCAATAGGTCTTCAGCCCATTGGTGTAATGTCAAAGGAAATGCTCTTGGAGCAGTATTATGGAGGCAACGATCAATTGAATCATTTTAGATGCAACTATTAAATCTGGAAGGAGCGGCATGGTGGCACAATGGTTAGTACTGCTGCCTCACAGCGCCAGGGACCCGGTTCAATTCTGGCCTTGGGTGACTGTCTGTGTGGAGTTTGCACATTCATCCCGTGTCTGCGTGGGTTTCCTCCGGGTTCTCCGGTTTCCTCTCACAGGCCAAAGATGTGCAGGTTAGGTGGATTGGCCATGGTAAATTGCCCCTTAGAGTCCAAAGATGTACAGGTTAGGTGGGGTTATGAGGTTAAGGAGATAGGGCAGAGAGTGCACCTAGGTAGGGTGCTCTTTCAGAGGGTCGGTGCAGACTCAATGGGCCAAATGGCCTCCTTCTATGATTAGAATTTCACAGTGTACCTCTGTGATAACTGAGAGGAAAAATGATTAATATTTCAAATGGTGGTGTTGTTCTTAGCTGACAGAATGAGTATGAACTAGTAAAATGTAGAAGCTTTAAACCAAACCGAAAATAAAGAGTTTATAGACAGATATTGATAGGCTAGGAGAATGGACCAAAATTTGGCAGATGGAATTTAATGTGGATAAGTGTGAGGTTATCCATTTTGGCCAAAAAAATAGAAAGGCAAATTATTATCTAAATGGAAAGCAGATTCAAAATGTATCTGGGTAGAGGGATTTGGGTGCCCTTGTTCACGAATCGCACAAAGTCGATATGCAGGTACAGCACATAATAAAAAAGGCAAATGGAATTGTAGCATTTATTGCAAAATGATTGGAGTATGAAAGTAGAGAAATGTTGTTGCCATTGTATAGAGTTCTGGTGAGACCACATCTGGAGTATTGTGTCCAGTTTCCCTTATTTGAGGAAGGATATGGTGGCATTGGAGGCAGTTCAGAGGAGGTTCATCAGATTTATTCTGGAGATGAAAGGGTTGATGTATGAGGAGCTTATACTTGCTGGAGTTTAGAAGAATAAGAGGGATCTGTTTGAGGTATATAACATAATAAAAGGGATTGATAAACAAAATGTTCCCCCTGGTGGGGAAATCCAGAATGAGAGGTCACAGTTATAGGTTGAGAGGGGGTAGATTTAAAACTGGGATGAGGAAGAACTACTTCTCGCAGAGGGTGGTGAATTTATGGAACTTATTGCTCCAAACACCGGTGGAGTTTGTGATTAGATGGTTTCAAGAAGGAGATAGATACATTTCTGATTTTTAAAATGGATTAAAGGGATATGGGGAACATGTAGGGAGGTGGATTTGAGATCAGGAAGAGATCAGCTGTAATAAGAACATAAGAACATAAGAACTAGGAGCAGGGGTAGGCCATCTGGCCCCTCGAGCCTGCTCCGCCATTCAATGAGATCATGGCTGATCTTTTGTGGACTCAGCTCCACTTTCCGGCCCGAACACCATAACCCTTAATCCCTTTATTCTTCAAAAAACGATCTATCTTTATCTTAAAAACATTTCATGAAGGAGCCTCTACTGCTTCACTGGGCAAGGAATTCCATAGATTCACAACCCTTTGGGTGAAGAAGTTCCTCTTAAACTCAGTCCTAAATCTACTTCCCCTTATTTTGAGGCTATGCCCCCTAGTTCTGCTTTCACCCGCCAGTGGAAACAACCTGCCCGCATCTATTCTATCTATTCCCTTCATAATCTTATATGTTTCTATAAGATCCCCCCTCATCCTTCTAAATTCCAATGAGTACAGTCCCAGTTTACTCAACCTCTCCTCGTAATCCAACCCCTTCAGCTCTGGGATTAACCTAGTGAATCTCCTCTGCACACCCTCCAGTGCCAGTACGTCCTTTCTCAAGTAAGGAGACCAAAACTGAACACAATACTCCAGGTGTGGCCTCACTAACACCTTATACAATTGCAGCATAACCTCCCTAGTCTTAAACTCCATCCCTCTAGCAATGAAGGACAAAATTCCATTTGCCTTCTTAATCACCTGTTGCACCTGTAAACCAACTTTTTGCGACTCATGCACTAGCACACCCAGGTCTCTCTGCACAGCAGCATGTTTTAATATTTTATCTGATTGAATGGCGGAGCAGGCTCGAAGGGTAGAATTGCCGACTTCTGCTCCTAATTCCTAAGTTCCTAAATCTTTGCATCAGGCTTTTGTTTTTGTTGAGTTCTCCAGCTCATCTGCAACAGCGTCATGGAAAGTTATATGTTTCAAGGCTTTTACCTTCTTTAAACATTGCAAATATCATTTTTTAAAGTTTCCATTAGTACTATACAACATAGCTGGAAGCTTTAGTAATTGGTGCCAAGAGCTCATGAAGTAGAGATAAATAGGTCATTTTCAGGTTGGCAAGCTGCAACTTGTGGAGTGCCACAGGGATCTTTGCTGGGGCCTCAACTATTTACTATCTGTATAAATGACTTGGATGAAGGGGCCAATATATAGTTGCTAAATTTGTTTATTGCAAGGAGAATGGAATGCAAAAGTGCGGCAGTGTTGCTACAGTTGTACAGGGAATTGGTGAGACCACATTTGGAGTACTGTGTACCTTTTTGGTGTCCTTACATAAATAAGGCGATAATTGCATTAGAAGCAGTTCAGAGAAGGTTCATTCAACTGGGATGAAGGACTTAGCTTATGAGGAAAGATTGGACTTTGACTTGTATCCGTTGGAGCTTAGAAGAATGAGAGAAGATCTTACTGAAACTTAAGATCCTGAGGGGAACTCACAGGTTGGATGCTAAGAGAATGTTTCCTCTTATGGGAGAGATGAGAACTACGGGACACGGTTCAAAATTAAGGAATCTCCCATTTAAGATAGAGGTGGTGAATTTATTTCCTCTCAGAGAGTCATTAATCTGAAGAATTCTCTTCCCCAGAGAGCAGTGGAGGCAGAGTAATTGAATATTTTTAAGGCTGAGTTCGATAGATTCCTGATTGACAAGAGAATCAAAGTATAGTTAAGGAGAGTAGAAGCCACAATTGGATCAAATAGTTAAGTGCCAAGGGACTGAATGGCCTTCTCCTGATCCTCATTTGCATGTTGGTATAGAACATAGAACATAGAACATAGAAAATACAGCACAGAACAGGCCCTTCGGCCCACGATGTTGTGCCGAACCTTTGTCCTAGATTAATCATAGATTATCATTGAATTTACAGTGCAGAAGGAGGCCATTCGGCCCTTTGAGTCTGCACCGGCTCTTGGAAAGAGCACCCTACCCAAACTCAACACCTTCACCCAACACCAAGGGCAATTTGGACATTAAGGGCAATTTATCATTGGCCAATTCACCTAACCTGCACATCTTTGGATTGTGGGAGGAAACCGGAGCACCCGGAGGAAACCCACGCAGACACGGGGAGGACGTATGTATGAAGCATCAGTGGGTTCTTACTCTATTCTCGCTTGTTCTCTTGAGTTTCTGCTGGTTCTCATCTGTGGCACTAGTAGCTATTATTAAAAATATGACACATCATCAGTTCAGCCATTAATGTGTATGATACATTTCAGTACAAACATTTACTTCCTATTTTATACATACCTACATTAGTCAAATATTTCAATATTTGTAGATTATCTACAATTCTTTGACACTGGGTACTTACATAAAGGTCTGCACTGTAGCAATTGTACAATCTGTCAAAAGTACCATCAAATAGTATTGATGCTGCAATGCAATGCCCATTCCTAATTCCCAACCTTTTCAAAGGCTGCTCCCAAATGGAATAATTGTTTGTCAAAATTAATTGACAAAAAAATCAATGCACGGTATCCAATGTTATTTTCCCAATTCAATGTTTTTTTTTGGTTTTTAAAAAATGTATTCTTCTTTTTCACATGTTCTCCCACATTTACACCCATCAACAATAAACAATAATCAGCAAGATATGTCAATCCCCATAATAACAACGATCCCATCCGCCCACCAACCCCCAAACCTCAACCCGCATGTTTACATAAACAAATGACAAAAAGGAATCAGGGATTACCCGTAGTCACCCGTAATCTTACACAGCTCCCCAGCCCCCCACCCCACCCCCCCAACCAACGCCATCCAGCCTCTGAAAGAGTACCGTACATGATACCCCAGAGTTGTACCCCCCTCCCCCACAAGTCTCCAGCTCCTCCCGTCCACTGCCTCTTGTAAAACCCCTCCTCCCAACCTCAGTTCCTTCCCCCCAACTTTCCACCCCGGCTAGACCACTCGGACCCTGTTCTGCCAGGCTCCGATGGCCGCAGCCCCTCCCCCCACCTCACTCCCGTTCACTGGCCGGCTTAAACTGGCCAGCGTGGAGGCCCCCGCCCGGGTCCCTTTCCCCCTTGCCCGGCCCTAGGAAAGCCCAAAGATCTCCTTTTAGCACACACCCCCCGCATATCCACCTACACCCCAAAGAGCCCTCATTTCGAGTGAAAGTCCCGTCCCTTCCCTTGTCCAAATATATACAACATTGGCTCCTTTAGCCCCTACACCCGCGCGCAGTGATATAAAAAAGAAGAAAATACAGTCATGAGGTTACATCGGCACATGGCCATTCCTCAATTTGTCAGTTCTGCCACAGTCCTTCTGCCTTCGCAAACCCCTCCGCTGCTTCCGCCGTTCCAAAATAAAAGTCCCTGAGCTTATAAGTCACCCTCAGCTTCGCTGGATATACAATGCCGCACTGCACCTTGCTAATGTACAGTGCCCTCTTCACCCGGTTGAAGGCAGCCCGCCTCCTCGCCAGCTCCACCGTAAAGTCCTGGTATACACGTATACCAGCTCCAGCCCACTGCACCACCCGCTTCTGCTTGGCCCAGCTCAGGACCTTCTCCTTCACACTGTACCTACGGAAGCACAGAGTCACTGCCCTTGGCGGCTCACTCGCCTTTGGTACAGGCCTCCACGGCCGATGAGCCCGATCCAGTTCATATCGGGAGGGATCCTCCCCCTCCCCCAATAGTTTTGCCAGCATCGCGGCAAAATACTCAGTCGGCTTCGGTCCTTCAACTCCTTCAGGCAGCCCTACAATCCTCAAATTCTGTCGCCTGGATCTGTTTTCCAGGTCTTCCATTTTTCCTCGCAGATCCTTGTTAGTGTCCATCACTTTCCGCATCTCCTTCCCCATCGAGGCAAGTTGATCACCGTGCTGCAATAACGTCTCCTCCACTTCCTTCAGCGCCTCCCCTTGCTCTCGCACCTCCGCCACTGCGCTCGCCACCGCCGTCATCACTGGGGAAATCGCCTCCTCCACCAGCACACTCAAAACCTCCCTCATCTCCTTCCTCACCGGCTCCATGCATTACGCAATCTGCGCCAACTGCTTTTCGAATTCCGCAGCCATCACCTTAGTTATTCCTTCAGCCGTAAGCACTGCGGCCTCCCCTGGTGCTCCAGCCTCCATTTTCTTTGCTGACCCCGCGGTGACTTTTCCACTCCCCAACGGACTTTCAGCCGCTTTTTTCACGGCCGTTATTTTGCTGTTCTTTGACATTCTTCTTCTCTGTGCTGTCTCCCAACTTTTACTGCCTTCGCTGGCCCTAGGACCGGGCGTTCATCCCCGACAATGCCGTTTCCGAACGGGAGCCCTCCAACGCGCGGCTGCCGCCCGCCCGCCGTCACCGGAAGTCAAATTCAATGTTTTTTTGTGTGTGTACAACAGCTACTCATGTCGAAAAACTCCATTTACAATTCCGATTTGGTTTTAAACGCAACTTAGAAATACAAGATCGCTTCAGAAACTAATATCTTAAGAATGCTATCAATGTCCAAAAATCATTTCCCACATTGATTTTAGCAAACGTTATTATTAGTAAAAAGCATTTTTTCAATCAGATTGCACAAGGTTAGGAGTTAGACTAAATAAACCTCCTCAACTTTTTCTCAAGGTCCCTCCCATCACTGCTGCCTGTCTCCAGCCAATTTAATTCACTCCATGCGTCATCAAGGAACAGCCGACACAGCAAGGCTTATACGCCCGGGGAAATCCTGGGTGCGGTGCTGAAGATATGTGCTCCAGTACTAGTTGACACCTAGCCAAGCTGTTTCAGTACAGTTATAATACTGGCATCTACCCGACAATGTGGATAATTTCACAAGTTACGTCCTGTAAACAAAAGGCAAGGCACATTGAACTTGGCCAAATATTGGAAGATGTCATCGACTGCGCTATCAAATGGGCACTTATTCACTGGTAACCTCTTATCAATGCTCTGTTTTGCTTCTGCCATACCACTGGGTTATAAATCTTAATGCACCTTACCCAAACATAGGCCTCCTCCTACTTATCGTACCATGCCCTAAAAGGACATCGGTGACTGTGGGCTGCCATTGAATTAGGCCATCACTATACCTGGCAAAGTACTGCAGTGGTTTGCCATTGACCTCCGAAGCCTGGTTGACCAGGAAACTCTCCCAAGCTTACTGCCTGCAACTCTCCCACTGCACCACGAGGTCTCTCTCCCCCCGCCCCACCCCGCCAACCATAGACACAAGATTTAAATTCCGAGGATCAGGTTAGAGTTTGACATCAAAACACCAATCATCCTACCATGGTGCCCTATGAAAATTGAAGTCAACAAGGATCGGGGAAAGTTCTCTAGATGCTGAAATTATTCCTGATACAAAGGGAGATGGTCTTGGTTAGTTAATTCGCCATAGCCTACAAAGGACTGTAGGCCACTCTATTAGAGAGAGGCCATTGGTTATATAGCTTGAGAGGCACTACTCCACATCAATCAAGGGACAGATGAGAATGCAGGTCCCGGTAAAAGAACTGAACCAGAACTGTTGACATTATTCTGAACCACACTCTAGCTAACTGAGCTAAAAATCTCCATATGATTGTGGCTGTTGGAGGCCAATCATCTCCCCTCCCCACCGTCCCAGGACTTTGTTGCAGGAGTTAGTTAGAAAGAGAGTCCCAAGTGACCCACACCCTCTCTCTTCAGCTAATTTATCAGTGACCTTACTTCTGTTATAAGTTTGGAAGTGGGCTTTTTGACTGCACAATCTTCAGCCCCATTCACAATTCCTCAGGTAATGGAGTCCATGTCTGCAATCAGCTAGACATGGTCAACATCCAGTACCTGAATGATAGGTGGCAAGTAACTTTTGCACCACACAAACACTAAAGAATGCTCATTTCCAACAAAGGAGAATCCCGCTGCATCCTCTTGGCATTCAATGGCATTAACATCATCAAATCCATCACCATTAATATCCGGGGTGCCACCATTGGCAAGAAACTAGACTGGACTGGCTACATAAATGTCATGGCTATTACAGCATCTGCAACAAGTGGCTTATCTCCAAGCTGCTCAAATCCTCGCCATCTACAAGAAACAAGTCAGGCATGTGACTCTCCACTTGCTTGCATGGGTCCAGCTGCTATAATACTCCAAAAGATAACACTTAACAGGATTAAAGGAGTCTGTTTGCCGGTACCTAATTCACTAGCTGAAACATTCACTATTTATGTACCATGGCTGTTGTGTGTATGATCTATTGACGTGCTGTAGTAGCTTGCCAAGACTTTATCAGAAGCAACTTCCAAATCTACCAGCTGGAAGGACAAGGAACATCACAACCTCCAATTTTGCCTCCCAAGTCACATACTATCCTGACTTCATTGGTGCTGGGTACAATCCTGGAACTCCCTCCCTTGGAATTGTGGGAATACCTTCAACATTGGCCACTGCCATTAAAGAAAGACCAGTGACGGACGTCCGGTTGCGGCGATGAGCAGCTAAGTCGCACGTTTCGGCGGCTCCAGCTTTGATGGACCTTCGGGCTCTTTTAAGAGCCCCAACGGGAATTTTTTTTCGACGAAACCCGGTGTGGGGTGAAGCAACAGGGAGTCCCCCCCAGTGGGAAAGAAAAAGATCGTCGGCGGCGGCCAGATCTCGGAGAATCCTCGAGGGCAGCGGCAGAGGAAAGAAAGGAGCAAGATGGCGTCGGAGGGAGCCCAGGCGACATGGGGACCGGACCAGGACGAATTTTTAAGACGGTGTGTGGAGCTGCTAAAAAAGGAGGTGCTGGCCCCGATGCTACAGGCAATCGAGGGGCTTAAAGAGACACAAAAGGCCCAGGAGATAGAGCTCCGTGTGGTGGAGCAGAAGGTAACGGACAACGAGGACGAGATCCTGGGCCTAGCGGTCAAAATGCAGACGCACGAGGCGCTCCATAAGAAGTGCATCGAAAGAATTGAAGTCCTGGAAAATAGATCAAGGAGAAAGAACCTCCAGATCCTGGGTCTCCCCGAGGGAGTGGAAGGAGCTGACGGCGGGGCTTATGCGAGCATGACGCTACGCTCGCTAGTGGGAGCTGAGGCCCCCTTGGAAGTGGAAGGGTCCCACCGGGTCCCTGCGAGGAGACCAAAGGCTGGACAACCACCTAGGGCGATGATCGTGCCATTTCACTGCTTCAATGACAGAGAGGTTGTTCTGAGATGGGCCAAGAAGGTACGAAGTAGCAGATGGGAGAATGCGGTGATACGAGTGTATCAGGATTGGAGTGCAGAGGTGGCGAGAAGGAGGGCGAGTTTCAATCGAGCCAAGGAGGTGCTGCATAAGAAGAAAGTGAAGTTTGGGATTTCGCAGCCGCCGCGATTATGGGTCACGCACCAGGATAGACATGACTACTTTGAAACGTCGGAAGAAGCATGGACCATCATTCAAAAAGAGAAACTGGACCAGAACTGAGGGACTGATGTTGGAGGGGAAACGACAATGCTGATGTATAGAGGTGTAAATTGGGGAGGGGGGGGACACTGAGAAATGTGAGCGCCGGTGGGGGGGAAAAAGAGACACAGGCGGGGGATGGGGAATGGTAACGGGGCGGTAGGGGGAGCTGCACCATGGGGGGGCGGGATGGTTCTAGAAAGCGCAGGGTTTCTTTTTCTTTTCCCGCGCCAGAGAGATGATGGCGGGAAGATAGGCGCAAGGAGGTTGAGAGTTCCTCACACGGGGGGGGTCAAGGAGAGAGCGGGAGAAGCCGGGGTCAGTTGAACTCAGTTGACTTTCGGAAGCAATATGGGGGGAGTAACCATGCTAGATGGGGATCTAGCGGGGGGGAGGGAGGGTGGGGGAGGAGTGGGGGGGGGGGGGACAACTGGGTTGCTGCTGCTGAGATTGAAAGGGAGCTGGTAAGAGAAAGGTGGTCGAGGCGGGAATGCGCCGCCTGGGGGACGGGTGGGTGCCCGGAACCGGGACGTGGGACTGGCCCAGAGAGGGTGATGGCTAGTCGACAGGGGAGGGGGCGGGCAGCCCCCCAGTCCGGCTGATCACGTAGAACGTGAGAGGCCTAAATGGGCCGATTAAGAGGGCCCGAGTGTTTGCGCACTTAAAAGGACTGAAGGCAGACGTGGCCATGCTTCAAGAGACGCATCTGAAGGTGGCGGACCAGGTTAGGTTAAGGAACGGATGGGTGGGACAGGTGTTCCACTCAGGGCTGGACGCAAAGAATAGAGGGGTGGCCATATTGGTGGGGAAACGGGTGTCGTTCGTGGCTGGGAACATTGTAGCGGACAGCGGGGGCAGATATGTGATGGTGAGTGGCAGACTGCGGGGAATGGAGGTCGTGCTGGTCAACGTATATGCCCCGAACTGGGATGATGCGGGATTTATGAAGCGGATGCTGGGACGCATCCCGGACCTGGAGGTAGGAAACCTGGTAATGGGGGGGGACTTCAACACCGTGCTAGACCCAGGATTAGATAGATCTAGATCCAGGACCGGAAGAAGGCCGGCAGCGGCCAAGGTGCTTAGGGGGTTTATGGACCAAATGGGGGGAGTGGATCCGTGGAGATTTGCTAGGCCACTGGCCAAAGAGTTCTCCTTTTTCTCCCATGTCCATAAGGTAGACTCCCGGATAGATTTCTTCGTTTTGGGAAGGTCACTGATTTCGAGGGTGGAAGGAACGGAGTACAAAGAACAAAGAACAAAGAAATGTACAGCACAGGAACAGGCCCTTCGGCCCTCCAAGCCCGTGCCGACCATGCTGCCCGACTGAACTACAATCTTCTACACTTCCTGGGTCCGTATCCCTCTATTCCCATCCTATTCATGTATTTGTCAAGATGCCCCTTAAATGTCACTATCGTCCCTGCTTCCACCACCTCCTCCGGTAGCGAGTTCCAGGCACCCACTACCCTCTGCGTAAAAAACTTGCCTCGTACATCTACTCTAAACCTTGCCCCTCTCACCTTAAACCTATGCCCCCTAGTAATTGACCCCTCTACCCTGGGGAAAAGCCTCTGACTATCCACTCTGTCTATGCCCCTCATAATTTTGTAGACCTCTATCAGGTCTCCCCCCAACCTCCTTCGTTCCAGTGAGAATAAACCGAGTTTATTCAACCGCTCCTCATAGCTAATGCCCTCCATACCAGGCAACATTCTGGTAAATCTCTTCTGCACCCTCTCTAAAGCCTCCACATCCTTCTGGTAGTGTGGCGACCAGAATTGAACACTATACTCCAAGTGTGGCCTAACTAAGGTTCTATACAGCTGCAACATGACTTGCCAATTCTTATACTCAATGCCCCGGCCAATGAAGGCAAGCATGCCGTATGCCTTCTTGACTACCTTCTCCACCTATGTTGCCCCTTTCAATGACCTGTGGACCTGTACTCCTAGATCTCTTTGACTTTCAATACTCTTGAGGGTTCTACCATTCACTGTATATTCCCTACCTGCATTAGACCTTCCAAAATGCATTACCTCACATTTGTCCGGATTAAACTCCATCTGCCATCTCTCCGCCCAAGTCTCCAAACAATCTAAATCCTGCTGTATCCTCTGACAGTCCTCCTCGCTATCCGCAATTCCACTAACCTTTGTGTCGTCTGCAAACTTACTAATCAGACCAGTTACATTTTCCTCCAAATCATTTATATATACTACAAAGAGCAAAGGTCCCAGCACTGATCCCTGTGGAACACCACTGGTCACAGCCCTCCAATTAGAAAAGCATCCTTCCATTGCTACTCTCTGCCTTCTATGACCTAGCCAGTTCTGTATCCACCTTGCCAGCTCACCCCTGATCCCGTGTGCCTTCACCTTTTGTACTAGTCTACCATGAGGGACCTTATCAAAGGCCTTACTGAAGTCCATATAGACAACATCCACTGCCCTACCTGCATCAATCATCTTAGTGACCTCCTCGAAAAACTCTATCAAGTTAGTGAGACACGACCACCCCTTAACAAAACCATGCTGCCTCTCACTAATACATCCATTTGCTTCCAAATGGGAGTAGGTCCTGTCTCGAAGAATTCTCTCCAGTAATTTCCCTACCACTGAAGTAAGGCTCACCGGCTTGTAGTTCCCTGGATTATCCTTGCTACCCTTCTTAAACAGAGGAACAACATTGGCTATTCTCCAGTCCTCCGGGACATCCCCTGAAGACAGTGAGGATCCAAAGATTTCTGTCAAGGCCTCTGCAATTTCCTCTCCAGCCTCCTTCAGTATTCTGGGGTAGATCCCATCAGGCCCTGGGGACTTATCTACCTTAATATTTTTTAAGACACCCAACACCTCGTCTTTTTGGATCTCAATGTGATCCAGGCTATCTACACACCCTTCTCCAGACTCAACATCTACCAATTTCTTCTCTTTGGTGAATACTGATGCAAAGTATTCATTTAGTACCTCGCCCATTTCCTCTGGCTCCACACATAGATTCCCTTGCCTATCCTTCAGTGGGCCAACCCTTTCCCTGGCTACCCTCTTGCTTTTTGCTACTCAGCCATAGCTGTTTCATACCATGCCCCACATTGGGTGGATCTGGAACTAGGAGAGGAGAGGGAACAGCGTCCACTCTGGCGACTGGATGTGGGATTATTGGCGGATGAGGGAGTCTGCGGAAGGGTGCGGGGATGTATCGAAAGGTACCTGGAGGCCAACGATGATGGGGAGGTCCGAATGGGGGTAGTATGGGAAGCGCTGAAGGCGGTGGTCAGGGGAGAGTTGATCTCCATCAGGGCTCACAAGGGGAAAACAGAGGCCAAAGAGAGGGAAAGATTACTGGGGGAGATTTTGAGTGTGGAGAAAAAATATGCGGAGGCCCCGGACGAAGGACTATATAGGGAGAGGCGACGACTCCAGACGGAGTTTGACCTGCTGACCACAGGGAGGGCAGAGGCACAGTGGAGGAAGGCACAGGGGATGAGATATGAATATGGGGAAAAGGCGGGTCGCCTGTTGGCCCACCAGCTTCGTAAGAGGACAGCGGCAAGGGAAATAGGGGGAGTTAGGGATGAAACGGGAACCACGGTGCGGAGAGTAGGGAAGGTAAATGAGGTGTTCAAGACATTTTATGAGAGGTTCAATAGGTCCCAACCCCCGGAGGGAAAAGAGGGGATGCAGCAGTTTCTGGACCAACTAAGGTTCCCAAGGGTGGAGGAACAGGAGGTGGCAGGCCTGGGGGCGCCAATTGGGGTGGACGAGGTGACCAAAGGGCTGGGGAACATGCAGGCAGGTAAGGCCCCGGGAGCTGACAGGTTCCCGGTGGAATTTTACAGGAAATACGTGGACTTCATAGATTATCATAGAATGTACAGTGCAGAAGGAAGCCATTCGTCCCATCGAGTCTGCACCGGCTCTTGGAAAGAGCACCCTACCCAAGGTCTACACCTCCACCCTATCCCCAGTAACCCCACCCAATTTTGGACACTAAGGGCAATTTATCATGGCCAATCCACCTAACCTGCACATCTTTGGACTGTGGGAGGAAACCGGAGCACCCGGAGGAAACCCACGCACACACGGGGAGGATGTGCAGACTCCGCACAGACAGTGACCCAGCGGGGAATCGAACCTGGGACCCTGGAGCTGTGAAGCAATTGTGCTATCCACAATCCTACCGTGCTGCCCGACTTGTTGGCCCCGCTGCTGGTAAGAACCTTTAACGAGGCCAGAGAAGGGGGGATCCTACCCCCGACAATGTCGGAGGCGACGATATCACTAATCCTGAAGCGAGATAAAGACCCGCTGCAATGCGGGCCTTATAGGCCTATCTCGCTCCTGAATGTGGACGCCAAGTTGCTGGCAAAAGTGCTGACAATGAGGATAGAGGATTGTGTCTCGGGGGTGTGCACGAAGATCAGACAGGATTCGTAAAGGGGAGACAATTGAATGTCAACGTGCGACGGCTATTGGGGGTGATAATGATGACCCCAGCAGAGGGAAAGGCAGAGATAGTGGCGGCAATGGATGCAGAGAAGGCATTTGATAGGGTAGAGTGGGAATATCTATGGGAGGTGCTGAGGAGGTTCGGGTTCGGGGAGGGGTTTGTCAGCTGGGTTAAACTCCTCTATGGGGCCCCAATGGCAAGTGTAGTCACAAATCAGCAAAGGTCGGAGTATTTTCGACTACATAGGGGAACAAGACAGGGATGCCCGCTGTCCCCATTACTGTTCGTGCTGGCAATTGAACCACTGGCCATAGCGCTGAGAGACTCCAGGAAATGGAGAGGGGTGGTTAGAGGGGGAGAGGAACACCGAGTGTCACTCTACGCAGATGACCTACTGCTGTATGTGGCGGATCCAGTGGGGAGGATGACAGAGGTTATGCAGATATTGAGGGAGTTTGGAGATTTCTCGGGATATAGGCTTAACATGGGAAAGACTGAGCTTTTCGTGATACACCCTGGGGACCAGAGTAGAGGGATAGATGGCCTGCCGCTAAGGAGAGTGAAAAGAAACTTCCGATACATGGGGATTCAGATAGCCAGGAGCTGGGGAACCTTACACAGACTCAATCTGACTCGGCTGGTGGAGCAAATGGAAGAGGATTTCAAAAGGTGGGATATGCAGCCGCTGTCACTGGCGGGCAGAGTGCAGGCGATTAAGATGATGGTCTTCCCGAGGTTCCTATTTGTATTTCAATGTCTCCCTATATTGATCACTAAGGCTTTTTTCAAAAAAATAGATAGGAGCATCATGAGCTTCGTGTGGGCAGTGAAGGCCCCGAGGGTAAGGAGGGGGTTCCTGCAACGTAGCAGGGACAGAGGGGGACTGGCGTTGCCGAATTTGGGCAACTATTATTGGGCCGCCAATGTGGCGATGATCCGTAAGTGGATGATAGAGGGAGAGGGGGCGGCGTGGAAAAGGCTGGAGTTGGCGTCCTGCAAAGGAACGAGCTTAAACGCGCTGGTGACGGCGCCACTACCGCTCTCCCCGAAAAGGTTTACCACGAACCCAGTGGTGGTGGCAACATTAAGTATCTGGGGGCAATAGAGGCGACAGAGGGGTGTGCTGGGAGCCTCGGTGTGGTCCCCGATCAGGAACAACCATAGGTTTGCCCCAGGGAGGTTGGACGGAGGGATCCAGAGCTGGCACCGGGCAGGAATTAGGAGAGTGGGAGACTTATTTATAGATGGGACGTTTGCGAGCTTGGGAGCGCTGGAGGAAAAGTATGAGCTGCCTCCGGGGAATATCTTTAGGTATATGCAGGTGAGGGCGTTCACGAGACAACAGGTGAGGGAATTTCCGACACAGGGGATCCAGGATAGAGTGCTTTCGGGGGGGTGGGTTGGGGAGGACAAAGTGTCCGAAATATACCGGGAGATGAGCGAAGAGGGGGAGGAGCAGGTAGAAGAACTGAAAGGAAAATGGGTAGAAGAGCTCGGGGAGGAGATTGTGGAGGGTTTGTAGGCTGATGCCCTAAGTAGGGCAAATTCCTCTTCCTCGTGTGCCAGGCTTAGTCTGGTGCAATTTAAGGTGCTCCATAGAGCACACATGACGGGAGCGAGGTTGAGCAGGTTCTTCGGAGTGGAGGACAAGTGCGGGAGGTGCGGGGGAAGCCCGGCGAACCACACACATATGTTTTGGTCGTGTCCGGCACTGGAGGGGTATTGGAGGGGAGTGGCGGGAGTGATCTCGAAGGTGGTGAAGGTCCGGGTCAAGCCAAGCTGGGGGTTAGCTATATTTGGGGTAGTGGATGAGCCGGGAGTGCAGGAGGCGAAAGTGGCCGATATTGTGGCCTTTGCGTCCCTAGTAGCCCGGCATAGGATTTTACTCATGTGGAAGGAAGCGAAACCCCCCGGCGTGGAGGCCTGGATAAATGATATGGCAGGGTTCATAAAACTGGAGCGGATGAAGTTTGCGCTGAGAGGATTGGCTCAGGGGTTCACCAGGCGGTGGCAACCGTTCCTCGACTATCTAGCGGAACGTTAGGGAGAAAATAGATAGCCAGCAGCAGCAGCCCAGAGGGGGGGGGGGGGGGGGGAGGGGGGGAGGGGTAAATTGTTTGTGTTCTAGATGGGGTGAAGGGGCCGGGGGGAGCACCATTTTGTGTTATTTTGTTAGTTCACTATTTTATTTAAACAATGTTATCTATCAGTTATCATGTTGCCGTTTTTGTTGATTTGTAAGGGGGAAAAATGTGTTTGAAAACTTTAATAAAATATATTTTTTTTAAAAAGAAAGACCAGTGACTTTTCTCAAGGGTAATTAGAGATGGCAAATAAATGCTGATCTTGACAGCAATGCTCACATCCTGAAAATGAAAAGAATGCACCTGCAACCTGGGCAGCAGTTCAACCAATTTCTAACTGACTACTACAACATGTGTGTAATAACCCTCATGAGACCCACGGGGATGGCCCAATTGATCTCCCCGTGGGGCTTGTGGAATATGAGCTCCCTCGCTGAGGGGCGGAGGCCTAGCTACTGGGGCTTGTGAATCAGGTACTTAAAAGCTGGCCCAGATTGCGACCAGCATGATCGGTAATCTCGTTTGGGACTTATCCGCTGTACCCCTCGTTGTAGCCTTTACTTTAGTTTGCCGAATAAACCTTAGTTGTTTAACCTTCTCGGGACTCCTGAATATATTATAATGTGAATGCAACTCACATTTCTGTTCTGTTAGATAGTACAATTAAATATTGTGGAGAGGGGGGGGCGGGGTCCATACAGGAAATGATGTATTCTAGCTTCAAAAAATTTTAAGAATTATTTTAACAAGCTTATGTGGCTAATGTTGAGAAATGCAGATATAAGTAGCTCCACTATAGTTTTTTGTGGGTGTCATCCTCTACCAGAAATGTATTTAGTTTCAGCCCCTTTTTAAAAAATAAATTTAGAGTATCCAATTCTTTTTTTTTTCCAATTCAGGGGCAATATACCATGGCCAACTTCATCTATTTTGTGCATATTCTTGGGTTGTGGGGATGCAGATACGGGGAGAATGTGCAAACTCCACATGGACAGTGACCCAGAGCCATGACCGAATCCGGGTCCTCAGCGCTGTGAGGCAGCAGTGCTAACTATGTGCTGCCCTGAGTTTCAGCCCTTTCTTACAATTTAACTTTTGCTGACCTTCAGGTACCATGCCTTAAGAAGGTGTTGACAACCATGGATTTCCATTGGATTGGTCTATGATTATACTTGGCAAAGTACTGCAGTAATTTTCCATTGCCTTCTGCAGTGCGGCTGCCCAGGAAACTCTCCCACTCTTACTGTCTGCCATGTGTATTGGAAGGACTTACAGGCTAATAATCAACCTGTCTGGCCACGTTAAAAACACCAACCATGACCATCAAATCCTGAAGTGGGACTTGACACACATAGTTCTACAATTCTATTTCTTTCCCTTTCAAAATTTTGCATTTGTGTCCTTTTTCTTTACATACATCGATGTCATCCTTTCTTGTTTTCATCTTGATTTATTTAACACTCATTGATTTTTATCATGCATGTCATGGAGCAAAATATACAAGTGTGATTATACATATTTGTGAACGGAAGGAAATAACATTTTAAACTGGTGATGCTCAATCTAGCCTTTCTAAACCAAAATCAACCTGACTCACTTTGCTTGGAATAACATAATGAGAAACCGGATCATGTGATTCACATATATTCCAAAGATATTGAAGAGCACCGTGGGAGCGATCCAATATATTCCCGCACTACACAAAGTCATTTGATGCCATCAGCTCAAAGAGAATTCATGTTCTCATTTTGGATGTTGATGAATATTTTGGGGTGATTTGAATTCCTCATTGCAAGATAAAGCTCAATTTGTTCTGCTGTTTGGTGGCAAAAAACTGGAAAACCAAGAGGAGTAGAATGGCCATCAAGCTCAGATAACTTCCTTTCAATGCTGTTCCCAGGAGAAACGACTCAACACTTCACGGGCAGCTAAAGGCATGCCAGAAGAGTATGGAAGAAATTGTGACAATTCAAAACACTTCTGGATGACCATGAGGTAGAAAACCCACTGCTCACGACTTGTTGCCCCTCTCAGCCAACTATGGATGGTTTCTTCGATAACATCAATAGCACAAATGTGTTTTCACTTATGACTATTATAATGTAGTGCAATAAAAATACAAAATGCAGGGTAATGATAGCTAGCGAGGCATCTGGGCAAGTCTAATCCTTGCTGTGGATATCTATGAAAGTATCTCTAACAAGCTAATAGCATTTAATCAAAAAACTCTTTTCAAGTTCCTTAAGGTCTCCCAGAAGTTCATGTTTTCCTTTTGTAGTCTCTTCCTTAGTTTCACTAATCTTTTGCCATTAGTAGTAAATAAAACATTTCAAAGGTACTTAATTTCCTGTTTGCAATCCATTTTGGAATTGACCTTCCAATACTAAGGTCTGAAGTTTACTTTAAAGTTGTTTCAGCTGCTGTTTCACCATAAATCTTTCTGAAAATAAATTGGTTTAAAAATCTGAAGTTTGTTTTCCACATTCTTTTCTGCAAATAATTAGCAATTTAAAGGCACCAATGCCAATTTCTCCCTCTCTGAATCAGCGATCAATTAAATGTCTGTCTTAGTGTTAGTGTGCACTCGTAGTCTTTGTTCCCTAGTGGTCCGATGTTAGGTTTTTCACTGGCGTTAGTTTTTGGCGTGGAAAATCTCCATTTCAACATTTTTTAGCCATGTTGGACAAATGTCATTTGGTTCAGAGGTTCTGGATCTCTGCAAAAGATCAACTATAACCGATGCCACGGTTGTTTTAAGTCAGTGATTATTTGACTTGAAGTCCTCATTGAGCAAATGGTCTAAGCAACCACCTCTCACTTCCACACAACGACCCCTGAACCCCCCAACCACAATCTTACATTTGTCTTTTTCCTTTTAAGAGGTGCAACCTGAACAGTGCAGGAACATCTTGAAGAGAGTGATCATGAGGATTTGAGAACATAAAAATATCGAAAATAGGAGCCATCCATTCAGCCTTTCGCGTCTACTCCGCCATTCAATATCATCATGGCTGATCATCCAACTCGGTAACCTTTCCCCGCTTTCCCCCCATATCCTTTGATCCCTTTCGCCCAAATTGCTATATCTAACTCCTTCCTGAAAAAATATAATGTTTTGGCCTCCGCTGCTTTCTGTGGCAGAGAATTCCACAGGCTCACCACTCTGTGGATGAAGACATTTCTCATCTCAGTCCTAAATTGTCCAGCTCGTGACTTCTGGTTTGGTTGCAGACTTCCCCACCATCGGGTACACCCTTCCTGCATCTACCCAGCCTAGTCCTGTTAGAATTTTGGATTTGTTTATTGTCACGTGTACCGAGGTACAGTGAAAAATATTGTTCTGCATAGAGTTCAGGCAGATCATTCCATACATGAATAAAAACATAGGGCATTCATCAATACATAATGTACATGTATAGACACAGGCATCGGGTGAAGCATATAGAGTGTAGTCAGAGAAGAGATCAGATACGTCCACGAGAGGGTCATTTAGGAGTCTGGTAACAGCGGAGAAGAAGCTGTTTTTGAATCTGTTAGTGCGTGTTCTCATACTTTTGTATCTCCTGCCCAAAGGAAGAAGTTGGAAGAATGAATAAGCCAGGTGGGAGGGGTCTTTGGTTATGCTGCCCGCTTTCCCAAGGCAGCAGGAGATGTAATCAGAGTCAGTGGATAGGAGGCGGGTTCGCGTAATGGACTGGGCTGTGTTCATGACTCTCTGTAGCTTCTTATGATCTTTGGCCAGGCAGTTGCCATACCAGGCTGTGTTGCAGAAAGATAGGGTGCTTTCTATGTTGCATCTTTAAAGGTTGGTAAGAGTCAATGTGGACATGCCGAATTTCCTTAGTTTCCTGAGGAAGCATAGGTGCTGTTGTGCTTTCTTGGTCGTAGTTTAAACAAATAAACAAATCGATGTGGGTGGACCAGGACAGATTATTAGTGAATGCACACCTAAGAAGCTGTCAACCATCTCCACCTCGGCACCACTGATGCAGACAGGGGTGTGTACGATACTTTGCTTCCTGAAGTCAATCATCAGCTCTTTAGTTTTGCTGACATTGAGGGAGAGATTGTTGTCATTACACCACTCCACTAGATTCTCTATCTCCCTCCTGTCCTCTGACTCATCATTGTTCGAGATCCGACTGTCAGTCGTGTCATCAGCAAACATGTAGATGGAGTTGGAGCCAAATTGTACCACACATTCATAGGGAGTACAGTTGGGGGCTAAGTATGCAGCCATACGGGGCCCCGATATTGAGGACCATCATTGTTTATCCTTACTGATTGTTTTCTATGGATCAGAAAGTCGAGGATCCAGTTGCAGAGGGAGGAGCCAAGTCCTAGGTTTTGGAGTTTGATATGAGCTTGGCTGGGATTATGGTGTTGAAGGTGGAGCTGTAGTCAATTAATAGGTTTTTAGAATTTTCGGGGTTTCTATGCGACCCCCTCTCATTCTTCTGAACTCCAGCAAATATAATCCTAACCGACTCAATCTCTCCTCATACCTCAGTCCACCATCTCAGGAACCTTTGCTGCACTCCCTCTATAGCAAGAACATTGTTCCTCAGATAAGGAGACCTAAGTGGCACACAGTATTCCAAGCGTGGTCTCATCAAGGTCCTGTACTACTGCAGCAAGACATCCTTGTTCCTGTACTCGAATCCTCTTGCTATGAAGGCCAGCATACTATTTGCCTTCTTTACCGCCTGCTGCACCTGCTGCTTACTTTCAGCAACTGGTGGAAAGGGCACCCAGATCTCGTTGCACATTCCCCTCTCTCAATCTATAGCCATCCACATAATAATCTACCTTCCTGTTTTGCTACCAAAGTGATAACCTCAAATTTATCCACGTTATACTGCATCTGCCATTCTATTGCCCACTGACTCAACTTGTCCAAATCACACTGAAGCATCTCTGCATCACTCTCACAGCTTATCCTCACACCCAATCTTATGTTGTCTGCAAGTTTGGAGATATTACATTTAGTTCCCTCATCTAAATCATTAACATATATTGTGAATAACTGAGGTCTTAGCACTGATCCCTGTGGTGCCCCACTAGTCATTGCCTGCCATTTGGAAAAAAACCTGTTTATTCCTACTCCATGTTTCCTGTCTGCCAACCAGTTTTCTATCCATCTCAATACACTACCCCAATCCCATGCGCTTTAATTTCACACGCTAATCTCTGATGTGGGACTTTGTTGAAAGCCTTCTGAAGGTCCAAATAAACCATATCCACTGGCTCCCCCTCGTCAACTCTACTAGTTACATCCTCAAAGAATCCCAGTAGATTTCTCAAGCATGAATTCCCTTTTGTAAATCTATGCTGAATCTGACCGATCCTGCCACTGTTTTCCAAGTGCTCTGCAATTAAATCTTTGAAAAGGATTCTAGCATTTCCCCCACTACCAACATCAGGCTTAGTGGTTCCTTGTTTTCTCTCTAACTCCCTTTTTAAATAGTGGGCTTACATTAGCTGCCCTCCAATCTGTAGGAACTGTTCCAGGGCCTATAGAATCTTGGAAGATGACCATCAATGTATCCACCATTTATAAGGCTAATTCCTTATGTACTCTGGGATGTAGATTATCAGACCCAGGAATTTATTGACTTTCAATCCCATCAATTTCCCCAACACCATTTTCCTACTATTACTGATTTCCTTCACTTCCTCCCTCTCACTCAACCCTGTATTCTTCAACATTTCTACTAATGTACTACTAATGTTAGGGATTGAATTTAAGAGCCGTGAGGTGATGATGCAGCTGTACAAAACTTTGGTAAGGCCACATTTGGAGTACTGTGTACAGTTCTGGTCGCCTCATTTTAGGAAGGATGTGGAAGCTCTGGAAAAGGTGCAAAGAAGATTTACCAGGATGTTGCCTGGAATGGAGAGTAGGTCTTACGAGGAAAGGTTGAGGGTGCTAGGCCTTTTCTCATTAGAGCGGAGAAGGATGAGGGGCGACTTGATAGAGGTTTATAAGATGATCAGGGGAATAGATAGAGTAGACAGTCAGAGACTTTTTCCACAGGTGGAACACACCATTACAAGGGGACATAAATTTAAGGTGAAAGGTGTAAGATATAGGAGGGATATCAGAGGTAGGTTCTTTACCCAGAGAGTAGTGGGGGCATGGAATGCACTGCCTGTGGAAGTAGTTGAGTCGGAAACATTAGTGACCTTCAAGCAGCTGTTGGATAGGTACATGGATTACGGGAAAATGATATAGTGTAGATTTATTTGTTCTTAAGGGCAGCACGGTAGCATTGTGGATAGCACAATTGCTTCACAGATCCATGGTCCCAGGTTCGATTTCGGCTTGGGTCATTGTCTGTGCGGAGTCTGCACGTCCTCCCCGTGTCTGCGTGGGTTTCCTCCGGGTGCTCCGGTTTCCTCCCACAGTCCAAAGATGTGCGGGTTAGGTGAATTGGCCAATGATAAATTGCCCTTAATGTCCAAATTGCCCTTGGTGTTGGGTGGAGGTGTTGAGTTTGGGTAGGGTGCTCTTTCCAAGAGCTGGTGCAGACTCAGTGGGGCCAAATGGCCTCCTTCTGCACTGTAGATTCAATGATAATCTATGATTAATCTAGGACAAAGGTTCGGCACAACATCGTGGGCCGAAGGGCCTGTTCTGTGCTGTATTTTCTATGTTCTATGTTATGTAAACCCCCGCTACTATACTCCCTGTACACACACGACTGCGTGGCAAAATTTGGTTCCAACTCCATCTACAAGTTTGCTGATGACACGACCATAGTGGGCCGGTTTTCAAAAAAAGACGAGTCAGAATACAGGAGGGAGATTGAGAACCTAGTGGAGTGGTAACGACAACAATCTATCCCTCAATGCCAGCAAAACTACACAACTGGTCATTGACTTCAAGAAGTAAAGTACTGTACACACCCCTGTCAGCATTAAAGGGATCGATGTGAGATGGTTAACAGCTTCAATTCCTAGGGGTGCACATCATCAAAACCTGTCCTGGTCCACCTACGTCGACGCTACCACCAAGAAAGCAAATTGCGCCTATACTTCCTCAGGAAACTAAGGAAATTCGGCATGTCCACATTAGCTCTTACCAACTTTTACAGATGCACCATAGAAAGCATTCTATCTGGCTGCATCACAGCTTGATATGGCAACTGCTCTGCCCAATACCGCAAGAAACTACAGAGAATCGTGAACACAGCCCAGTCCATCACACAAGCCATCTATTGACTCCATCTACACCTCCCGCTGCCTGGGGAAAGTGGGCAGTATAATCAAAGATCCCTCCTACCCGGCTTACTCACTCTTCCAACTTCTTCCATCAGGCAGGAGATAGAAAAGTCTGAGAACATGCACGAATAGATTCAAAAACAGCATTGTCCCCCTGTTACCAGACTCCTAAACGAACTTCTTATGGACTGGCCTGACTAATGCTGCACACCTGTATACTTCACGTGATGCTGGTGTCTATGTAGTTACATTGTGTACCTGTGTTGCCCTATTGTGTATTTTCTTCTTATTTTATTTTCTCTTTATGTACTAAATGATCTTTTTGAGCTGCTCGCAGAAAAATACTTTTCACTGTACCTCGGTACACGTGACAAAAAACAAATCCATTTCTTTGTTCCATATTATAAATTCCCCTGTTTGTGACTGTAAGGGACCTACATTTGTCTTCACCAATCTTTTTCTCTTCACATACCTACATAAAATTTCACGGTCAGTTTTATGTTCCCTGCAAGCTTACCCTTGTAGTCTATTTTCCCCTTCTTAATACATCCCGTTGTCCTACTTTGCTGAATTCTAAAGTACTCCCAATCCTCAGGCCTACAGTTTTTCCTGGCCAAAAAGTATGTATTTTCCTTAGATCTAACACTGTGTCTAATTTCCCTTGCAACCCATGGGTTTGGCCACATTTTCCATTTTATTTTTGCGGCAGATAGGAATAAACAACTGTTGCAGTTCACCCATGCGCTCTTTGGATGTTTGCATGTGCCTATCCCCTGTCATTCCTTTAAGTAACATTCCCCGATCTATCGTAGCCAACTCATGCCTCACACCTTTATTCAGATTCTTGACACTAGTTTCAGAATCAACTACGTCACTCTCCATCTTGATGAAGAATTCTATCATATACTGGTCGCTCATCCCCAAGGGCCCTTGCACAATTAGATTTCCAATTATTTGTTTCTCATTACACAATACCCAGTCTCGGATGGACTGTTCTCTAGTTGGTTCTTCAACATATTGGTCTAGAAAACCATCCCTTTTACTCTCCTGGAGTTCCTCCTCTGTGGTATTATTACTAATTTGATTTTCCTAATCTATATGCAGATTAAAGTCACTCATAATTATAAGAGTTCCTTTATTGCATGTGTCTCTAATTTCCTGTTTAAAGCCATTCCCAACATCACCATTATAGTTTGGGGGTCTATATACAACACCCACTAATGTTTTTTCCTCTTGTTGTTTCTCAGCGTTACAGATTCCATATAATCAGAGGTAATATCCTTCCTCAGTATTGTGTTAATTTCCTCTTTAATCAGCAATTAAACCCTGCCACCCTATCCTTCCCAAATACTGAATGCTGCTGGATTTTTAATTTCACACTCGCAGTCACCAGCTCAGATGCTGGAACTATGCCTAACTTAGAAGATAGATTAGAGACCAGCATCTTCAACTGGTGAGACATGGGCTGCAGCCAGGAAAGGGGACAAGGATAGTACAGATAACAGTTCACCAGAGAGCAAGGTTATGTGGGTTCCACAGAGAGGATTCAGATGAGCACTTTGATGGGGCAGGCTACAGAAGAAAACTGATTAATGTATGCAACAAAACGCTTGGTACATTCCGGAACCTGCCAGAAAGTATGCATTCAATCCCAAGGAGCTTGGAGGATTCCAGCACCAACTTAGCACAGGTTTTTGTAGAGAGCTTGCAGCACATCTTTTCCATTGTGGAGGTGGTAGTCAATTCCAAGAGAACATTTATGGGTCCAGCCATGTCTGATGGCCAAAGTCACAGCTTTCATTGCAGCACAGACAGCAGCGACCCAAGTCTGAATGCTGTAATGGATTCAGTAGATTTCCAGCATGTCCATTCAGCTTGCTGCCATGGAATGCAAACTAAAAAAAATTTCAAAATAAAAAATTCTATGCTGCCAGCATGGCTGTGGGTATCAATGTGCATAAGAGGCTTGTAGAGGGCTCACAGAATTCCTGCACCCTGTTAGCCAGCAGTTTGCAAGTCTTGGAGGGGTGCCAGTCTGAGGGAACGGCCTTAGATCCAAGGAGCACAAACCTTCTGTTCTTTCTCATGAGTGAAGTACCCCCATTGCCACCATTCCACCAGTACCCTTGCTGTTGCCAGTCAGCCAGCTAAGGCAGGCTAATGAACCCAGAGGTGATGCAAGTCAAAGCTGGTGCTTTTTGGGCCAGAGCTGCATGAGGTTGGCAATTGAAGTCTCCTCCATTTATGTTCAACAGCCTCCCGTCAACGATGCTGGGGTATCGCTGCATTGGAACACTAGGAGAAATGAAGGTATTCAGAAGACTGGCACCAAAGGAATGCACATGGGGGATCAGTTGACTTTTGTGTGAAATATAGCATGATTTCAATTCTAAATTTGGTTTAGAATGTCTAAAATGTATTGTCTTTTATTTTTAATTGTGGTTAAGAGGCACTGTAATGATCACTGAGAGAGGGAAGATAAAGTGTGGGATGGTTTAGTGAATGGGCAATTGGAGCTGCGATTCCTGGTATTCCCTCCGATTAAATTTTAACTGACGGCTCCTTCCGCTCCCTCTTCAGCAGCTTGACCTCTGCATGGCCCCTGCTCATGCACCAAGTCTTGATCTATTCCGGTAGAATGCCGACTATTGCACCCACATCTGGGAACAACGGATTTGTGCAGATGTCTTGAAGTCAACAGAAAGTCTTTCAGCACATTCCACATCATTATCCGTAGACTTTGCCAATTCAAACAATTATTAAAAAAACACCACTTAAGGTATCAAAACAATAGCCATAAAAAAATCAACTGGTAACCAGCCTATAAATAGTTGGTTGTTATAACCTGCCTACTTACCATTGGCTGGGGACTAATGACTATCCCACAATCCTGTGGGAGTATGAGCTTCCCCAATGAGGGGGGGGGAGAAACCACTAGTAAACTCCTAGTATAAATAAGCTGGCCAGTTCAGGAACCAGCAGGAAAGAGTATGTAGCAAGGGAAGTTACTGCTACTGTTATGTATATATGTTATAGTAAATAAATGTTATTACTTTGTATCCTTAAAACTCGTGCTGGATTCTTCGTGGCCCTTACAAAATTGGTGATATCTTTAAACAGTGCTGGTGCAAGGCCTTTTCTACCAGTAATCATGTGTTCAGCTGTATGAGGGTAAGAGAGCATGTTGTCTGGTGTTGAGCTCTCAAATGACTGCTAGCAACAAACCAGTGTCGGCCACTGATTGGCATCATGTTCTGTCTACTCTGCATTTTTGCAGCAGACATTCACTACATGCCGTTAATACTCTCACTTATTTCTGCCCAGCATAATTTTCCCCACAAGTGTACATGCACACCCCAAAAGGCACTACAGAGCTCCAAGCACCACTCATAGTATCCCCCAAAACAGGTGATAATGAGCCCAATTTCTCACTTTGTAATTCTAACTTCACAACCTAACAAACTAAATGTCTGGCTATATTATGCTTTAAAAGTAAAAGGTTATTATTTTTGCGGTCACATTCTTCCCTTGGAGAACAGTGCAAAGCAGTGGAAGGCTACATAGGCTGATTAGCAGTGTTGCAGGTCTTGTTGTGAATGCTCCTTGCATGGACGTAGCAATCTTTATGCTGATCAATAGAATTGTTAGTCGTATACACTGCGACTGTTTCACAAGTTCCATTAACCCAGGTGGATGATGGGGTGTGGGTGGGTGTTGGGTGGAAACCAACACTTTCTGGACTGTGTATCCTGCTGGATATTAACCCAGAATTCAGATCTGGAGATCCTGACTCCCTGACTCCACTTGCCAAGACTATCCAGAGTTGACTTTAGCACTACACCTGCAAATGCAGTGGTTAGAATGTTTCCACAAAGGTTAGAAATGCCAATCCTTTATGCAATTGCATTGGATGGCACTATGATCATTACTTCTATCATTTGTAACACCTTTTATCTTTGTGATTTTCTCCACTGATTTCCCTCCTCTCATGAAGCCACTGATTCCTTGCTGCAACCTCACAGACCTCACCAAAGAGGCAATTGCTTATTTGAGAGTCTTGGCAGTAAACAGTGTAGTGGTATGCCTGTGCACAGTTCTGTATGTAGTTAGCAATGCGACCTCCAACCAGCTGGTGGCATTAGAGCTCTATCTCATGACTCGGGACACCCGCCAGTTGATAGTAAGTCATACAAAAAGATAGTCGCGCTTAGAGTAGCTCCAGGAGAATTCACTGAATTCATTTAGTAGCCATCATCTGTATTATAGTTCATCAGTTATCTTTTCCACATGTTTGTTAATAAATCATCTTTATATTTAAACAACTATATGTTCTGTGTACATCATTACAATGGCTATATCACAGAACACAACAAACAATGATGGGGTACTAACAGAATTCAGGAGGATAGGCTGATTAAATGCACAGACACACGGCAATTACAATTTTACACAGAGAAGTGCGGCCTGATTTTGGTAGAAATATTGAGGAGTGGAAATAAAATGGTACAGTTGTGCAGGGGTTGCAGAAACAGGAAACCTAAACACATTTTTGAAGATAAGTTGAGAAGGCGAACAGGATCTATGACTTCATAAGGACAGGTATGGAGTACATAAGCGAAGATGTTATGCTAAAACTTTATAAATCATCGCTTAGTTCCCAGTTGGAGCATTGTGGTCAGTTAGGGGAGACAGTAGAAAGCTGGTTTTAGCAGAGTGGGCTAACAGCTGGCTTGTAATGCAGAATAAGGCAGCAGAGCGGGTTCAATTCCCATACCGGCCTCCCCGAACAGGCGCCGGAATGTGGTGACTAGGAGCTTTTCACAGTAACTTCATTGAAGCCTACTTGTGAAAATAAGCGATTATTGATCACTGAACTAGTATTCCAAAGGCCTAGTCTAATGCTCTGGGGATGTGGGTGCAAAGCCAATGAGTTGTTTTGATCCGATTGGTGGAATTTAAATTCAATTAATAAATATGGATTGAAAGTAATGGTCATTATGAAGCTATCATCAATTTTTTCTCTAAAAAAAAACACCTGGTTCACTAATGTCCTTCAGTGAACGTAATCAATCTTCCATCCTTACCTGGTTTGGCCTACAGGTAACTCCAGGCCCACAGCAGACGTGGTTAACTCTTGATTGCCCGCTGTCCTGGTTGAACAAACTACTCAGGTCAAGGACAATTAGGGACGGGCAACAACAGTGACACCCGCATCCCATTAAATAATAACTAAAAATAAAATTCTGGGCACCTTAGAAAGGTCTTCAATGCCTTGGAGAGTGTGCTGCAGCAATGGTTTACAAGAATGGCACCAGGGATGCAGGACTTCAGTCCTGTTGTAAGTTTTAGAAATGCCAGGGTGTTGTCCTTGAGGCAAAGAAGGTTAAAGCAAGATTTAAATAAAGGTGTTGATGGAGTAATTAAGGAGAAATTGTTTCCAGTGACAGGAGGGTCAGTAAGCAGAGGACACAGATATAAGCTAATTGGCAAAAGAGCCAGAGGCAGGATGAGGAGGAGAATGTTTTAACAGTAAGTTGTTTTGATCTAGAATACACTGACAGGGTGATAGAAGCAGATTCAATAAGAAAAGTTCTAAAGGGAATTTGATAAGTAGAGTCAAAGAGTCATAGGGATCTACAGCACAGAAAAGACCCTTCGGCCCATCACGTTTGCGTCGGTCAAAAACCACCATTGTTTTGATACCTTTACCTTAAATCTATGTCCCTCTGTATTGATCCCTCCACCAAGAGGGAAAGTTCCTTCCTGTCTACTCTCTCTATGCGCTCATAATTTTATACACCTCAATCATATCCCCCCTCAGTCTGCTCCAAGGTAAACAAACCCTAGTCTATCCAATCTCTCTTCATTACTAAAACTCTCCAGCTCAGGCAACACCCCTCCAACAATGTGGAAACTCAGAACTGCCTCCGATACTACAGGGCTAAATTGCTAGTTTTGAAAGCAGACCAAGGCAGGCCAGCAGCACGGTTCAATCCCCATACCAGCCTCCCCGAACAGGCGCCGGAATGTGGCGACTAGGGGCTTTTCACAGTAACTTCATTAAAGTCTACTTGTGACAATAAGCAATTATCATTCTCATTATATGCTCTAGCTGGGCCCTGACCAATGTTTTATACAGTTTCAGCAAACCTCCCTGCTCTTAAATTCTATGCCTCAATTAATAAAGGCAAGTACACCATATGCCTTCTTAACCACTTTATCCACTTGCACTGCTATTACATTCATGATGGATTGCCTATTTCAAGGTTTTACGTCGCTCGTCGACATGAATCCCTACTGTAATTGAAAATATGGAAAGATATGTCATTTGAAACATGGAAGTCTGGCAATACCTGATTTAAGAGAAACATGAGAGAATGTAGGGAAAATCCCACGAAGGGTTAACAGCAGCTGCAAAGAGCAGGATTATAAAATGCCGATTCCTTCTTCCAAACAGGCTTAGCAAACAAACAGGATTTTTGTATTAAGCTAAAAACAATGGCTCACACCTTCATTGAAATTAACCATCTTAGTAAGCATCTGGAAAAGCATGGATGAGGGTTTCAGTTGAGTTAGGTGATAAATGTAAACCTTTCAAGTTATAACCAAGTGGATTTTTAGCATTACGCTAAAAGCAATGATTCACACCTTCATTGAAGTAAAATCAGCAGATAGAAAAGAATAACTAGGGGGTCAAATATATAGGTGTGAAGCTCTGCTGAAATCAGGTAAATTAAAGAACACTGGAGACAACCTGTCTACAAGAACACAAATTAGACCCAAATCAAAGTCAAAATTATGAGCTGGGGGCATAATTGGAAAATAAAACTATAGAAATGACAGGAACCAAAATTCACATCCCTCTTGAAATCAAAGCATTTTGAACATCACAAAGGATACAATGTAATCAGAGATCTATGGGCTGAGGTCATGTCAAAATGAATACTTAGTCGTGTTAGAAACATTTAGATTAAAGGTACCTTTTACAATCCAAGTGAAATAAAAGTTACTTTACAATAAAGTCATAAAAACGTAATAACTGTTAGAAAAATATATAAACCCTGAGAAAGGGGCAGAGAAGCAGAGAGGGAGAGAAGCAGAGAGGGAGAGAAGCAGAGAAGGAACAAGAGAGGCAAGCAGAGTCAGCTTACAGTCAGCTCAGTCATGGGACAGAGCAAAGCAGCCGAGCTAAAACAGCTACTACATCTAAGGAAGACCAGAATTTAAAGAGGAGGCAGAGTCAGCTCAGAGTCAGCTCAGAGACAGCCAGCAGAGCCAGCTCTCACAGCTCGGTACATGGGAAAGATAGAGCATAGCAACTGAGGAGAGCAGCGAATACATCTGAGGAAGACCAAAAGAATTTAAAGAAGATTGATTGTCAAGGTGGGCCTGAAGGTCCCTTCAACCAACCAGGAGGGTCCAGAAGCAAGATCTTTTTACCTTTCTGTAAAGACAGTGATTGTAGCTTTTAAAAGAAAAAATATAATAATAAAATAACTTAAAAGTTTTAACCTGAAACAGTGGTTATTCCTAAGTCTACTTTACTTACTTAGCAATGCGGGACCCAGGATCAATGCTACTAAGTGGTAAGTCGATGAAATCTTTTGCGAAGGTATGGGTTATACCGGGGGATAACTTGAAAACATAGTTTGACCTGAATAGCACCCACCTAAGTCTGCATAGGAGTCAGGGAGTGAGAATCCCTGTTCACCATTTGGAATGTTGGCCCTTTTTGGTATCGGGGGAATTCTAAGAATAGTGGTGAGTTTTCAACAACACTACCTCCTGTGATAAGTCTCAACTGGGTGGACTGTACAGGCAGACCTGGGGATAATCTTGAAATCTTACGGCAAAGCCTAAAGTTCCACAGGGTCACCCAACAGGATGTCACACACCAAGAACAGAGCCAGTTAGGTTAGTTGTGTTTGATAGCCACGAGACGTTTACCCATTGTTATTATAATCATTTGATAGAATCATAGAATTCCTACAGTGCAGAAGGAAGCCATATGGCCCATCGGGTCTGCACCACCATCCCAAAGAGCACCCACCCAGAACCATTCTCATTCCCCATCCCTGTAGCCCTACCTAACCTTTGAACACCCAGGGGCAATTTAGCATGGCCAATTCACATACCCTGCACATCTTTGGACTGTGGGAGGAAACCGGAGCACCCGATGGAAACACACGCAGACATGGGGAGAACGTTCAAACTCCACACAGACAGTCATCCAAGGTCAGAATCGAACCTGGGACCCTGGAGCTGTGAGGCAGCAGTGCTAACCAGAAGTATACAACAGCAACGATAAACAACCACAGAACAGCCACATAAATCAGTAAGCAACACCCTACTCACATGACCTGGGAGTAGGTTACTTGCGATTTGTCTTTACCCATCCCTATTGGGCTCAGGCAATCGATTGCCAGCTTTAGTAAAGTCTCCAGGTTCCCCTGAACCTTCTCAATGTCCATGTCACCAACATAGCGACCACAAAAGGTTGGAAGTGGTGTTGACATCCGGCCCTGGTATCGCGCTTACTGCTGGCGATAGTTTGATGTTCTTCACTTCCGCTTGGATCATTCATGAGGGTCAAAGTCTTTTAGCCCGGAGACAGGTGGTAGCATCCCAAAACAGACTTTCGGGAGTCAAATGTTTCTTGCTTTAACGCTATCCTGTACGTAGTTGCTTTGGATGAATGTAGGCAAATGGGGTTAATGTTTGGCAATTCTTGACCAGCCGTGTTCTGAATAAGCATACCCATGCCAGCATGTGGTGAATATCATCCCTGCGGGACCAGGCTATGTATGACGCTCTGCAGTCTAGAACCCCAAGATGATCACAAATCAGTAAAAATGTTCCAACAGCACCGAGGCGGTTGATGGAGGAGGCTATTACACAACCTCTAGCTTGCGGAGTACACACTAATGGCTGGACATATCATCGGATAGTAGCAAGCTAATGAAACATGGTTACCCATCCCCGCTATTCGTTTCTTGGCTAGTCACCTTAGCTGCCACTACTCGATGTCCAAAGTGGTGACATTCCTAGCGAGACCAGCGGGGAGGAGCAGCTCTGTGGTATAGATTGTGGACAGATTCCCACAGCCGCAGAAACCAGACTCTTAGGAGAGTCATAGTTACTCCTGCCATGTCTCAGCAACTTGATTGAATTTTCGAAGAGGTGACCGGTTGTATAGATGAGGGCAATGCATTTGACGCAGTGTACTTGGGCTTCAGCAAGGCTTTTGATAAGGGACCGGTGTGCATGTGCAGCAAGGTCCTTCTGATGCTTAGTGCTTCCCAGGGTCCTGCCATTCATCACGTATTGCCTTGCCTTGTTTGTCCTGCCCAAATTCATCACTTCACACTAAACCAGATTGAATTCCATTTGTCACTGATCAGCCTATCTGACCAGCCTGTCTATATCCTCCTGTAATCTAAAGCTACCTTCTTCACTATCTACCACCCCACCAATTTTCATATCATCCGTGAATTTACTGATCAACCCACCTACATTCAAGTCTAAATAATTTTTTTAAAACACAAACAGCAAGGGCCCAAGCACTGATCCATGTGGGACGCCAATGGACACAGGCTTCCAGTCAGAAAAACACCCTTCGACTCTAACCCTCCGCTTCCTGCCACTCAGCCAATTCAAGGTCCTATTTGGCAAATTTCCTTGGATCTCATGGGCTCTTATCTTTGCTATCATGGGACCTTATCAAAAGGTTTGCTGAAGTGCAATTAGACTACGTCAAATGCATTGTCCTCAAATACACACCGTCACCTCTTCGAAAAATTCAATCAAATTGGTCAGACATGACCTCCCCTTAACAAAACTACGTTGACTGTTTTTGATTAATCTCTACCTCTCCAAATGCAAATGCAAATGAATTCTGTCTCTCAGAATTGCTTCCAATAGGTTCCCCACCACTGAGGTTAGACTGACTGTTGTTTCCTGGTTTATCGCTTCCTCCCTTCTTGAATAATGGTACCACATTGGCTATCCTCCAGTCCTCCGGCACCTCCCCTGTGGCCAGAGTGGAATTGAAAATTATTGCCAGCACCCCTGCTATTTCCTCGCTTGCCTCACTCAACAGCCTGGGATACATTTCATCCGGCCCTGAAGATTTAGCTACTTATAAGCCTGTGAGACCACTCAGAACTTCCTTGCTGTCTATCTTAATTTATTTTATTTTATCACGATCTTTTTCCCACATTTCTATACAAACATCGCCCCTCTCACTAGTGAGCAACGAGACAAAAAGTATTCATTTAGAACCCTACCTACATTCTCTGGCTCCAGACAAAAATTACCACTGTGGTCCTTTTTTTTTTACAAAACATTTTATTGAGGCATTTTGTAATTTTAACATTTCAACATATTAACATTCTAAATAACAGAGCGGTCCAACACATGCAAAAACCCCATAGTAACACACCCAACATCCACCCCCTCCCTAACTCCTAGCTACCCATACCTTAGATTCCCCGCCCCTATTTTTCACTGCCATGCCTCTCTCCCCTCCCTCCCCCTCCCTCTCTCCACTGTCGTCCTTAATGGGCCCTACTCTTTCCCTAGTTATCCTATTACCCTTAATATACCTGTAAAACAACTTAGGATTTTCCTTTATTTTACCTTCCGATATTCTTTCATTCCCCTTTTTGCTCTCCTAATTTCCTTTTTACATTCCCTTTTGCGCATTCTATACACTCTAGGCATTCTGCAGAGGTGTGGGGATAAATAATTAGATAGCAGTCTCAAAGAGCCAGTATAGGTACAATGGGCCAGGTGGCCTCTAGCATTCTACAATTTGATGACAAAGTATTTTGAGCATATTTAAGCAGGGGAATGGGGGCGGCGGGGCGGTGGGGGGGGGGGGGGGGGGGGGGGGGGATGGGAGACATCACTGCTGCGCCCGATTCTGCCTCACCCAAAATCTACTTGTGATCATGTAGGACAGAGCAGCAGATAATAATCAGCAGTCAGAAACCTCGGTTCTTCCCCTAACCCTGGGACTTGATCCATGGAGCTGCCCGACTACCAGTGCAGTTACAAGTAACTAATGGAACATGACAGAAATTGAACCTGTGACCTTCCTGGTCTGTTTAGTTGAACTCATTATTGTGAACGCTTGCTGAGCTACCGGGGAAAGTATGATTACAGCATTTGTCTAACACATAACTCTTACATGCAAACAAATCTGGTGTTCAAGTGACATCCAGAATACGTAAACCTTGCCTTGTTTCATTAACAATGTTACCTTGCTGCTGGGCAGATTTCCCTTTTCAATATCTCGTTATAAGAGCTTGGTAAAGCAAAAGGACTTATTACAAAATCAGGCACAAGCTCACAATGCTCAGCCCATTAAAACCAATTAACACGTTTTAATATGTGTGGCCAGGTGTTCATATTCCTATTTGTGATTAATGTTGCATCACATATAATCATGCATAATTGTATATGAAGAGGATGTAATTTATAAACTCTGTGTTTTAACCAGTTAGTGATTGGCCTGCATCTAATAACTTATGCCATGTACAGGGAAGAGTTACATCCTCTACCTTCAGACAAGGTCATAAACATGGGACAATATAAGATGCACTTAACCACGGATAAAAGGATCTGATTACATTCTGATTATGAGTTGTTTGGAATAAAGAAATATGATACAACTGTACATCTACAGTTCAAATCCAGTGTGTGATTCAGGCGTCCAACTTGACTGCTATGTTCCGATTCAGAAAGAATGTTCCCAATGGTGGGGGAGTCCAAAACTAGGGGTCATATCATAGGTCATAGAATTTACAGTGCAGAAGGAGGCCATTCGGCCCATCGAGTCTGCACCGGCTCTTGGAAAGAGCACCCTACCCAAGGTCAACACCCCCACCCTATCCCCGTAACCACACCCAACACTAAGGGCAATTTTGGACACCAAGGGCAATTTATCATGGCCAATCCACCTAACCTGCACATCTTTGGACTGTGGGAGGAAACCGGAGCACCCGGAGGAAACCCACGCACACACAGGGAGGATGTGCAGACTCCGCACCGACAGTGACCCAAGCCGGAATCAAACCTGGGACCCTGGAGCTGTGAAGCAATTGTGCGATCACAATGCTACCGTGCTGCCCTAACAGCTTGAGAATAAGGGTTAAATCTTTTAGGACTGAGGTGAGGAGGAATTTTTTCACCCAGAGAGTGAGGAATCTGTGGAATTCGCTACCACAGAAAGTAGTTGAGGCCAAAACGTTGTGTAATTTCAAGAAGGAATTAGATAGAGATCTTGGGGTTAAAGGGCTCAAAGGAGGGAAGGCGGGATTAGGGTATCGAACTTGATGTTCAGCCATGATCCTAATGAATGGAGGAGCAGGCTCGAAAGGCCGAATGGCCTCCTCCTGCTTCCATTTTCTATGTTTCTATGTGTCCTCCAGATACTTTCTTTCATGGCCATTACAAAGGACCATTTCAACAGGTAAGTCCATACTTCCCATCAACTGAAATGTTGTTTTATACATGAAGCATACTGTAACGTGTGCCAGGAATGCGTGTGGATTGTTACTGTGTACTGTCAATATATTCACTGGAAATAATTCCATATACCCCCCTTGTCTTTCTGATCGGTAATCAAATAACACCCTGATTGTAACATCTCAGGTACAAACAATGAATCAGATGTATTAAGTAAAATTAATGAAAGCAGGGGCAAAGAATAGCGGATAAAATTATATTTGATTTCTCGACTGCTCTTGAAATCCATTTCAATATAATAAAGTCGGGAGGCTTTAAACAATTCTCAAAACCTGCAGCTCACATGTGAAGAAAAGCTTTTATGTGAAAGCAGATTTTCGTGGAATGTTTCTGCAGCTCTTCTAACTGCCTGAGGGAGTGCTGTAACCCCATAGAGGCTGGTACTTTATCTGCCCTTTGAGGTTCGACTGAGACAAAGGAAGATCAAATTTGTCAGTGGCAAATAGATTTCAACAACATCTCAACTGCCTGACAGCCGGTCTTCCTGATGTAACTAATATTCATACCCTTTGAAACAACATGGCTCTCGTACAAGTAGTATTAACTTGTCCCCCAGTTTGTCAGCAGTTCCAAAAAATGATTCATTTTCTCATGGTCAGGTGTTTAAAATGAACTGTTTTTAAAATCAGACTGACCTTTGGGGATGAGGCTGACCTTTGACAGGGTGTAAAATGGCTGCCAATTTGCTGTCTCCAACATTGGGCTGCTGCTGAAGCACAATTTCACCCCCTTTGTCGCTAATGCTGTAGCCATCTGGGATGGCCACTTCCCGATTACAAAATGGACACTTTGCAAAGATTGCAGGGAAAATGGACAGCACTGAGAAAGCAAGCAGGTGCAAGATTTGTCTGTTGATTGGAGCCATAGCTCCCAGACAAGACCGATACTGCAAACCATTTCCATACCAATGAGCCATCCCCGGGAACAAAAAGGTAACATTTAAGTAAACAATACCAAGACAGACACCCCGGCGCCAGAGGAGACCAGAACAAAGCAGGCCAACGGCCACCTAGGACACGCCCAGCAATCAGGGCACCCACCCCCCTATTGGAGGAAATCGATAGGAACGATTGGGAAACGGCCCAATTAATTGGGGCCAAGTTCAAGGCCCGCCCAAAAGCGCGTGAAGCCCCTTTTGAGTATAAGAAGAATCCCCCAAGAGAGAATCGATCTCGTGGCTCCGGCTCTCACCAAGGAGAGACCTGCCCAACAGCAACATCAGAACAAGTAAGTCCAGGGTAAACGCACTCTACGAGACAGACGCTCCTAGCTGTTATTCCATACCAATTCGACCCCAGCAGCCTCAGAACCGAACAACGGCCATTGTTCCTCTGACTGAGTGGACGTCTGAAGCTAAGTATAGGCTTTTAGCAGTAGTGATAGTTTAGTTTGTAGAGTTTTATGCATGAGTATATTTGACTGTGTGTGTAAATAAATAAGCATTGAGTTTGAATTTACTAACTGGTGTATCGAGTCTTTGACCAGTATTCGGTTTTGAACCTTGTGGTGGTATTGAAAGATACCTGGCGACTCTAGAGCAAACATAATTAGAATTAAGGAAGGTGACCATATTGGCCGCCATCTTCAGAGCCAAATTAAGAAAAACACAATTAGCAACATTTACTGGCGACTCCGCTGGGACTCGACTTAGAAGTGGCCTAACCACTCCGAGAGAACCCAAAATTTGAATTGGAATCCAATTAGAAACAGAAAAACCAAAAGTGTGAGAACAATACTGATCAAACCTCCGAGATTCGGAAGTGTGTTAATGCATGCGTACTAACAGGGATATAAGGTAAACCTGAGAGATTTTGTTACGTAAAACTGTCGGGAGTTTTGTAGGCCGGAAATTAGCGTAATCCGTACTCGTGTTTACATCAGCACTTTATCACCCCCTGTTCCAAATTCAAACGAGAACCCAGATAGAGAAAATGGCAATGAAGACAATGGAACGCCTTATGAACCCCCAGGAATTTGAGGTCGCAGTGACCAGTAGAGTAGGACAATGTCCCGTATGGGAAGAGGAAATCAGAAATTACCTCAAAGAGAAAGGATGGCCCCTTTGGAGTGAATTCTGCGCGAATGATGAAACAGGTCCCGGGGGTATAGGACATACTTGGTGGGAGAACCTGTCAGAGATCCACAAGATGAGCTGAGGGAAAGCTTGCAAGCCGATGGCAATCGTGTCCTGCTTGGCACAATTGCGAGGCACAGAGGAGGTCATTAGGACGCTCCGTAGAGAGATAGAGGAGAGAGACAGAAATAGTGAGGGAGATGTGAGCGAGTTTGAGAAGGAGAATAAAGATTTGAGAGAACAGTTAGCAGCGAGGGACAGAGAGGTGGATGATGCCACGAGAGTGCAATGTGCCCCAAAAGCAGCAGAGAAACCAACAGACAGGCACCCTAAATAAGAATAGGGCAAAGCCAATCCATAGCGTTAGCGCCCGTTCAGAGAACATAGACATGAATGGCACCGACTGACGGTGTTCGGGCTCCCCAACTTGGTTCTGAGACACCCTGTGGGACAAGTCCGGTAGACCGGTCGTAGCAGGCAAAGTTCGGGAACACCCCGTAAAATTTATTTGGGACACAGGAGAGTCCCGCACCACACTCAATTCCTCCACGATGTTTCAGCGATACACGTGGCCCACAACGGACACCATCACACTCAGCGGCTTTACAGGTCATTTACAACAAGGACACATCACACCTCCTGTAGCGATAAAAATAGGGAACATTACAACTAAACACCCCGTAGTTTGGGTCGATCTACCCCAGACAGCTGAACACATCCTAGGAATCGATTTTATGAGCTCCCACAACCTCTCTTTTGATCCAGTTAATAAATGTGTTTGGAGAATGACAAAGGCAACACGAGCCCCTGCCACGCTCACAGTTGGAGACTATGAAAACAGGATTAGCTCAGTAGGAGACTTCTGGTTCGACTCTCGAGCTATTAGTCAGGACAAACAGGTTAGGGAAGTCCTGCAGCAACACAAAGCAGCATTTGCACAGCACAAGCACGACTGTGGCAAAATAGCTGGTTGGTAAATATTACAGGTCCCAACCCCAGACCCCAAAAGCAGTATGCTTTTCCCCAAGAGGCAGAGGGAGCAATCTCAAAGGTAATAGAGAGTTTGCTGGATCAAGGCGTACTCAGATCAGTAGCCTCCACAAACAATGTACCAATTTGGCCCGTCAGGAAACCCAATGGATCATGGCGACTGACCATTGATTACCGGGAACTGAACAAAGTAACCCCAGTAGCAGCCCCCACCGTAGCCACGAGTCCCGAGACCATGCTCAAACAGGGACTCCAGTCAAATTTTTTTCGATTTTGGATATTAGCAACGGCCTTTGGTCCATTCCATTGGATAAAGCGTGCCAGTACAAATTCGCCTTTACATTCCAGGGACAGCAATATACGTGGACGTGCCTTCCACAAATCCCCCTCCATTTTCCACCGACAGCTGGCAAATGAATTAGCAAAATTTTCCCGCCCCGATTGTCTGGTCCAGTATGTAGATTACTTGCTACTACAGACAGACACAAAGGGAGAGCACATTTCACTTCTCGCCGAACTCCGAGCACTCCTAAAAGAAATTGGATGTAAAGTCAACCCCAAGAAGGCCCAGATTTTGCAGGAAAAAGTGATTTACTTGGGTACAGTAATCACACTTGGTAAACGCGAGATCGAGCAAAAGAGAATTTACTCGATCGTCAAATTGCCCCTTCCCCATAATATCTCAGCCCTCCGGTCATTTTTAGGACTGGTTGGCTACTGCCGAAACCATATTGATGGTTTCGCCACAAAAGCACCGCCCCTATCTGACCTCCTCAAGAAAAAGGCACCTTGGGAATGGCTTCCACAGCACACGGATGCCGTGGATGCTTTAAAAAGAGACCTCAGCACAGCCCCTGCACTACAGTCCCCGTATGCAATTGAAGTTGCAAGCACCGACCGAACCCTTTCGGCTGCACTCCTCCAGGAACGCCATGACCAATTACGCCCCATGGCATCCGCCTCACGCGTGTTAGATTCTGTCGAGCAAGGATTTTCTCCCTGTGAAAGTCACCTGCTCGCAGTTTTTTGGGCAGTACAATACTTCGCCTACATTACAGGACTCAACCCCATCACCATTCTCACTGAACACACCCCAACACAAACACAATTATTATTAGACGGTCGACTTAAAGATGGCACAGTCAGCCAAATCCGTGCAGCCCGTTGGACCCTTCTTTTACAGAGACGGGATATTACAGTTAAAAGAACCAAGACCCACACCTTCCTAGCCGATAATTTGCAATATGCAGGGACCCCTCACGAGTGTGAGATCATCACCACAAAACACAACACAGGCCCATTTATATCTAAAACACCTCCCAGGAAAACAGGTAGTACACCCCAGAGACCCTAGCCCACAGACACGTGCGCACCCCTGAAAATTTATGTGGATGGCTCCTCCACAGTTTTGAACGGAAAGACAAATACCGGTTGCGGTATTTATGTAGAGGACACGCAGGGACGCGCCCTAGAAGAAATTTCACTTAAGTTGCCAGGACACGTAGGCTCACAGGCAGCAGAACTGGCAGCAATCGCTTACATTGTAGACCACCCCGACTCATTCCCGACCCCAGCAGGCATCTATTCGGTCAGCTTGTATGTCCGAAATAGTTTGACGGAATTCCTACCCCTGTGGGAAACTAGAGGATTCGTTTCCGCAGACGGAAAGCCCCTACCCTCAGCCCCATTACTCCGACATATCCTAGAGACAGCCAGAAATAGGAAATATGGCATAATTAAGGTTCGCAGTCATCACCGTTCTTCCCCCCCTGGTAACGTTAAAGCAGACGCCCTAGCGAAGGCAAGTTCCAGGTATGGTTCCTTCTGGAACCTCCCCCCGAGAGCACCCCAGAACATGCGGTTCAGGTCTCAGAGACCAACATTCAGGATCTAGCAAAGGCACAGCAGGAAGATGAAAAACTCAGGGAAGTTTTAAAAGGAACCTTCCCAGCCCCGTATGACAAGTTTTAAAACGCAATCACCACACACGATGGTGCGATTTTAAAAGAAGGCATTTATGTAAGTTCCCAGCCAGGACAGGAACCAGATTATTTGTCTGTTCCATGACAATCATGGACACCAAGGCAGTGAACCCATCCTAGCCCACTTCAGACCTCTCTACTGGTGGCCTGATTTAAAAGCCGATGTCACTCACTACATAGAAAATTGCTTGATCTGCGCCCAGAATAATCCGGACAGATACGCAAGAAAGGCTTAGCTTAGTCACACCCGCCCCATTAATGGCCCCTGGACGAATTTGCAGATAGACTACATAGGACCCCTGCCCCCCTGCAGAAATGGTTATAAGTATGTGCTGGTGGTCATCAACACCTTCACAAAATGGGTGGAAGCTTTTCCATCGAGAACGAATACGGCCAAGACAACAGCTAAAATACTAACACAGCACATCTTTACAAAATGGGGCCTCCCACGCAGCATAGAATCCGATCAAGGCTCCCATTTTACAGGATGAGTAATGAAAAACGTCCTCACAATTTTCAGAATCAGGCAAAAGTTCCACATAGCATACCACCCCCAGTTAAGCGGCATTGTAGAGAGGATGAACTGGACTTTAAAAGCTACTCTCAGGAAAATGGTGCAACAGAAGAACAGCACCTGGGATACAGTTCTCCCATTTGCTTTAATGTTCCTAAGAAACACAATATCCGCGTCCACAGGATACACCCCCACACCCTCATGGCCGGACGCCCCATGAAAGCAGCACGGTAGCATTGTGGATAGCACAATTGCTTCACAGCTCCAGGGTCCCTGGTTTGATTCCGGCTTGGGTCACTGTCTGTGCGGAGTCTGCACATCCTCCCCGTGTCTGCGTGGGTTTCCTCCGGGTTCTCCGGTTTCCTCCCACCGTCCAAAGATGTGCAGGTTAGGTGGATTGGCCATGATAAATTGCCCTTCGTGTCCAAAATTGCCCTTAGTGTTGGGTGGGGTTACTGGGTTATGGGGACAGGGTGGAGGTGTTGACCTTGGGTAGAGTGCTCTTTCCAAGAGCCGGTGCAGACTCGATGGGCCGAATGGCCTCCTTCTGCACTGTAAATTCTATGAAAGGGACAGAGTATTTATTAGGACTGGATTTGGCCAGCCCCGCAGTCATTGCCCTCACGCATGAAAATGCTGTACAACAGTTAATAGAGAACATAAAGGCAGCCCAACTCGCAGCAGCTGAGAGACTTGGGACCAGGAAGAAACAAAGCAAGGCTTGTTTCGACAAAAAGGTACAAGCCACCAAGTATGTAATAGGGCAGCAAATGATGCTATCCCTATACAACCCCAGTTCATTCCTTTCCCCCAAACTTTCCAGCCCGTACTCCATTTCGGACAAAGTAAGCCCTTCGGTATACAAAATCACATATCCCAATGGCAAGTCTGCGTGGTTCCACATAAACCAGCTTAAGGCTTATGGCTCGCAGAACAACAATTCACACCACATCGCGCTTGCAGCAGCAGGCGAGCACGCCCCGCCCACAGATGACGTATTCATACCCTCCCCCAGCCAGTCCAGCCCGTCCTCAGACACAACTTCAACTCCACCCCCAGAGGCACAACTCCGCCTCTCCCTTCCTTCAACCAGCAGCGACAGCGACAGTAATAGCGACAGCAATGACGACAGCCACAGCACACCACGTTATGATTATACCCCCGCACCAGGCCCCACTCCCAGCGAATCCGAGCATGATTCCAGTGATCGCTTCGAAATCACATACATTAAAGCCCCTGACCCAGACCCACCGCCCGACGATTACGGATTAAAATCTAGTAGCTCCAACCTCGACACACAATCCTGGCACCGAGACAATTCGTTCAGGCTCATCCGGAATGATGAGATGGACCCCAATTCGCCCCAAGCAGCTTTAGCCAAACTACTCCAGTCAAGAGTATGGCAGCCCGGAGAAGATGATGACATAGAGTCTGACTCCCACCAAACAAATCCCTTTGCGACCCTGTTCGCTACTGATCAATGAGGTGTCCAGATGATGGAAAAAAAAGAAAAGGAAGCGATGGAGAGATACGGTGTCCTTTCTGATGGAACCTGCACCATGTTTCTTGTATATTTTTTTGTTCAATGTACATGTTTGTTGTTTGGAAATTTGGAAGTTTTTCATGGCCCCATGCCACCAGCCTTTTGATGCCCAATGCCTGTTAATGGAACAATTTTGTCGACAGACAACCGTTCAGAGGAACTAGTTTGTCGACAGAACACCACTCATAGCTACTCTCCTGATTCGATCACGAGAAGCAGCCCCCCACGACGACCACATTCTTACCCGTTCTTGCCGGTCGCTCAGGCAGTGGAGAAACGGCACTGGTCCCCGCCCTACCTGAGTACCCCCTCTGGTCAGCTACGCTCGGGTAGAGCACAAATGCCACTGATCACCATCCTACCTGGGGATTCCACCCATTTCTTACCCACCGCGGCCCATACGCACCCCATTTTGGCCCATTCAGTTCGAAATTCTATTGTTTGTTTTTGGCAACCCTTAGGTTGCTTCCATATGCTATTTACATCCTCAAACACTAGGATGGTAGATCGCAGAGGCTGCGAGACAGCTCGCACTATGGGCAAAATTCTCCGGAAATGGCGCGATGTCCGCCAACTGGCGCCCAAAATGGCGCAAATCAGACGGGCATCGCGCTGCCCCAAAGGTGCGGAATCCTCCGCATCTTTGGGGGCCGAGCCCCAACATTGAGGGGCTAGGTCGGCGCTGGACGAATTTCCGCCCCGCCAGCTGGCGGGAAAGGCCTTTGGTGCCCCGCCAGCTGGCAGGAAAGGCCTTTGGTGCCCCGCCAGCTGGCACGGAAATGACATCTCCGGGCGGCGCATGCGCGGGAGCGTCAGCGGCCGCTGACGGCATTCCCGCGCATGCGCATTGGAGGGAGTCTCTTCTGCCTCCGCCATGGTGGAGACCGTGGCGGAGGCGGAAGGGAAAGAGTGCCCCTACGGCACAGGCCCGCCCGCGGATCGGTGGGCCCCGATCACGGGCCAGGCCACCGTGGGGGCACCCCCCGGGCCAGATCGCCCCGTGCCCCCCCCCCCCGGACCCCGGAGCCCGCCCACGCTGCCTTGTCCCGCCGGTAAGGTAGGTGGTTTAATTTACGCCGGCGGGACAGGCATTTTAGTGGCGGGACTTCGGCCCATCCGAGCCGGAGAATCGAGCGGGGGGGCCCGCCAACCGGCGCGCCGCGATTCCCGCCCCCGCCGAATATCCGGTGCCGGAGACTTCGGCAGCCAGCGGTGGCGGGATTCACGCCAGCCCCCGGCGATTCTCCGACCCGGCGGGGGTCGGAGAATCTCGCCCTCTGTCAGTATTTTTCTCAGATGTCTTGTCCCAAATATTTGGTTTTAAAAAAAACGAGGGAGTCACAGAAATTGACCAATTATAATGGGTAATTGGCAACAAAGGACAGACAGACAGACATATGAGATCTTAAGCAAGATAATAACAGATATTATGCTTGTGTCCATAGAACTCCGGAACCTCAGGAACCCCAGAGGAAGAAAAAGAAGAAGACAGAAAGACGGAAAGGTGAAGACGACCTCCATCTTTTTCACCTGGGTCTTAGCTTCAGTTGCGCGCGGATGCTACCCCCCTGACCCCTACCACACAAGCGGTGAATGATTCCCACCCCTGCCATACACAGAACACCGAGATAGTTAGTCCTAAGACAGTTAACGATACCCTGACCTGGTGTGATAAGTTTATCACCTGGTATTCACTATCCTACATAGTAGAAGCCCTGTTAGTACTGGTCATACTTTGCAGTGTCGTGCAGACACTTAGAATCAGAAAATGGCGAAGGAGAGCCTACCGCTCTCGCACCCCGGTATACACGTTTAGGTCCCCTATTTTCAGACTTCACCAAATCCCGAACCCCTTGACATGAATTAAAGTGCATCCGCTTCTCTTTATGTGTGTTTTGTTCAATAAAGAAATGTAAACCTCTATGTCTGACTGCCAAGCCAGAGAAACTTGTGTTGCTGCTATTTTGTACATATAAAGTGTTATAGATTATTTTTGAGTGCTTGAGTGAGGATAGTTTATTGAGGATAGTTAGAGGTTCCAGTTTTTTTTATTTTGTAATGCATGCCTGAATGTCATAGCGCCCTGTAGAGTTTTATACTGATGTATGTAAGTAAAATGATTTTAGGTAAGGAATTGCTTTTCATAGGATAGGGCACTGTAGAGCCCATGAACTGCTTATGGGTGTCCCGCTTGGTCAGAGAACGAAGACGACGCAGTAATGTGATCCTTCACGCTTCGCGTTGAGGATCACAAGGAGGATGTGTAGCCATCTGGAATGGCCACTTCCCGATTACAAAATGGACACTTTGCAAAGATTGCAGGGAAACTGGACAGCACTGAGAAAGCAAGCAGGTGCAAGGTCTGTCTGTTGACTGGAGCCATAGCTCCCAGACAAGACCGATACTGCAAACCATTTCCATACCAATGAGCCAGCCCCGGGAACAACAAGGTAACATTTAAGTAAACAATACCAAGACAGAACCCCGGCGCCAGTGGAGACCAGAACAAAGCAGGCCAACAGCCATCTAGGACACGCCCAGCAATCAGGGCACCCACCCCCTATTGGAGGAAATCGATAGGAATGATTGGGAAATGGCCCAATTAATTGGGGCCAAGTTCAAGGCCCGCCCAAAAGCGCGCGAAGCCCCTTTTAGGTATAAGAAGAATCCCCCAAGAGAGAATCACTCTCTTGCGGCCCCGGCTCTCACCAAGGAGAGACCTGCCCAACAGCAACATCAGAACAAGTAAGTCCAAGGTCAACGCACGCTATGAGACAGACGCTCCTAGCTGTTATTCCGTACCATTTCGACCCTAGCAGCCTCAGAACCGAACAACGGTCATTGTTCCTCTGACCGAGTGGGCGATTGAAGCTAAGTATAGGCTTTAGCAGTAGTGATAGTTTAGTTTGTAGAGTTTTATGCATGAGTATATTTGACTGTGTGTAAATAAATGAGCATTGAGTTTGAACTTACTAACTGGTGTATCGAGTCTTTGATCAGTATTCAGTTTTGAACCTTGTGGTGGTATCGAAAGATACCTGGCAACTCTAGAGCAAGCGTAATTAGAATTAAGGAAGGCAACCATATTGGCCGCCATCTTCGAAGCCAAATTAAGAGAAACACAATTAGCAACAATGCTAGTTAAGCAGTTCACCCAGACAGAGGAGACTCCTCCACCTTTGAACTAATAGTTTATATACATGTTAGTGATATGCATTCCCTTTATTACTGAAATTAAATTAACAGAAGACTGCCCCTAAAACAGAGTTTTTAAACATTTGATGGACTGTAGGCTCTTCATAAAGTAATATTAAAATACAGAGTCTCACGATTGGTCACATGAATCATTATTTTACCACTGAAATTGCATCATGAGCTCATGAACTGCAGCCTTGTTTGCTTCCATATTTTTTCAGAAGTAATCAGTTCCCTTTTTAGTTCATTTACCAGCTCCCTTCACAGAGTTACTGAAGATCGGACTGTCACGGTTGAAATCAAATTTCCTCGTACTGAACCAACATTGTTACATATTTCATGAATTCTTACGAATCTGACGACTGTATTTGTCTTCCTAGAATTTGCAAACACAAAACTGTGATCGAGACTTGAAAACAAAAATACATTTAAAAAATAATTCTTATGAAAAGCTTACCTTTTAAATACATGCACGAGTGATCTGTCTAAGAACAAATCCTCTGCTTATTTCTCCACACCTCATGGTCCTGCCCTTTCCTCCCCAGTTGCTGGTAGGAGCCTTCTCATTTCCAATTCCAACAGTAATATGATTCGGGAAAAGGATACATGAGGTGATTTCCCTTTGCTTTCCTGATGTATCCTTTGTTTATAAACGAAAAAAAAATTATTCAAAATCTTTCACTTTTTAACATTTAAAAGCATACAAGAGTACCAAGTTTTTAAAATAATTTTATTAAAGATTTTCCATTCATAACAAATTTATAACAAACTATCAGACGAATGTTACACAAGACAACATAGCCAAAGCCAAAACCCAACCAACCATGTGAATCTCATCAAATAGAGAAAAGAAAAAACGAAAAACCCTTCTCCCCCCCGCGCCCCCAATAAACTAAACTATTCCGCCGCCCTCCCCCCTCCTCAATAACTGACGGTGACTAACTTTCTTTTCAAATTTAGTGTACCCATTTAATTTTTTCCAATTGAGGGGCAATTTAGCGTGGCCAATCCACCTACCCTGCCCATCTTTGGGTTGTGGCGGCGAAACCCACGGAAACACGGGGAGAATGTGCAAACTCCACACGGACAGTGACACAGAGCTGGGATCGAACCTGGGACCTCGGTGCTGTGAGACAGCAGTGTTAACCACCGTGCTGCCCTGTGACTAACTCTTTGAAGAGGGTGATGAATGGCTGCCACCTCAGCTACAACCTTTAAGCCAACCCCTGACGGTGTACTTGACCGTCTCCAGATATAGAAATTCCAGAAGGTCACCCAAACAGACTGATGCACTAGGCAGAATAGAGGACCTCCACCCCAGCAGAACTCACCTCCAGGCTATTAAAGAGGCGAAGGCAAGGACATCGATCTTCATCCCCGTCTGCAGCCCTGGCGAGTCTGACATCCCAAAAATGGTTACCAAAGGACAAGGCTCCAGATCGACGTTAAGAATCACTGACATGATGCTAAAGAAGGAGACCCAAAAGCTTACCAGCTTAGGACACGAGCAGAACATAGGAATGTGATAAGCCAGCCCCGCGAGAACACAGTTCAGACTTATCTTCTACCCCCCAGAAAGAAACCACTCATCCCAGCCTTATTAGGTGAGCCCCATGTATCACCTTAAGCTGGATCAGGTTGAGCCGTGCACAGGAGGAGATTTCCCCATGAAGGGCTTCACTCCACACTTTCTCATCCAAAATAGGACCCAGCTCCCCCTCTCATTTCACCTTCACCCCATCCATCGAGGCCGACTCCACTGACAGGATCTGTCCATATATACCTGAAATACTCCCCCCACCAGACCCTGCTAGAGAAATAATCCTCCTCATCAGGGAGGATGGTGGTGCCATGGGAAATGACGGAATGGCCTTTCGCAAAATATTATGAATCTGGAGCGATCTGAATAAATCCATTCCAGTGAGTCAAAACTTAGTCAATTCCAGACTCTCAAACCGTCCCTCCATGAATAAATCCCCAAATCTCTCAAGACCTGTCTCCCCCACGGCTTAAAGTCAAGTTAGTTTTGACGGCACAAATAGATGGTTATATCAGACAGGAGCCAACAATGATATGGATCTAAGCCCAAAATGCTGCCTAAATTGTTTCCATGTCCTTAGAGAGGGCACAACCACCAGATTCGAAGAATACCTCACTGAGAAAACGGCAACGAGGCTGTTACCAACGCATCTGGACTAGAGCCCCTGCAAAAACTCTCCTCCATCCGCCCCCATATGGCACTCACTCAACTACCCCAATATTTCTCAATATTGGCTGCCCAATAATAAAAAAGCAAATTGGGCAATGCTAGACCTCCTGACTATCTGTCCCCCGAATCCTTGGGGTCTTACCCACCCATATAAAGAAAGCTACCAGCTTATTGACCCTAACAAAAAAGGATTTGGGGAGAAAAGTGGGGAGACGCTGAAAAAGAAATAAAAGTCTCGGGAGGATATTCATTTTGATTGTCTGGACCCTGCCCACTAAGGATAGTGGGAGGTTACCACACTTTTGCAAATTGGATTTAACCTTGCTCACCAGACTAGCATAGTTCAATTTATGGAGCAGGGCCCAGTCATTGGTCACCCTGTAATGTTCTATGTTCTATGTTCTATATACCCAAATAACGGAAGCTTAATCTGGCCAGGTGAAAAGGTAACAGATCCAGATTGGCTCCCTTTCCCAGAGGATTAACTGGAAAGTGATCGCTCTTCTCTAGATTCAACTTGTACCCCGAGAAGAAGCCAGTAGCTGTATTATTTCATCCGTGGTGGAGATTGGGGCTCTGGTCTGTAAAAACTCTTATAAAATGCCTCAAAACCGCATTAACTTTAACTGGGGCAGAGACCATGGGCGAAATTCTCCGGTATCGGCGCGATGTCCGCCGACTGGCGCCCAAAACGGCGCAAATCAGTCGGGCATCGCGCCGCCCCAAAGGTGCGGAATGCTCCGCATCTTGGTGGGCTGAGCCCCAACCTTAAGGGGCTAGGCCCGCGCCGGATGAATTTCCGCCCCGCCAGCTGACAGAAAAGGCCTCTGGTGCCCCGCCAGCTAGCGCGGAAATTACATCTCCGGGCGGCGCATGCGCGGGAGCGTTAGCGGCCGCTGACGGCATTCCCGCGCATGCGCAGTGGAGGGAGTCTCTTCTGCCTCCGCCATGGTGGAGCCCGTGGCGAAGGCGGAAGGGAAAGAGTGCCCCCAAGGCACAGGCCCGCCCGCGGATCGGTGGGCCCCGAACGCGGGTCAGGCCACCGTGGGGGCACACCCCGGGGCCAGATCGCCCCGCGCACCCCCCTTGTCCGGCCGGTAAGGTAGGTGGTTTAATGTACGCCGGCGGGACAGGCATTTTAGCAGCGGGACTTCGGCCCATCCGGGCCGGAGAATCGCGGGGGGGGGAGCCCGTCAACCGGCGCGGTGCGATTCCCGCCCCCGCCGAATATCCGGTGCCGGAGAATTCGGCAACCGGCGGGGGCGGGATTCACGCCAGCCCCCGGCGATTCTCCGACCCGGCGGGGGGTCGGAGAATCTCGCCCCATGCTGCCACCCGAAACATTAACTTGAGTGATCTCCCGGGAATCCACCTGCTGCCTCAAGTGGTGGGCTAAAAGACGGCTGGCCTTCTCCCCATATTCGTAATATAGCCCCTCAAGCGCCGCAGCTGGTTCACCGCCTTTCCTGTAGACAACAGTTCAAACTGCTTCTGCAGCTTCTTCCTGCTCGCCAGCAGCTCCGGGGTAAGATCACACTCGTACAGGTGGTCTACCTCAGGATAGCCTCCACCAGCCTTTGCCGCTCTCTCATTGCAGCCCTATCTCGATGCGTCTTATAGGAGATTATCTCCCCTCTAATATCCACCTTAAAGAATTCCCACAACCTGGAGGGTGAGACAGACTAATTTTTGTTGAACCTCATATATTCTACTAACAATGCTGCATCCAATCTCCATGGTGGGCGTTGAGCGGGGACTGACTCCAGAACCAAGTCCATAAAATGTGGGACATGGATTAAATAACTGTAGCCGAGTACTCCATCTTCCTTACCCACGGGAAAAGAGACGTAGCCAGCAGATAAATGTCTATCCTGGAATAAACCTTGTGAACCTGAGAAAAAAAATTGAAATTCCTGCTCTCTTTGGTTGTATAAACTGCGATGGATCTGCCCCATGGAATCTGCTCCATAAAATTTAACAGCGCCTTAGCTACTCCTGATGGAACCAATGACTTAGGCCTGGATCTATCCAATTTAGGATCGAGTACACAGTTTAAAGCCCCTCCAAAAACCAGCCAATGTGTGTCCAGATCTAGAATAGAAGCAAACAATCTCTTCACAAATGCTGTATCGTCCCAATTTGGAGTATAGTTATTGACCAGACCACCAACGTTCCCACCAAGGGCCCACTTACCATCACGTATCTGCCGTTGGTATCTGCGGACCTGGAAGCTGAAAAAGGAACCCATTTTTTCATCAAAATTGCGCGCCCCCCCCCTCTCCCCCCCACCCTCGTGCCCTACTGTCAAAGCCCAAATTAAACACTTGGCTGATCCACCCCTTCTGATCCCATACCTGCAAATGGGTCTCCTGCAAAAATACTACATCAGCTCTCAGATTCTGTAAGTGAGCAAATATTCTCAACCTTTTCACTGGGGCATCCAACCCTCTCACATTCCAGGCAACCATTCGGATTCGGGGCCCTCCCACCCTCCCTCATCCTAGAGTCATCCATTTCTACCAAAAGGGAATACAAAACATCCGCCCAGAGAGTACAGGCACAAGGCCCACCCAAGATGGCCGCCAAACCCACTCACCAAATTGAACAAAGAAAAGTCTGTAATCACCATCAGTAAAACCCCCTCCCCCAAACAACACCCCTCCTAAATGTACAAATTGATTTCATGAAAGTGGTTAGCACTGCTGCCAGCGGCACTGCTGCCTACGGCGCTGAGGACCTGGGTTCGTTCCCGGCCCCGGGTCACTGTCTGTGTGGAGTTTGCATGTTCTCCCACTGTCTGCGTGGGTTTCACCCTCACAATCTAAAAATGTGCAGGTTAGGTGGATTGGCTACGCTAAATTGTCCCTTAATTGGAAAAAAATAATAATTGGATACTATAAAAAAATTTTAAGTAAAAGGCGGCCTTGGTCACCAGCTCAGCTCCAACGTCTTGGTAGATCCTGACGAGGTTACCTTCCCATTTACAGTCCCGGTGTTCCTTGGCCCACTTCAGGACCTGTTCCTTCTCTTGAAAGCTATGAAACCGAACGATGACTGCCTATGGTGGTTCGTTCGGTCAGGGCTTCTGCTGGAGTGTTCTATGAGCCATGTCCAGCTCCAGAGGGAACTCGAGTCCACCCTACCCCACCATCTTTCCAAACATCTGGGAAAAGTATGCAGTGAGAGTCAGGACTTCCACACCTCCGGAAACCCCACGACTGTGAGGTTCTGCCTCTCGATCAGTTCTCAAGGTCATCGACTTTAGCTCTCAGCGCCTTATTCTCACTAGCCACCATGACGATCTCAGCCTCCAATGAGACAATTTGCTCACTGTGTCTCGTCAACGCCTTTCCCACTCCCTCTAACACCTCGCCATGTTCCTTCACCGTCCCGGAGGTCTTCTCCAATTTCGATCTGATAGGACCCAGAGCCCCCTTGATCGACCTTTGGAGACCCTCCAACACCGGTGTCCACTGCTTTTCAAATTGCTTATTGAACTCTGTCGATAGCACATTGGCAAGCATGTCCCCCGTTATCGGAGCGTCCGCCAATACTGGAACAGTCGACGAATTTCCGTCTGCTGGTTTCTTCCCCAGCGTTTTAGACATTTTACTGGTCAGGAAACTTGTGTCTGAAAGAAAGTAGATTTTTTTCACCGAAATTCTCCCCGAAATTGAGCATAAAGGGCCAGAAAACAAGTGCCCTGGCTCGAACTATCTTGTACATGATTGCTCCTTACATGCCGCCACCAGAAGTTTCCTTCCTTATGTATCCGTAAATCCTCTTCCTGAAGGATTCTCTGCCTGTCCTTCGAGATTTTAGTTCTTTTGTCATCACCGGCAAAAACTGGTTGGTTCTGCTATTAGACATTCTTGTAAGCCCGGGCTGGGGCCCTCACCTGTGTCTCACGTGATTCACAACAGGGCCACAGACTGTGATCTCAAATGGCCCAACTAACTGGATTGTTACAAATCACTGGAACAAAAGTCCTTTAAATGAATACAAGGAAACCGGTGTGCCTTGTTTAGGCCTTAGGCTCATACTTAATGATTACAATCTGAAAAATAGGTTGTCTATAATGTAACTATGCATACAATTGCATTGCATTTCTGCACTTAATTCAGGAAGCTGAACTAATCAATCAGCCAGATTCTGGTTCCTTGCATTGAAGCAGCAAAGTACAGCTCTATAAGTAACAAGGGATTGTTTTTTGTAGCACCCACACTGCTGAGGATCTAGTCTTGGCACTGGGACTGTGGGAATAGTCAAGAGGAGCGAGGAATTTCTCCACAAGGTGCACCTAACCTGCACATTTTAGAAAAACAATGATCACAGTTAAAAGTTTAGAGCAGAACTAAAAGATGTCCAGGAGCCAACTATTTGCCCAGTGTTATAACCTGCCTACTTACCATTGGCTGGGGACTAATGACAATCCCACAATCCTGTGGGAGTATGAGCTTCCCCAATGAGGGGGGGCGGAGAAACCATTAGTAAACTCCTAGTATAAATAAAGCTGGCCAGTTTAGGAACCAGCAGGAAAGAGTGTGCAGCAAGGGAAGTTGCTGCTGCTGTTATATATATATATGTTATTGAAAATAAATGTTATTACTTTGTATCCTTAAAACTCGTGCTGGATTCTTCGTGGCCCTCACAAAACCCAGCCTCTGGAATACCTGGAAAGACTGATCAAAAGGAGGGAGAAAGTAAAAGCATCTGTGGGCAATAGAGTTAAATGTATTGATTGAAAGCACACAATACATCAAACTGAACTGGTTAGACTGAGTCAACTGTTCTCCAGAAAACAATCAGAGCACAGTAAAGTGCTGAAAAAAGCGCTGCATTACTCATATCGCTAATTTGGTACATCCTCTCACTACACTCTGCAATGCATGATGTACTTTTGCAGTAAACAGAGTGTGGATGCCAGAAGGAGTATTAACTTAATGAGATTTCATAGTGGCCTGCTTTTGCCAAAGCATTCGCTGGGACATTTATGTATGAAATCTTATCAGTCAGTCACATCGGTATGTGTCTTTAAACTCTCTCCAAACAACATTACTCACTCTGTATAAATACAATTATGACAAATACATATTTTTCATTTCCAAAGTGCACAATGGTTCCTGAAAGCATTGGAACTATAATTGTGAATCATTTCTCAAGTTATCACGATTGAGTCACATTTACTTTAACAAAAAAATGCAACTCAAAATGGTTCTACAGTTCTGCTTTTATTTGGAAACTTCCGGAATAACAAAGCATGAAATACAATTTCAGATAATTTCAATTTAGCAATTACACTTTTAATTTCCGCATGCACAAGACACTAACTGCCTCTTTTTTGCTGATCAAATGTTTCAGGCATTTAATGACTATAGGATGTAATGAGTAGCAGGAAAATAGCAATATCTGTCATTCAATTTCATTGTTAGAAACTTATGAGGTTCAACAAAATAGTCTTTATTAGAAAGATTCGCTTATAAAACTCTACCGTTTTGTTTGTGCTGAATTAGAAGGCTGGTTTGTATTTTAAGATGTTTAAAATGCTCCTCGAATTATAGTATTCCTCGGAAACTCCTACAAGCATAGGGGTGCACTAGAGTCAGCTGTACTATAGACAAATTTGTTACAAATTTGACCTTGGAGTTTGCTGGGAAGACAAACTACTTTTAGGAATAGAGCAAAATTGTTTAATTTATAATTGTTTACTTAACATTGTAGTTATGTTCTTGAAAAGTGCAACTTTAAGTAAATCAACGTTAAGCGAATCAGATTTTCCCAGTGTAAAAGCTACGGTTAGATTCTTTAGGACCTTACTTGTCAGAAAAAAAAACCCAGGTCACACATTTCCTAGTTCAATCGATTGTAAACGGCATACAAACAATGGAGCTTCAAGCAATAACAGTCTGAGAGACAGCATTTTAAGGGCAAGTGAAGAAGGGTGAGTGACTCTTTACTATCCACATTCCCCACAGACTGATGGAAATAACTTACAGTTGCAAAGCATTTCATCAGGACTTCCTGAAAGTGCTTTAAAGCCAATGAATTATTTCAGAAGTGCAGAATCCTGCAAACAGCAAGTAAAATGGGTGCTCAATCCATTTCATTTTGGTATTTATTTTTGTTCATGGACAAATGTTCATTCAAAGGCTGGAAGAAAGTGTCATTCAAAATGTGTCACTGGATCTTTTGCATTCATTCGGCTGAAGAGTGAGAAGGGACGGCCTCAGTTTAGCATTTTATTAAAAGCACACCACCTCCAACAATACAACAACTCCATCAGCACTACACTCAATCACCAATCTAGATTACATGCTTACATCATAAATTGGGGCTTAAATCCAAAGTCTTCTGACTCAGATGTGCGAAGGGTATCAACTGAGCCAGGTTGCTATTTGATACTGAGATGAAGTCTTGTGCTTCTGGTATAAACATGAATATCCAGGACAGCACGGTGGCGCAGTGGTAGCATTGCAGTCTCACGGTGCCGAAGTCCCAGGTTCGATCCTGGTTCTGGGTCACTGTCCGTGTGGAGTTTGCATATTCTCCCTGTGTTTGTGTGGGTTTTGCCCCCACAACCCAAAGATGTGTAAGGTAGGTGGATTCAACACACTAACTTGCCCCTCAATTGGAAAAATGAATTGGGTACTCTAAATTTTTTAAAATAAAAAATAAATGTGAATATCTGACTAATTATTTTGGTGGTACTACTTAATCAAGAACTTGTGGAGAAATGATGAGACAGCCAGATTTCTGAACTATTAAAACGTAGCATTTGAAGGGAGTATGATCATCAGTTTGGTTCAGTTGGTGCTGCTCTTGCCTCTGGTTCAGAAGATTGTGGCTCCATCTCCATGTAGGGTTTGAGCACATCATCCATGCTGCCATTCAGTGCAGTACTAGTGCAATGCTGCATTGTTGACGCTGCTGCATTTTAGATGAAACATTAAGGTGTCTGTCCCAGTTGTTCAGGTGAACATTAAGGATTCCACATGCTATTTGGGGAACAAGGCATTCTCCTAGCTTCCTGGACCAAAACAATAAAATAACATAGAAGTGACTTTTCTCAGTTTCTGAATGTTTGTTTCTCTCATAAGTGTGATTTGGGATGGTCCTCGTATGGAATGGCCATAAAGTTTCTTGATAATAAGCTGGTGCAATCATAAAAGCAATTTTTTTTCTGTGGGTGTGATAACCCTCACGAGCACCATGGAGAAATCACTTATTGATCTCCCCATGGGGTTCGTGCAGTATGAGTTTCCATGGTAACGGACAGAGGTCTACCCAGTGGGACTCATTACCGAACCCTAAAAACGCCGACCCCAACCCGGACCGGGAGTCCTGTTCGTTCCGGCTGGGACACTGGGACACAATGCCGTGTGTGCAGCATTCAGAGTAAATCTGTTTAAACCTTCATGTTCATGTCGCCTGGATTACGACACTGGCAATGAGGAGCAAGAAAGGGATTCTGGACAGCCCTGCTTAAAAAAATACAACAACTCTGATAAGCAACCATACAAAGGGATCCTAGTGATGCCACAATTTGGGAAACTCGAGCCACATAATGCGGGCATAGAGGATTGGCTGTGTGTGTTCCCCGGCAGAGCCCGAAGGAGTACTCATCTGCCACCAACAATAGTGCCCACTGAATCAAGCCGGGAGATACCATCTATGTTCACAATTTTGGAGACGGTTCCCCTTGGATCCCAGGAATTGTAGTGGAAAAGACCAGTCCCGTGTTGTATAAGGTCAAGGCCAGGGATCTGGTCTTGGGGGAGGGGGAAGGATGCGATAACCCTCACAAGGAGCACAGGGAATTACTTATCGATCTCCCCATGGGGCTCGTGGAGTACAAGTTCCCATGATACCAGGCGGAGGGCGTCCTAGGCCTGACGTCCCGTTGGTCCCAGGCTGGGACACTTGTGTTCTTCGCCACAGGTGTGCCTTTACTTTTGAGTTTCGAATAAATCTGTTTCAATCTGCCCCTTTATATCTCCTGGATTACTACATAGCATCTAATTATATTACATGTTTATTTATGATCCAATCCCAGCATGAATGGCCTTCAGTTTCTAAAAATCTAGGCCTTGAGGATTGTTTCTCCGCAAAACCAATACTGGACATTACAAGCTTTGCAAACACTCCTTGTGCTGTTAAACAGGCATCAACCTTTTTAAGAATTGCAATGATCTCACCGCATAACTAATGCTCTTTATCCAAATTTAGTTTGAACATGTTGATCAAGCCCACAAGCTGAATTTCTTCTTATAATTAAAGGGGCTTTATCACCTAAAAGCAGTTGGGCCTGTCATAGTCATGGTCAGATTTTTTTGTCAGAGTGGTTGATTTAATGATAGAATTTGCACAGGAGATCATATAACTGCAGCAACAATTATTGGAAAGTCCAGAGAAATTATACAATCAGCCGTATGCATTAGGTCGGTCTTTGCGGTAGAAATAACAGTGATATTAACAGCAAGAACATTATTTATGTGGCGGTGAGACAGAGATTCAACATGCATAGTGTGATGACTGGAAGACTTTAGGAATATTGGATGCTAAACATTGGGCAATTTAAGGGTTAAAGCTTGGGGGTAGAGTGTGTTTGACTGCAGAGGTCATGTTTGTTTAAAAATAATTCTGCTCTTGCAGGGCTTGGGCGCTTTTAGCAGCCAGAAAGTGAAATTGACAAAGGAATATGTTTTACAGTCTGGCCTAAAGAACTATGATTTTATTGGGAAGGTCCCTGGTGAGCTAATGTGCTTTGAAGCCTGTAGTGATCATTTGTTTTTTAGCTTGGGGACATGAGATTATTGCTGGGGAGAGCAGAGAGATGCTTTGAAAAGCTTTAGAGAAGCAGAGATTTGTGGAGAGACTTTGGAGAGAGGAGTTGAATTCTGATCTGCCTGACATTGAGTCCACAATTCTGCCACAGTAAGATAGATTGAGAGCTCTATGGTTCTTTTCTTGTTGTTTAATGGGAAATTGAGTAGTAGTGTTTAAGGGGTAAGTGTAAGCTGTTACTTTTGTGTGTGTGAAGTTAAAGAGTTTAATATTATAATCACAATAAAGTTTTGTTTTAAAAATACCAAAGCCCTATTTCTTCATGCAATCACTCCTGGAGCGAATCATTCTTTTTGTACAGTCTTACATATAAACTAAAACATTGGGGTTTCAGTCCAGTTTCCAAGCCACTGGACTGGTCTGGGATCGTAATAATAACTATTCAAGGGGTTGTTTAGCTCAGGGCTAAATCGCTGGCTTTGAAAGCAGACCAAGGCAGGCCAGCAGCACGGTTCGATTCCCGTAACAGGTGCCGGAATGTGGCGACTAGGGGCTTTTCACAGTAACTTCATTTGAAGGCTACTTGTGACAATAAGCGATTTTCATTCATTTCATTTCATTCATTTCAAGAAAATCCAGAAGCTGCTACTGGGGATGCCTTCCTCCTCCAGAAGCCTTCTACAAATGGCATCTCGCAATTTGATTTCCTATTCAAATACATTGAATTGCAGTGTTCTACTTGCCTCATAGACATGGACTAAACCCACTCTAAAAGGTTAGGACAGATTCATTTCTATGTACGTACCATTTTTAATGGCACGATGTACAAAGAACAAAGAAAATTACAGCACAGGAACAGGCCCTTCGGCCCTCCCAGCCTGCGCCGATCCAGATCCTTTATTCACCTATATTCCAAGGATCTACTTCCCTCTGTTCCACGCCCGTTCATATATCTGTCTAGATGCATCTTAAATGATGCTATTGTGCCTGCTTCTACCACCACCGCTGGCAATGCGTTCCAGGCACCCACCACCCTCTGCGTAAAAAAACTTTCCACGCACATCTCCCTTAAACTTTCCCCCTCTCACCTTGAAATCGTGACCCCTTGTAATTGACACCACCACTCTTGGAAAAAGCTTGTTGCTATCCACCCTGTCCATACCTCTCATAATTTTGTAGACCTCAATCAGGTCCCCCCTCAACCTCCGTCTTTCCAACGAAAACAATCCTAATCTACTCAACCTTTCTTCATAGCTAGCACCAGGCAACATCCTGGTGAACCTCCTCTGCACCCTCTCTAAAGCATCCACATCCTTCTGGTAATGTGGTGACCAGAACTGCACGCAGTATTCCAAATGTGGCCTAACCAAAGTCCTATACAACTGTAACATGACCTGCCGACTCTTGTACTCAATACCCCGTCCGATGAAGGCAAGCATGCTGTATGCCTTCTTGACCACTCTATCAACCTGCGTTGTCACCTTCAGGGTACAATGGACCTGAACTCCCAGACCTCTCTGTACATCAATTTTCCCCAGGACTCTTCCATTGACAGTATAGTCCACTCTTGAATTAGATCTTCCCAAATGCATCACCTCGCATTTGCCGGGATTGAACTCCATCTGCCATTTCTCTGCCCAACTCTCCAATGTATTTATATTTTGCTGTATTCTCTGACAGCCCTCCTCGCTATCTGCAACTTCACCAATCTAAGTATCATCTGCAAACTTGCTAATCAGACCACCTATACCTTCTTCCAGATCATTTATGTATATCACAAACAATAGTGGTCTGAGCACGGATCCCTGTGGAACACCACTAGTCACCTTTCTCCATTCTGAGACACTCCCTTCCACCACTACTCTCTGTCTCCTGTTGCCCAGCCAGTTCTTTATCCATCTAGCTAGCGCACCCTGAACCCCATACAACTTCACTTTTTCCATCAACCTGCCATGGGAAACTTTATCAAACGCCTTACTGAAGTCCATGTATATGACATCTACAGCCCTTCCCTCATCAATTAACGCTATCACTTCCTCAAAGAATTCTATTAGGTTTGTAAGACATGACCTTCCTTGCACAAAATCATGCTGCTTATCACTGATAAGTCTATTTTCTTCCAAATGTGAATAGATCCTATCCCTCAGTATCTTCTCCAACAGTTTGCCTACCACTGACGTCAAGCTCACAGGTCTATAATTCCCTGGATTATCCCTGCTACCCTTCTTAAACAAAGGGACAACATTAGCAATTCTCCAGTCCTCCGGGACCTCACCCATGCTCAAGGATGCTGCAAAGATATCTGTTAAGGCCCCAGCTATTTCTTCCCTCGCTTCCCTCAGCAACCTGGGATAGATACCATACGGACCTGGGGACTTGTCCACCTCAATGCCTTTTAGAATACCTAAAACTTCCCCCTTCCTTATGCCGACTTGACCTAGAGTATTTAAACATCCATCCTTAGCCTCAACATCCGTCATGTCCCTCTCCTTGGTGAATACCGATGCAAAGTACTCATTAAGAATCTCACCCATTTCCTCTGACTCCACGCATAAATTCCCTCTTTTGTCTTTGAGTGGGCCAATCCTTTCTCTAGTTACCCTCTTGCTCCTTATATACGAATAAAAGGCTTTGGGATTTTCCTTAACCCTGTTAGCCAAAGATATTTCATGACCCCTTTTAGCCCTCTTTATTGCGCGTTTGAGATTTGTCCTACTTTCCCGATATTCCTCCAAAGCTTCATCAGATTTAAGTCGCCTAGATCTTATGTATGCTTCCTTTTTCATCTTAGCTAGTCTCACAATTCTACCCGTCATCCATGGTTCCTTAATCTTGCTATTTCTATCCCTCGTTTTCACAGGGACATGTCTGTCCTGCACTCTAATCAACCTTTCATTAAAAGACTCCCACATTTCAAATGTGGATTTACCCTTAAAGAGCTGCTCCCAATCCACATTCCCGAGCTTCTGCCGAATTTTGTTATACTTGGCCTTTCCCCAATTTAGCACTCTTTCTTTAGGACCACTCTCGCCTTTGTCCATGAGTATTCTAAAACTTAAGGAATTGTGATCGCTGTTCCCAAAGTAATCACCGACTGAAACATTAACCACCTGGCCGGGATCATTCCCCAATACCAGGTCCAGCATTGCCCCTTCCCGAGTTGGACTATTTACATACTGCTCTAAAAAAACTCTCCTGGATGCTCCTTACAGATTCTGCTCCATCTACGCCTCCAACACGACATGAGTCCCATTCAATGTTGGGGAAGTTAAAATCTCCCATCACGACCATCCTATTGCTCCTACATTTTTCTATAATCTGTCTACATATTTGTAGCTCTACTTCACGCTCGCTTTTGGGAGGCCTGTAGTAAAGTCCCAACAATGTTAGTGCACCCTTCCTATTTCTTAGCTTTACCCATATTGCCTCAGTGCTCGAATCCTCCATCATGCCCTCCTTAATCATAGCTGTGATATCATCTCTGACCAGTAATGCAACTCCTCCACCCCTTTTACCTCCCTCTCTATCCCTCCTGAAGCATCTATACTCTGGGATATTTAGTTGCCAGTCTTGCCCTTCCCTCAACCAAGTCTCCATAATGCCAATAATATCATATTCCCAGGTACTAATCCAAGCCCTAAGTTCATCTGCCTTACTTGCTACACTTCTCGCATTGAAACAAATGCACCTCATACCACCTGTCCCTTTGCGTTCATCATCTCTTCCCTGTCTACTCTTCCCCTTAGTCACATTGAGTTTATTATCTAGTGCCTTACTGGCTTTAGTTGCTGCCTCTTTACTGACCTCTGACTTCCTAATCTGGTTCCCATCCCCCTGCCACATAAGTTTAAAACCTCCCCAACAGTGTCTTAATTATTTCCAACCAAGCACTTTGGCATTGAAATTTGTTTTTATAAGTGTGGAGGCTCATTCCTTCAGATTTCAATTTGTTTTTAATTTTTAAAAAATAAATTTAGAGTACCCAATTCATTATTTCCAATTAAGGGGCAATTTAGCGTGGCCAATTGACCTACCCTGCACATCATTTGGGTTGTGGGGGCGAAACCCACGCAAACATGGGAGAATATGCAAATTCCACAGGGACAGTGACCCAGAGCTAGGATCAAACCTGGGACCTCGGCGCGTGAGGCCACGGTGCTAACCAATGCACCACCATGCTGCCCCTTCAGATTTTAATTATTGTTGGAGATTTTAAAGAAGTTCTTTTGTTTGAAATTTTAACTCCCTCTCTTAACCTACATTTTCATTCCTTGTCTTTATTTTATTTTCTGTACCGGATTAGACAGATGGGTGGATTTTACAGGGGACAGATTGCCCGCCACACGAGCTTAAAAATCCGTCAGTGCCTTGCCAGTTTTAAATCCAGCTGCCGTATAGAGACAATACTCTGGTAGAAGTTGTAATTACTCAAGAGTGGAATTTATGCTCCTCAGGCACAGAAGTTCTGCCCGTGAGAGCTGTTAGACAATCTGATTGACCAGCAGCTCTGTAGTCCCAGCAGTGCCAGAAGACAGTGTGGCCATTGCTAGGACTACAAGCAGTCCCCAGGGAGGAAGATGTCGTCCCTTGACTTGAAGGCATTTTGGGTGGGCAGGGATTGGAGACTTCAGCGAGCCCCTTCAGTTGCAGTTAAGTGTCCTCTAATAGTCCTAATGGTGGACAGACAGCTCGACGTGTAATATGGGAAGGCGGTGGGAAGGAGGTGGGCTGGCCACCCATTTTATTTTACGTGCCTCCCCACCTTCAAATATGCCAGCAGGGGATGTAAAATTCTTCCCACTGAATTCACTATTCAACTAATTGCCGCTGGGCTCGGACTTATCATACTTCATTAATCTGATTAATCTAATATGGAGAGACATAATTGTTCAGTCAGGATGAGCTGCAGAGGGCGCTGTTTTGTGTCTAATTGGCTGACAGACCTTGCAGTGCAAAAGCCCACAGCAAGTCCGTGAGCAAATGTAAGGAACGTCTTCACTGGCTGAGAAATCTGGCCTAATTCCTCTTAATGTCTGTCCATTTATGGACGATTAGGAAATGTTGTCCCCCCCCCCCCCCCCACCACCACCACCACAACACCCCCACACCCACCTCCTTTTTAAAAAGCTAATATGACAAGTGTGCTTTCCTGATGGATAACCTTGTCTGCTGAAAGAAAGAATTATTCAATATCAGGTGCAAGCTCAATTTCTAACCATCAAAATGAAGGGATGGAAAATTAATAGTGGAATTTTGCATTGTGAGCTTATTTTCTTTCAGCTGTTAAATGTAATGGCTGTAATTCTCCGGCCATTGGGATTCTCTTTTCCTTCCGACAGCGCACCCCCACCCATGGATTTCCCGGCGGCATGGGTGGCTTAAATGGGAAATCCCATTGACAAGTGGCGGGAAGGGAGAATCCCGCCACCAGAGAATGGCGTGCTGCTGAGAAACACATGGCTGGGGGACCGGAGAATCCAACCCATTATTATGATGAGGAATGGTGAAGCTGAGCCTGAGGAACATTCTCGCATTTTGCATTACCCAGGCAATATCTCAGAACAAGTTTCTTGTTTTAGACTTTTTATGTTCAGTTAGAATTTGGCAGCAATGCCTGAATCTTCAATGATAAGAGATAATTCATTGAGTCTACACTATCTGAGCTACCGTGAAGAGTGGTGGAAGATTTAATTAAAGTGTACCGGCAATTCAAGATTAAATGCTTTGATTTCTTGCTCAACTGCTAATTGTGACAAAGAGACACCATTTACTTTGAGCTTATGGATTACTGAGTGAGTTATAACTGAGGCAATTTGAGCTGCTCCCAGAGAGTAAAATCAATTAGAACTTCGCACTATCCGAGAGTTATTTCTTGAATAAATGGGTTGAAAGCGGAGGGAAAGTGCTGAACCAGTTAGTTCTAAGCACTGCTAATCGTAATGGCAATCCTGGTGAAAAGCAGAGTGACCTTTACCACCATTAACAGATGCACCATACACCATTAGTTGCTGTCAAAGGAGGAGTGGGGAAGGGCAGTCATTTGAAAGAACCTCTAAATTTTGCTTCCTGGATCCTTAACTGCTTAATAAGATAAGGTTTAAATTTACTCTTTGGCAAGTAAATGCATGTATTAATTAAAACATTTTCCTTCAAGCATTAGAAATATATGCTGCCTAATGTGAAGCCCAACACTCACCTTATCTGCATAAACTCTACTTGCCTAATTCCACAATGAAAAATAGTTAACTACCAGACTCCAAATAGAGTTGCTTTCAATAAAGTTGTGTATCATTTTTCGGATGAAAATATTGCAAATTCTATGTTAGTTATAGGTTCTAAAATAATGCAATCCACCAATTAATATGACAAAAATCTTTTTTTTTTAATTTTTCCAATCAAGGGACAATTTAGCGTGGCCAAATCACCTACCCTCACATCTTTGGGTTGTGGGGCGAGACCCACGCAGACGTGGGGAGAATGTGCAAACTCCACACGAACGGTGACCTGGGGCTGGGATCGAACCTGGGTCCTCGCCACCGTGAGGCAGCAGCACTAACCACTGCGCCACCGTGCCGTCCTAAATGATATAAATCTTAATTTTCTGGTGGAGTGTGACTCCGGGGTTCTCTAAAACATTAAACATTCTGCCTTCAATTATTGTATCTCCTTCAAGTTATGAAGTATTTATACATTCTTCATCCAGTACAAAGGAAGAAATATGAGGGATATCTACATCTTAAGTTACAAACCTGAGTCTCATTGCAGTTCCAGTGACATAAACCTATATTTAGGCTGTGATTGAGCAGTTGGCTGAAGACTTGTGTTCCAGCACTAGCCAAGCTGTTCCAGTGCAACTCCAACACTGGCGTCTATCCGACAATGTATAAAATTGCCCAGGTTTATCTTGTCCACAAAACTAGAATAAATCCAACCTGCCAATGACCACCACACCCCATCAGTCTACTCTCAATCATCAGAAACATAATGGGAGGTTTTGTCAAAAGTGCTATAAAACAGCATTTACCCCCAATCTACTCACTGATGCTCAATTTGGGCTCCATCAGGGCCACTCAGCTCCTAACCTCAATACAGCTTTGATCCAAACATGGACAAAAGACCTGAACTCAAGAGGTGAGAGCGACCGCTTTGACATCAAGGCAACATTTAATCAAATGTGACATCAAGGAACCCTAATAAAATTGAAGTTAATGGGAATAGGAGGGAAATCTCTCCATTGGTTGGAGTCATAACTGTTCCAGAGGAAGATGGTTGTGGTTATTGGAGTCCAATCATCTCAACCCCAGGACGTTACTGCAGGAATGCCTCAGGGCAGTGTTCTGGGCCCAGCCATCTTCAACTCCATCGTCAATGACCTTCCTTCCATCATAAGATCAGGGGTGTTGGCTGATAACTGCACAATGTTCAGCACCATTCACAGGACCTGGACAACATTCAGGCTTGGGTTGATCAGTGGCAAGTAACAATTGCTCCACAAAAATGCCAAGGTGACGCGGTGGCACAGTGGTTGGCACTACTGCCTCACATCACCAGGGACCCAGGTTCAATTATAGTCTTGGGTGATTGTCTATGTGGAGCTTGTACATTCTCCCCATGTCTGCGTAGATTTTCTCTGGGTGCTCCGGTTCCTCCCAAAATCCAAAGATGGATTGGGTTATGATAAAACCTAATTTTCTGGTGGAGTATGACTGAATGTCTAAAAGGTTTAGGTGGGGTTACTGGGTTATTGGGATACGGTGGGGGCATGGGCCTAGGTAGGGTGCTCTTTCAGAGGATTAGTGCAGACTTGATGGGCAGATTGGCCTCCTTCTGCACTGTAGGGATTCTATGTATCTATAAAATGACCATCTCCAACAAGAGAGAATATAAATCTTCCCTTGACATTCAATGGCATTTCCATCACCGAATTCCCCACCACATCAACATCCTGGGCATCACCATTGATCAGAAATGGGACAGCCATGTAAATACCGTGGCTGCAAGAGCAAGTTAAAGTCTGGGAATTCTGCAGCGAGTAACTCACTTCCTGATTCTGGAAATCCTGTCCACCATCCACAAGGCACAAATCAGGAAATTGATGGAATACTCCTCATTTGCCTGGAACACTCCAACAACACTGAAGAAACTCAAGACCTTCCAGCACAAATGAGCCAACTTGATTGGCACCCCACCCACCACCCTAAATATTCAAGCCCTCCATCACAACCACACTACGTTTGCAATGTGCACCGTCTACAAGATGCACTGTGGAAACTCGCCAAGGCTCCTTCGATATAATCTTCATAAACTCTACCGCCGCGAAGTGCAAGGTCAGCAGGTACAAGGGAGCAGAAACAACCCCAAATTTCCTTCCAAGCCACATCCTATCCTGACTTGGAACTACATCACCGTTCCTTCACTGTTGCTGGGTCAAAATCCTGGAACTCTATCCCAAACAGCACTGTGTCTATACCACATGACCTGCTGTGGTTCAAGAAGTCAGCTCACTGCCACCTTCTCAAAGGTAATTGGGAATTGGCAATGGGCTAGATTTTCCAGTTATTCACCGCAGCTGGGTCTTCCAGACCCGCTGAGTGCATTCCCGTTGCTGGTTTCCCAGCGGCGAGGGGCTCATTCAACGGAAAACCCCATTGACAACGGCGGGGACCAGAAAATCCCATCACCGGCCAATGGTGAAACACACGGTGGGTTGCTCAGTAAATCTCACCCAATAAATATGGCGTTGCCAGTGACACCCACAGCTCATGAATGATTTTTTAAAAATGGATGAGAAGGGAAGTAAAGGAATTTGAGGAGTTGCAGATTAAAGGCACAAAGGAAAGTTTTGAGATTTATAAAAGATGTAGCAAAGTAAAGAGATTTTGAAAGAAAGGTTCAGAGGGCAGAGGTTCAGCAGCCTCATCGCGGCAAACTTGGTGTCAGGACGAGACCGTTGAATCTCACGAGAGGCCTGCATCAAGATTCGCAACACCTGAAACGTCACAAGACATTCAACGGAATCTCGCAGCACGCCACAATCTGGATCTCTCTCACTGGGTGAGATCCAGGTGCGCATATTTAAATGAGCTATTAGGCTCCCTTAAACCTGTGCTTGACCAATTCACCCACGGCCCGGATATGCCGGTCTCACCAGTGAGGCCTCAAACTGGCGCCATTTGGTAGCAGTTCATAAAGATGTGAACCAGTCATGGTGGTATCTTGGGGGTCTCACTGGCAAGTTAAGGCCCCAGGTAGTCAGGCACTGGGCAGGGTGGCACCCTGACACTTCTCCTGGCACCTGGGCATCTTAGCACTGCCATCCAGGCACCTTGGCATTGCCATCGTAACCAGTGTCACCCTGGCACTGCCAGAGTGTCTGGGTGGCACTGCCAGGCTGGCAGGGCACTGCTAAGATGCCCAGTGCCAAGGTGCCCAGGTGCCAGGTTGCACCTTAGGGGTCAGACCCGGGGGGGGGGGGGGGGCTTGCCCATAAGAGTTGGGGTTAGGGGAGGGGCTCGAGGATCCCGGAGGAGGTAAGTTGGGTGAAGTGGGGCAGGGGGGAGGGGTCGAAAGATCAGGACTGCCTTTAAAAATGGCGCCCCAATCCTCAAGTAGTGAAATGACTTAAAGTGTGGCTTGACAGGGAGTTCCTCACTGAGGCCCGAAGAAAACAGAAAAGTGCCGTTGACTGTGCGGAGTCTGCACGTTCTCCCCGTGTCTGCGTGGGTTTCCTCCGGGTGCTCCGGTGTCCTCCCACAAGTCCCGAAAGACGTGCTGTTAGGTAATTTGGACATTCTGAATTCTCCTTCAGTGTACCCAAACAGGCGCCGGAATGTGGCGAATAGGGGCTTTTCATAGTAACTTCATTGCAGTGTTAATGTAAGCCTACTTGTGACAATAAAGATTTTTTTTTTAAATAATGAAAAAGGAGAACAGTGGGGCCTTTGAAGGGTTTGAAAAGACTTTCAGTCCAAGTCTCTGGGCCATGGGCAGCAAAGTTGAGTGCAGATGGTAGATATTATGGGTTTATGAGTTTTTTTTGATGGGGAGGACAAAGAAAAATTACACGATTGGATAATATGTAGAGATAGCACAGTTAATCAGAAAACCGGGATGGAATTTAGCTTACTTGGCACCATCTAAAATAAGGTACACTCAGCTTGCACATTGCTACAGAACTCTTCACTACAAAGCAGCAGTAGCAAGTGAAAGAATTTCCTTGTACCTCAATCGTCACCCCAGGGCTATTCATTTCCATATGTAAGCCTGTTTACAGCACTATACAGAAATAATTGAAAACATACTACTTCACAAATCACAGCTTCTAAATTGTCATTCTTACCACAGTAGAAAATGAGGATAACGAGCAGGCGCCAAAAATAACATTGTGTTGTGAACAAGTTACCGAGTCATTTTGGTATAACATAAAGGTGGCTCATATGTTTAGAAAACAGAAAGGTCAAACATTTTTGAAAATAATAAAACCAGGAAATTGCAATTAGAGGTGTGGTGATTCATATATAAAAGGCTATTGAACATCAATCATGACATGATTAATATGGGTGAAAGGTTATTCAGTAAAATGCACATTTCAAGAACCCTCATTGTACCACCAGGAAATTTCACATCCACAATGGATTCTTCAAGATAGCCTTGCTTTTTCTGATTTTCTAATGCTATTAACTTCACTATTGTCAATTGCACATAGTGGAAATGGATTTCAAACAAAATTAAAATTACAAATTTATAGATATATTGCAGACAGAGTATAATCTGAGAAGGGCAAGAAACATGCCATGCAAGGAAATCAATTCCAGTGCATCTGGCCATATTAGGTGTGGATGGTAAACTTAGTCAGGAAACTCTAATTACATACAGCTTGATGACACTGTTCTGTGTGACACTGAGACTTGTAGCAAGCATAACAAAATTAAATTCAGTAATCAAGAGTAATAGATCCCATACTCTCTACTTCACATTATTATGCTGGATTATTTTACTGACCTTTGTAGTTTATTCTGTGATCTTCATGCAGGCCACAAACTAGTCTCTGACTTCCTGTCTGATCATGACTCCTGCTTGTCTGAACTATTTCCTGCTCCGGGCACTGCTTCTTTGACCAACTCCTGTCCTTGAACATTGCTGTTTGATGTTAATGTTGCAACCTATGTTTAATGTCTTGAATTCCATGGCTTCCATTTCCAATGTGATTGCAAAGTGACCCAAACCCAGCTGTAAGCTCTTCTGCAATGCCAATCTTCATTCCCTCTAGGGATATGGCATCTCCTCTACCCCAATCATTATCCTCTCATACTTTTGATCCTCCCCAACAAATGATTCCAAGCTCACCTTACTGTCTTGTCCAATTCCCAGATGAGCTCCTATACGTGTGCGCACTTACATTGCCCCCGGATAAACTTACAGTCCCTCTCAAATCTAGGCCTCCTTTGTGCAAAACCAATGCCAGATTTTCCCCAGTAATCACCCTAATTAACTCAGATTCCTTTTTGTCAATTAGTTCCACTGGAGTTAATCTCTTTAACTTCCTCTCCATCCTGGGTGTTGCTCCCTTTTCAAGAGGGTCTTCCTGGGGGCAGAAAGACCACTCTATTTTAATATTCTATTGGACTTCCTGAAAAGGTGATGGAAGCAGATTTAATAATAACTTACAAAGGGGATTTGATCATATACTTGAAAAGGAATAATTTGTAGTACTGCAGGGAAAGAACAGAGGGACTAATTTAAAAAAAAATTCATTTAGGGGATGTGGGCGTCACTAGTTAGGCCAGCATTTATTGCCCATCCCCAGTTGCCCTTCAGAAGGTGGTGGTGAGTTGCCTTCTTGAACCGCTGCAGTCCTTGCAGTGTAGGAACACCCACTGTGCTGTTAGGGAGGGAGTTCCAGGATGTTGCTCCAGCGACAGTGAAGGAGCGGCAATATATTTCCAAGTCAGGGCGGTGAGTGACTTGGACGGGAACCCCCAGGTGGTGGGGTTCCCAGGCTGCTGCTCTTGTCCTTCTAGATGGTAATGGTTACAGGATTGGAAGGTGCGGTCTAAGGAACCTTGGTGAGTTACTGCAGTGCATCTTATAGATTGTACACATGGCTGCCACTGATCGTCGGTGGTGGAGGGTTTGAATGGTTGTGGAAGGAGGAGCAATCAAGCTTTGTCCTGGTATGATGGTGTCGAGCTTCATGAGTGTTGTTGGAGCTGCACCCATCAAGGCAAGTGGAGAATATTCCATTACACTCTGGACTTGTGCCTTGTAGATGATGGACAGGCTTTGGGGAGTCAGGAGGTGAGTTACTCACCGTAGGATTCCTAGTCTTTGACCTGCCCTGATAGCCACAGTATTAACGTGGCTAGTCCAGTTCAGTTTCTGATCAATGGTAACCTCCAGGATGTTGATTGAGGGGGATTCAGCGATGGTTGTCAAGGGGCGGTGGTTAGATCCTCTCTTGTGGAAATGGTCATTGCCTGACACTTGTATGGCACGAATGTAACTTGCCACTTATCATCCCAAACCTGGATATTGTCCGGGTCTTGCTGCATTTGAACATGGACTGCTTCATTATCTAAGGAGTCACGAATGGTGCTGAACATTGTGCAGTAATCCCCAAACATCCCTACTTCTAAGCTTATGATGGACAGAGGTCATTGATGAAGCAGCTGAGGAACTCCTGCAGTGATGTCTTGGAGTTGAGATGATTAACCTCCAACCACCACAACCATCTTCCTTTGTACCAGGTATGACCATAACCAGCGGAGAGTTTTCCCCCTGATTTCCATTGACTCCAGTTTAACTAGGGCTACATTTCTACATTGCCGGGTAGATGCCAGTTCTGGCATTGCCGGGTAGATGCGGAAAGTTCTGGAGCACAAGTCTTCAGTACTATTGCCAGGATATTGTCAGGGCCCATCGCCTTTGCAGTGTCCAGTGCCTTCAGCTGTTTCTTGATATCACGTGGAGTGAATCGTGTTGGCTGAAGACTGACATCTGTGATGCTGGGGACCTCTGGAGGAGACCGAGATGGATCATCCACTCGGCACGTCTGGCTGAAGATTGTTGCGAATGCCTCAGCCATGTCTTTTACACATATGTGCTGGGCTCCTCCATCATTGAGGATGGGAATATTTGTGGTGCCTCCTTTTCCAGTGAATTGTTTAATTGTCCACCATCATTCTCAGCTGGATGTGGCAGAACTACAGAGCTTAGATCTGATGCGTTCGTTGTGGAATCCCTTAGCTCTGTCTATTACTTGCTGCTTATGCTGTTTGGCAACAAGTAGTCTTGAGTTGTAGCTTCACCAGGTCGACACCTCATTGTTCGGTATGCCTAATGGTGCTCCTGGCATGCTCCCCTACACTCTTCATTGAACCCCTGGCTTGGTGGTAATGGTAGAGTGGGGAATATGCCAGGCCATGAGGCTGCAGATTATGGTTGAATACAATTCTGCTGCTGCTTATGGCCCACTGTGTCTCATGGATGCCCAGTCTTGAGTTGCTAATCTGTTCGAATTCTATCCCAGCCAAGAACTGGCACAGCCATGATCGGCCTGAATGGCCCCTCCTTCACCATTATGAGATTGTATGATTTTTTTACCCTCCCCTTCAAATCATGTTCTCCTTATCTCATGTTGTCTCCCATCTGTCTCTTTATGAGCATCCTCTGCATTTCTTCCACTGTCAGACTTCTCATTTGCCACTCATTAACATCAATGATTGATTGATATTTATTGTCAAATGTACCGAAGTACAGTGAAAAGTATTTTTCTGCAGCCAAGGGAACAGTAGACAAAAGAATAATCGACAGAGTACATTGACATATGGTACATCAACAAATAGTAATTGGAGAGCAGCATAGAACGTCGTGAATAGTGTTCTTACAGGGAATAGATTAGTCCGAGGAGGGTCATTGAGGAGTCTAGTAGCTGTGGGGACGAAGCTGTTCCTATGTCTGGATGTGCGGGTCTTCAGACTTCTGTATCTTCTGCCTGATGGAAGGGTCTGGAAGAGGGCAAAGCCTGGGGGTGAGGGGTCTCTGACAATGCTGTCTGCCTTCCTGAGACAGCGGGAGGTGTAGACAGGATCAATGGGAGGGTGACAAGTTGTGTGGTGCGTTGGGCTGCATTCACAAGACACCCTGTTTCAGCACATTGCCTTTTTGCTCCCTTCTCACCTTCAAAATGATCCTTAAAATTGTACTTTCTCCTCACTTCGCTCCCTCTTTTGCATGTTGCCTCCACCCTGTGAAACATTTTGAGGTCTCAAAGAAGCATGATAAAAATGCAAGTTGTTGGCTTTCACATCAGATCTCCGTTGGTAATAATGGTTTCTTCCTTCAAGTTCCTACTAGATATTCAATAAGCTGGGAATTTATTTAATATTTGCCATTTCAACAATCGAAAATTGCCAAAATTGTGGCTGAGTCAAATCTGGTTCACTTGACTCTCAAAACCTGGCACTTTATTTCAGTGTTTTAATGAGCAAAATTCAAATGTTTGCAAGTGGAAAAGGGCAGAACTTAAAAGGGAGTGCTACATAGTTACTTGAGACAAAGAAAAACAATCCAGAGAAGTTGGCCGAACATATATTTTTGGTGGACGTTCTGGGTGACTGGTCTGTATGGCATACACCACCACCTACTGTTCATTTGATAGTTTTGCAGACATGAGAATACAACAGATCTCATTAATCATTCTTAAAAGGCCTCAAAACTTTAAAATTCTTTAAAAAGGTGAAAGCAGTGTTTTTCAAAAATATCCTCAATTGGCAGGACAAAGTGTTTGAACATTCAGTGACTGTGATTGCCTGTGAATTTGAGTCCTAAGAATTTTGGCTAAGTTTTATACAGGACTTCTAAATGTTCAATCGTTGGAGAATGATATGCAGGGAGCAACTTTCCAACTTTGATTAAGGTCTCGAACTGGAAGGTAACATTGACACAATCTAAGAGCAAAACTGGTCTCCAAGGTGCAGAAATATATGAAATGCAAAGTGACACCACTTGTAGAAACCTCCATTATAAAAGAAATGAAAAGAAACAAATAATCTTCTCACTGCAACAAGGGGCAATACTTGTAGGGGAGAGAAAAGGGCTAAAGGTTCGAGACCATATGACCCTTGGGTCATCAAGACTAGAAACGCTAGCTCTTTTCTCTCCATACAGATGCTGCCAGACCTGCTGAGATTTTCCAGCATTTTCTCTTTGGTTTCAGATTCCAGCATCCACAGTAATTTGCTTTTATTAAGGGACATTCCTTGGTTTGTACGTTTAAGGGGCTGAACATTTGAGCAATTATCAGTTGATCAAAGACAAGAGAGTGAAAATTGAGTTTTTTGAGTTCACTAACATGGTGGAGAGTGCCTCTAGATGTTATCCATGTGGATTTCCAGAAGACATTTTCCAAGACTCAAAATCCGAATGACCTATTCCTGTTGCTATGTGCTTAAGGAAAAGATTCCGGAAACTTTCAACTTCAATGCACAAATATGCTTTGTCATACTTTCAAGGATTTTCCTCAAGAATGGGTGAGTAGTTAGCCAGGGAGCAAGTTGTTTTAATAAAAATACTTTGGACTTCAACAGATTTCTGGATTAATACTCATTTAACTATTTTCTCAGACTATCTTCAAAGGAGAGTGCATTTGTCATCCATCCCTAATTGTCCTTGGTGGTGAGCTGACTTCTTGAACCGCTGCAGTCCATGTGGTGTAAGGACACCTGCAATGCTGTTCGGGAGGGAGTCCCAGGATTTTGGCCAAGCGATAGTGAAGGAACGACAATATATTTCCAAGTCAGGATGGTGAGTGGCTTGGAGGGGAAATCTCAGGTGGTGGCATTTCCAGGTACCTGCTGACCTTGACTGTGTCCTTCTAGGTGGTAGAGGTCATGGATTTGAGAGATGCTTGGTGAGTTGCTGCAGTGCATCTTGTAGATGGTACATACTGGTACCACTGCGTGTCGGTGATGGAAGGAGTGAATGTTTAAGGTTCTGGATGGGGTGCTATTCAAGCAGGCTAGCTCTCTTACTCAAACTATTTCAATAGAGAAAAACTAGAAACAAACAAAAATAGTCACCAGGAAATCAAATAGGAAATCAGAAGAAACTACTTTACCCAGTGAGTGGTAAGAATGTGAAAATTGTTATCACATGGAGTAGCTGAGATGACTATGAAAGATGCATTTAAGGGGAAACTGGATAAATATATGAGGAAGAAGGGAATACAGGGTTATGTTGATGGAGTTAAAGAGGAAAGATGGGACAAGACCATTTTTCAAATGTTACTTTTAAAATTAATTTGCAGGATATGGGTGTCACCAGCTTGGCGAGCATTTATTGTTCATTACTAGTTGCCCTGGAGAAGGTGGTGGTGAGATACCTTCTTCAACTGCTGCAGTCCCTAAGGTGTATGTGCACCCCCAGTGCTGTTAGAGAGGGAGTTCCAGGATTTTGACCCAGCGACAGTAAAGGAACTGTGATATATTTCCAAGTCAGGATGGTGAGAACCTCCAGGTGGTGGGGTTCCCAGGTATCTGCTGCTCTTGTCCTAGATGGTAGTGGTCATGGGTTTGGAAGGTGCTGCCTAGCTGAGTTAGTTTCTTGGTGAGTTCCTGCAGTGCATCTTGTAGATGGTACACACGGCTGCCACTGTTCGTCGGTGATGGAGGGATTGAATGTTTGTGGAAGGGGGAGCAATCAACGGGGCTGCTTTGTCCTGGATGGTGTCGAGCTTCTTGAGTGTTGTTGGATCTGCACTCAACCAGGAAGGTGGAGAGTTATACTCCTGACTTGTGCCTTGTGTCCTGACTTGTGGTGGACATGCTTTAGGAAGTTCGAAGGGGAGTTACTCACTGCAGGATTCCTAGCCTTTGACCTGCTCAGGTAGCCACATTATTTAGATGGCTAGTCCAGTCCAGTTTCTGGTCAATGGTAACCGCAAGATGTTGATTGTGGGGGATTCAGTGATGGTAATGCCATTGAATGTCAAGGCGCGATTGGTAGATCCTTTCTTATACAAGATGGCTGTTGCCTGGCACTTATGTGGCACAAATGTTATTTGCCACTTGTCAGCCAAAGCCTGGATATTGTCCAGGTCTTGCTGCATTTGGACATAGACTGCTTTATTGATTGAGGAGTCGTGAATGGTGCTGAACATTGTGCCGTCATCTGCAAACATCCCCACTTCTGCCCTTATGATGGAAGGGTGCTCGTTGATGAAGCAGCTGAAGATGGTTGGGCCTAGGAAACTACCCTGAGGAAATCCTGCAGTGATGATCTGGAGCTGAGATGATTGATCTCCAACCACCACAAGCATCTTCCTTTGTGCCAGGTATGACTCCAACCGATGGAGAATATTCCCCGGTTCCCATTGACTCGTTTAGCTCGGGCTGCTTGATGCCATACTCAGTCAAATGCTGCCTTGATGTCAAGGGCAGTCACTCCTCACCTCTGGCATTCAGCTCTTTGTCCATGTTTGAACCAAGGCTGTAATGAGGTCAGGAGCTGAGTGACCCTTGCAGAATCAAACTGAGCTTCAGTGAGAAGGTTCTAGCTGAGCAAGTGCCGTTTTGATAGCACGGTTGATGACTCCTTCCATCACTTTATTCATTATCAAGACTAGACTGATGGGCAGTAATTGGCTCGGTTTGATTTGTCCTGTTTCAGGACATACCTCGGCAATTTTCCACATTGCTGGGTAGATGCCAGTTTTGTAGCTGTACTAGGGGCATGGCAAGTTCTAGAGCACAAGTCTTCAGTATTTTGCAGTATCCAGTTTCTTGATATTATGGAGAGTGAATCATTTTGGCTGAACACTGACATCTGTGATGAGGGGGACTTCCAGAGGAAACCAAGATGGATCATCCACTAGGCACCTCTGGCCGAAGGTTGTGCTGGGCTCCTCTATCTTTGAGGATTGGAAATATTTGTGGAGCCTCCTCCTCCAGTGAGTTGTTTAATTGTCCATTCACAGCTGGATGTGGCAGGACTGTGGAGCCACATGGATGCCCAGTCTCAAGTTGCTAGATCTGTTTGAAGTTATCCCACTTAGCATATTTGCAGTGCCACACAACACGATGGAGGAGTCCCTTACTGCGGAATATTTTCTTCACAAGGACTGTGCAGTAGTTACTCCTACTGATATTGTCATGGACTGTCACCTGTTGGTTCCTACCTGCCTCAGCCCCAGTCTCACAGCCATGTCCTTTAGGACCTTGCCAGCTCGGTCTGTGGTGGTACTACTAAGCCACTTTTGGTGATGGTCAATGAAGCCCCCCACCCAGAGAAAATTATGCACCCTTGCCATCCTCAGTGCTTCTTTCAAGCGGCAACTCTCTCCCGACTGTGTACCAGGAATTGCGGTCTGGGTCATTATCTGTAAGGTATGATAGCGTAAGTATGACTTTGTTGCTTGACTGGTCTGGTTTTGAAACCGGGACTCTGGATTACTAATCCAGTAATAATACCACTGCTCTACCCCCTCCCTTGTATGACTGAACAGCCTTTCAAATACACAGATCATTTCTATTATCAGAGTCAAGATCTGGAAATTTATTACACGCTTCTCTAATTGATGAAAAGGTTTCGTGTAAATTTAAGACTGACAACACTTGTGTTTATCACTTGCTCTTTTACATAATGCTTCCTGAGGTCAAATGGTTAAAACACACTAAATAAAATTTGTGATTTTTCTGAAAACAGTATAACATAACAAAATCTATCAGGTAAGTATCAGAATCACTCATTTGAATTATTGCTTTCAGACTCATTGTGTGCTCATTGATTGCGTATGGTTCCACGAAAAAGGGTGAACTGAATTCTTCTGATGGTTCAGGGTGTAAATTCGTCCATTCTCATGGCAATGAGCCATGCCAACCAGTCAGTATGATTTGATCTCAGACGAGGCGGTAGCAGATGGGCCAATATTAGCCTCATAAACAGGGGCTACGATGAGAAAATGGAACCAGAATCCCTATTACCCGCTGCAATTAGATTTGATTATTTTCTCCAAATTAACTAACCTTTTCCAAGACAATGGTGCAAGCTTTGGCAGTCACACAAAACAATCAATAGCAAATTGACAGTCCGTTTTGCAGCTCTCTTCCGTTGAAGGCAATATAAAAAATCAGAAGGGTGTAAAATGGGTGCAATTCATAATCAGCTGTTTCTTGCTTCAGCTCAAGGCTAATTTCACCCCGAACTGGCTTCAAATGCTCTGAGCATGAGGGGAGGGGCAATAATTCATATTGCTCTTGTTGCAGATCACTATCTAATACGTGCAGTTTAAAATCCCTTTTCTGGAATGCTTGGGACCGAGTGAGTATCGGATTTCAGAATTTTTTGTATTTCGGAATCTACTGCGCGTGTGCGCGTTGGGAGCTGCACATTCTATGAGCGGAACATTTGGAACTACGCATGTGCGGTGCGTGCTGGGAACTGCACATTCTGTGAGCGGAACGTTGGGAACTGCGCATGTGCGGTGCGCATTGGGAACTGAGCCTGTGTGGCACATGTTGGGAACTGCGAATCGCCCAGGAGCCTTGTGGGATTTCCCACTCATAACGAAATGTTGATGCTCGAAAGAAAGTACGGATTTTGGAATTTTTTGGGTTTCGGATAAGGGATGCTCAAACTGTAGAGTAGAATTAGGATTGCCCTCCATGATCAACTGGTTTATCACCATACTCAATGAAGGCTAGCGATTGGGTGAAATAGTGAAGGGATGCAAGATGTTGGAGGGTTAATTGTCTAATGATCCACCTTTCTGAAACTAGAAAACGCAATCTGCAGCCCAACCAGGATTGGCACCTTCAGAATGGAGTGAAGAAAACAGTCAAAGAAAAACAAGGAAAAAGGAAAGTATTCAAGGACATCCCTTAAGCAGCATTGGACTTGCACTTTACTGTGCTAGTATAAAGGCTACATTTAACACAAAACTGTGATTTTCTCCTCCCATCTTTCCATTCTATAAATTACTACCTTCAGTGGTAACTCCTGTCTTCTCAAGTACAAATTCTAAGGGTGGCACGGTGCACAGTGGTTAGCACAGTTGCTTCATAGTTCCAGGGTCACTGTCTGTGCAGAGTCTGCACGTTCTCCCTGTGTCTGCGAGGGTTTCCTGCGGGTGCTCCGGTTTCCTCCTACAGTCCAAAGATGTGCGGGTTAGGTGAATTGGCCTTGCTAAATTGCCCTTAGTGTCCACAAAAGGTTGGGTAGGGTTGCTGGGTAGGGTGCTCTTTCCAAGGGCCGATGGGCCGAATGGCCTCCTTCTGCACTGTAAATTCTATGACCTTATATGATTCTAAATTATAGATGTTGAGTCATTTTTAAAAAAAAACTCATCTTATTTACGAAGGCCACTATCACACAATCCATTTTTGCCAAGACACACTAACTTGTGAATACCTACATTTGAAATATGAAAACCCCCTCTACAGCATGTAGGCTAACACCTTTGAATTTGAGAGCAAATGTTCTTCACAGCTTTCAAGCCACCCACAATCATTCTGACATGTCACACCCACCAAACAACCTCTTGATATCTTTTTATACAGATTTTGAACGTGGTGTAAAGTAAGGCAATGATGAATTTCACTGCATTCTTGGAATAAGTGGCTGTTGTTTTCACACTGAAGCTCTTCCCAAGTACAAATCACGTTACAGTGATGCCACAGATTCTTGCATTCCCAGTTGGCTGCCACCAAAGGCCATTAGTGCACTTGATGAATACTGTGTGGTGTTGCAGTGTGAATGAGGCAAGGCGGAGGATATAATAAGTTCTTCACTAGAAAAGTCGCAGATCATTTTAGGGTACCCTTTTATAGCTGTTTCAGCTGCAGGCTTCAGTGAGCGACTGACCTCGGGCTGAAAGTAACCATTTTCACAAAGAATTGTGCAGGATTTTGAAATTAAGATGTATAAATAATTGGAAATCATATCTCGTGGAACAAGTTATAGCTTGTTGAAGCTATTCTGGTCCTAGAAAAACAGCAGTTTGGAGCTGAACACTGGTAGAGTCTTGTGATCTGCAGTTCCCCTGACTTATTCTTTCCGTTTGAACACCAGTGCTGTTACAGAACTTCCAACCTTTCCTCCGAACTGGAATTTAGGTGTTGGTAACTCCTGCAGCATCTCAAATCCTGTAATTAAACAAATAAAAAGAGCACATTACAGTATTGCACATAGCAACTACAGTATCTCTGGAAAGTTAATTGGGCACCATGAAACATACTTACCTAATACAGAGCTCATTAAATCTATTAAAAGGGGTCCTTAAACATAGGAGTAGAGGCCAGGAGTGGTCTGGCCCAAGCTTGATAGAAGTTATTGGCATTCCACATTGTTAAACAGTTACTGTACGGGAGTCCGTCTAATTTGGTGCAACAGGTGTGCAGCATTTTTATTTCTCAGCACTACTGCTGAGGGAGACAAATCCATTTACTAGACTGAAGGTATCTGAGGGAAGCGACAGAAACCTACTGCCTTTCATTGCTCTCCTTCAGTCATTACCCGAGAAAGGACAAAGATAATGCCATGGAAGGTCGCACTCATGAGGAACTGTTTTTTAGCACATGGGGAGAACCACAGAAAAGTTACCACACAGAAAGAGGCCATTCAGCCCATCGTATCTGCACTGGCCAGAAAAAAAAGAGGGGGAAAAAACTGTAATCCCACTTTCCAGCACCAGCCTCGCAGGTTACAGGGCTTCAGGTGGAGATCCACGTACCTTTGAAATGAGTTGAGTGTTTCAGCCTCAACCATCCATTCAGGCAGTGAATTTGAGACACCCACCACCCAGCAATCAAACTGAGTGATGGAAAAAGTAAAAGGAGAAGTGTAAATCAAAGATTTAATAATACTAATAATAATCTTTATTGTCACAAGTAGGCTTACATTAACACCACAATGAAGTTACTGTGAAAAGCCCCTAGTCGCCACATTCCAACGCCTATTCGGGTACACAGAGGGAGAATTCAGAATGTCCAATTCACCTAACAGCACGTCTTTCGGGACTTGTAGTAGGAAACTGGAGCACCCGGAGGAAATCCACGCAGACATGTGCAGACTCCATACAAACAGTGTCCCAGGCCAGGAATCGAACCCGAGACCCTGGAGCTGTGAAGCAACAGTGCTAACCACTATGCAACCATGCACATTTCTTCAATTGTCAGATATTGACCGACTTTGATTCCAGTGTCTATTTCAAACATGTTTCAGCCAGCCAGGAGTAATCCAACGAGGCACAGCTTCACCTACTGGACAGAAATGATGCACAGCAAAAAATAAAAATGCCAGAATGCTAAAATATGGTTTTGAAGTTACCCTTCCCGACTTAACACATGTTCAGTCTCAGGCTTAAAGACAATAAAGTTGGTCCTTTAAAACACCAGTAAAATTATGATAGAAATAAAATACCTTCACTGAAGTGACTGACTAGTTCCTCTTTGGTCCAGTTACAACATGTTATAAGGAACAGGCCTCCATCCTTCAGAACACTGTGCAAGGCCTGCCGATACGAACTCCGATTCTCAGCTGGTTGATCAGGACTCAAGCTGATGGCATCAAAGGTTCCCTTGTCTATGCAAATGTCATACTGAGAAAGGTTAGGAAATGAATGCAAAAAGTCTGCCACCTAAAAATAAAACAAAACCATGTTAAGAATAAAATTTGAATGTTTCCAATGCTCCAGTTTATTGGCACAGACGGATCTGGTGGTGGATGCAGGGGGAGGGGTGGGTGGAAGTTTTCCTTTCATGTTATTGTGGTCACATTTCTTCCACTCAGCAATAATCACTTAGCTAAAACCATAATTATTACTACTATCCATCAGCTCATCTTTGTGGCCGTCTCGAATGGTTGGTCATTTTGGCAAAACAGAGCCATTACAATGAACTCTGATGAATATTTGGCACAATCCGTTCTGAAAAGTAGGACAGTTTACAATGATGATTAAAAGGAGCAATGTAATTGTGGGCTAACGTTAAAAGCTCACTACCTACTGGTAGCAAGAAATGACTGATGTGTAAAATGTGAGCAGGGCAACAATTCATTATTGCTACATTCATCCGGATTGTGAATAAACAATTTTCGGTGCCTTAAATTATCCTATTATTTGCAGCACTTCGTCACGAGGGGGTGCTGATAGAGAATCAATGTCAGTACAGTTAAAACAATTGGTTGGTGCCACAGTTTGAGCAGCATGCCTGAGAAATGCTTAAAATTCCAAAACAGACAAAGGACTTGCAGAGATTAAAAATAAACTTGGCATCAGAATACACCTCCTTCATTTGCTATGTTACCAGCAATTAACTTCTGAGCAATTACTCTGTATAATTTATGAGCCAATTACACCCAAAGATCTATTTTAATTGCATTAACTCTACATTCCAGCTAACCAGCTAATCCTTCCATTTAGGAATTTACACGTTGACTCCCAGTTTCTCTGAATACTTGAGAGCATATTGTCCACATTCCTTTCCCACACGACTGACACTTGATTACCCACAGAACTAATACATGAGGAACACAATGGATTATGAATCCATACTTAAAGCTGTCTACATTGCAGCGGCTGTCTTCCCTGGGCTCCCCTTAACCTATCTCTCTTTGCTGGCTATCCTCAAAACTGTTGTAGGGATCTATTGATCTATTCTTCTAGGGATCAATCGCCCAGCGGTGATGGTACTTAACCTGGCAATCCAGAAGTTATCAGTTCATATGTCACCCATGTGAGACTAAATTCAATAAATCGTGAGCTAACACCAGAAAATTGCCATGGAGTTTGCCAGATTGTCATAAAGACTCAACTCATTCACTAACGTCTTCATTGAAGGGAATCTGTTCTCTCCTGCTCAGTCTCATCTATGTAAGACTCCAGTCCCACATTATGTGGCTGACTTTTGATGCTCTTATGACAACCAGGGTGGAAATTAATGCTGTCTTGCCAGCGTTATCCATGTGACAAGAACACATTTTAAAAATTGTCCTAAATTCCTTCGCTTTCTTTAACAACTGGCCATTCTTAAAATTTTCTTTGTTCTCCAAAGTCCTGGTCTGCCTTGCAACTACATTCCTGCTTCTCTCACCATTCCTTATTCAAATCGATCTAATCTATCTCTGGCCCATCCACAGAACGGATGCCATACTGATCAAAGTCACAAATGAATTCTTGTGCGTTTGTGACTGTGGCTGCTCTTTCTCTCTCTTTCCATCCTTCTCCATTTCTCTGTTATCTCCAAGATTAGTGATCACTTAATCTTACTGCAATGACTTCTCTGCTATCCAGTTCTGGGGCACTGCCCTCTCCTGGTGTTGCTGTTTTTTTTAAAATGCATTACTGGGATGTGGGCACCCACAAAGCCAACATTTATTGCCCAATTGCTAATTCCTTGAACTGAGGGCATTTTAGTAGTCAACCAGGTTGCTTTGCGGTTGGAGGCACATGTAGGTCAGACCAGGTAATAACAGCAGATTACCTTCCCTAAAGGATATCAGTGACCCAGAAAATGTTTTTACAATAATCAAAGGTTTCATGGTCATCATTAGACTTTTAATTCTTGATTTTCACTGAATTAAAATTTACCATCTGCCGTCATGGGATTCAAGCCCGGGACCCCAGAGTGTTACCCTGGGTCTCTGGATTACTAATCTAGTGACAATACCACTGTACCACCACGTCCACCTTATAAAACTTAAGAACGAGAAGGTTTACAATAAAACCACAGACAACTCAGTGGTTAAAGGCAGTAGACAAATGGATCATCCAGACCAAGATGTTCAAGGTCACACAAAGAAAGAGCACTTTGACAAGTGAGATGCTACATTATTGGAACCATAACTCCAGTCATTAGTTAAGTCGCTGTCTTCAATGAGTGAGGGATGGAAGGTGGAGTAGTAGCAGGGAGGCAAGTTATCTTCAATTCACAGTTTTGGAGAAATCAAAAATTCACAAGGGAAGTTTAAAAAAAAGTCCTCGGTAGCCATGTGGCACAGCACATCCATGAATTAACAAGCTACACCAGAGGCAGTAAAATGCAGATTTGGGTCAGTGTTTTCAAACGAGGCAAATTGCCAACCTCATCCAAGTCACATAAAAAAAGGCTGAGTGCAACTGGCACTGTTCTCCTCCGAGAGGATAGTTATTCGAGAAGTCAACGCAGAAATATTACCACCTCCCCTCTGCCAGTCAGAGACTGATATTGGCAGAGAGCTGGAGAAAGTCGCTTGTCGGCTTGGGAATGCTATAGGGTTCTTGTCAGAGCCAAATAAATAATTAAATAATTTGAGAGAGCAATGTTAAGAAAGATGCATTTACTGTGTAACATTTGATAATCGTTTGACAGCAAAGGAAATGCTTGCTAAAATCCATACCTGTAATTTCAAAGACATCACCTCTTCTTTTTCAGCAATAGCTTTAGCAAGTTCCACAGCAGTAGAAGAATTATCAATTCCAGTCAAGTTTGTAAATCCAGATTTTGCCTTTAATTAAAACAAAATTGGGATAAAATATAAAATGGTCTGCTTTTAGCGGTCTTCAATCTTTAAGATACCTGATATCAGGAAATTTTCAGGCTTGAGAATTGTCCTTCTATTCTCATTTTTGAAACTGAAAATCTCAAGTGATGTACTGAAAGTCTGGCACTGCTGTAAATTGATTTGTACTTTGCAGTGAGGTGAAATTTGCAGCTTCCATTTGGTGCTATGTTTAACCAATTTGACTGCAATAGGAAGAGGAGTGCGAAATCTACTGCAGGATGCAGGGTCACACCATAGGAACCATAGAAAAGTTACAGCACAGGAGGAAGCCTTTCGGCCCATCTTGTCCATGTCAGCAACTTCAATTTGAGATAATATTGAGTACAACTTCAGTATCGTGTCAAACTTTGTTTCTTCTCTTGGACCTTCTGAGAACTTTCCAAATTTGTTTTGAAGTTTTAAGTACGAAGGGAGTCCACAGGTACCTCCCTACATTCTCAATTTGACACACTTGCTCTGCCCGTGCATGTGATCACTTACAGGAGAGCTGTGTCCTGGATCCGACAGTTCCAAATACAGCTGGACAGCAAGCCAGGGATGGAGGAAAATGCATGTGGAAATTGGTATTCACTATGCGATGCCTTTTTAAGGAAACAATTTACATTTCCATAGCATTCATTAGATACAAAGATGTCTCAGAGCACTTTGCAGGGTGGTAGGATAGCAAACAGACTTCAACTGGGCATTGGGAGAAAAATAGCTTAGGAGGGACAAAATCACAGCCAACGAGGATGGTTCTAAGAGGGTAACAAAGCAGAAATCCTGGGGAAGGAGGCTCAAATGGTTAAGGACAAGGCAGCTGAAAGAATGGCCACCGACAGTGAAGCAGGGAACAAAGAAGAAGCCTAGTGCAAGAGGACCTGAAGGTATAAAGTCAAAGCTATGAGAATCTGCCAAGGCTATGGGTATTGGAAATGTAGCGGGAGTGTGGGTAGAGAGTAAATTTAAGTTACGATGAATTATATTTTACTCTAGTGTTATGAAATACACTTACGAGTTCAATCAAAAAAACACCATTTCCTGTCCCAATATCCAACAGGGCCACATCCTTGGGGATATTTTGCATCTCCAACCAAGTTATTATACGATCCATGCTTTCTTCACCAAACCTAGAGGACAACAGGGTTTGTAACTGTTAACTAACAATTATCTCTGAGAAATTACTTCAGTATTTATTGCCATAGATTGATCAATAAAAAGCCAATCAGACATGGGTGAACAAATAAGCAGTAAGCCATATACCCGAGGGATCTGGAAAATAATATTGGTGGGCCATGTGAGATTATAAATAATTAAATTGCATTTATTGTTCACAGGCTTTGCAGCTTCTTTCCAAAACATAAATACATTTGAAGGTAAGAGGCCCTAATTTAGAATGTCAATGAAAACAAGTTTTTTGCAAATTAATTTATAAAACTCTTGCTTTTTCCTCCCATCCCTCGTCTCCTACCATGGAGAGACCTAGATAAAGTTATAAAGACACTAATGGCTCTCTGAGTCTTTACCTGGAGAGTCCATTTCTCATTGATGAACTGAGAGATAGGGCAACAAGCCGATTCTTACCCTCACACAAACACACTGGGCAGATTTTTCAAAGCAGGCTCAGGAACGTGACATCAGGATAAATTCTGGGTTCCTAAACACCCCCTGCCTCAACAGTGTCGCTCTCACTACACTATTTTAAAATTCAAATGCTGTAACTAGGCAGGAAGTGACCTCGGCTCCCAGTTAATGATGTCCAGGAAGCTGGAGCTGCCTTCCTGACACCAGTGGCAAATGCGGACAGCAGCCATGTTGGGCTTGCCGCTGCTTTGCCAGATAGAGTGGCAGCTGGTCAAAAGGCCAGGTGCTGGAACACGGAGGAGGATGGCCATGTAAATAAAGATAAGATACAGCACTCGACCAGCGCGTTGGCCCCATCAATTTTAATTGAACAAATTCAAATCAACTTTTTGATGTTTCCACAATGAGTCTGACAGCTGGACACTAATGTGCACCACACTGTTCGGGTTTGCGAAAATAAATATTGGAAATCGCACTTCAGAGGTTCATAAGATATAGGAGCAGAATTAGGACTTTTGGTCCATCGAGTCTGCTCCGCCATTCGATCATGGCAGATTCCATCCTGGCCTTAACTCCACCATCCTGCCCGTTCTCCATAACCCTTCAACCCATTACCAATTAAAAATCTAAAATCCTCCTTAAATTTACTCACTGTGCCAGCATCCACCGCACTCTGGGGTAGCGAATTCCACAGATTCACAACCCTTTGGGAGAAGTAGTTTCTCTTCAACTCTATTTTAAATTTGCTACCTCTTATCCTGAGACTGTGACCTCTCTTTCTAGAATGCCCCACAAGAGGAAGCATCCGCTCCACGTCTACTTTATCTATACCGTTTATCATCATGTATGCCTCAATTTGATCGCCCCTCATTTTTCTCACCGAACAAGCTCCTTAAGGAGTTTAATGGACTGCCAGTGAATGGGTTTCCCGTTCTCTCTCTTTGAAAATTCCAAACTGTGCCGGAGGCTTTGGGATCCTGAGATGACCTCCGGGACCACAATTTGGAAAATGCGCCAACATCGGGTCCCGGCCACTGGGCATTTGAACATCCGGTCTGTTTTCCAGCTGGTTTGATCAAGTAGTAATGAAGAGCATGAAACCAGTTCAAATCTCCCCCTCCACAGTCCACAGATTCAGAGAATAATTGTAGTGCCTGTGTTATCAGAGAGCAGCAGATTCTGCACAAACTGTGATCTGCTTCAGGGAACCTTTTGTGAAAATTCATATCTTAATATGAAGATATAAAAAGACACTATGCATAAAAAGACACTATTGCGTTCACTGAAACGTTCAAAGTGAACACTCATCCACTCGGTTGTGACCATAAAGGTTAGTCAAGGATAGAATATTATTGAAGTAAGACCAGTTTAATGGATTTGTGATAACAGCCTTTCACTGTACTGTATTGTTTGTATGTGTGATTATTGTGAAGTTTAATTGTCAGGTTTTCTAACATATACATGTTGCCGCTCTCGCTAGCGGGTAGAGTGCAGTCAGTCAAAATGGTGGTCCTCCCGAGGTTTCTCTTTGTGTTCCAGTGCCTTCCAATGGTGATCACCAAGGCCTTTTTTAAGAGGGTAGGCAGGAGCATTATGGGGTTTGTGTGGGCGAATAAGGCCCCGAGGGTAAGGAGGGGGTTTCTGGAGTGCAGTAGGGACAGAGGGGGGTTGGCGTTGCCGAATCTGGGAGGCTACTACTGGGCAGCCAATGCGGCGATGATCCGTAAGTGGGTGATGGAGGGAGAGGGGAGGCATGGAAGAGGTTGGAGATGGCGTCCTGCAAAGGAACGAGCCTGGGGGCGCTGGTGAGGGCACCGCTGCCGCTCTCGCCGACAAGGTACACCACGAGTCCGGTGGTGGCGGCAACGCTAAAGATCTGGGGCCAGTGGAGACGGCACAGGGGTGCAATGGGAGCCTCGGTGTGGTCCCCGATCAGGGGTAACCATCGGTTTGTCCAAGGGAGGATGGACGGGGGGGGGGGGGTTTCAGAGCTGGTATCGGGCAAGGATTAGAAGAATGGGGGACCTGTTCATTGATGGGACGTTTGCGAGCCTAGGGCACTGGAGGAGAAGTTTGGGCTACCCCCGGGAAATGTTTTCAGGTACATGCAAGTGAGGGCGTTTGTGAGGCGACAGGTGAGGGAATTCCCGTTGCTCCCAGCACAGGAGATTCAAGATAGGGTGATTTCGGGTGTATGGGTCGGAGAGGGCAAGGTGTCGGCGATATACCAGGAGATGAAAGAAGAGGGGGAGGCTTTGGTAGAGGAGCTGAAGGGTAAATGGGAGGAGGAATTGAGGGAGGAGATTGAGGAGGGGCTATGGGCTGATGACCTAAGTAGGGTTAATTCCTCTTCTTCGTGTGCCAGGCTTAGCCTGATACAATTTAAGGTGGTTCATAGAGCGCATATTACCGGGGCGAGGCTGAGTGGGTTCTTTGGGGTGGAGGACAGATGTGGGAGATGCTCAGGAAGTCCGGTGAACCATGTCCATATGTTTTGGTCATGCCCGGCACTGGAGGGGTTCTGGAGGGGAGTGGCGGGAACAGTATCTAAGGTGGTTAAAGTCCGGGTCAAGCCAAGCTGGGGACTAGCACTATTTGGAGTAGTGGACGAGCCGGGAGTGCAGGAGGCGAAAGAGGCCGGCATTCTGGCCTTTGCGTCCCTCGTAGCCCGGCAAAGGATCTTGCTAATGTGAAAGGAGGCGAAGCCCCCCCAGCGTGGAGGCCTGGATAAATGATATGGCAGGGTTTATCAAGTTGGAGAGGATAAAGTTTGCCTTGAGAGGGTCTGCGCAGAGGTTCTACAGGCGGTGGCAACAGTTCCTAGACTATCTCGCGGAGCGTTAGATGAAGGTCAGTCAGCAGCAGCAGCAACCCAGGGGGGGATATCTTTCGTTGGGGGGGGGGGTTATTTGGGGGCATTCGAGCAAGAAAATACATGAATGAGCCGGAAAACTGACATGTGCGGGAGGAATCCAATGTACAAAGCTCTGTATCATATCGATTTACCATGTTCATGTCTTGCTATGTAAGCTTTCGTTCTTTTTGTTACGGGGGTGGGGGGGAGCTTGTTTGTAAGGGTGAAAAATTTTGTTAAAATTCTTAATAAATATATTTTTTTTAAAAAAAGTTTTTCTAACATATTTTCCTCTTGAGGGCAGCAGGGAAGTAATGTTTTTTGTCTCTGTAATGCCGATGGAATCATAATAATGGCTGCAGATAAAATAATCATTGATCAGTTCTACTATTTTATTATTGTTTCAAAATATAATTTACATTACTGAAAGAATATGGCATTTAGAAGAGCATCATTCTCAAGACAGTTCCAAGTTTTAAAAGAAAGTATTTTTGAAATATTCTCAGCAGTGACCCTTGGAAACCGACACTGTGGCCTGGAACGCACTGCCAAGTGAGGTGGTTGAGGCAGACATGTTAGCGACCATTAAGACTTATCTGGATAGGCACTCGAACAGATGGGCTATAGAAGGATACAGACGGTTGGTCTAGATAGGACTTGTGATAGGCGCCGGCTTGGAGGGCCGAAGGGCCTGTTCCTGTGCTGTATTGTTCTTTGGTCACTACTTTGGTCATGGGACTCTGAGCTTTTTCAACAACTACCTGTTTACTAAGTATATATTATTGTCACAGCTATGGTTTTGCACGGTTTTAAAGTATCTTTTTTTTCTCATTTTGAAGATATCCTTTCCCTTGAATTAAATAGATGGCAGGGTGGGGGACAGATATACAAGATACCGCCATTGATACTTATCAAAGGGTTAACAACCTTTAAGTTTTGCTCCTTACCAAATTTCACCAATATCGCCTGAGTTGTAAAAGGACTGCAGCTCCCTTTCGTACGCATGATCCCAACTACAAGATACAGTAAAAAAAAAGACATTTCAAATTAAACCCAAATCTTCACTTGCAAAAGACTGGTGTGAGGCAGAAGAGCAGAATAAGAATCATAGAATCCCTACAGTGTACATGGAGATAATTTGGCCCATCAGGTCTGCACCGAACCTCTGAAAAAGCACCCTACTTAGGCCCATCCCCCGTCCCCTGTCCCCGTCCCCCCTGTCCCATCTGTGTAACTCCATCCAACCCGCACATCTTTCGGACACGAAGGGCCAATCCACCCAAACGGTACATGGACTGTGGGAAGAAACCAGAGCACCCAGAGGAAACCCACGCAGACACAGTGAGAACATACAAACTCCACACAGACAGGTCACCTGAGGTCGGAATGGAACCCGGGTCCCTGGCACTGTGAGAAAGCAGTGCTAACCACTGTGCCACCCCGAAAGAACTATGTTATGGCGCAGATAGTTTTGAAGAGCCAACAATTGTTTCCATCAATGGTATCACCCAGATTGTTGTAATAGAAGCGTGTATGTGCAGTAGATTAAAAATTGTGCTGAAACTCAGTTGTGTCACTCCATTGCACAGATACTAAAACAGACCAGCCACCATAACAATTCTGCATGTTGCAAGGATGTGGAATTTCTTATAAAGTAGCCAATAAAAAACTTTGTATTTACTAGGAATGTTAGCACTGGGGTAATGTTACTGGGCGGTAATCCAGAGACCTAGACTAATGCTCCAGAGGCTTGTGTGCAAATCCCATAATGACAGTTGACAGAATTTAAATTCAACAAATTAAATAAATCTAGTCTCAGTAATGATGACCATAAGACAACTGGATTGTATGATTCAGCCGGCTCCTTAGACAGCATCTTCCATACCCACGACCACTACCAGCTAGAAGGACAAGGGCAGCAGATACTAGGGAACAAAACCACCTTGAAGTTCTCCTCTACACCACTCATCATCCTAACTTGGAAATAGATTGTCGTTCCTTCACTGTCGCTGGAATTCCCTTCCTAACAGCACTGTGGCTGTACTTACACCACACTGAGTGCAGCGGTACAAATAGGCAGCTCACCACCACACTCTCAAAGGCAATTAGGGATGGGCAATAAATGCTGGCTTAGCCAGCGATGCTCATATCCCATAAATAAATTGAAAAAACGGTGTACTTTAGGGGAGTAAATCTGCTGTCCTTGTCCAGTATGGCCTATATGTAACAACAAACTTACAGCAATGTGACTGACTCTTACGTGCACTCTTGAAATGGCCTAGCAATCTATCCATTTGTATTAAACCCCTACAGAAAGGTGAAAGAATAATAAAATCGCATGGACCACCCGGCATCAACCTAGGCACCAGACATGACAAAGGACACTCTGCTGAGTCAACCCTGCAAACCTCACTATCATTCGGGGATTTGTATCAAAATACACGAGGCAGTTTGCTCTAGTCATACTCACTGACTTATACCTGTCAGTCAATATTCCAGACTTCTTCATCACCATCCCTCTGGGATATGTTCTATCCCACGGACAGAACAGACTCACCAGGGATGGTGGCACAGGGATGTACAATTGAAAGGGAGTTGCCCTGGGAGTCCTCAACATTGATTAATAAGGGGATCAGTGGTTATGGAGAGAAGGCAGGAGAATGGGGATGAGAAAAATATCAGCCATGATTGAATGGCAGAGCAGACTCAGTGGGCCGAGTGACTCCCATGTCTTATGGTCACCCGCGCCAGTACACCTCGATTTTAAACAACACATAGAAGAAGGGCTGAAGATAGAAAGGGCACACAATGCATTTTGTGTGGGGACTTCAAAGTCCATCACCGTCCCCTCAATTCTCAGGATAGCAGAGGCTCAGCCTCCACCAGTAACGGAGTTGACAGGCAGGCCCAATGCCATTGCACACTCTAATGAATGTTGATTGGCAGAAGGCAGGACTTCGGCCTGTCACCAAGAAGAAGTCCTGCCTTGGAGAGATGTTGGCCAATCAGATTAGTGGGGGGCGCCCAGGTCATTCCAAGATCACCGTTGCAGTGGTCAGAAGAGGCATTGCAGCTAGCTGCCTGGAACGAAGTGCCAGGAACTGAAGGAAATGGTAACCCCGCCCCCACGATATTGATGATGGGGGACTCAGGAGTGGTAATGTCAAGGAGAGATCAAATCTCTCCTGATGGAGAAGGTCACTTTCTACCACTTATGTAACAAATATGTGACTTGGCATTTATCAGCTGAAGTTTGAATGTGTTCGGGTCTTGCTGCATATGGACACAGACTGCTTCAGGATCTTAAGAGTTGCGACTGATGCTGATCATTGGGCACTCATCAGTGAATATCCCGACTTCTGACCTTATGACATAGGGAAGGTCATTGATGAAGCAGCTGAAGATGGTTAGGTCGAGGACACTGCCCTGAGGAACTCCTGCAGCAACTTCCTGCAGCTGAGTTGATTGACCCCCAACAACTGCAATCATCTTCCTTTGTGCTATGTACTGTGCTATGTATAACTCCGATCAGTGGAGAGTTTTCCGTTTGATTCCCATTAACTTCAGTTTCTCTGGGTTCAGTTTTTCTGGGTTCCTGGGTGCCACAGTTGCTCAAATGCTGCCTTGATGTCAAAGGGAATTTCTCTACCCTCTTTTGTCCATGTTTGGACCAAGGCTGTAATGACTTGTTTGTTTGTTTGTTTATTGTCACATGTACCGAGATACAGTGAAAAGTATTTTTCTGCGAGCAGCTCAAACAGATCATTTAGTACATGAAAAGAAAAGAAAATACATAATAGGGCAACACAAGGTGACACAATGTAAAACCCAAACTGAGCGTCAGTGAGCAGGATATTGCTGGGTAAATGTCTTTTGATAGCACTGCCGATGACCCTTTCTCTCGCTTTGCTGCTGATTGAGTGTGGACTAATGGGCAGTAATTGTCCAGGTTGGATTGTCCTGCTTTTTGTGGACAGAACATACCTGGGCAATTTTCCAGATTGCCGGGCCAATGTCAGTGCAGACTTTATACTGAAACAGTTGGCGAGTATCGTGGCTAGTTTGATGCATAAGTATTATTGTGGGGATGTTTTCAGGGCCCATAGCCTTTGAAGTATCCAATGCCTTCAGGTGTTTCTTTATATCACATAGGGTGAATTAATTTGTCTAATGACTGGCGTCTAGATGCTGTGGACCTCAGGAGGAGACCAAAATGGATCAGCCACTTGGAATCTCCGGCTGATGACTGTTGCCTTATCTTTTGGCTCTCCCATACCTTTGTATGGGGATATTTGTGGAACCTCCTCCTCCAGTTAGTTGTTTAATTGTCCACCGCCATTCACGACTGGATGTCAGGACTGCAGAACTTTGATCTGTTTCATTGATTGTGCGATCACTTACCTCTGTCTATTGCATGCTGCTTCCACTGCTTAGCATTCATGTAGTCCTGTGTAGTATAATAATAAACTTCACCAGGTTGGCATCTCATATTTAGACATGTTTCATACTGCTCCTGGCACACTCTCCTGCACTCCTCATTGAACCCGGGTTGATATCCTGACTTGATGGTAATAGCAGAGTGGGGAATGTGCCATTATACATTGTGCTTGAAGAAACTTCTGGGCGTGATTCAGCCACCGCGTTTTGCTCGGTGTGGGTGGCACTGCCAGGGGTCAGGACCTGGGCGCCTTGCCCAAGACGGGGGGTTCAAGGGGTAGGTTGGGTTGGGGGTGTGAAGGGGGGTCCTGAAAGCAGGGGGTGTAGAGATCGGGACGCTGTTCAAAATGGCACCCCCATCTGCAGGGAGCAGGTCCTGTTGGCGATAAAGTGCTTAAGTGTGGCCTTGATGGGGTGAAGCTCCCCAAAGCCCCAAAAAGTGGCAAAGTGCCATTGAATAGCGGTGTCATTGGCACTGCAGCCGCCAAGAAACACCCTCCCCAAAATGCCGAAAGCTGACATCGAATTTGTTCCGCTGAATCACACCCTATGTTGATGGTCCACAGAGCTTCATAGATGTCCAGCTTTGAGCTGCTAGATCTGTTCTGAAGCTATCCCATTTAGCACAGTGATTGTGCCACACAATTAAATGGGTGCTATCCCCAGTCCAGTTGAGGTGGATTTGGGATCAGTCTCTTTGCTGCTGCTGTGGTGGAGACCTCAGCACTGTGGGTCAGACCTACCTTCGAGCAAGGAACTCAAGAAGACGTTCAACACAATATGAAAGAAGGTATACTCAGTGTGAAGACATGACTTCATCTCCTCAAGGACTGTGCAAAGGCCAATCTTCCCAAGGCCATAAGGAATAGGCTCATTGCTGATCTTTGACCTCCACTTAATTTTCATGCCTTACCTCATTTTTCCTTGATTCCCTTAAAGTTCAAGAATCTATTGCGCCTAGCCTTGAAAGTACTCAACAACTGAGCATCCATAGCGATTTGCATAGAGAATTCAAAAGATAGCCAACCCTCAACGAAAAGATTCCTCCTTACCTCTACCTTGATTATCCTGAGACTATGCTCCTTAGTTCTCGACTCTCCAGCCAGGGAAAACAACCTCTCAGCAGCTACCCTCTCAGAATCTTACACATTGCAATGAGTTCACCTCTCATTCTTCTAAACTCCAGAGAGTGTAGTCCTATTCCACTCAACCTCTCATCTAAGGAATCCAGTTAGGGAACCTTCACTTTGCTGCCTCCAAGATGAGTATATCCTACATTAGATAAGGAGACAAAAACTGTGCATTGTACTCCAGACATGGTCTCACCAAAAGCCTATATAATTGTAGTGCGACATTATTACTCTGGTACTCCAACCTCTTAGCAATAAAGCCCACATGCCAAATGCCTTCCCAATCGCTTGCTATATCTGCATGCTAATTTTCTGTGTTTCTTAAATGAGGACAGAAATTTGGATGAACACCAACATTTGAAAGTTTCCTACCATTTAAAGAATATTCTGATTTTCTATTCTACCTACCAAAGAACCTCAAATTTCCCCACATTATAATCTATCTGCCACCTTCTTGCCCACTCACTTAACCTACCTGTATCCTTTGCAGCCTCTTGGTGTCCTCCTTACAGCTTACTTTCCCACCTAACTTTGTATAAGTTAACTTATAAGTTAACTCTTGGTACTTTCACCCCAGTCATTACTGTAAATAGCTAAGGCCGCAGCACTGTTCCATCCTATTTGCCTTCTGCTAACTTGAAAATGACTTGTAATCCTACTTTCTAATATATTGCCCAAACTCCATGCGCCCTCATCCTAAATAATAACCTTTAATGTGGCACCTTATCGAATGTCTTTTGGAAATCCAAATATACTACATTCACCGGTTCCCCACTACCCTGCTGGTTACAATCTCAAAACTCACTAATCAATTTGTCAAACACAATTTCCCTTCCATAACACCATGCTGACTCTACATGGTCATATTATGATTTTCTCGACTTCCGAGGTATAAATTGAACATGGGGAAAAGCGAGATGTTTGCGATCCAGGCAAGAGGACAGGAGAAGAGACTGGGCGAGCTGCCGCTTAGAATGGTAGGGAAGAGCTTTCGATATCAGGGAATTCAGGTGGCCTGGAAATGGGAGGTACTACACAAGTTAAACCTATCCCGGTTGGTAGAACAAATGGAAGGAGACCTTAAGAGATGGGACATGCTCCCGCTATCACTGGCAGGGAGGGTGCAGACCGTGAAAATAATGGTCCTCCCCAGATTTCTGTTTGTCTTTCAGTGCCTCCCCATCTTCATCACTAAGGCCTTTTTCAAGCGGGTGAATAAGATTATTTTGGGCTTTGTGTGGGCGAGTAAAACCCCGCGAGTGAAGAAAGTGTTGCTCGAGCGCAGTCGGGGGAAGGTGGGTTGGCGCTGCCGAACTTCTGCAATTACTACTGGGCGGCTAATATAGCCATGTCTTGGGCACTGATCTCGCTATCCTCAAGCGGGACAAGGACGCGCTGCAGTGTGGCTCGTATAGGCCGATTTCGCTCCTCAATGTGGATGCTAAGTTGCTGGCGAAGGTCCTGGCCACTAGGATCGTGTCCCGGGAGTGATACACAAGGACCAGACGGGGTTTGTGAAGGGCAGGCAATTGAATGCAAATGTGCGGAGGCTCCTGAATGTGATCATGATGCCCTCGGAGGGGGGTGCAGAAGTGGTGGCGGCAATGGACGCGGAGAAGGCATTTGATCGGGTGGAGTGGGAGTACCTGTGGGAAGTGCTGGGTAGGTTTGGGTTTGGGGAGGGGTTCATAGGGTGGGTCAAATTGTTGTACCAGGCCCCGGTGGCGAGCGTATCCACAAATCGACTGAGGTCAGGGTACTTGAGATTGTACTGTGGGACGAGACAGGGGTCCCCCCTGTCGTTTGCCCTGGCAATTGAGCTGCTGGCCATGGCACTAAGGGAGTCTAGAAACTGGAGGGGGTTGGTCTGGGAGGAGGAGCATCGGGTCTCATTATATGCAGATGACCTGCTTTTGTATATCGCGGATCCAGTGGAGGGGATGGTAGAGGTCATGCAGACCATTAGGGAGTTTGGAGACTTCTCGGAGTACAAGCTTAATGTTGGGAAGAACAAGCTCTTTGTGGTGCATGCAAGGGGTCAGGAGTAGAGCCTAGCGGAGCTGCCGCTCAAGAGGGTGGCGAGGAGTTTCCATTATTTGGGTATCCAGGTGGCCAAGAGTTGGGGGGTCCTGCATGATTCGGAAATGGGTAATGGAGGGAGTGGGGGTGGCGTGGAAAAGACTAGAGGCGGCTTCATATGTAGGCACTAGCCTGGGGGGACTGGTGACGGTACCGTTGCCGCTACCGCCGACGCGGTACACAAGCCCGGTGGTGGTGGCGACATTGAGGATCTGGGGGCAGTGGAGACGGCGCAGGGGGGAGGTGGGGGCCTCAATCCGGTCCCCGATATGGAACAACCATAGGTTTGCACCAGACAGGATGGATGGCGGATTCCTACATTCGCATCGGGCGGGAATTAAAAGGATGGGGGACTTATTCATTGATGGGACTTTTGCCAGTCTGAGGGTGCTGGAGGAGAAATTTGGGTTACCCCCGGGAAATGCCTTCAGGTATATGCAGGTTAGGGCGTTTGTGAGGAGGCAGTTAGGGGAATTCCCGCTGCTGCCTGCCCGGAGAATAAAGGACAGGGTGATTTCAGGCGTGTGGGTCGGAGAGGGTAAGATCTCGGCGATATACCAGGAGCTGCAGGAGGTGGAGGAAGCCTCGGTGGAGAAGCTGAAGGGCAAGTGGGAGGAGGAGCTGGGTGAGGAGCTGGATGAGGGCCTGTGGGCTGACGCCCTGGGCAGGGTTAATTCCTCCTCGTCATGCGTCAGGCTCAGCCTGATCCAATTTAAAGTGGTGCACAGGGCGCATATGACAGGGGCGAGGATGTGTAAGTTTTTGGGGGTAGAGGACAGGTGTGTGAGGTGTTCGGGGAGCCCAGCAAACCACGCCCATATGTTCTGGGCGTGTCCGGCGCTTGCGGGGTTTTGGAGGGGCTTCGCAAAGGCTATGTCCAAGGTCTTGGATACTCGGGTAAAACTGAGCTAGGGGATAGCAATACTTGGTGTTAGCAATACTTGGTGTGTCAGATGAGCCGGGAGTGCAGGAGCCGAAAGAGGCCGGAATTCTGGCCTTTGCCTCTTTGGTAGCCCGGAGAAGGATTTTACTAATGTGGAGGGATGCGAAGCCCCCAAGCTTGGAGGCTTGGATCAATGACATGGCGGGGTTTCTCAGGTTGGAGAAGATAAAGTTTGCCTTGCGAGGGTCAGTGCAGGGGTTCTCCAGGGGTGGCAACCGTTCCTTGACTTTCTCGCGGAACGTTAGGTGGAGGTCAATAACAGCAGCAACCCGGGGGAGGGGGGGTTCTTGTTTTGGTTTATGTAAGGGGCGTTTGCCCCATTTTGTTCTTAACTTGTTAAATCGTTTAAGGGTTAGAGGATTAAGTTGCTTTGTTTGTTGGCGTATTGCCCTTTTTATTTTTATTTTGTATATTTTCTTTCCTTTTTGGAGTGTTTTGTAAAAATGATTTTCAAATCCCTCCGTGACACTCCTCACTATCACTGTAATCTCCTCCAGCTCCACAACGTAGAACAAGGAGGCACAGTCTCAGGTTACAGGGAGGCCATTTAGGTCTGAGATGAGGAAAATGTTCTCACTTAGAATTCACCACCAAAGGCGGTGGAGGCCAAATCACTGAATATATTTAAGAAGGAACTAGATAGATATCTGAACTCTAAGGTTTCAAGGGGCATAGGGAGAGCACTGGGGTAAGTTGTTAAGTTAGAGGATCAGCCAGGTGGCCTATTCCTTATCCTATTTTCTATATTACCTCTTTGACCAAGCCATTGATCATTTGACATATCTTTTAATGTTGCTTGGTATTGTAGTTTGTTTTAAATTGCTCCTGTGGACCACTTTGAGGTACCTCATCCCATTGAAGATGCTAATGAGGTTGTTGACCTGAAGCTGTAAGATTGCCGGTGCTAATGGGCCACTCCCGTCCGATGCCATAACGCTGGTGGGCCTGTCAATGGGGTGCTGCAGATGGCGAAGGTTGTCCGTCACTTGACCGGTCTGTGGAATAAACTCCACGGTACCCAGCGAGGGGCGGCGTCGGTTGGGCTGAGCTTGTCTCCTTTCGCCCTGATGCAATGCCCATTGGCCAAGTGCTGTATCTGACGTTCACCCAGTTCTTGATTCAGGCCTTCACAGCTCTGCGGCCTGCTGTGCCCTCTCAGTGCGCGGGGCATTGGCAGCGAGCCGCAGAGACTCGGGCTGGAGCCACAGGGGATGGGTCATTTTGCAATGAGTGCCCTGAAGCTGGGCAGTCTGCCGCAGTCACGGCAGCGAACACACATTTCAACAAACTCCGAGCTGACACCGCAATCAATTTTCATTGCACAGCTGAAACGCAACTTAATAAAGAGCAAAGTATCAAAAGCACACACTATTCTTTAGTTCCCAATTTAGAAGGTTGGAATTCATCATTGGACGGGGGTTGCCTCTGAGCGATTGCTTTCTCCTGCCTCTCGCAGCCATGTGGATACCCAGCCGCTTCCATCGCTGTTGACCCAGGAAGTCTCGTCGGTCATGGGGGAAAAGTGCCGACAGCGAGTAATGAGTGTGACCTACCAGGCGGCCGCCATATTTGAGACTGGCAGAATGAATGCTTTTACCATGAGACACCAGAAGTTTTGGTTTCGGGTCCTTAGTCAAGCTCCACCTAATCCAGAATTATTAAAATGATCGACCAAGTATGCAAACAGCTAAAAGCAAAAGAACATCTATTTGGCTTGTCCTGTTTTTTTTTATTAACCTGAACTCTAGAAGCAGGGATCCTCTCATTTTAATTTTGGACTGGTAAAGATGCCTGTGAGTTCTGGAGAAGGTATGGTGGTGATTCTGTTTTCCTTAGTTCAACCGTGTCCCCCAGTGGAGGCGACCTAGCATTCTCTCCCCTTCCCTTTACTTATTTCATTCGTGGGGATGTGGGTGTCACTGGTAAGGCCAGCATTTATCGCCCATTCCAAAATGTCCTTAAGGAGCTGTGAGCCACCTCTTTCAAGACAACTGAGTGGCTTGTTAGACCGCTGCAAAGGGCAGATAAGTGTCAACCGTGTTGCTATGGCTGTGGAATCGCACAAAGGCCAGACCCGGTAAGGATAGCAGAATTTCTTAACAAAGGACAAAAGTGTACCAGGTGTTTTTTTAATGACAATCCAGCAGTTTCGTGATGATACTACCTTTTTATTCCAGATACATTTGATTAATTAACGTTGAATTCCTCTGCTTCCCTGGTGGGATTTGAACACATCTCTGTGATCCTTCGTCCAGGTCTCTGGATTACTAATCCAGTTACAGAGTCACAATCCAACTACACTCCTGGGCACTGTGGCTTCACAGCACCAGGGTCCCAAGTTCGATTCCCTGCTGGTCACTGTCTGTGTGAAGTCTGCACGTTCTCTGCGTGGGTTTCCTCCGGGAGCTCTTGTTTCCTCCCATAGTCCAAAGATGTGCAGGTTAGGTGGATTGGCCATGATCAATTGACAAAAAAAAAGGTGAGGAGGGGTTATTGGGATAGGGTGGAAGTGAAGGCTTAGGGGTCGGTGCAGACTCGATGGGCTGAATGGCCTCCTTCTACACTGTATGTTCTCTGTTCTATTTCCTTGACGTTTCCTTGAGTGATGGTCAGAAGCTCATAGCATGGAAAATATGTATCTACATCATAGTATTCCTTTATCAAAATAATATATTCACGTTCCACAAGGTAAACAAATATACTTTGAAGAACTTTTAAGAGAGAATTTCAAACAATTAATAATTATGTTATCAATGTCTAAAAATCAGCAAATAAAATAGGCTGGTAAGGAACAAAAAGTACTTCCAGTGGACTGCAAAGGCATAGTGGACAAATCAACAAGTCCTGGGCATAAAAAACTAATTCTCCGTTAGAATTCAAAATGATATACCCATGAGGTCAGAGTATGAGAAAGCACAATACATCACACCAGTTATTAGCTCATATCTAACAAGCTGCCAAATCTCAGCTGTAACCCACCCAGGATTAGATCTGGCATGCTGAATTTCTAAACCCACCAATTAAACGGGAGGACTTGGCTAAAATATTCAAAAGCATACCAGTTGACTTGAAATGTAAACTCTCTTTCTCTCTCTCCACAGATGCTGCCTGACCTGCTGGGTTTTTCCAGCATTTGCTGTTTTTATTCCAGCTTTTCTTGTTGCAGGATCAGGCACACGGAGAGTGCGGAAATTTTAGATCTGACATTAACCACATGCCAAAGTTACACTTTGTTGAAAACCCGACAGCTGGCCCCATTCTGGCACCTACATCCTTAGCTCGGCAGAATGGGATATAAATATCAACAACATGAGCAGAATGTCTCACAGGACAAGGTACAAGGGAAAACAATGGGGAACAGTATAGAGATGTATGAGATATTTATAATATATGATTTCTAAGTAAAGAAATTTATGCAATTTTCCATTGCAACAAAGCACTTATTTCAGAAGTAAATTTGACGCTTAAGTTATCAACCAAGGTGGCACAGTGGTTAGCACTGCCTCACCGCCAGGGACACGGGTTTGGTTCCCACCTTGGGTGACTGTGTGGAGTTTGCACTTTCTCCCTGTGTCTGTGTGGTGTTCCCCCGGGTGCTCCGGTTTCCTCCCAAATGTTCAAAAATGTGCAGGTTAGGTGGATTGGCTATGCTAAATTCCCCCTTAGGGTGAGGTTACAGAGCGGGTGAATGGGGCCTAGGTAGGATGGTCTTTCAAATGGTCGGTGCAGACTCGATGGGCCAAACGGCCTCTTTCTGTACTGTAGGGATTCTATAACTTGAGAACAATTGCACGATGACTGAGAAGTGAGACTTGTTACGTTTGTCTGGGGCTTAAGTTAATTGAGATGTGGGAGAAAGATATGGATGCGCTTTGACAAAGAGTTACCCAGACTTGAAAACGCTGGTTCCCTTCTCTCTCCACAGATGCTGTCAGACCTTCTGAGATTGTGTAGCATTTTCTGTTTTGGAATCCAGCATTCACAGTAATTTGCTTTTATCTGGAGATTTATGATCAAGTCACAAATTGGACAACTTTCCAAGAGGGCAAAAAAAAAGTCACCCTGTTAAATGGGGGGAGGGGGGTCTTGGTGCTTGGCGGCTGTGGTCGAAAGGGAACTGCTCGAAGTGAGAGCCAAGCCTGAGTCTATATAGAGATGTGGAGATGCCGGCGTTGGACTGGGGTGAGCACAGTACGAAGTCTTACAACACCAGGTTAAAGTCCAACAGGTTTGTTTCGATGTCACTAGCTTTCGGAGCACTGCTCCTTCCTCAGGTGAATGAAGAGGTATGTTCCAGAAACATATATATAGACAAATTCAAAGATGCCAAACAATGCTTGGAATGCGACCATTAGCAGGTGATTAAATCTTTACAGACCCAGAGATGGGGTAACCCATCTATATAAAGAGAAATGTGCATGCGGGGCGGAAGGTGGGAGGAATTGCGGGGCGGAAGCCGGTGGCTTCCAGCGGTCTGTGCGTGGACCGGAAGTTCCTATGCCGCAGGGGTGTGTGGGTGGGAAGGTTGGAAAAAAGATGGCCGCCTCCGTCTCGGGCTACACTTTCAGTTCTTTAGTTTATCATCACGCCAACAGCCCCTCGGACCATGTAAGTGGCAGCGCCTGTACCTCCGGCCCGGCTTCCCCGCGGCACAGCCCAACGATCAGAGGGCGTTAGCTCGTTGGGAGTGGGCTTTTTCTGGGTTGGTTGAAGGGAGAGGCCGAATGTGCGGCTCCTGTCGCCGGACTCTTACCCCCTCCCGGTCTTTCCTCGCTGGTGGATTCAGGGTTCGTTCAATAATCAAATCCGTGAGGCAGCAGGATCCGAGCGCCTGGGGCCGGCAGCAGCTGCTCTGTCCCGAAAGCCAGAGGTCACCGCGGAAATTGGTTGCAAAAGGGACTCGGCGGAGTGAGCCTGGTTTGGGAGTCAGTGCTTTGCAGCCTTGAGGCGAACTCACCCCATTCGCCGGGGTGCGCCCACTATCCGGGCGGGGGGGGTGTCTCGCCTTAAAATGTGTTTCTCCGAATGTTTCCTTTTTAGCGAAAGTGGGGAACGGCTGTCAAGTTATCGAAGGCAAGGAATGCGCGTTGCTGAGGCTTTTCTTTATGAAACTTATGTGAAATGTTTTCACTGTAAATTTTTTTTTTTTAAAGTGGGCCAATCATGTTTTCTTGACTTAAAAAAAAATAGTTGTTCAAAGTATTCTGCCGGTCTGGCAGCGTCTATGAGGAGTGAAACACAGTTAACATTTCGGGTCAATGACCTTTCGTCAGAGCAGTTTCCTTGCTGTAGAATTGGCTTTGGTGTGCCTTGAATCACATGGAATTTTGCCAGACAGATGACATTTGAGCCTGGAGTTTGTTTCTGGTGATCAAGTCTAGTATTAAAATGTCCACAAGCAAATGATACCTGCCTGATTGGCAGACATTGGTTTGATGGTCCTCAAACAACTCGACTGTCAATAATTTCACAGGTCTTGTCAGTGGAGTAGCTTCGTTATCCTTAAGTTTATCTGCTGTAAAAGTTAAGATCAGTGAAGTTGCTTTACTTACAGTAAAATAACTTGATTTCGTTTTTATTTCTGCCTCTATTTTTGCAGTCTTGTTTCATCCTTTATTTCTTCTAATTTAACTGAGCTTTTCATTGCAGGAAGGCTTTCTCTTGGGAGATGTAAAACAACTTGAGACTTTCAGTATTAGTGATTCACAGATCAGCAACACAGAGCTACTGCAAGTAATAGGTAAGTCTGCTAATCTTGTATATGTGATTATGTCAGAGTGGGTGAAATACACTACAATCTATGCTGAAAGTTATGGATTTGTGGTCCATCTACTTTTCTGTTGGTTTTGGCTTTAATTGATTTTTCTGATGAAAAGATAGGGAGTACTTCTAATTTAGTTTCAGCTGCCGAACATGCCTTCTGAAAAGTTATTATCCTTGTCTCATCGCAACTACTTATGTATTTTATGGAGCTTTTAATAATTGGAAGGGAAGTAGGAATAAAGAATTAAAGTATCAGCTGTGTAAGTAAGGAAACAAAATTTGTTTTAACATTTTAATTTTCCATTGCAACAAAGTTCTTATTTGTTTAGAATATGCCAGAAGTAAATGTAACACTTAAGTTGTGAACTTAAGAACAATTGCATGATGGCTGAGGATTGAGACTTGTAATATTTGTCTGAGACTAAGGTAGTTGAATCAACCCAAGAGATGGGGGAGAAAACCATGGATGCTGTGAGATGCCGATAATTGGGATGTGCTTCTGGAAGTGACATTGTTTGCAGTGATTTTGGTGTAATGTTCGACCTTGTATTGATACACCAAATAAAACTAAAATCTTTTGGGATCTGCGTTCCTGTTAATATTTTATCAATTGGAAACGTTATTTTTTTTTGTTTTTGTTTTGGTCTATAAATTATTGAAGATGTGCAAAAGCGTGCACACATTAAAACTGCTAGGACTGTAATATTTTGGCTGAACCTCACAGATACAACAGTGTTTTTTCTTCTTGATTCTTTTAACTCTGGAGTTAACATCTGTTGAAAACCTTGGAGCTATCTGATTTCTAATACAGGGGTGTCAAACTCATTCCATGTATTGTGTTTCATGAGTCTGATCTAGTTTAATATAAATATGCAAAGAAGGGTCCTGTACCATTTAAACTTCCTGCTGTAAAATGTGTGGAAAAACAGTTAGAGCATGTACTGTATGAACATAGAAGATTACAGCGCAGTACAGTGAAACCACTCTAAAGCCCATCTACACTATTCCCTTATCGTCCATATCTCCATCCAATGACCATTTGAATGCCCTTAGTGTTGGCGAGTCCACTACTGTTGCAGGCAGGGCAACTACTCTGAGTAAAGAACCTACCTCTGACATCTGTCCTATATCTATCGCCCCTCAATTTAAAGCTATATCCCCTCGTGCTAGACATCACCATCCGAGGAAAAAGTCTCTCACTGTCCACCCTATCCAATCCTCTGATCATCTTGTATGCCTCAATTAAGTCACCTCTTAACCTTCTTCTCTCTAACGAAAACAGCCTCAAGTCCCTCAGCCTTTCCTCATAAGATCTTCCCTCCATACCAGGCAACATTCTGGTAAATCTCCTCTGCACCCTTTCCAATGCTTCCACATCCTTCCTATAATGCGGCGACCAGAATTGCACGCAATACTCCAAATGCGGCCACACCAGAGTTTTGTACGGCTGCAACATGACCTCATGGCTCCAAAACTCAATCACTCTACCAATAAATGCTAACACACCGTACGCCGCCTTAACAACCCTCTCAACCCGGGTGGCAACTTTCAGGGATCTATGTACATGGACACCGAGATCTCTCTGCTCATCCACACTACCAAGAATCTTACCATTAGCCCAGTACTCAGTCTTCCTGTTATTCCTTCCAAAATGAATCACCTCACACTTTTCTGCATTAAACTCCGTTTGCCACCTCTCAGCCCAGCGCTGCAGCTTATCTATGTCCCTCTTTAACTTTTAACATCCTTCCGCACTGTCCACAACTGCACCGACTTTAGTGTCATCTGCAAATTTACTCACCCATCCTTCTACGCCCTCCTCCAGGTCATTTATAAAAATGACAAACAGCAGTGGCCCCAAAACAGATCCTTGTGGTACACCACTAGGAACTGGACTCCAGTCTGAACATTTGCCATCAACCACCACCCTTTGTCTTCTTCCAGCTAGCCAATTTCTGATCCAAACTGCTAAATCACCCTGAATCCCATGCCTCCGTATTTTCTGCAGTAACCTACCGTGGGGAACCTTATCAAACGCTTTACTGAAATCCATATACACCACATCAACTGCTTTACCCTCACCCACCTGTTTGGTCACCTTCTCAAAAGACTCAATAAGGTTTGTGAGGCACGACCTACCCTTCACAAAACCGTGTTGACTATCTCTAATCAAATTATTCCTTTCCTGATGATTATACATCCTATCTCTTATAAATCGTTCCAAGATTTTGCCCACAACAGAAGTAAGGCTCACTGGTCTATAGTTACCGGGGTTGTCTCTATTCCCCTTCTTGAACAAGGGGACAACATTTCCTATCCTCCAGTCTTCTGGCACTATTCCTGTAGACAAAGATGACTTGAAGATCAAAGCCCAAGGCTCAGCAATCTCCTCCCTAGCTTCCCAGAGAATCCTAGGATAAATCCCATCCGGCCCAGGGGACTTATCTATTTTCACACTTTCCAGAATTGTTAACACCTCCTCCTTATGAACCAAAAGCCCTTCTAGTCTAGTAGCCTGAATCTCAGTATTCTCCTCGACAACATTGTCTTTTTCCTGTGTGAATACTGACGAAAAATATTCATTTAGCACCTCTCCTATCTCCTCGGACTCCAAGCACAACTTCCCACTACTGTCCTTGACTGGCCCTACTCTTACCCGAGTCATTCGTTTATTCCTGACATATCTATAGAAAGCTTTAGGGTTATCCTTGATCCTACCTGCCAAAGACTTCTTTTTTTAAAAAAAATATGTTTATTCAGAATTTCTCAACAAAAATTTTCAACCATTCAAAACCCCCCCCCCCTCCCCCCGTAACAGAAAAGCAAAGGAAAGTAACAAAGCAAGACATAAACATATCAATCCAACATAATACAGAACTTTGTACAATGGGTTCCTCCCGCCCGTATTGATTTTCCAATATGTTCATGTTTTTCCTTTCTCAAGTGCCCCTAAGAAAAACCACTTTCCCCGCCCACCCTTCTACAAACGCCCCCCCCCCCCCTCCCTGGGTTGCTGCTGACCGACCTCCATCTAACGCTTCGCGAGATAGTCTAGGAACGGTTGCCACCGCCTGAAGAACCCCTGCGCAGACCCTCTCAAGGCAAACTTTATCCTCTCCAGCTTGATGAACTCTGCCATGTCGTTTATCCAGGCTTCCACACTGGAGGGCTTCGCGTCTTTCCACAAGAGCAAGATCCTCCGCCGGGGTACCAGGGATGCAAAGGCCAGGATACCGGCCTCTTTCGCCTCCTGCACTCCCGGCTCATCCGCCACTCCAAATAGTGCTAGCCCCCAACTTGGCTTGACCTGGACTTTCACCACCTTCGACATAGTCCTCGCAACACCCCTCCAGAACCCATCCAGTGCCGGGCACGACCAGAACATATGGGTGTGGTTCGCCGGGCTTCCTGAGCACCTCCCACATCTGTCCTCCACCCCAAAGAACCTACTCGGCCTCGCCCCTGTCATATGCGCTCTGTGAATAACCTTAAACTGTTATCAAGCTAAGCCTGGCACACGAGGAAGAGGAATTAACCCTACTTAGGGCATCAGCCCACAGACCCTCCTCAATCTCCTCCCCCAACTCCTCCTCCCATTTGCCCTTCAGCTCCTCTACCAAAGCCTCCTCCTCCTCTTTCATCTCCTGATATATCGCCGACATCTTGCCCTCTCCGACCCCTACACCCGAAATCACCCTGTGCCGGGAGCAACGGAAATTCCCTCACCTGTCGCCTTACAAACGCCCTCACTTGCATGTACCTGAAAGCGTTTCCCGGGGGTAGCCCAAACGTCTCCTCCAGGTAGCTCGCAAACGTGTCATCGATGAACAGGTCCCCCATTCTTCTAATCCCTGCCCGATGCCAGCTCTGAAACTCCCCGTCCATCCTTCCTGGGACAAACCGATGGTTATCTCTGATCAGGGACCACACCGAGGCTCCCATCGCACCCTTGTGTCGTCTCCACTGGCCCCAGATCTTTAGCGTTGCCGCCACCACCGGACTCGTGGTGTACCTTGTCGGCGAGTGCGGCCTTGGTGATCACAATTGGAAGGCACTGGAACACAAAAGGAAACGCCAAAGACTTCTCATGTCCCCTCCTGGCTCTTCTTAGCTCTCTCGTTAGGTCCTTCCTAGCTAACCTGTAACTCTCGAGCGCCCCAACTGAACCTTCGTGTCGCATCTTTACATAAGCCTCCTTCTTCCTATTGACAAGTGTTTCGACTGCTTTAGTAAACCACGGTTCCCTTGCTCGACCACTTCCTCCCTGCCTGACAGATACATACTTATCAAGGACACGCAGTAGCTGTTCCTTGAACAAGCTCCACATTTCCATTGTGCCCATCCTCTGCAGTTTTCCTCTCCACCCGATGCATCCTAAGTCTTGCCTCATCGCATCATAATTGCCTTTCCCCCAGATATAACTCTTGCCCTGCGGTATATACCTATCCCTCTCCATCACTAAAATAAACATAATTGAATTGTGCTCACTATCACCAAAGTGCTCACCTACCTCCAAATCTAACACCTGTCCTGGTTCATTACCCAGTACCAAATCCAATATGGCCTCTCCTCTCATTGGCCTATCTACATACTGTGTCAGGAAACCCTCCTGCACACATTGGACAAAAACGGACCCATCTAAAGTACTCGAACTATAGCGTTTCCAGTCAATATTTGGAAAGTTAAAGTCTCCCATAACAACTACCCTGTTGCTTTTGCTCCTATCCAGAATCATGTTTGCAATCCTTTCCTCTACATCTCTGGAACTTTTCGGAGGCCTATAGAAAACCCCTAACAGGATGACCTCTCCTTTCCTGTTTCTAACCTCAGCCCATACTACCTCAGTAGACAAGTCCTCATCAAACGTCCTTTCTGCCACCGTAATACTGTCCTTGACTAACAATGCCACCCCTCCCCCTCTTTTACCACATTCCCTGAGCTTACTGAAATATCTAAACCCCGGCACCTGCAACAACCATTCCTGTCCCTGCTCTATCCATGTCTCCGAAATGGCCACAACATCGAAGTCCCAGGTACCAACCCATGCCGCAAGTTCACCCACCTTATTCCGGATGCTCCTGGCATTGAAGTAGACACACTTTAAACCACCTTCCTGCCTGCCAGTACACTCCTGCAACTTTGAAACCTTACTCATGACCTCACTACTCTCAACCTCCTGTATACTGGAGCTACAATTCAGATTCCCAAGCCTCTGCTGAAATAGTTTAAACCCTCCCGAAGAGCATTAGCAAATTGGTCACACCGACCCCAGAATGAGCCCCAATTATCCAGAAATCTGAAACTCTCCCTCCTGCACCATCCCTGAGTCACGTGTTCAACTCCTCTCTCCCTATTCCTCTCCTCGCTATCACGTGACACAGGTAACAACCCAGAGACAATAACTCTGTTTGTCCTAGATCTAAGTTTCCACCCTAGCTCCCTGAATTCCTGCCTTGCATCCCTGTCCCTTTTCCTACCTATGTCGTTGGTACCTATGTGGACCACGACTTGGGGCTGCTCCCCCTCCCCCTTAAGGATCCCGAAAACACGATCCGAGACATCACGCACCCTGGCACCTGGGAGGCAACACACCAACCGCGAGTCTCTCTCGTTCCCACAGAGTCTCCTATCTATCCCCCTAACTATGGAGTCTCCAATGACTAATGCTCTACTCCTCTCCCCCCCCCCCTTCCCTTCTGAGCAACAGGGACAGACTCTGTACCAGAGACCTGTACCCCATGGCTTACCTCTGGTAAGTCTCCCCCCCCCCCCCCCCCCCAGTATCCAAAGCGGTATACTTGTTACTAAGGGGAACGACCACAGGGAATCCCTGTACTGACTGCTTCCTCCCAGCCCCTCTCACCGTCACCCATCTATCTTTATTCTTCGGAGTAACTACATCCCTGAAGCTTCTATCTATGACCACCTCTGTCTCCCAAAGGATCCGAAGTTCATCCACCTCCAGTTCCCTAACGCGGTTTCTGAGGAGCTGGAGTAGGTTCCACTTCCCACAGGTGAAACAGCAGGGACACTGACTGCGTCCCTCACCTCAAACATTCTGCAGGAGGAACATTGCACTACCTTCCCTGTCATCCCCTCTAGATAAAAAAAGAAAAAGAACGAAAGAGCTTACCTGTTATTCACTCCCCTTCTCAGCAAACACTCACTCAGCAACCTCTGCGTCCCGCACGATAACACCCGAGGGAAAATAAAAGAAAAACGACTTACCAGTCACCAGCCAATCCCTTACCTGCAGGCTGTAACGTCACGGTTCAACTTCTTTCTACTTCTTTTTAAAAAAAGTAATTTTTATTAAGGTTTTCATAAAATATCAATAACAAAATGAAAAAGGAACCCAACAGGGTTAAGTACAAAACACGATCTAGAAAAGCAACCCTCCCTACCCCCCTCCTCCCTGTACATAAATAATAAATTAACATTAACACCCCGACTTAACACAACTGGTATATACACCCCCCTGGACCTCTAGTGTAAAGAACAGAAACAGAAATAAAGCAAAGTAAACCCCCCCCCCTGCCCGAGTTGATACTGCTATTGACCAATGTCTACCGTTCTGCCAGGAAGTCTAAGAACGGTTGCTACCGCGTAAAGAACCCCTGTACCGACCCTCTCAAGGCGGATTTCACCCTCTCCAATTTAATGAACCCCGCCATATCGTTGATCCAGGATTCCACGCTTGGGGCCTCGCAACCTTCCACTGAAGAAGAATCCTTCGCCGGGCTACCAGGGACGCAAAGGCCAGAATACCGGCCTCTTTCGCCTCCTGCACTCACGGCTCCTCTGCCACCCCAAATATTGCGGGCCCCCAGCCCGGTTTGACCCTGGATCCTACCACCCTCGACACCGTCCTCGCTACGCCCTTCCAAAATTCCTCCAGCGCTGGGCACGCCCAGAACATATGGGTGTGATTTGCTGGGCTCCCTGAGCACCTAACACACCTGTCCTCACCCCCAAAAAAACGGCTCATCCTTGTCCCGGTCATGTGTGCCCTGTGCAGCACCTTAAACTGTATGTCACTGAGCCTCACACACGAAGAGGAAGAATTCACACTCCCTAGGGCACCTGCCCACGTCCCTTCCTCAATCTCCACTCCCAACTCCTCCTCCCACTTACCTTTCACCTCCACCACCGAGGCCTCCTCCTCCTGCATCACCTGGTAAGTTTCCGAGATTCCCCCCCCCCCCCCCAGAGAGCACCCTGTCCTGTACTGTGTGTGGCAGTAGCCTCGGGAATTCCACCACCTACCGCCTGGCAAACGCCCTTCCCTGTAAGTACCTGAAGGTGTTCCCCGGGGGGGAGCCCGTACTTCTCCTCCAGCTCACCCAGGCTCGTGAACTCCCTGTCCACTAACCGGTCCCCCAACTTTCGTATCCTTGCCCTGTGCCACCCTGAAAACCCTCCACCTGTTCTTCCTGGGGCGGCACTGTCCCCAGATTGAGGGCAGCCGCCACCACCAGGCACGTGGTATACCACCTCTGAGGGAGCGGCAGCGGTGCCATTGCCAGCGCCCCCAGACTCGTACACACACAAGACGCCATCTCCAGCTTCTTCCATGCAGCCCCCTCCCCCTCCATCACCCACATGCGCACCATCGTCGCATTGGCGGCCCAGTAGTACCCACAGAGGTTCGGCAGCGCCGGTTTCCCCCCTATCTCTACTCCGCTCCACGAACACCCTTCTCACCCTCGGAGTCCCTCGCGCCCACGCAAACCCCATTGTACTCCTGTTAACCCACCTAAAAACAGCCTTCGGGATAAACACGGGGAGGCACTGGAACAGGACCAAAAACCTTGGGAGCACCGTCATTTTGATTGACTGCACCCTACCCGCCAAGGACAGCGGCAACGCGTCCCACCTCTTGAACTCCTCCTCCATTTGCTCCACCAGCCTTGTAAAATTAAGCCTATGCAGGGGCCCCTAGCACCTGGACCCCCAAATACCTGAAGCTCCTCTCCGCCCTTTTTGGTGGGAGCTCGCCAATCCCCCTCTCCTGGTCCCCTGGGTGAACCACGAACAGCTCGCTCTTCCCCATGAGCTTGAACCCCAAAAAGTCCCTGAATTCCCTAAGAATCCTCATTACCTCCAGCATTCCCCCCCCCCCCCGGGTCCGCCACATATAGCAGCAGGTCGTCCGCATAGAGCGACACCCTATGCTCCTCCCCACCCCGCACCAACACCCTCCAGTTCCTTGACTCCCTCAGTGCCATAGCCAGGGGTTCAATCGCCAGTGCGAAGAGCAGGGGGGACAGGGGACACCCCTGCCTCATCCCTCGGTGCAACTGAAAGTACTCGGACCTCCTCCTGTTTGTGGCCACACTCGCCATCGGGACCTCGTACAACAGCCTAACCCACCTGACAAACCCCTCCATAACCCAAACCTCTTCAGCACCACCCACAGGTACCCCCACTCTACCCTATCGAAGGCTTTCTCAGCGTCCATCGCCACCACTATCTCCCCCTCCCTCGCCGGCATCATGATAACGTTCAAAAGCCGCCGCACATTCGTGTTCAACTGCCTCCCCTTCACAAACCCCGTCTGGTCTTCATGGATGATCTGCGGCACACAATCCTCAATCCTCGTAGCTAAGACCTTTGCCAGCACCTTGGCATCCACATTTAGCAACAAAATCAGTCTGTAAGACGCACACTGCAGGGGATCCTTGTCCCGCTTCAGGATCAAGGAGATCAGTGCCCGGGACATCGTCGGGGGCAAGGCCCCCCCCACCCCACCCCTCCCTTGCCTCATTGAAGATCCTGACTAGCAACGAGCCCAACAGGTCCATATATTTTTTATAGAATTTTTATAGAATTCGACCGGGAAACCGTCCGGCCCCGGTGCCTTCCCCACCTGTATGCTTCCTATCCCTTTGGTCAGCTCCTCCAGCCCAATCGAGGCCCCCAAACCCGCCACCAGCTCCTCTTCCACCTTTAGAAACCTCAATTGGTCCAGGAAGCGGTCCATCCCTCCCTCCTCCCGTGGGGGCTCGGATCTGTACAATTCCTTGTAAAAGTCCCTGAAGACCCCATTGATGCCAACCCCACACCGCACCACACTCCCTCCCCTGACCTTAACTCCCCCGATCTCCCTAGCTGCGTCCCGCTTCTGAAGCTGATGTGTCAGCATCTGGCTTGCCTTTTCCCCATACTCTTAAATCGCCCCCTGGGCCTTCCTCCACTGCACCTCCGCCTTCCTGGTGATCACCAGGTCGAATTCGGCCTAGAGGCTGTGCCTCTTCCTCAACAATCCTTCCTCGGGCACCTCCGCATACCTCCTGTCTACCCTCACCATCTCCCCCACCAGCCTCTCCCTCTTTCCCCCCCCCCCCCCCCCCCCCCCCCTCGCTCCTTGTGGGCCCTAATGGAGATCAGCTCTCCCCTCACCAGCGCCTCCCATCCCATCCCCACTCGGACCTCCCCGTTGTCGTTGGTCTCCAAGTACCTCTCTATAATTCCTCGAACCCACTCGCTCACCTCCTCATCCGCCAACAGCCCCACCTCCAAGCGCCACAATGGGCGCTGGTCCCTCTCCTCCCCTATCTCCAAGTCCACCCAATGCGGGGCGTGGTCCGAAATGGCTATTGCCAAATACTCAGTATCCTCTACTCTCGCTATCAGCGCCCTACTCAAAATGAAAAAGTCGATTCGGGAATAAGCCTGATGGACATGTGAGAAGAATGAAAATTCCCTTCACATCTTGCAAATCTCCAAGGGTCCACCCCTCCCATCTGGTCCATAAACCCCCTCAGCACTCTAGCCGCCGCAGGCTTCCTACCTGTCCTAGACCTGGAGCGATCCAGTGCCGGATCCAGCACCGTGTTAAAGCCCCCCCCCCCCCCCCCCCCCATTATCAGGCCCCCCACTTCCCAAGTCTGGGATCCGACACAACATACGCCGCATAAAACCCGCATCGTCCCAATTCGGGGCATACACATTGACCAGTACCACCCTCCCTGCAACTTACCACTTACCATTACGTACCTACCGCCATTATCTGCCACAATGCTCGACGCCTCGAATGATCCCCACCAAGATCGCCACCCCTCGATTTTTGGCATCCAGCCCCGACTGAAACACCTGACCTACCCACCCTTTCCTCAATCTTACTTGGTCTGCCACCTCCAGGTGTGTCTCCTGGAGCATAACCACATCCACCTTCAGCACCTTCAGGTGCGCGAACACGCGGGCCCGCTTAACCGGCCCATTCAGTCCCCTTACATTCCAGGTTATCAGCCGGATCGGGGGCTACCCGCCCCCCTCCCCGCCGACTAGCCATAACCCCTCCTCGGCCAGCCACGCGCCCGTACCCCACACCCAACCAGTTCCCCACGGCAGCATACCCCCGTCTCGACCCCCCCCACTCGCTCCAGCTCCCCCTTGACCATAGCAGCAGCAACTCGATTTCCCCCCCCCCCCCCCCCCCCCCCGGGCTAGGACCCATCCTAGCTGATTTACTCCCCCATTGCACTTCCGCAAGTCAGCTGACCCTGGCCACTCCTGCCTCTCCTTCGACTCCTCCCCTTGTGTGACACACCCTCCTCTCCCGTTCCCCATCCATAGGCTCCCCCCCGCCTCCTTCCATTCTAAGCACGGGAAACGATCCTCGCCCCCTCCAGTCTTCAGCGCGGGGGAAAAACCCGCGCTTTCCACCTACCCGGCCCCGCCACCTCTGACGCAGCTCCTTTTAAAGGCCCAGTCCCATCACCCCCGCGACTCGGGCCTCCCCTGCGGAGCCCCATCTCACCGCCAGCCACCAACCCTGTTCCGTTTACCTACCCCCCTCCAAGAGCCCCCCCGACCAACCCAACCAAATCAGTGCCCAACCCGTCCCAACCACCCTCACCGACCCGAAAGAGAAAAACACAGAGAAAAAGAAACCAGGATCAAAGCAAAGGTTTGCCACCTCCATGGATGATCCCCCCCCCCCCCCTCAAAAAAAAAAAAAAAAAGTGACCTATCAACCACAGTCCCCAAACGCCCATCCTGACCCTCAATCTGTGTCCAACTTCACGGCCTGAACAAAGGCCCACGCCTCCCCCGGGGACTCAAAATAATGGTGCCGGTCCCTGTAGGTGACCCACAGTCGCGCCGGCTGCAACATGCCAAACTTCACCCTCTTCCTGTGCAGCACCGCCTCCGCTCGATTGTACCCGGCCCTTCTCTTCGCCACCTCCGCACTCCAGTCCTGGTATATTCGAACCTCCGCGTTCTCCCACCTGCTGCTCCTCTCCTTCTTGGCCCACCTGAGCACAAACTCCCGATCAGCGAACTGATGAAACCGCACCAGCACCGCCCGCGGAGGCTCGTTAGACTTGGGCCTCCTCGCCAGCACTCTATGGGCCCCTTCCAGCTCCAGGGGCCCCTGGAAGGACCCCGCTCCCATCAGTGAGTTCAACTCCGGGTGGCCCAGAATCTTCAGATTCTTCCGCCTCGACCGATTCTCCATCTCCTTGAACCGCTCCTGCCATTTCTTGTAGAGCGCCTCGTGCGCCTCCACCTTTACTGCCACGCCTAAGATCCCGTACTCGTTGTCGGAGATCTTTTGTTGTGCCTCGCGGATCGCCACCCACTGGGCCGTCTGTGTCTCCAGCAGCTTATCAATCGAAGCCTTCTTCGGCTCTAGCAGGTCCGCTTTAATCTCTCTGAAGCAGCGCTGGATACCCTCCTGCTGCTCCTCTGCCCACTGCATCCATGCTGCCTGGTCTCCGCCCGCCGCCATTTTGTTGTTCTTCCCTCGCACCTTTTTCGGGTCCATCACCACCTTTTTAGTCGCCCCGCTCCTAGTAGAAGCCATATACTATCGGGGAGCTGTTATAATCTCCTTCCCACACCGGGAAACGTCGAAAAAGTGCCGTTGGGGACCCTGAAAAGAGCCCAAAAGTCCTTTTTTGCGGGAGCAGCCGAATGTGCGACTTAGCTCCACATAGCTGCAACCGGAAGTCCTTCTTTCTACTTCTACCTCCCCTCGAACCTTCCTCTTGATATTTACAGCGGTTGCTTTATTTTGGTTAGAGGAGGGGGTAGGGAGGGAAACACTGAAGAAGTGTTTAGGGTTTTTAAAAATATATATACTTTATTAAAGATTTTCAAACATAATTTTTCCACTTTACAAATCAACATAAGAGATAACTCAATAACTAATAAGTAACATTATTTTAATAAAATAGTGAACTAGCAAAGTAACAAAAAATAGTGCTCCTTCCCCCCCCCCCCCCCTGTGTTGCTGACAATCTATTTCCCCTTAACTTTCTGTGAGATAGTCAAGGAACGGTTGCCACTGCCTGGAGAACCCCTGAACTGATCCTCTCAGCGCAAACTTCATCCGTTCCAGTTTTATGAACCCTGCCATGTTGTTTATCCAGGCCTCCATGCTGGGGGGGGGTTTCGCTTCCTTCCACATAAGTAGGATCCTTCGTCGGGCTACCAGGGACGCAAAGGCCAGAATATCGGCCTCTTTCGCCTCCTGCACTTCCGGCTCTTCCGCTACGCCAAATATAGCTAACCCCCAGCCTGGCTTGACCCGCACCTTCACCACCTTTGAAATCACTGTTGCCACTCCCCTCCAGTACTCATCCAGTGCCGGACACGACCAAAACATATGTGTGTGATTCGCCGGGCTTCCCAAGCGCCTCCCGCACCTGTCCTCCACTCCGAAGAGCTTGCTCAGCCTTGCTCCCGTCATGTGTGCTCTGTGTAGAACCTTGAATTGTATCAGGCTAAGCCTGGCACGTGAGGAAGAGGAATTTGCCCTACTTAGGGCATCAGCCCACAGCCCCTCCTCAATCTCCTCCCCCAGCTCTTCTTCCCATTTTCCTTTCAGCTCCTCTACCAGCGCCTCCCCCTCGTCTCTCATCTCCTGATATATTTCGGACACTTTGCCCTCCCCGACCCATACCCCGGAAATCACTCTCTCCTGGATCCCCTGTGTCAGGAGCAGCGGACATTCCCTCACCTGTTGCCTCGTAAACGCCCTCACTTGCATATATCTAAAGATATTCCCCGGGGGCAACTCATACTTTTCCTCCAGCGCTCCCAGGCTCGCAAACTCCCCGTCAATAAACAAGTCGCTCAATCTCCTAATTCCTGCCCGATGCCAGCTCTGGAACCCTCCGTCCATCCTTCCTGGGACAAACCTATGGTTATTCCTGATTGGGGACCACACCGAGGCACCCTTCACCCCTCTATAGAACATAGAACGATACAGCGCAGTACAGGCCCTTCGGCCCACGATGTTGCACCGACATGGGAAGTCAAAAAACAAAAGCCATCTAACCTACACTATGCCATTATCATCCATATGCTTATCCAATAAACTTTTAAATGCCCTCAATGTTGGCGAGTTCACTCCTGTTGCAGGTAGGGCATTCCACGGCCTCACCACTCTTTGCGTAAACAACCTACCTCTGACATCTGTCCTGTATCTATTGCCCCTCAGTTTAAGGCTATGTCCCCTCGTGCTAGCCATTTCCATCCGCGGGAGAAGGCTCTCACTTTCCACCCTATCTAACCCCCTGATCATTTTGTATGCCTCTATTAAGTCTCCTCTTAACCTTCTTCTCTCTAACGAAAACAACCTCAAGTCCATCAGCCTTTCCTCATAAGATTTTCCCTCCATACCAGGCAACATCCTGGTAAATCTCCTCTGCACCCACTCCAAAGCTTCCACGTCCTTCCTATAATGAGGTGACCAGAACTGTACGCAATACTCCCAAGTGCGGCCGTACCAGAGTTTTGTACAGCTGCAACATGACCTCATGACTCCGGAACTTAATCCGTCTACCAATAAAGGCCAACACTCCATAGGCCTTCTTCACAATCCTATCAACCTGGGTGGCAACTTTCAGGGATCTATGTACATGGACACCGAGATCCCTCTGCTCATCCACACTTCCAAGAACTTTACCATTAGCCAAATATTCCGCATTCCTGTTATTCCTTCCAAAGTGAATCACCTCACACTTCTCTACATTAAACTCCATTTGCCACCTCTCAGCCCAGCTCTGCAGCTTATCTATGTCCCTCTGTAACCTGCAACATCCTTCCGCACTGTCGGCAACACCACCGACTTTAGTGTCGTCTGCAAATTTACTCACCCACCCTTCTGCGCCCTCCTCTAGGTCATTTATAAAAATGACAAACAGCAACGGCCCCAGAACAGATCCTTGTGGTACGCCACTTGTAACTGAACTCCATTCTGAACATTTCCCATCAACCACCACCCTCTGTCTTCTTTCAGCTAGCCAATTCCTGATCCACATCTCTAAATCACCCTCAATCCCCAGCCTCCATATTTTCTGCAATAGTCTACCGTGGGGAACCTTCTCAAACGCTTTACTGAAATCCATATACACCACATCAACTGCTCTACCCTCATCTACCTGTTCAGTCACCTTCTCAAAGAACTCGATAAGGTTTGTGAGGCATGACCTACCCTTCACAAGGCCATGCTGACTATCCCTAATCATATTATTACTATCTAGATGATTATAAATCTTGTCTCTTATAATCCCCTCCAAGACTTTACCCACAACAGACGTGAGGCTCACCGGTCTATAGTTGCCGGGGTTGTCTCTACTCCCCTTCTTGAACAAAGGAACCACATTTGCTATCCTCCAGTCCTCTGGCATTATTCCTGTAGCCAATGATTACATAAAAATCAAAGCCAAAGGCTCAGCAATCTCTTCCCTGGCTTCCCAGAGAATCCTAGGATAAATCCCATCAGGCCCCGGGGACTTATCTATTTTCAGCCTGTCCAGAATTGCCAACACCTCTTCCCTACGTACCTCATTGCCATCTATTCTAATAGCCTGGGTCTCAGCATTCTCCTGCACAACATTCTCTTTTTCCTGAGTGAATATTGACGAAAAATATTCATTAAGTATCTCGCCTATCTCTTTAGACTCCACACATAACTTCTCATCCCTGTCCTTGACTGGCCCTACTCTTACCCTAGTCATTCTTTTATTCCTGACATACCTATAGAAAGCTTTTGGGTTTTCCTTGATCCTACCTGCCAAATACTTCTCATGTCCCCTCGTTGCTCGTCTTAGCTCTCTCTTTAGATCCTTCCTCGCTACCTTGTAACTATCAAGCGCCCCAACTGAAACTTCACACCTCATCTTCACATAGGCCTCCTTCTTCCTCTTAACAAGAGATTCCACTTCTTTGGTAAACCACGGTTCCCTCGCTCTACGCCTTCCTCCCTGCCTGACACCCGGTACGTACTTATCAAGAACACGCAGTAGCTGTTCCTTGAACAAGCTCCACATATCCAGTGAACCCAACACTTGCAGCCTACTTCTCCAACCTATCTCCCCCCCAAGTCATGTCTAATGGCATCATAATTGCCCTTTCCCCAGCTATAACTCTTGCCCTGCGGGGTATACTTATCCCTTTCCATCACTAACGTAAACGTCACCGAATTGTGGTCACTGTCCCCAAAGTGCTCACCTACCTCCAAATCTAACACCTGGCCTGGTTCATTACCCAAAACCAAATCCAATGTGGCCTCTCCTCTTGTTTGCCTGTCAACATATTGTGTCAGGAAACCCTCCTGCACACATTGTACAAAAACCGACCCATCTAATGTACTCGAACTATATCTTTTCCAGTCAATATTTGGAAAGTTAAAGTCTCCCATAATAACTACCCTGTTACTTTCGCTCTTATCCAGAATCATCTTCGCCATCCATTCCTTTATATCCCTAGAACGATTTGGAGGCCTATAGAAAACTCCCAACAGGGTGACCTCTCCTTTCCTGTTTCTAACCTCAGCCCATACTAGCATCCTCTCCGCCACCGTAATACTGTTTTTGACTAGCAGCGCCACACCTCCCCCTCTTTTGCCTCCTTCTCTGAGCTTACTAAAACACCTAAACCCCGGAACCTGCAACAACCATTCCTGTCCCTGCTCTATCCATGTCTCCGAAATGGCCACAACATCGAAGTCCCAGGTACCAACCCATGCTGCCAGTTCCCCTACCTTATTTCGTAAACTCCTGGCATTGAAGTAGACACACTTCAAACCACCTACCTGAACACTGGCCCCCTCCTGCGAAGTCAAATCTGTGCTCCTGACCTCTATACTCTCAATCTCTCATACCCTAAAACTACAATCCAGGTTCCCATGCCCCTGCTGCATTAGTTTAAACCCCCCCTATGTCGCCTCCATTCCCCCCAGATCCTTAGGGTTGCCACCACCACTGGGTTCGTGGTATAACTTTTTGGGGAAAGCGGTAGCGGCGCCGCCACCAGCGCCTTTAGGCTCGTTCCTTTACAGGACGCCATCTCCAGCCTCTTCCACGCCACCCCCTCTCCCTCCCTTATCCACTTGCAAACCATCGCCACATTGGCGGCCCAGTAATAGTCGTCCAGATTCGGCAACGCCAGCCCTCCTCTGTCCCTGCTGCGCTGCAGGAACCCCCTCCTTACCCTCGGGGTCTTCCCTGCCCACACAAAACTCATAACACTCCTATCTATTTTCTTAAAAAAGGCATTAGTGATCAAAATGGGGAGACATTGAAACACGAAAAGAAACCTTGGGAGGACCATCATCTTTACCGCCTGCACTCTGCCCGCCAGTGAGAGCGGTAGCATATCCCACCTCTTGAAATCCTCCTCCATCTGCTCCACCAGCCGCGTCAGATTGAGTTTATGTAGAGTTCCCCAGCTCTTGGCTACCTGAATCCCCAGATAAGTGTTTAGGGTTTAAGTGTCACTTGACAACAGCTCCCCCACAAACCACGTTCAAGTTAGGATGAGCACACGGACGTATGCAAATTTCCCCCGCAACAGCCAATCAGCAGCTCCGCTCTACTTCCCTCTGCTGGATGCTTGTCTTCACTTGAGCAGCTCGGGTCTCTTGCTCAGGTACACCTTCAAGTTGGGATGAGCATACGGACGTATGAAAATTTCCCCCACAACAGCCAATCAGCAGCTCTGCCCTCTGCTTATCACTTTTTTTTTTTTAGCCCTTAAAGGGACTGTGGAGGCTGCTGAAGGAATAGTAGGAAGTGTTTTGTTTTACTCCCCCTACATTGTGGGTCAATAGACTTTGATTAATGAATGGTACCAATTTAGCCAAGAAATAATTCTAAATGCCTTTTAAGAAATTTCTGCAATTGATATTTTCAAGCATTGATTTAAAGGAAAGTATTGTGCTGCAGAATGTTGGCTATTTTTGCATAAGAGGATTTTGGGAAAGAGTTGCATTTAATTATTGAGTTCAAAGAATAAAATGCATTTGTAGATGGTTTTTGTTTATTCAAAACGCAGCAAGGTGGAAGGCGTTTTCCAATACTAATGCACTAGGCATTTCAATTGTTTCCACAAACACTAAAAGCAATAATAATTTGTTAGCCAGTCTATGATTGATAAATACCTTAACTCATTGTGTTGGAAGCTGCTGGTTCCAGGTGCTTGACTGGGTTTGTTTTAACATAAACACATTCCTGTGGCTCTGAACATTGAGATAAAAAAGGGACCGAAACACCCATAGACAGATTTTAAACAGAGAGTTTCTGGACTGGGTTTTGAGTCGTAAGGATAGAGTGCTGGTGAGTATTTTAGAAGTTATTTTAAGTCAAACAGAACGACCAAATGGGGAATCACAAAAATAATTTGTTCTAATTTAATTGAATGAAGTGTGAGTGCCAAGAAAAACAAAACTTGTTTTGTGCTGGTCTTGTCTTACCCAGTTTCTTGGTCAGCCTATGTTGAACTTGGGGAGTTGAAGGATATAAATATTCAGCTCAGAACATACAAGTCGTGGCAGCACGGTGGCGCAGTGGGTTAGCCCTGTTGCCTCGCTGCACCGAGGTCCCAGGTTCAATCCCGGCTCTGGGTCACTGTCCGTGTGGAGTTTGCACATTCTCCTCGTGTTTGCATGGGTTCCAAAGATGTGCAGGCTAGGTGGATTGGCCACGTTAAATTGCCCCTTAATTGGAAAAAATTAATTGGGTACTCTAAATTTATATATAAAAAAAGAACATACAAGTCCAATTATCGTACGTTTTGTAACACTATTGTATAATTAAATATTGGGTTATACTTAAACGTGAGGTGGGTGGGACTGCTAATGGGAGTAACCAGTACCACTGCACCAGACAAAATACCTAAGGTAAGACTCACACTCACGTTTATAATAGGCAACGTGGGAACAAATTTTCCATGTTTGAGAAATGGCCCAAAAACTTAACAGTAAATTGCTGTTAGGGGAGTTGAGCCAGGAGAACAAATTAGCAGAGATGGCTTTGATTGTGTTAAATGAAAACTGTTGTAGTTTTGACCACTATTATATATTTGTCAAGACTTCACACAGTTGCTAAGTAATGTGATTTTGCACAAGCAAACAAAAGCCTACATGTGCAGCGGAGCAATGGACTTTATGGATGTTCATTGAAAATAAAAAGCGGATTTATATTGCACTGTAATAATTTTCAAACGCTGTTTCTGTTATGTACAAACAATTGGAAGAAACTTGCATTAATATAACATCTTTAAATTTCACATGATAGCCCAAAGTACTTAAAACAAAATAATTTTTCAAAAGTAGTTTTGCAGGAAAAACCTATATCCAATCTGTGCCTTAATGTTCCACAAATGGTAGTGAGATAAATTATATGACATTCTCTTTTAGGGTTTGTGAAGAAATAAGTGTTGGCCAGAACATTGGTGATCTTCCTTGCTATTCTTTGAGTAGTGCTATCTGGCCGTATACTTTTTATTAACTCCAGTCTTAGAATATGAGCTTTGCTAACAAGCCTTGTAGTTATTGCACATTCCTAATCATGCTTGAGAAGGTGATGGTGAGCTGCCTTCTTGAATACTGCTGTCCGTGTGGTGTATGTATATCCAAGGTGCTGTTAGGGAATGAGTGCCAGGATTTTGAACCAGCTACAGTGAAGAAATGGTAATCTCGATCCAAGTCAATGGTGGGTGAATTGGAGGGGAACTTGCATGTATCCACTACTCTATTCTCAATGGTAGAGGGTGCAGATTTGGAAGGTGCTGTTGAGGGAGGCTTGACATGTTGCTGCAATACACCTCGAAGATGGAACGCACTGCTGCCACTGTGGTGGAGGGAATGAATGCTGTGGATGGGGTGCCAGTCAACTGGGCTGCTTTGTACTGGGTGATGTAGAACCTATTTGGTGCTCTTGGAGTTGCACTCGTCCAGACAAATGGAGAGTATTCAATCACACTCCTAACTTGTGCCATGAAGATAATGGACAGGCTTTGGGAGTGGGGAAGTGAGCTACATTCTACAGAGTTCTCAGCCTCTGACCTGCTGTTGTTAGCTGTAGCGTCTATATGACTGGTCCAGTTCAGTTTCTGGACAATGGCAATCCACAGGGTTCCACCTGAGTAAGCAGCTGGCACCTTAAGTTAAATGTCTCCTGCATGTACTTCTAGGCAGCACAACATCCAAGTTAGTGAGCAACACATTGGGAAATGTGCTACTGCACTGAAGAATTTAAAATTTAGAGCCTTTCATTACTTCCAAGATGTAATTGTATGTAGCTTATAAATACACAAACATGGAAATAATAATCGCTTATTGTCACAAGTAGGCTCCAATGAAGTTACTGTGGAAAAACCCCTAGTCGCCACATTCCGGCGCCTGTTCGGGGAGGCCGGTGCGGAAATTGAACCTGCTGCCTGGTTCTGCATTACAAGTCAGCTGCTTAGCCCACTGTGCTAAACCAGCCCCTGTGGAGAAAATGGAGGAATTGGGAAGTGCAGCTTAAAATTTATTACAGCTGTCTGTTTTGCCTGTGGCATAAAAAATTAACCTCTTGTTATGTATATTCAGTCGAAGATTGGCATCACAAGTGTATCATTGTTATAAATTAGCATTGCCCAGAGATACAGAAAATGATCATAAGGTAGCACTTGCCAATAAGACCAAAAATACATTAAAATTAATGGTTTCTAAAATGACCACATTAAGAAGAGTCAAGGTTCAGATCTGAGTCCCTTCAGATGTTGAAATCTTAGGTTGCATTTGCTGAGTCCTTATTGAACTCTTTATATGCAACCCTTTATAACAATGAGGGTGGTAGAGGCAAGTGAGTGGGAACATAAAACTGAAGGTAGATGGAAACCTAGAATGGAAGCATTGACGGCAAACCTCCATGGCCAAGGTGGAATTTGAAAATAGAGGTAAGGAGTTTTAAACATATTACATTGGAGGTATGGAGGGGGCATAAGTCATAGTAAATTGGATATTGACAATTTGGACAGGATGTACAAAGATGAATTTGTAGAGGATGAAGGCCAAAAAGGAAGCCATTTTGAAGAACCCTGATTCGAGGTTTCCAATCAAGGGTAATTTAACCCACAGTTGAACAATTTTATCTGAAGATCAAATAGTGATTGGCCATACGTTCCTTTTGATAGCATGTTTTTGGATCCAACTAACACAATGTCTATTACATTTTGTCAATTTAATTTACCAATTTTGAGCCCACTTTATATATTTTCTTGGGTTCAATGGTGCTGTCAGTCCCGTAAGTTAGCCCTGCATCTTGCTTTGAGGAGTGTGCCTATACCCTACATCGTCCAAAAGTGTAAGTTGGGGAGTAAGAACAGTGCTTGCTTGTCATCTGAATAAGGATACTATATGCTTCACATTTCAGTAGATGGACTGTGTACACTCCAGCAAGATGGGGCCAAATTGATAAACTGCTTTACTTTACAGGCAAGTGCATATACAGTGATAGTTTTTAAAATAAAATTCCGTAGAATTGGGTAACTTTCCTTGTTCTGACTGGCCCTAGTTTTAATGTGAGTGCGTTTTCTCTCATGAGGCTGGATTTCAGGCATTTGGCAGTTGGCCCATCAACCAAGCTAACTATCTGCTTCCTGAAAATATATTCTCAGCAGGCATCCCTCAAAGGAAAATATGGATGTTCACTGGGATCCTTTACACAAACTCCCATTTTCTGAAGTATTCTGGTTCAGATGCGTAATTTGGATCCTTGTCGCCATTTTCGAGTGTCCACTGTGCTATGAATTGAACTCCGTAAGAGGTGCAGTTAATGTAATAGCATTTCTAAAGCTTTAAAATTCTGTGTTGGCATAGTCAGAATCATTAAATGTGTCGGAGTAACTAAAAATGTGGAATTTGCTGAACTGACAATTGCGTGATTCAAAGGCCTGAAGAGCATTCTGTTTGCATAACTGGGTCACTGCTGCTTTCTAAACCAGCTAGTGAAGAATTAGCATTTTAAAGCTCTTACAGCTTGGAAGATTATAAAGCATCATCAATGACCAGTAGTAAATTAACTTAAGCCTATTGGGAGACTGAGCAGAAATAGCCTGCTTTCTAAAGACTAATGGAAGACATGGGATAATGTAATATATGGAACAATGCCAATTTTTAGCTTCTTCTTGTATAGTTTAATAATATGTTATAACATGCTGTTTGTTTGAAATGTTCACTGGCATGTTTCATTCATTCGTATCAATGAAGGAGACTGAAGTTATATATTCGTCTTGAGCAACATTAATAATTTTAAACTAAATTTTAAAGCTTTAAAAAGTTATCTATTATGGTTGTTTCACCGAGACTGCACTCTTTCATTTATCATTTTAGGTCTTGGTTTTTACTTAACTTTGGGCTTTAATTTTTCTTCCACCTGAGCACTGATTGATAACTTGTTTAGATATTGACCACTAGGTGGTACACATGAGTAGCCTAAAGAAGCGTTTCCCTTTCCACTCGGTTGCTGTTCTCTGTGGGTAAACACCTTGATGTTTGCCTCTTTGGCCCAAAGGGCGCAACTAAGATAATGAAAGTAACGAAGTAGATTAATACCTTCTGCCTTAATGTTTACAGTACGAAACATCAGTAATTCAGACTGGGGTAAATAGATGTGTCTCGTCATGCATTTTCCATGTATTGGGATAGATAGTATTTAAAATACATCAGGTAAACTGGTAGACCACGATGGCTAGGCCATGCCACGCCAATAGAATGGATGATGGTCACCTACCAAAAACACCGTGTGGAGAGCTTGATGGTGCCAGTAGTCCCTTTGGCTGGCTAAAACCAAGGTTCAGGGATTCATTGAAGTGAAACGTCATTTCATGCCAGACTGACTTCAACAACTGGGAACAATCTGCCCATAACTGAGGTACTTGATGCCAAAATCTCCACACCGGTATGGAACATGATCGTCAGATTGCTGCAGAAAAGCACCAGCACTGGAAGGTGCACATGGCAATAGCAACTGCATCAGAGAATGATCACCTGACAATGTCTTGCTCAAATTGGACTGTACTCCCATCTGAAGACACTCAATCGATGAGCACTAAATATGAAGCAAAGATGCAACTGCAAAGAAGATAAAACTGGTGCAATAGAGTTGCATTTTTTGACCTAACTAATAGTTTGATTTTGCAATTGCTGCAACCCGGCAGCAAAGATGTAATTTGTTCCAACAAAGTTTGGTGTTATAAGCAGTGTACTATCTCTATAGTAGACAGTGCATTGATCAGTGTTTTTTTTTAAATATATATTTTCAAGTTTTTTGGCCAAACATAACAATACGTAGTGTTTCTTTTACACAACAATAAAGCAATATAAATAACCGTGGCATTGATCAGTGTTAAGCTAATATTTTCTATGGATGTTTATCCCTTTTCTTTTTTAATGTTGCGAAAAGAATTATTGAAGCAGCTCATTTATACAGGAATTTCTTGCCATTCTTCAATTAACTTTTAATTGCACATCGCCCTGCTCCCGTTCTAATTTGCGAACAAACTTGGCTGCTCTGTGCATCCTAAGATTTGTGAAAATAGATTGGTGACAAAATAGCTGAATAAACTTTCTCTCTTTACTGCTAATATTACAGCTGACAAATCCTTTTCCTTGTGTTTATTTGGAGATGTAATTGTACTGCACCATAAACAGTTAAAACAAAGGAGTGTGGCAATTCCTCCAGCAATAATGTTCTTCTGGGATGTTGTGAAGGTACTGTTTCACTAAAGGTGTAAACAAGTAGGTTGTGTAATAGATGAGTGCATCCACAATATTTGTTTAAACTTGAGAATAATCTACCTGCTATGCGAGCTCGAGGACAGTAATCTCAGATTCTAATGTAAACCATAGGAATAAGGATGGTTATTCACTGGTTTGATGCTTCACAGAATTGATGCAAGATGATGTTGATGCAGAAGGATTTAGAATTATGAGTGAGTCACTGAGTTAAACATTAACAGTTCATAATGGGAAGTGGAACCATGCAAATGATACCAAATAATTCCTAAATTTGCAGATTTGCACCAATTCGGTTGGGAGATGGACCATACTCTTCCAATCCAAATTAAGGAAATTAAGAAAGAAATTACAGAAGGACATTAATAATCTTGCAAAATAAGCATATTATTGCCAAATGAAGTTTAACACAGATAAACGTTTAGTGGCACATTTTGGTGCAGATCTCGTGGTGCAATGGGCAGTGTCCCGGCCTCTGAGCCAGAAATTCTAGGTTTGAGCCTCACCCCAATTCTTGATAGTCAAGGAAAACATGTTTATAGTGCAGCCAAACAAGTTGAATATCAACCTGCAAATCCTTCCAACACAGGCCAATGGCAGGTAGTAAGGACAAGAGAGATTCCAGGTCAGCCATGTAATGGAAAGAACGTCGGAGTCTCCACCACCATCACTGTCTGTAGCCCCAAATTACAACTTTCACATAAAAGTGCATGTTGCCACAGCAACCTGCGATTCCTGAGTAAGCTTTAAAGCACCGCCACCACATTTTGGTAAGAAGAATAGGGAGGTGACTTGTACAGTTTGCATCTTGCAAGTAATAAGTCGAAGTGGACTAGAGAAACCAAGAGATCTTTGCGTAAAATCACTAAAGGTTGTTGCACAGGTTGGAAACGTCACAAAAAAGCAAACCAAGCACTAAGCTTTATTTCTAGAGGGGTGGAATTGAAAAGTAGGGAACTTATGGTAACCATGATTAGACCAGACAAAAGGGTACCTCATGCAGTTCTGGTTTTAAAAATATAGATAGGGCATCGAGAAGCTGTCCAACGATGATACCCAAGATGTATTGGCGTACAAATCAGGAAAGGATTTGACCGACTTGGGCCCCTCTCGTTTTGAGACAAAATATGGCTGACGGGTGACCTAATGGAAGCTTTAAAAATTATGAAAAGTTTGGATCGAGTGGTTACAGAGAAAAAATGTTGCCTCCCATGGGAAGAGTATAACCAGAGGCCATTAAAATACAATAGTCACCGAGGAATTCAGAAGCAACAACTTACTCATTGCTGAAAATAATGAACTGCCTACCACAGTGAGTGGTTGAGGTTAATCATATTGTTGTATTTAAGGGGAAGCTTGACAAGCATTTGAGGAAGAAGGCAATAGATGGTTATAAGAGGTTAGATGCGGGAAGTTGGGAGGAAGCTGAGTGGAGCATAAACAGCGGTATGAACTGGTTGGGTCGAATGTCCTGTACGGCACAGTAGTTAGCACTGCTGGTTCACAGCGACAAGGTCCCAGGTTCGATTCCCGGCTTGGGTCACTGTCTGTGCGGAGTCTGCATGTTCTCCCTGAGTCTGCATGGGTTTCCTCCAGGTGCTCTGGTGTCATCCCACAAGCCCTGAAAGAGGTACTATTAGGTCATCTAGACATTCTGAATTCTCCCTCCAAGTACCCGAATAGGTGCCGGAGTGTGGCGACTAGAAGATTTTCACAGTAACTTCATTGTAGGGTTAATTTTCGCCTACTTGTGACACTAATAATGATTGTTATTATGCATCATATACTCTGGGTACTTGTTTTATATTGTAATGCTTTCGTATGAAATGAAAGAATTACCGTAAATCCTTAAAGTTGTACTGTTGCCTTGAGCTCAATTTTGTTTTGAAACTTGTTCTGCTCTAGATTTAGCAGGGAATTCAATCTAGTGTGTTGTGATGGATTTTGTTTCTTGGAAGCCAAATGGATTGGAAGAGAAGGTAGAGCAAGTTTGGAACAAATTAAGAAAGAGAGGAAAGTAGAATAGAAAATATTGTATGGTGGGGTATGGTTAATTAGCTATGCCAACGGGAGGTCCTGTTTGTGTAAGCCATGTCGGCTGGGGTTTGTTACTGGGTGGTTTGTTCCTGTTGATACCTGATGGTTAAAATTATAAATGCCTGAATAAAATATTTTCTAAAAAGAAAAATGAGCTATGCCATGAATAAACTCTTATTGATGAATCTTTAAACTTGGGATTTGATAAAATTTAACCAAATCATTATCTGAATGTGGCTGTTTGCTAAATCTAGACTTGCGTAACCGCCAACAGCTCAGTTTTACTAGTTCTCAAGTTAGTATTTGTGCCAGGATGGCAAATATAGCTCATTTGTTGGAAGTTTATTTGTCAAGGCAGCAACATGTGACGCAATAGCTTGACATCTGTCATTGGGAAAATGTTAGAGTCCATTATAAAAGTTGCAATATCTGATCATTTAGAAATACATAAAATAATCAAGCAGAGTCAGCATGGCTTCATGAAGGGGAAATAATGCCTGACAAATTTATTAGCATTCTTTGAGGTGGACTTCCCGTGACGGGGATGTGCTGAGCAGTCGCACATCAGGCGGCTCTCCTCCGAAGGACAAGAAAATAGACACCTTCAGCAAAATTAGTCCACAAAAACCAGACTAAAGCATTCCCTTACCATCAACAATAGAATGATCAATAGAGATGCCAGGAAGCAGCAACTTCAGAGGCTGCAGAGTCACCAGAAAGGGCGGTAATGGTTGGGACCAGGAGAGCCGGTTGAGATGCCAGAACCTCAGGATAGTGGGCCTGCCAGGAGGAACTGAGGCCAGGGACCCTACAGACTATGTGGCCCAGATGCTGTGGAACCTGTTGGGGGTGACTGCTTCCCCAACCCACCGGAGATCGTCAGGGCCCATAGGTTGTTCCGGATGAAACCCAAGGCAGGGGAACAGCTGAGAGCAATGATTGCCAAGTAATACCTGGACTGGGAAAACATCCTTCTCTGGGCCAGGCAAACTAAGGACTGCAGTTGGGAGGGACACAGGATCAAGGTGTATCAGGACATTGGGGCAGACCTGCAAAGTGCTTGGCTGGATTTTACACGGCAAAGTCAGTCCTGTACAAGAACAATATCAGAAAGTTCAGGATGCTGTACCCAGCCAGGCTCTGGGTAAAATGCAAGACAGGGAACATTATTTTACTGCCCCTGCAGATGCGGACAAATTTGTCCAAAAGAATGGACTAGACAAGCATCTAAGGAGGCAACGATGAGTCGGACACCGAGAAGGCAGAGAAAGTTAAAGAACAATTTGCGCGGGACTGTACTGCCTCATTCTGAACCGAGAGGCAATCGTCACAGCAGGCATGGGGGTGGGGGGGGGGGGTCAGACCCACACCCACACCCACCCCAAGAGGGTGGGCCACCACACTAGTGGGAAAGCTAGCGGCAGGAGGTGGGAGTGAGGAGGGGCTGCAGCGCATCTCCTACTGAGGAGAGTGCGCCTGGTGAGGAGGGTGGGGTTACACCCCCAGGGGGGGGAATAGAAGGGGGCAACAGTGGGGTGGGTTGGAGAGGGTAACTGAAGGGGGGGAAAGCAAAACCACGGGGAACAAAACAACAATGGGTGGGTTCTCTGGACTGGCTTCGACAGGCCACTCGTGGCAACGGGGAAGAAGATGGCACTGATAGCAGCCACTTTGGAGGGTCTCTGAGCAAAGGGAATCCCTGGCGTGCAGGGGCTCAACCACATGGCATATGCAAAGTTGGCAGCCATGTTGGGTTGTCTTTGGACAAAGGGAAACCCCGGAGTGCAGGGGCCGGGCCTCATGGTAAGTATGGTGACTGTAGCCATTTTGGATGGCCCCCTAAGAAAGGGAAACCTTGGAGTGCATGGGGCGCATCCACAAGGTATGTATGGTTGATCACACAAAGGGAGGGAGGGGGGAGACAAAAACCTCCCTCCGAACAGTCACCTGGAACGTCAGGGGACTTAACATCCCAGTGAAAAGATCCAGAGTCTTCACCCACCTGAGAAGTATGGATGCCAACATTGTCCTCCGGACGACTCACCTGAGGGAAAAGAACCGACTGCGGGAAAGAAAGGGATTGGGGGGGGCAGAGATAACATTCCTGTTACAGGACGAGAGCTGGGGGGGTTTAGCCATACTGCTCGGTAAGAGGACAACATTTAACACGGCTAAGGCGGTTTACGGACCCAGGGGACGGTATATCATGGTCAGTGGTGTCCTGGACGGGGCACCAGTGGTCCCAGTGAATGTGTACGTGCCCAACTGGGATGCCACGGAACTTGTAAATAAGACCATGGCCGAAATTCCCAACATAGATACGCACCGACTAATCGTGGGTAGGGAGGGATTTTAACTTCGTACAGGACCTGCTAAAAGACAAATCAAACCCCATAGTTGGGTAAAACGGCAGCAAGCATGGCTAGAGAAGTAGGGACATCTATGGAGCAGATGCGAGCGGTGCATCCTTCGAGGTTCATGCACCAAAGTGAGAAGGAGTTCTCATTTTTTTCGCAAGTGCACTAGATTTATACCCTTATCATCGACTTGTGGTGGGGAAATCAGTACTTCCAGGCATAGTAAGAGAGGAATACTCTGCGATCGTAATTTCTAACCACGCTCCACACTACATGGATGTGAGGTTGGTGACTGGCCGTGCCCAACCCCTCCCCATTGAGTTCAGACACAGCCGTCCTGGCCGACGAGGACCTCTGCCAGAAAATATCACTGGCCATAGACGAGAATATTACTAACAACCGGAAGGGGGAGGTCTCACCCTCCACACTCTGGGAGGCGCTGCAGGCTGTGATCAGAGGAGAAATTATCGCCTACAAGGCATGCAGAGACGGGAAAGTGAAGGCAGCTAGGCAACAACAAAATGGATTGAATCCATTTTGTAGGTTGACGGGTGATACGTTGAGATCCCGACCGTAGAGCTTCTAGTGGAGAGAAAAAAGCTACAAATAGACTTTAGCACGCTATCCACCAGGAAATCAGTCCACCAATTCCGCCAGACACGGGGGAACCTTCAATGAACACGGATGCACAGCCAGCTGCCTGCTGGCTCACCAGCTGAGAAAGCAGGCAGCCACAAGGCAGACAGTGCAAGTGAAGTATAGCAAAGGCAGACTGGTAGCGGAAACAAAAATGATCAGCGAAGGGTTCAAGGTCTTCTACAGGGTGCTATACACCACTGAACCGCTTGGTGGGGACTCGGGGATTGAATGGATATGGACAGATCCTACAAACGACTACTTAATAAGATAGCCCATGGTGTTGGGCCTAGTAGATGAGCATGGATAGAGGATTGGCTAACTGATTTTAGAATTTTACCAGCCACTCTGCCTGCAAATTCACTGCAGAAAGAGTGATAAAATCCTGCCCATACTGGTTAAAAAGCTCTTTTATTAACAACAAATGGAATTAGTTTCCGATTTGAACTGAATTTGGTCACTCTGATTTTAAAATCTATAATTTCTGCCTTGAGTTGTGCACATCATACAACTCCCATTTTGACTTCCCATCACACATTCTATTAATTCATTTCTGAACTTAAATAGGATTGATTTATTTTTTGCATATTGATGGGTAGAATTAACTTTCAGTTATTAATTTGTCCATTAGAAGAATCAAAACTGAATTCATTGAATGGCCTACACCTTGTCAATTGCGAAAAGGTCACATGAATTTGGAAAGATGAACACCAAATTTGTTCCTTCCCTTTGTGACAACACTGCGAATAACCCAGTATACTTGTGTCTTTCTTAACAACTGCATGGTGGCACAGTGGTTAGCACTGCTGCCTCACAATGCCAGCGACCAGAGTTCAATTCCGGCCTTGGGTCTGTGTGGAGTTTGCAAATTCTTCCTGTGTCTGCATGGGTTTCCTTCGGTGCTCCAGTTTCCTCCAACAGTTCAAATATATGAAAATTAAGTGGATTCTAAAAAAAAAAATTGCCCCTTAGTGTCCGAAGATGTGCAGGTTAAGTGAGGTTACGGGGATGGGGCCGGGGAGTGGGCCTAGGTAGAGAGCTATTTTGGAGGGTTGGTGCAGACTCGATGGGCCAAATGGCCTCCTGCACTGTATGGATTCTACGGAATTCTATTCTATGGAATGGGAGACAGGATGTTTGGATAAGAGGGGCATTTTCAGGATGAGAGCCTCTAACTACTGGAATGCACCGGGATCAATGCAGAGGCCACATTTATTTGCAATATATATTAATGATTTGGATGAGTAAGTGAATATACTATTGCCAAGTTTGAGGATGACACAAAAATAAGTGTGAAGGTAAGAGTCTACAGAGGGATATAGACGGATTAAGTAAAAGACCAAAAACATAGCAGATGGAATATAGTGTAGTAAAATGTGAAGTTCTGCACTTTGGTCAGAAGAATAAAGAAGCTGAATATTATTTAAATGGAGAAAGACTGCAGAATGGGGCAACACGGCAGCATACTGGTTAGCACAGTTGCTCCACAGCTCCAGGGTCCCAGGTTAGATTCCCGGCTGGACCACTGTCTGTGTGGAGTCTGCATGTTCTCCCCGTGTCTGCATGGATTTCCTCCGGGTGCTCCGGTTTCCTCCCACAGTCTAAAGATGTGCGGGTTAGGTGGATAGGCCATGCTAAATTGGCCAAAAAATGTAAGTGGGGGTTACTCGGTTACGGGGATAGGGTAGATATGTGGGCTTAAGTAGGGTGCTCTTTGTAAGGGCCGGTGCAGACTCGATGGGCCGAATGGCCTCCTTCAGCACTGTAAATTCTATGAAAACTGCAGCACGGAGCGGTTTGGGGTCCTCTTGCATAAATCACAAAGCTAGCATGCAGGTTCAGCAAGTAATAGGAAAGACAAATGGAATGTTGGCCTTTATTTCAAAGGAAATGGAGTATAAAAATAGGGGAAAATATACAAGGGACTAGTTGGACCACACCTGGAATATTATGAATGGTTTTGGCCCCCTTATCTAATGGAAGATATACTGGCATTGGACACAGTCCAGAGAAAGTTTACCACATTGATCCTGGGTATAATGGAATTTTCTTATGAGGAGAGGTTGAGCAGGTTGGACCTGTACTATTGACGTTTAGAAGAATGAGGCAGCCTTATTGAGGCATATACATTCTCAGGGGGCATGACTGGGTAGATGCTGAGAGGTTGTTTTCCCCTGTGGGAGAGTCTAGGACCAGAGGGCATAATCTTTGAGTAAGGGGTCGCCCATTTAAGACAGATGAGGAGAATCTGTGGAAATCCTTGTCGCAGAGGGCTGCAGAGGCTGTGTTAAGTATGTTCCACTCTGATAGACAGATTTTTACTCGGTACGCGAATCGAGGGTTATGAGGATAAGGTGGAAAAGTGGTTGAACATTATCATACCAAATCAGTCATGATCTCATTGAATGGCAGAGCAGACTCGATGGACTGTGGCCTTAAGGTCTAATATGCATTCTGATAGTTGGAAATAAATTTGAAATGTGACTTGAAAATGAGCATTGATTTAAATGACTGTGCTTGCATGGAAACCATTCTGAAATATAAATTGGATAGCTTTCACTACAGCTGGGAAGCTCTGCAGATATTTCTGAAGTGGTGGGTGGCACGGTAGCACAGTGGTTAGCACTGTTGCTTCACAGCTCCAGGGTCCCAGGTTCGATTCCCCGCTGGGTCACTGTCTGTGCAGAGTCTGCACGTTCTCCCCATGTCTTCGTGGGTTTCCTGCGGGTGCTCCGGCTTCCTCCCACAGTCCAAAGATGTGCACGTTAGGTGGATTGGCCATGATAAATTGCCCCTTAGTGTCCAAAAAAGTTTAGATGGGGTTACTGGGTTACGGGGATGGGGTGGAGGTGTGGGCTTAAGTGGGATGCTCTTTCCAAGGGCCAGTGCAGACTCGATGAGCTGAATGGCCTCCTTCTGCACTGTAAATTCTATGATTCTACACTTCATGAAGTAGTTCATCAGTACACACCAGTATAATAGGTGAATAATATTTCCGCAGCAATCCTCCAAATAAGTTTTTATTTTCTGCCGGCTTACTGTGGCTTGAGCGATTTGTTTTTTGAAGTGAGTTAATTTTCATTTGCTAAAGTTCTGAACGCTGAAAATCAGCAGCACGGTAGCACAGTGGTTAGCACCGTTGCTTCACTGCTCCAGGGTCCTACGGTTCGAATCCCGGCTTGGGTCATTGTCTGTGTGGAGTCTGCACGTTCCTCCCGTGTCTACGTGGGTTTCCTCCAGGTGCTCCGGTTTCCTCCCATAAGTCCCGAAAGACATGCTGTTAGGTAATTTGGACATTCTGAATTCTCCCTCTGTGTACCTGAACAGGTGTTGGAATGTGGCAACTAGGGGCTTTTCACAGTAACTTCATTGCTGTGTTAATGTAAGCCTACTTGTGACAATAAAGATTATTAAATCATAATACACCAATTATGCACTGTGCTTAATTTTTATATACTACAGACTGGCTTTATTAAAAGATATAGAATGTTAATAGTTGCACATGGCTAGCTCTTGCTGATATCTGTAGTGTGGTAATTACTCTATTTATATCCCCAGAGATATTAATCTGGAGTACAGTACTTTGCACAGTAATATATATGGTTATTTTTTAAAGCGATAAATGCTATTCTATAGATTTAGTACTAAAATGTGTTTATTTTTATTTTCTTACAGAAATCCACAACCATGAACCAGGTTACCAGCTCTTTAGGTAGGAAATTATATTCTGTTTAATTACTTTTTGAAACTACTTTGATAACTAGAGAAATTATTTTAGTTTCAAACACCAAATTTGCATATCTTTCTCATAGTTAAATCCCTTGTTACCTCAACTTGGTTGCCTACTAGTTGAAATGTTTTTAATGGATAGTGCGCAAGGGTAACTTTCAAGGGTAACTTAGGGCGGCACCGTGATTAGCACTGCCGCCTCACACCCCCCGGGTTCAATTCCTGTCTTGTGTCGTTGTGTGGAGTTTGCACTTTCTCCCAGTATTTGCGTGTGTTTCCTCCGGGTGCTCTGGTTTCATCCCACAGTCCAAAGACATGCACGTTGGGTGGATTGGCCATGTTAAGTTGCCCCTTAGTGTCCAAAAAGTGGGGGAACTGGATCACTCCTTCCTGTTAAAAGCTTACACAGAACCTGACCAATCTGGAGCAGGGTAGAACCATAAGTTAGTATTGAATTAATGTCATTGTTCCTTTTAAATAAAGTCTTTACCGTCTGCACTCCCTTTCAACCTCACTGTTAGTTTATGGGCATCACGGCAAGCGAGTCATGTGGAAAAACCCACAAGGTTTGGTGAACTCCCTGAAGTGTTCGATAGTAAGGTGTGGACCGTTGTCTGAAATGATGAGGTCTGGGATCCTCTGTTTGCCAAAAATGTCTTTCTTTGATGCAACAACAACCTTAGACGTATGACCGTCTAGACCAGTTTGTCCAACATGGCACCCGTGGGCTGCTTTGTGGCCCCCAAAGCCATTTCCTCTGGCCCCCTGAGTTACCGTTCAAAATGCCAGTAAGACAGTCAGATGAATTTGAAGATTCAGCAAGAAGCCACTCCAGCAATCCCACAATTACTCACCAGCGTTTGCTGCTGGTAGGCTATCGTGAGCAATAGTGGGAATGAAGCATCCCCTGGATACTGGTGATGATAAGTGTGCTGGAGAGAGAGAGAGAGAGGATTTCAGGGGGTGAATAGGAGAGCGAGAGGCGACGGTGCCTGGGGAAAGGAGAGGGGCAGCGGGGCCCGGGAAAAGAAAGAAGGGCCTTGTGGCCTGGGGAGGGAAGAGTTGTACAGCGCAGAAGAGGCCCTTCGGCCCATCAAGTCTGCACCGACAATAACTACACCTAATCCCACTTAACGGCATTTGTCCCATATCCTTGAATGTGATGGTGTTTCAAATGCTTTTTAAAGATTGTGAAGTTTCCAGCCTCCACTACCTTCGTTGTAGGGCATTCCTGATTCTGACCACCTTCTGAATGAATTTTTTTTTTCTCTCAGCCCCTCAGAATCTCCTGCCCATCACCCTAAAACTATGCCCCCTTGTGATTAACCCCTCAAACAAGGGGAACTGCTGTTTACCCTGTACAAACCCCTCATCTTATATACATATCTCCCCTCGGCCTTCTCTAAAGAAGCTTGTCTAGTCTCTCCTTATAACTCAGATTCTTCATCCCAGACAACATCCTGGTAAATCTCCACTGTAAACCTGCAGTGCAATCACCTCTTTCCTATGGTGAGGTGACCAGAACTGCACACAATAAAGTCGCCATAGTCCCAGATGACCACAGGCTGCTCTTCCCTTTGAGGGGGAAATCTGACTGGTGGTGATTTAAGCTGAGGATCACCATTCTTCAGGCAAGGGGCAAAGTTGAGAAGATGGGGCCTTCATAAATAACCTCGGCCAGTACAGGAATTGAATCCGCGCTGCTGCTGCCCTCGCTCTGCATCACAAACCAGCTGTCTAGCCAAGTAAGCTAAACAGCCCCTCCTTCCCATACATTACTCCAGCTGTGCCCTAATCAACGTTTCTGTATAGCTCCAACCTAACCACCATAACTTTGTCATGACTGATGAAGAGGCTGTTCTGCCGCATGTGAGGGGGGGGGGGGGGGGGGGGGGAAGAGAGCTGCCGGACCCTGGGAGAGAGAGAGGGGCTACAGAGCCCGAGGAGTGGGGGGGTGCCCAGAGGGGGAGGGGGCCTGAGGGAGAGGGGGGGGCCCAGAGGGAGAGGGACTCCGAGGAAGGGGGGGGCAGAGGGAGAGAGAAAACATAAGAACCAGGAGTAGGCCATCTTGCCCCTCGAGCCTGCTCCGCCATTCAATAAGATCATGGCTGATCTTTTTGTGGACTCAGTTCCAATTACCCACCCACTCAAAGTAATCTTTTATTCCTTTTACTATTCAAACATCTATCTACCTTTGCCTTAAAAACATTTAATGAGGTAGCCTCAACTGCTTTACTGGGCAGGGAATTCCACAGATTCACAACCCTTTTGGTGAAGAAGTTCCTCAACTCAGTCCTAAATCTGTTTTCCCTTATTTTGAGGCTATGCCCCCTAGTCCTAGTTTCACCTGCCAGTGGAAACAATCTCCATGCTATTCTATTCCCTTCATAATTTTATATGTTTCTGTAAGATCTCCCCCTCATTCTTCTAAATTCCAATGAGTATAGTCCCCGTCAACTTCGTCTCTCCTCATAAGCGAATCATCTCAACTCCAGAATCAACCTGGTGAATCTCCTCTGCACATCCTCCAGTGCCAGTATCATTTCTCAAGTAAGGAGCCCAAAACTGTACACAGTACTCCAGGTGTGGCCTATATACAGCTGCAACATAACCTCCCTGCTTTTAAACTCCATCCCTCTAGCAATGAAGGACAAAATTCCATTTGCCGCCTTAATTACCTGTTGCACATGCAAACCAACTTTTTGTGATTCATGCACAAGGTCACCCAGGTCCCTCTGCACAGCAGCATGCTGCAATATTTTATTATTTAAATAGCAGTCCATTTTACTATTATTCCAACCAACGTGGTTGACCTCACATTTATCAACATTGAACTCCATCTGCCAGACCACTCACGTAAATTATTTATATCCCTCTGCAGACTTTGTGTCCTCTGCACACTTGGCTCTACCACTCATCTTCGTGTTATCTGTGAATTTTGACACATTACACTTGATCCCCAACTCCGGATCATCCATGTAAATTGTGAATAATTGCAGACCCAGAATAATTGCAGATCCAACACAGATCCCTGAGGCACACCACTAACCACTGATTGCCAACCAGAAAAACACTCATTTATTCCCACTTTGTTTTCTGTCAGTTAACCAATCCTCTATCCATGCTAATACATTATCTGTAACGCCATGCACCTTTATTTTATGCAGCAGCCTTTTGTGTGGCACCTTGTCGAATGCCTTCTGGAAATCCAGATACACCACATCCACCGGTTCCTCGTTGTCCACCACGGTCATAATGTCCTCAAAGAATTCCACTAAATTAGTCAAACATGACCTGCCTTTCATGAACCCATACTGCATCTGCCCAATGGGACAATTTCTATTCTGATGTCTCGCTATTTCTTCCTTAATGACAGATTCAAGCATTTTCCGCGCTACAGAAGTTAAGCCAACCAGCCTATAGTTATCTGCCTTTTGTTTACCTCCTTATTTAAACAGTGGCATCACATTTGCCGTTTTCCAATCTGCCGGAACTGTCCCAGAGTCCAGTGAATTTTGGTAAATTACCATAGTGCATTTGTTCCTTGAGTGAGGGAAAAATATTGAAGTGTGAGTCCTCATACTGAAGCATTCCATGTCCAAATGCAGCAAGACCTGGACAATATCCAGGCTTGGGTTGACAAGTGGCAAGTGACATACGTGCCACAGAGGTGCTGGGCAATGACCATCTTCAACAAGTGGGGTTCTAACCACCACTCCATGATATTCCATGACGTTACCTTCACTGAATCCCTCACTACCAACATTCTGGGGGTTACCATTGAGCAGAAACTGAACTGGACTAGCCATATAAATACTGTGGCTACCAGAGCAGGTCAAAAGGCTAGGAATCCAGTGGTGAGTAACTCGCCTCCTGATTCCCTGTCCATCGCCTACGAGGCACAAGTCAGGAGTGTGATAGAATACTTCCCACTTGCTTTGTATCTCCAACAACACTCAAGAAGCTCGACAGCATCCAGGATAAAGCTGCCCTCTTGATTGGCACCCCTTTCACAATCCTCCGCCACCAACGAATACCATCTACAAGATGCACTGCAGGAACTCACCAAGGTTCCTTACACAGAACCTTCCAAACCCACGACCACTGCCATCTGAAATGACAAGAGCAACAGATACCTGGGAATACCGCTACCTGGAGTTCCCCTCTAAACCACTCACCATCCTGACTTGGAAATATATCGGCGTTTCTTCACCGTCACTGGGTCAAAATCCTGGAATTCTCTCCCTACCAGCAGTAGGTGTATATATAGAGAGTATACACCTCGGGGACTGCAGTGGTTCAAGAAGGCAGCCGGTCACCACCTTCTGAAGGTCAACTGAGTCGCACTTCCATTTTCTTCCCCTCACTCAAAGGACCGATAAGGAGATTTCGATAAGATACACGTATTTCCAAAAAACACCACCACCTTCTGAAGGGATTAGCAATAAATGATGGCATAGCCAGCAACACCTGCATCCCATAAATTAATGTTTTAAAAATCTCTGCGTCAATGCTGCCTTTTCTCATCACGCCGATAACATTTGGTTAAAGCGGTTCTTGCACTGTCTACGTGTTTCCCATGTTTCTGGAGCACCACATTTTACTCCAAAACTTAAACTCAACTGAGGCAATGCTGCTTTACAAATGAATTTCGCTGTCACCTTGAATTACTGGACAATTCTGTTTCATAACTTCAGCTTGCCTGGTCAACTGAATGGCTTTGGTTAGTGTTAAGTCATCCCTCGACTAAAAGAGGTCTGACTAGCTTTTGTCTAAAACTCCTGTTACAATTCCAGTTGAAGGGCACCACAGTGGTTAGCACTGCTGCCTACGGCACTGAGAACCTGGGTTTGATCATGACCCCGGGTCATTGGATTGGATTTGTTTATTGTCACGTGTACCGAGGTACAGTGACAAGTATTTTTCTGCAAGCAGCTCAACAGATCATTAAGTACATGGGAAGAAAAGGGAATAAAAGAAAATACATAATAGGGCAACACCAACATATACAATGTAACTACATAAGCACTGGTATTGGATGAAGCATACAGGGTGTAGTGTTAATGAGGTCAGTCCATAAGAGGGACATTTAGGAGTCTGGTGACAGTGGGGAAGAAGCTGCTTTTGAGTCTGTTCGTGCGTGTTCTCAGACTTCTGTATCTCCTGCCCGATGGAAGAAGTTGGAAGAGTGAGTAATCAAAGAGGATCTTTGATTATGCTGCCTGCTTTCTCCAGGCAGCGGGAGGTGTAGATGGAGTCAATGGATGGGAGGCAGATTTGTGTGATGGACTGGGCGGTGTTCACGACTCTCTGAAGTTTCTTGCAGTCCTGGGCCGAGCAGTTGCCATACCAGGCTGTGATGCAGCCCGATAGGATGCTTTCTATGGTGCATCTGTAAAAGTTGGTAAGGGTTAATGTGGACATGCCGAATTTCCTTAGTTTCCTGAGGAAGTATAGGCGCTGTTGTGCTTTCTTGGTGGTAGCGTCGACGTGGGTGGACCAGGACAGATTTTTGGAATCTGTGTGGAGTTTGCACATTCTCCCTGTGTCTGCATGAGTTTCACCCCCACAACCCAAAGAAGTGTAGGTTAGGTGGATTGGCCGCACTAAATTGTCCCTTAATTTGGAAAAACGTAATTGGGTACTCTAAGTTTTTAAATCCCAGTTGATGGTATAACTGGACAGGAAGATCCCAGAATAAAACCTGGCTCAAAAGACTAGCTTTTACTTTATAAAAAAACAAAAAAAATCAAACATGGAGGAAAAGAGTGACAGGACCACTAATTAGTTTTAAGAGCAAGAAAAAAAAAATATTAAACATGGAAAATTGGACTATAATATTATAATCCTGGACTTAGTTTAGCAAATACTCTCCGATTTTAAGATGAACATGAATGACGAAGTGCATTTGAAGCTACAATGGTCCCATTCTCACACAAAGTCCCTTTAACACACACAAAATGCCTGTGGTCAAATACACACTCCACTCTGAAACCCCAAGTGAATGTCTGTGTCATTATCCCCCCCTCAGATGATTGTCGCACACGGGTTTCCAAAGTCTACGCCCAAACATGCGTTTTAGAATCTTCTCTCATGATCATGCTTTCCATTGGTGGTTTGTCTTCTGAAATCCAGTCCCAGATTTTCCAATTACACTTTTAAACAAAGCTTCTACTCCACTTTTAACATTGAGTCCAGTCCAGGATTTTACCCCTTTCGGATTTCTTTGATTGACTAACTTCCACTGTTAATACAAACGTTTGTATTCAGACAATTCTGTCTTTCCAATTACTTTAAAATTTGTTTCTCAGACTCTCGTAAGATATTCCAAACTTTAGAACTACTTTAGAACCTTTAGAAATCTAACTTCTTACCAGCCAATTCCTTCTCAGCGTTGTCTATGTATCCTGTTCTATTTCCAGGTTTTTAGAACCAACCATCCTTTAGATTATCTGCATCTTGCTTTCTTGCACATTACTCCTTTGTACTTTTTCTGCTTTGAACAGAGCGGAGAGATGTTCCCTCTCGAGCTTTCTATCTGCAATTGCCTTAACTTCCAGTTTTAAAAAAGCAAAGAAGAAAGGAAAGCCCTGTCTCTCTGGGAAGTTGTTTCCTGATGCTAAGCAATGCCTTTGGTTTATTTATTTTTCACACCATAGCCCCCTCTAAGCACAATAGAATCCCATTGGAATTGAAACCAACCCCCACCCATACAAATACCTTTGTCCAGCATACATCTAGTTACAGGTCCCTTCCAAGTACAGAGACATTAAATTAAGACTATACCTTACTTCTAATGCTTACCCATTAAGTCCCTTAAAACTACCTTTGTTTTCCTAACACTCGAAGAACTACACTATAATAATATAATCTTTATTTGTGTCAAAGTAGGCTTACATTGCAGTGTTAATGATGTCACTGCGAAAATCCCCTAGTTGCCACACTACGGCACCTGTTCGGGTACACTGAGGGAGAATTCAGAATGGCCAATTCCCCTAACAAGCACATCTTTCAGGACTATCTTTAATTAATAATTTTAAGTTGCCATATTTGCAATTTTGTACCGTATGGACACTTCCCCAGGCCGTACTTATTCGCCCACAACACTATTTTTTCTGAAACTGAAATACGCTTCAAATGTTTTCATTACTTTGTCATATGCAACGGTTTTCTCATTGATTCCTTGGCAGGCGGGATATCGTCTACACAACCACCCATTACGTACAGAAGTGTAATGACCTGCTCCTTGCTTGGTTTTGTAGCAAATCCCAATGCAGTAAGGTACCTTGCAAATCTTTGGGTGCTGGTTCAGCCAAGCCTCAGATTGGTTTGGAGATGCAACATTCTCAAAGCAATTGTTAATGACAATGACTTCTCCATCCCATTCTCTGCTTCTGTGACCTCACATCACTTCCCCAAGGTGTGAACTGTCTCTTGTATAACCCTTTGTAAAAATAATAGAGTGAGTCTCATGAAACCAGTGTGGAAGGCTTTGAAAGAATAGTACCTGGTGGCAACAAAGGCATGAGTAAAGTATCAGTGTCAATGGAGTTGAGATAGTGATGGAGTTGGTTATATTCTAAATGTAGAAATAGGGAGTGTTGGCAGTGAATTGGGTATGCAGTGTAATGCTCAGTTCATGACTGAGTGGGACTCCAATTACATATCAGTGGATACAGCTAAGACTGGTCTTTAGGATCTGAGATTGGATTTGCAAAGTGCACTGAGTTTCTGGTAGAGGCTGAACATAATGAGGTTGGTCTTGTTGAGTTCCAAGAAGTTGTATCTCCCCCAAACATAATGTTGGAAAGGTACGCAACAGTTCATTGACAGTCATGGACAATGGTGGACCACAAAGACTAGTCATCAGCATATGAGGGGCAGCCAATACATATTGAATTAGGGGACTGGGAGCTGAATACTGTGACACACTGGTTTTGTTCAGACAGGTAGTACAGAAGTGAGTTACAAATACCCTCTGTCCTCTTTATCGTTCTATCCTCTTTTAGTCTTATTTTCCTGCTTGTGTAGTCTGTGCTTTCAATTCTGGTCACAATTCATCCTTTTCCTGCTGTAGTAATGACAGAGGTTTGTGACATAGTCTCACTTTCTGGGATATTCTTTTATTTCCCCTAACCTGTTCTGCCTTGCATTCAAACGTCTCTTGATTATGCTTTTGATGGGGTCTTGTATTTTTTGCAGCCATTTTATCCTGGAACCTGAAATCTTCTACCTTCCAAATGTGCTGACTTTTACTATTGTATTTTGAGGTATCCAATTCAATGTCCTTCAAAGAAAATGTCTTCAGTTACAAGATAGCATTTCAATGAAGGGTGTTGGGTATAGTAAAAGACTGAAGCAGCTGCAGCAGCTCATAAAATGCTGTGGACCCTAATCTGCTGCCAACTTGCAAAAGCACAGCTGCTTTCATCATATCTTGTTTTGATGCAAGAATAAATTTGCATGGCTTGGGAAAATGAATTTGTGTTTGACTTGCCATTCTTTAACTGAGTAGATTCCATGAGGCTTTTTTTTAATAGAAAAGTTAACTTGATGTTCATTTGTGTGTCTGAAGGACCTAATCACGTGACATAATAGTCCAGGAAATATCCTAAATTAAAATTTAGCCCGTCAAAAGATACAAGTCTCAAAAGCCAATAAAAAGATTTTCCAAAAAAAAGATACAAGTCTCCTCTTTGTCAGAAGTTTCCCTTCCACATTCTGTCACTTTTATGCTGTTGCAGTTTTTGGATGAACCAGAGTGCCTTATGATCAGTTCCTGCTGCTTAGTTTGAAATTATAGATCTTGTGATCCCAAGCTTGTGCAGTCGACAAAACAAATTACATGGATGTCATATTTAAGGTTTGTTTAGTCTTTTCAAACCGTTCTTTCTGGTCAGTCAAATAATAAATTCTAGAATGTGTCTTGGTCAGTATTGTCGGTTGCAGATATAAAGCTAATGTACAGTGTGAAAGACATTATCCCCAAATAGTTTCACTGCACTATGTTTAGCTCCTGTAGTGAGGCACCTCTGTTGCTGCATACAAACCACAGTAATCATATGACCATAACATTAAACTCTGACTTAATGATGTTTAGAGCTGTTTCTCAATGACTTTTCACTGACTTTCTCAAATGCCAATGACTAAAAATACCGTCCCCGCCATTTATTATTGGCTGGTGGTGTTTCTGCCACTAAATGCGTTAAATGAAATTCGTGGGTAAATCGGTAAATATAGTAATTAATGAGGTGCAAATATTCTTACTGAACAGCACAAAATAATTGGCATTCTGATGCATTTTAAACTATGCTTTTGTATTGACTCCTAAAGGCCTGGGAAATGGTAAGTGCTAATTGGCTGTTCTAGATGGCTGCCCATGATAAATGTGGATTCCCACTGAGCTGGTCTATGTACACACTCTCTGCCATTGTTTTCCCAACAAATATTTTGAAATATAATTTTTCTAAAGCCATATTTTCCCTCCATTTAAATCCTGTTTTGTTTATAAACAGTTTAACATCTATTCAAGTGTCTTTCTACTGGAGTTGAGCTATTAGCGTGCTTTTTTTAAAACAATACAAGGACTGCATTCTTTTAATGTAAAATTTGTTGTTTTCAGTTTTTATGACTATGCAGGAAGAGTTGATGAAGAAAGTCTGGATAGAATCCTCAAAGGAAGAAGGAAAGTAAGTGTTCACTTTTGCTAGTAAACTTTTTAAAGTAAATATTGCAACACGATATATGGGGTAGGGCCAATCAACCCAGTGAGCATGTTGCATCTTGGCAATGAGGAGCATTTGAGGACTCTGGGTCGGTACTCGTTGGCGTTTAGAAGGATGAAGGGGAACCTTATTGAAACATACAGGATACTCCGAGGCCGAGATGGAATGGACGTGGGGAGGATGTTTCCACTAGTAAAAAAAATCTAGAACCCGAGGGAACAGCCTCCGACTGAAGGGACGATCCTTTAAAACTGAGATAAGGAGGAATTTCTTCAGCCAGAGGAAGGTGGGGATGGTGAATCTGTAGATCTTATTGCTGCAGAAGGCTGTGGAGACCAAACCACTGAGTGTCTTTAAAACAGAGACAGATAGGTTCTTGATTAATAAGGGGGATTAAGGATTTGGGGGCGAAGGTAGGAGAATGGGGATGAGAAAAATATCATCCATAATTGAATGGCGGAGCAGATTCAATGGGCCGAAAGCCTAATTCTGCTCGTGTATCTTGTGGTCTTATCTATCAGTTTGATCACGGCCAATTAGTACTGACCTCTGACATTGGAAGGTTCAGAGTTCAAGTCCTTTTAAGACTCGAGCACAAAAATCAAAACAGACACGTCAGTACAGTACTGAAGAAGTGCTGCACTGCTAATGAGCATGGAAATTCTCCCCAGTATCCTGACTCTTCATTCTTCAATCAACATGAGAAAATCAGTTTATAAAATCATGATCACATTGCTGTTTATGGCACTTGTAAAAGTGCATGCAGATTGCAAGTAGACTGCACTTCAATATTACTTTGGCTGTGAAGTGATTTGGGATATCCTGTAGTCATGAAAGGCTCTAAATAAATGAAAGTCTTTCTTTCTGTACCTCCCCTCCATTTTGCCCAGATTTGATCCATATGATTGACATGTTAACTGAATAAAAATCTATCACAGCCTCAAATTTTAATTCAGCTTCAACGGTCTTTTGGTGAGGTGACCATCACTCTTTTGTGTGTGTGTGTGTGTGTTGGCATTTTTGTACCTGTGATATTTGTTAGTTTCTAGTGATTTCTATTGGAAGGCCATGTGACATTACCTGCTGTCCATATTAACACTTCCCAAATGATGTCTTAAGCTGGCATCTTTCCATCCAAGTCCACTTGTAGTGCTACTACAGACCCTTGATCAGTTCAGAAGTATACACCAAAGTGTTAAGTTGATTACAATGCCTTATCCTTATCGCTCATTGTTTTGTTTTGGTACTTTTTGAATAAGAGAGCAAAATATCTGGAATTTTAGAAAAGTGAACTTCTGATTCAGAATCCGATATCGCCAGGAGAAATTCCCTCCCTGCCTTGTTTTTCAAAGATTTAAATAATTAATGATGTGTTGCACTGTAATTGTGTAAAATATTTCACATGGAAGTACTAATAGCTTCCTTCTTCTGTAGAATGTTATTGGCTGGTACAGATTTAGACGGAATACACAGCAGCAGATGTCCTACAGAGAGCATATTATCCATAAACAGCTGACAAACATCCTTGGAGTGCCTGATCTAGTCTTCCTTCTATTTAGCTTCATCTCCACAGCAAACAACTCAACACATGCATTGGAGTATGTGCTCTTTAGGTCCAATCGCCGGTGAGCTATTCTAGCTTGTGAAGACTAAGATGTATGACATGAATGAATTCTGAAAAAAATTAAGCATTTACTTCATAACTAACAAGTGAAACTGTATACTCAAGTTTATAAAACCTTTTTTACTTTATGAATTATGTTGCTCATGATTAGTCTGGTTAGGAAAATACTCAAACAAAGAGCCTTATGCAGGGTATTTTGCCATGAGCCATTTCAGTTTTCAAAATAGCCTGCTTTCTTTCTGAAGGTATGATCAGAGAGTTTCACTCACTATTCCAAATTTGGGGAATACTAGTCAACAAGAGTACAAGAGTTCCTCCGTACCAAACACATCATGGAATTATGACAAGGTGGTAACAGAACATGGGTGAGTATTAAACTATCAGTTTGAAAACATTCCAATAAAGAATTATTTTAATAAATGAGCGAGTGAGATTACTCTGAAAATCCTAGAGTGATGTTTGTCTGTGTATCAAAAATTGTCTTCAGTACCTTGTAGGAATTACATGCATGTTATTGGAATCACAAGTCTGAAGTAAATAGCTGTCCCACTAATCACTGCAGTGATTTCTGAGACATTCTTATGTCAATTTGAGCTCCTGCAAGTGGTGCATCTTACGGCAGTCTCTCAGCTTAGTGTTCCATTTTATAATTGTGGTAACTTAAACCATGATCCCTCTCGTTCTTAGGCTCTTAACTTACTTTAACCAGTAAGCCTGATGTTTAAAGGGCGCAATGATATGCATAAAAGCAAAATGGTGGAGGCGCTTGAAAGTTAACAAAAAAAGAGAACACCGGACGAAGCTAGGTGGACCACATGGAAAGGGCATTGGACACAATATTTTAGATACAGAGCTTTGGTGTTTCTATCATTCTTTGTTTTTCATAACTACTCTTCTAAAAAGAAAGTGGGGCTGCCAATATTTGGCATCAAGCCTCATTGCTATTTACACAGGTGCATAGGTTATAAAAAAGCAAATTGGTTTCAACTTGTCTGTGTTTCATGAATCTAATTTCAGTTTACAACACTGGAAGGAAATGCTGTGCTTCCTGATCCATGACCGATCCTGACAAGTGCAGGAATCCTATCAGAATTAACTTTGAAATTGGCCTTGCACAATTTGGTATACAACTGAAAGACACAGAACCTGTAATATGACCAACCATAATTTGATAATCTCGTATACTCCTTCCGAATTACATTTTATTTGTTTTCACATAGTTGAGGCAAACTACAATTAATTTTTTGTGACAACTGCAGCTGTGAGTAGATGAGTTGCATTCCTTTCTAGATGGTTGCCCCCACATTATCCATTGCAAATTGAGCATGCTGGCGGGCACATGGATCAAACAAAGGAAATGAGCGATGAAATAATTTTATTGGGTATACACTATCGTGTAAACAGTTTAGCCGTATAAACTAGGAAGGTTTCAAGTACCGTTTTGCTCTGAATTTGATGAAGTTCATCAGTTCCATAGTGGACAGACTGTTGACACTCAACTGAGGCTCACCTTGAATAACAATGTGTGCATGCTATCTTTGAAACTGGGCCTCAACAAGGGTAAAGAAGGAGGGAATAGAAATTTGGGCAGCACAAATGTTTTTCCAACTGGCCCAATCTAACTTCATTTGAACTAAGATGTGAGTTAGATTTCTTTTACAGGAAATTAAGGCTAGTGAATTAAAAATTGTATAAATAAAAGCTTCAATGTGAATACGTGTAATGGTATATGTCTCTTTTGAATCAGAATCTATTTATACCAATCTAACTGTATTTCAGAACTTTGAGACCTATTAATGATTTCTCAGTAGCTGTGACAAATACATAAAATATGCTGCTACACGAGTTGAGTATAGAACAAACTCTTACAGCTCAATATTACCATCCCATTCACAGATTGAAAGTTACCTTTTGCAAAGCTTTATTTGCTCACTATTTAGTCCTTTAATTGCATACTGCTTTTGAAAATCACATTTAGTTACTAAAGCTGAATTATTTAAGTTATTTTCTGTTTAGTGTTCAAAACAGCTGTTGATTTGCAATGTTCTGGGGAATGGTATGGTGCTTTTAAACATGGTGCATAAATGCAATTTCAAACTTGAGTTAACAAATACTATTTTTTCAGGGCTGAGTTCTTTGACAAAGATGGAGTGATTAAAGATATCAGGGCCATTTATCAAGTGTACAATGCACTTCAAGAAAAACTGCAAGTAAGTTAGATTGTTGTGCTGGGAGTTAAGTAGGAACAATTGAATGCAAGGTCTCAGTTATGTGATTCACGTAAATTCATGTATGAGAGTTGTGGATGTATGACAGAAGAGCTAATGATACTAGATTTTGACCATTTGCCCAGTTCATAATGTTACATATCTGAGTGATTTAATTGCCTTGGTATAATTTGTTCCTTTTCTCGATGTGTCTGTTAACACTATTGCCCCATGACGTCGAAGATCCCGAGTTTGCATATTTCTCCCCGTGTCTGCGCGGCTCTCACCCCCACACCCAAGAAGACTTGCAGGGTAGGCGGATTGGCCTTGCTAAATTGCCCCTTAATTGGAAAAAAGGAATTGGGTACTTTTCTCACTTTTCTCTGTGTCTGAAACATTGGGAAGCACCAATGTACGCTAAATTCTCATGATTTCTACTCTGCTCCATACTTTTTTTGCCTGTTCAACCGGAGCTGTAATTGTGTATTGTATTCTGAGGCAATCAAATAATCAACTTCATGAATTCTCAACTTCTTAAAGTGACAAATGCAGCTACCTGCATAGTGTCCACCTCTGTCCCCTATTACATCTAATGTAAAATCCTAAACTTCATCTTCAGATTCCTCTACAAATCTCACACTACCCTTGCGTCACCCTTTGGTCCTCTGACTCCACTTTTTGCACTCTTGTTGTTGCCCTACCACTGGCAGAGAGTTTTTAGTTTTGTTGCTCGATGTTCTGGAAGTCCCTTGCTAAATCCCTAAAACAGATTGGTAAGACCTCAGTGAAGAATATGATCCTGAGCTACCTGTGCCATTTCTTCTCCGTCACCAAAACTGCCTACGTTCACCGCCGTAATAGCACATGTACCTGCCCCTGCCACAACTCGTGTACTGTTGAAACCTATGTTTATTCATGCTTTCATTACCTCGAGATTTGACTACTCCAATGTTCCACTGGCCACTGTCCCCTCTTCCTAAACTGGACTTCATCCAAAACTCTGCCTGTATCCTAACTCGCTAAGCCTTGTTCAGCAGCAGCCTTGTCTCCCTAACCGGAAGTGCTTCAAACTTAAAATTCTCATCCTTGTGATCCAAATCTCTTCATGGCTTCACCCCACCCTGTTACTAATTTTGACAGCCCTCCAAAGAACTGTCTCTAATTCTGGCCACTTGTGCATCCACGTCTTTACCCTGCTATTGGCGTCCAAAGCTTAAGTATCTAAGACGTAATGTCTGGCATTCCCTTCCTTAAGCATTCTAATGTCAATCTCAGTCTCCTATTAAGACATGCCTTCAAACCTACCTCTTTGACTATGCTTTTGTCATTTATCCTAATATCATCTTTGGCTCAAGGACAATTTTTGTCTTGTACACTCCTGTGAAGCACCTTAGAATGCTTTTCTATGTAAACCACCATACGAGTACAAATTGTTGCATTTAGATCGTTCTTCTACTTCAATTACTGTACTTTAACCCTTCTGCAGACTGTATGTGGAGAAGTAGAAAAAAGTGAACGAACAGTTGAAAGCTATCTACTCGAAGTGGATAAACTGAAAAAACAAATAGCACGCAGAAAAAGAGAGATTGCGGAAGAAAAGAGTAAGTAACTATGAAGTATAAAATTAAAATACTACTAGGATAAAAACATGTTTTATGTTGAGCAGTTTTCACCAGGACTGGTATATAATTTTCTTGAACAAGCAAGAGCAGAAAGCTGAGTCTCCTTTCATAGTTAACAGAATCCTCGATTAAGTAAACACAATACAATGAAGTAGAGCTGAAAAAGCAAAAACATCTTCAAACTGCAGGGGAAAAGGCTTGGATGAAAATGTTTGCCATATAATGTCACAATGGAATCAAAATATTTTATTAACATCTTGTGTGCTCAATGGTTGCTGTAGATGAATAGCGAAGTTATTTAAAATGCTTCTGGTCTATATTGTTGGACTCAGTATTTGTAGATGAATACCAGCTTGAAAGTATTCCGCAGCGGGGTGTTATAGCATTAGTTTCACAAAAGTAAAATTAAGCCTGTGAAATCAATCAAGTCAATTCAGAAATTTGTGCCTGAAATTGCCAAGCACAGATTTTTTAAAAAGATAAACATTTGTCCCAGTAGTACAGGTAAAGTTACTTATCTGGTCAGCAATGCTGCTTTTAATTTTGGAATGTGAATGTGTTTCTTTGTCTGAACTGGCTGAGAACTACCCTTTTAGGCTGTTTTTAAACAAAAGGCAATTCGATGGACACAATCTACTGGTCGCATTGCGCCGTGCCGCCTTTCAGGCGTAATGCGACCGGTAGATGCTGGGAGATCCGTCTTCCGGGATCTACCAGAAACGCCACGCCTCGCAAGATCTAACGTGATCTCGTGAAATGTTGTGATGTGAATCCTGTCTATTGTGGGCGGATCACATTTTGGCAAATCTGCATCTTCGAGTGAGGCAGCTAGTCTCACTCTAACATGCACTTCCACAATCTACCCAAGGCGATGCGATCTAACATTACCCTTGCCTTGGTGATCTTGGGTGAGTGCCGTTCAGTGCTGGTTACCACAAACTGGGACCAGACAGAACAGCACTCACGGGGGTCTCCCAGGGAATCAGAGGCTCCTAGGTGCTTGCCCTCTGAGCAGCGTGGCACCCTGGCATTGCTGGTGCCACCTTGGCACTGACACCCTGGCAATGCCACCTGGGTGCCAGCCTGGCAGTGGCACTGTTGGGTGCCAGGCTGGCTCTGCTAAGATGCCAGGCTGGCATTTTTCCTGCATTGCGGATTGGGCTTGTGGGTACCCTACACAGGTGTGGTATTTGCGGGAGGGCCCTCCCCTTAATGGAGCTTTGTGGGGCTGAGAGATTGAATGCCACAATCTCCTCCTGCACCGAGGAGTTCTGGCGAACAGAACGGGATTAAGTGCAGCCTCATCGAGGCATTCCCCACTGAGGCCTCGTACCTACCCAAATGGGTGGAGTTTCTCGGCGCTCCGAGCACCAGAAAACACCCGGCTAAACATGCTCGCTGCGGAACTCTGTCCCTATTCAGCTGGTTCGTGCCCTATATATTTCTTCTTGCCTCTAAAATGGACTGGGTGAATGGAAAAAAGTATAGGTTTTATTGTTGGGAAGAAAAGGTTGGTAGGAAAAAAAGTGAACAGGAAAGGAAATAGAGGTGGCAGTTGATGACCAGATAAACAGATTGTGTTCTGTTTACAATTAGTTTGAAGATCCAGGTTTTAGATTAATTTGACAGTAATAAAGGTACTGCTGAATTTGTTTTATTACTGTAATAGTGTAACTGCATAAGCTGAAACTTGTAAAATTAAAGAGACTGGGAACTCCCCAAAACATCTGCAACCCAAGAGTTAAAAGGTACTAAATTGGCATGTCTAATTTAGAATGGACGCTGCTCTGAACCAGTAGTCCAGGTAAATCATTTTTTTAAACCCTGATTTAAACATCTATAGTGCTCTGTTGCCAAAACTGTGATAGACTTGCTATTTCCAAAATTGTCATCACAATTTAGTGTATAAACCCTCCCCTCTAGATAATCCCCTATGCAGAATATGCTGCTCTCCACTGCTGCGCTTATATTGTCAAACTGCTTGAGCAATAACTAAATCTTGTAGTGCCACAGAAACCACCCGGCAGTAAAATATGGAAGTTTCTAGAACACAACATTTAAACTGCATGTGCAAGTTGTTTTCTTGGCTAAATAAATGTAACTAAAATGTATCCAGTTCTTTTAATTATTTTGTTGTTGATATTTCTATTTAGAACTTCAAGAAGCTGGACTGAATACAGGATTAGCTGAAGAAAATTCAGCACATGCGCCTATTCTGCGGTTGTGTCCTGGACAAGCAATGGAAGTACATATGCAAGAAAGCTTGGATTCCTCTATTGCTCTGTTGCCTAATTCTGATCCATCTGAGGCTACTGCTAGGGCCAATTTGCAGGTGATGAGTAGTGTTTATGTGCCTCGGTTACAGGGTGTAGGTTCTGCTGGTAAAGCTTCAACAAGCACAAGTGCTCCCAACTACTATGGAATCAGAATGGGGAGCCCCCAGTCACAAAAAGAGCACGGAGACGGCCTTAATAAAGAAGAGGACAATTATGAAAGCTTACATGAACCTTCAGAAACATCTGACAGTGAATACGCTACATTAGGGGATATTTGTCCGAATTCACATCCAGATGAAGATACAAATGGCCCTCAAACCTCACAAATATAACAGACTCTTAGGCACTAATTTTGTGATGCACATTAAGATGTGGGAAAGATGGTTCCCAGGCCAAGCAATTGAATCGATGTGGAAGATTGCTGTGTGCAGAAAGTTTAAATATCCTACATGTGATGGCTTATTGCCTTGTGCAAAGCGTGCTTTCAGATAAACAGGATGTAGGATTATTTGTCTGTACTCTTTAGAAAGGTTCACATGTAATAGCCAAAAAAAATGCTTCCAATGGCACGATACCAACTATTGGCACACAATGGTAACAGCAGATTTTTTATTTTTTTTTAAAAGTGGTATCACATGCTAAACCAATCGCTGCTGAGTCTGTACCTAATGAAGAATATGTTTAAATTGACAATATTGTACCTCTTGCACTATATTTTGTTTTGCCTTTTTTGCAGCCTCACAAAAGGGAAAGTTGTCTGCGGCCTTCAAAATTTACCCCATTAAGAGCCAAATTAGTGCTTGTTGAATTCTGCTAAACCTAATTGGAACAAAGATTGATTATATAATTGCTTTAGCTTGCACGTTGTAAGAATATCTGTGACTAAGACTGTCTTATTTGGACATTTTGAAGTAGTGTACTGTACCACTACACTTAACCATCCAGTCCTTTTCAAAATGGAAATGTAAATTGCCAATATGTAATCCAAAAAGAAGTTTGGTTTCTTCATCAATAATGTGCCTGACTGGTGTTAGTATAGCAAAATTTGTACATAAAAATAATCTACTGCTCACTGCTCCTGTTTACTAGAATTATTGCCAGGTTCCTTTTTGGGTGCTGTAACTTTCTTGGTTTTATTACAATTCTGTTTGCCAGATTTTTAGTCTTTTTTTTTAAATGAAACCGAAAAGAGCTTTCAGTTCATAAAATATGAAAGCTGTCAAGTTTACCCGTCAAGAGGTAAAGGAAAATTGAGATTAATAGAAGCATTTCTGGAAGAAAATGACAAACATTGTTTTGATTTACTGACTTCTGAATTTGTCCAAATGGCACTACGAGTCATAGTGAAATTTACAAAATCTATTAATTGATCTTTTGAGTAGTTGCCTAATCTTTGAAAGAGTGACAATCTTTTATACAACTTGAGACAAGAATGATTTGCGTAGAAGTTATTTTTTGTGCTAAATTTGCCATTCACAGGGAGCTTTTACGTTCGTTAATGTGCCCAGTCCTGTACTCAGGAATTTCTCCCGTGCGTATGTGTGTGTGTTCACGTGCGTGCGCATATATAGGGTGCAACGCGTGTATCCATTTCAAATTGAGAGTCAACTCCCCATGCAGATTTTATGAACTGAAGGAAATTACTGCAGTAAATTTCAGATCCAGATTCATCTAACTTATTTCAAAACAGTTTTTTGAAGAAGGAAGTGCTTGATGAAGAAAACGTACTTTGTCCAAAATATTTTTACGCTGTCTTCAATCCGTCGACACAATACCAGTTTTATCTTGGCCAGAGTTTTTTTTTTTCTGGTAACAAATTTGATTTGGTGTTCATTACAACTGAAAAGTTTGGTTTTATAAAGATTTCAAAGGCAAACTAACACAAAAGGAAAATGTACGTATGGCTCTTCGGTTTCTTTTCAATGTTTGATCCATGAATGATGCTACAATTTTTGTATAATGAGAACTGCACAAATATTTACATTTCGCAATGTCTGTGAAGACTGCTCTTACCTTATCTTAAATGATAGGATATGTGAATCAGAGGTTGCACATAATTTGAGCCTCTAACTTAGTAACTACTGTTCGCAAAGTGGCATTTGTAAGTGATAATTCTAGAAAGTTTTTGCAGATACACCATTTGAAATTGGTCGGTATGAATTAGGTCTTAATCAAAATTAGTATAAATGTAGCTGTTAAAGGTAAACCGTTAGCAGCAATAAGTGATGAACTGGAATAAAATTAACTTGAGCTTTAGAGTCGCACTTCATTTTTGAGAAAAAGGTCTGTAAAAATGCATCTAGTTTCAGTGGTACTAAATTCATAGTTTCAGAATAAGAATAAATATTGCATAATCTAATCCATCCCGTATAAATATTTCTTCCACAACTTTTAAATTCAGAGGTTGAACATACTCGTGGCTGCCAAAATGCCACAGTTTAGTAGCAGTGAAAGTGCCATGGTGCAATTTGGAGTGCTCCCATGGATTGGTTAACGTTCCCTGCTCGTGATGCAGGATAAGCTCGTAATATTGTGGAAGAGTGCAATAATATTACTGTATGTACAGTGGAAAACACTTCCTTTCACCAGCGCTGTCATCTCATACCTCCTTACACAGCACCAAAATTCAAATTTAAATGAGAGCCAAACATTAGTGGTTCCCTACTTTAATTTTCAGTAAGCTTATTGTCTGTAATTTTATCAGCTATTGTTTGCTGCTCTCAATATTGCATGGGACTTGATTTCATGTTTTCACCAGTTTATATGACCACATCCTAGGCCTTAAACTATATTTTTTAGCATTTTCCAAGTACAGTGCTGGTTCTTTCCTTTTTTCCCCTGTAAAACTATTTAACACTCTATGGTTTGAGAAGCCATGTCTTATGTGGACTGTGATTAACACACTGATCTTTATAGGAACGAAATTAGATGACGAATATAAAATCATTACTGAATATGGCACATGTAACACTTGCTTCCATCCATATTTGCTGAACTTTGAATCCATTATTACTGACAACAGATTTTCCAAAACACCATAATGGCTGCTGTTTTTTTTAAAGGTGCAAAAGTGGCACTTACTAATCGTGTCAGCTATTACACAAAGTGAATACTGTACCGAATATTGAAGCTAATTTGCAATAATGTTTTGTGGTGTTTATAAATTGTGTCTGTAGTAAGAATGAATCCCAGTGACGCTTTTTGGTAATAAAGTAAAAGGTGTTTCATGTCTAGGATCCATGTACCACTGACTAACCACTTTCTGCTGAGATTCAATGTCCCAAAGGCTTCTCCTCAAATCGCACAAACACTCCCAGCAGAGCAGGTGATAGATCTGGGTCCTCGAGGAGGATTGTTCACTGAAATTTGAAGCGCTTACAGGTGTGAATCGTCCTTGCAGTTAATTTAAGCCCTTATAGTGGTTCGGAGAGAGAAACTGAATACTTGCTGCACAATTTATTATTTTTATTCAAATGGCACAACACACATGTGATGACAGTGGTAGCATTATATCCTAGTAACTGTTTCTCCAGAGAGGGAAGGTTTTTAATGTTCTGCTCAACATAGTTTTGACTGCCAGTGTTGGTATTTAGTCAAATGTACTTGCATTCAGAATTAGGAAGTATTCACTGGCAGTTTAGAAAGTTAGAGTGAACAATCCTTAACATTGCACTGTCTTAAATATTTGCAGTCAGCAGTTTAGTGCTAAATGGAAATATGGAAAAGTATGATGATGCAGTTAGTTTTTTTTATAATATTCATATGCACAAAACATTGTATAGTCTGTAAAAGTAAGTGGCAAAGGAAACAGTTTAATGGATATTATCTTCCCTGCCCTTGGAAATTATTAAACTATTGAAAATAAAAAAATATGAAATGCCACTTAGCCATTGATATCCTGTTTTTATCCTGAACTTTATCCCTATTTGCTGTCTTGTATATTCTGTTTAGACTGAATGATCTCTGTCTGCTCTGACCAGTTCACATTGAAGTTGTAGTCCATTGCAAACTACACTAGAATTTGCTGGTACTGCAGATTATTTTACTGCATCATCCGTGCAAAAGGCTAAGAACCCATTTCCAGTCTCTCAATCCAATTTTTCTACATTTTTATTACCATCTTCCAGAGATTCTGTATGAATAAAGTGATTTTCCTTCTCCGCTATTGGGGGAGAAAAAAAAGATGTTACACATGCACAAGCTTGAGAACAATAGCCTGACCACAACTGATCTAAGATAAGTTTAGAGAAGGCCAGGAGAAGATCCAGCCTAGACAGCTGAACATTATACCATGGATTTAGATGGAATGGGATGAGGTAATGCAAAGATTTAGACTCAGAATTTGAAATTGGATAAATTTTGGTATGAGGGGAATGGTGGTCATTTGTAAATTGCGAGTACTCCTAAAGCAACACCATTGAATCACTTGCACAAACATTGTGTTCTGGATAAGCTTGTCCTCGAGCTGAAATCGCTGGGGCCATAAAGCTGTTGGCTGTGGACAAGTCTCTGGGAGCTGATGGCATTCCACCTGAAATGGTAACTACAGAGAAGCTCACAGGGTTAGGAAACACATCAGCCCATTCTATTTAGTCTGCAATTAGAGCATTGTGCCCCAAGATTACAAGGATGCTTTTGTGACTCAGCTGTATAAATGAAAGTGAAACAAGTGCCATCTGACAATCATTGTGGTATTTCACTTCTCCACAGCCTTAGCCACAATTAACAAAGCACCTCTTAACTCCGTTCAGAGGTTCTGCTCTCTTGGGTGATGAAATTACCCATCACCCTGGTACAACAAGCTCTGCATTCTGCATGCTCATCCACAGGCTTTGACAAGTGCAAGGCAGTATATTCTGCTGCATCTTCGGCAAGGTTCAACTGGGACAAATGTTCTGGACCACTGGCCAGTCAGTGGCAGATGGACTCCCTACTGGAGGAGTTCCGGCCTGGAGCAGCTCCAGTTTCCCCGACCTGGAAATCCCCCTCTGCTCTGCTGAGGATTCCCAACTGGCAGGAGCTGGAGGCCAAACCTTGGACAGGTCTGCTCGCGAGTGCTGTCCTCTACGGGTTCAGTGTTGGTCATAAACCAACTGAACGCCTCCATGTTGTGGTACTGGCTGGTCACTTTTACCCCTTCCCCAGAGTTTGGCATAAAATACAGAAGATGGTCGTCGACTCATGGGACAAACGGCTTCACTGGGTTGCTGCTGAGATTCAGAGTCTCCTGCTTGGGGAGGGTGGTCAGTCGCTGGTATGCCTTTGCACCCAGATAGCGATCTTCTACCTTCAGGCCCTGCAGTGATACCTTTACATTGAGCCCTCTCCTTGATGGTGTGCCCTAGCCATGTCTTGATTCAGGCGCATGGCCTGAATCAAGATGTGCAGCTCCTGTTTATAGACCTTGGGGATTTTGGTAACTTCTTACAAGCATTGCGCCTCGTTTTCCTGGACCTGATCAAAGTTGAGAACATGGTCACCCCATGCAGCAGTTCTCCCCCATCAGTAGCGGCTGCTGTCAAAGAGCTACTACTCAGGAATCTGCGCCTCCACAATTATAACTTCAGATGGCTGAGAGAGAGGATGGCTATGACCAGAATTGGGGAAATGCTGGGTGCTGGAGGAGTGAGCAGGATGACCCCTTTCGAACTGGTGCATCAAGCATTGTTGGGCATTCAGCTCGTGGCTGATGCCATCCAACACATTAAAATGGTGGTGCTTTCCACTGATGGCACACACTGTCTCGAGGATGCTCAGGCATGTGGTGGACTCCCAACTGAGCGTACCCCTGCTTGGGCAGAATTTCATATTGGCCCCAAACCTCGATAGTTCCCTCGGGTGTCGGTGCCTCACAATCTCAGTCGCCCAACATCCAAACGTGCCCTGGCATGCCTTGTTGATGCCCGGTGGCAGAGGTCTCCAGTGGAGGGCAACCTACGTGGGAGTTCTCCTCCTGCCATTGAGGACTTGGGGTAGGGGTGCTTGCAGCAGTCCTATACAATCGATCGTAGGTTGCGTTAGTTCACAAACTCCCAAGATGCATGCGTCGTTTGTGGCTTTGTGGAGTGGGCCTATTCCTGGGCCTTTTTTTCATTTGTTCATGGGACATGGGCATCATAGGCTGTGCCAGCAATTATTGTCCACCCCTAATTTTCCTTGAGGGGACAGTTAAGACTCAACCACATTTCTGTGGGTCTGGAGTCACATGTAGGCCAGATCAGGCAAGGATGGCAGATTTCCTTCCCTAAAGGATTTTACTGAACCAGATGGTTTTTTCCAACAATGGTTTCCTGTTCACCATCAGACTTCTTTAATTCCAATTTGTTTTTCATTGAGTTCAAATTTCACCATCTGCAGTGGCACGATTTGAACCTGGGTCCCCAGAGCATTACCCTGGGTCTCTGGTTTACTAGTCCAGTAACAATACCACTGCTCCACTATCTCCCCACAAGTGACCAATTAATAGTAAACCTAGCTAAGCTTACCATTAAAGATCCAGGCGGTGGGTGGTCAAGGGGGTTGTACGTCCTGACCATCTATTCCTCTTCCGCAGCTATGTTCACTACCCAGTGTCCCTGTAAATGAAGCAGTGTCTGCCACCATGAGGCATTCCATACCAGGTGGGCACCACAGGGACTTATTGGCATTATCAACCCCTTTAATTACATTTTGTTTTTATGCTTTAAGTTTTGTTTAGGATTGTTTACTTTGATGCAGTAACCCTTTAAGGAACTGTATTTTTAATTTTTCCCACAGTTTGTTGTTTTAGCTTATTTGGTTAAGGCAAGTAAGCACATACAGGTGTGGGGTTTCTCTCAAAAGGTCAAAGTCTAATAGGCAGTGGTTGTCACATAATTTCTCATTGGTTATGAATCGTGGACAACCTACTGGTGTTACATAGAGCAACGAGACACATTCCACCACCACTGCTTAATGTCTGTATGCAACATCAAGGGGCAAGACAAAATCCCTAAAACCGAAGTTCTTGCAAGGTGCAACCTACCTGGTATCGAGAGCATGCTCTTCAGAGCTCAATTTTTCTGGGCTGGCCATGTGGTTCACATAGAGGATTCCCATATACCAAACGCTAGCTGAGCACAGGAACTCACACCACAGAATGTCCCAATTCAGTGACAAAAACATTCTGCCAGCCTGTCTCTGAGCCAGTAAGTTGGACCCCATTACATGGACAAAAAAACAACTCTGGAAAAAATCCAAATGGAAAAGTCTTTTATCAAGCAATCTCAACATTTGAGAAGAATAGTCAGGACAGGTGAGCAAGCCGCAGAGCCAGTACCTACACACACCCCACCAAAAGTGACTTCATATGTGGGATCTGCAGTCAGGTCTGCAAATCAAGACTTGGTTCAACATCACATATGAGAGGACACCAGCCTAGACGGTGGACAATTGATCTCTGTCGAGGCAAGGGGGAAACCATCCTCATCTCCAGGCTCTTCATCCTTTCATGTTGTTCCAATAGAATTTCCTCATGGTAAGTGCTTGGCAGACAGTGGATAGGTAGTCATTCCAGGGAACTGCCACTCCAAATAATGCAGTTTATTTTTACCAGATCGGTATCCAATTAAAACTTGTTGGGAACCTCAAATGTAAATGTGCACATCCACTGTCTTAAATATCAAGAATATGGTAAACATGCAACAAAATATCTGCAAGTTGGGAGTCCTTTTGTTTGCTCTTGAAAGCATTCACATTTAAGGACTACAGAGACTTTGGGCATCTTACCTCAAAAGACATCTATAAACATGTGTTACAAAGTTACTGGAATAAAACAATTTCCATTTCATGGCCACATTGCACATTTTTGTCTATAGGACACTCAACCTGACAGGGCTTTGTCCCATTTGTCTCAGGAAATGGAGTGCTAAGTTTTTTTAAATAAATTTAAAGTACCCAATTATTTATTTTCCAATTAAGAGGCAATTTAGCATAGCCAATCCACCTACCCTGCACATCTGGGTTGTGGCGGTGAGACCCATGCAGACAGGAGGAGAATGTGCAAACTCCACAAGGGCAGTGACCCAAGACCGGGATCGAACTCAGGTCCTTGGCGCCGTGAGGCAGCAGTCCTGACCTCTGCACCAGCATGCTGCTCTTTAATGGAGCGGTTGGTGGGTGAATGGATGATCTGCATTACTTGCATCAAAATTTTCAAATGTCACCAACAGAAGGAGCATCATGGTTGAATGCGAAGAGGACCATATGCAACATCACCAACACTGAACTAAGTATATTGTATTGGATTAACATGAAGAAATATGTAGTGATACATTTTGGAGAAAGTGGAAACTTGTAAAATACTAAACACAAGATTTAGGATTCCGATACACAACCCAACCTTGGGTGGGTGTCCATGTGCACTGAACAATTCTATTTCCTAACTTCAGCTTGCCTGGGTGGCATGGTAGCACAGTGGCTAGCACTGTTGCTTCACAGCTCCAGGGTCAATTCCCAGGCATGAGTTACTGTATGGAGTGTGCATGTTCTTCCCGTTTCTGCATGGGTTTCCTCCCACGGTCCAAAAATATGCAGGTTGCGTGGATTGTCCTTAGTGTCCAAAAGGTTAGATGGGGTTATGGGGATATGGCGGGGTATTGGCCTAGGTGGGTGCTCTTTCGGAGGGTTGGTGCAGACTCGATGGGCTGAATGGACTCCTTCTGATCTGTATGATAAAATTGTACTAAAAAAACAGCAGTTGGGATGCTCGGTTTTCTTTTTTTTTTAAAAGGCAGAGTACAGAAGGGATCATGCTAAACATACAGAAAGTACGGTGTTATCAATGCTGGACTTCATAAGGCAGTTTTAAAATATCTCCTTTCACTCGGTGAAATAGAATATTTTGGAAGTGGGATGGTGAGGTCATACTAAACATCTCCACTTGGAGACAGGTCCATGTGATCTGGTTGGAATGGGAAGAAACACAAACTAAAACCTATTGGAATACCAAGTGATAGTGCTCACACTTCGGACATCAGGTGGGATTCTCTGCCCGATTGGCGATTACGAACCAGGAGTAACCACCTGGTGTCTATCAAGGCTTGGAAAAGAGAGTTGGATCATGATTTGGTTTGTAAAAATGTGCAGGGCTACGGGCAAAAGATGGGCGTGTGGAACCAGGTGATTTGCTCCTTTTGAGGATAGGTTGAATGGCCTCCTGTGCTCTAAGCTTTCTATGAACTCTATTTTCCGTGCCCCTGCCGGGCACATTTTCAGTGGGTGGACTTGTAAAATAGGACGGGCACCAATCCCATCATCTGTCACCCTTGAGCTCAACTTCATAATATTCCTACCGCCTGCTCGCCACCCTAAACTGTTGCTTTTTCAGACACAGAAACAAAACAGTCACTGCTGTGAACAGCAGAAAAAGACTGTTTTGTGTTAACAGCCAATCAGGAGACAGAACAGGTGGGACTGGGGGATTAAGCAACAAGGGATCACCAAGGTGGGCATTGCTGGTGAATGTTGGATCTGGAAAACATAGGCTGAATGGAACAATCTCTGAAGAACATTGAATGTTTTGACCTGGGAGAGGTGAAACTCCTAGACAACCAGGAGCAACTCCAGTACCATTGACATTTCTAACCTTTATCTTGTACTGTTTCCCCTTGTTCTTCCTACCCAAATGTATCGTTTCACACTCCTCTGCGCGTTCCTTTGTCACTGGGTCAAAATCCTAGAACTCTCGCCCTACCAGTATGGTGGGTGTACCTAAATCTCAGGGACTGCAATGGTTTAAGATGGCAGTTCACCACCACCGTCTGATGGGCAATAAATGCTGGCCCAACTTGGGACGCCCACATCCATTAAATTAATTTTTTAAAAAGCAAGGGAGTTATGTTAAATCTGTATAAAACACCAGTTCGGTATGAGCTGGAATACTGTATCCAATTCTCGGCACCACACTTTAGTGATGTGACGGCAGATCCGACCCGCCAAATGCAACCCACACGTCAGACCACACGTCAACAGCGCAGTCGGGAATCCGGCCCGTCGGGAGCAGACCATCACGGGAGGGCCTTCCAATGACACGCCAACGCCAGTGACACGATGACACCATTTCAGATGGGGCGGAGACTCAAAAATCACCGTCAAACCGACGCCGCCCCCCCTTTGGACATCAGGTGGGATTCTCTGCCCGAATGGCGATTACGAACCAGGAGTAACCACCTGGTGTCTATCAAGGCTTGGAAAAGAGAGTTGGATCATGATTTGGTTTGTAAAAATGTGCAGGGCTACGGGCAAAAGATGGGCGTGTGGAACCAGGTGATTTGCTCCTTTTGAGGATAGGTTGAATGGCCTCCTGTGCTCTAAGCTTTCTATGAACTCTATTTTCCGTGCCCCTGCCGGGCACATTTTCAGTGGGTGGACTTGTAAAATAGGACGGGCACCAATCCCATCAGCTGTCACCCTTGAGCTCAACTTCATAATATTCAAGATGGACAGGTCTCAAAAACAGCAGTCCGCCTGCCATATTTAAATAATCTACCAAGAGTCAATTGACGTTAATAAGATAATTGGTCCTGATAATACACTGCCCACACTATGATACTGTTGGCGTGAGCAGTCAGGCAGTTGTGGCAAGAATTGTTTTTGAAAAAAAACAACTTAACAGGATTGGGGGGCGGGTCAGGCTGGATGGCTTCATCTCTAATATAGTACCCTCCTCTCCCCTTCCTTCCTACCGCCTGCTCGCCACCCTAAACTGGTCAAACCCCAATACCCTGGACTTACCTTGTTCCGGGATCCATTGGGCCTTTTGCTTAGTACTGGTCGTAGACCCGGCAGCGCCCACCGATGAGCTCTTGGCATGTGTCGGGGCTGCTGGCTAGTTGAATTGGCCGGCTGTTTGAGGGTGGGTTGATCCGCAGAGAGGAGCAGGCGCCCCACTGGCAGACAATTTAGCCCACCCGCAGTGCGTTATGAGCTATTTTCCTGCTGACTTTGCCACCCCTCCCTGTAATATGCAGCACTATGTTTGTATGAAGTCGGCAGTGCATGGTTTGAACCAGTGATCTTCTTTCTCAGACGAGAATGCTACAATGGTGGATTGTATCTAATGCAAATGGGAACTTGTGTAAATGTTCTCAACCTTGCCTCTTGCCCAAGGTATGGTGATCCTCAGGTTAAATCAACACCAGTCAGCTCTCCCCCTCGAAGGAAAGCAACCTATGGTCATCTGGGACTATGGCGTCTTTATCTTTTAAAAGGAATTAGTTAAGAGATTCTGAATCAGTGTGAACCTGCAAAATGATATACATGGTGTCAAGTCAAGGGGATGTCTTGGCGTCCAGCAGTAGTAATGGCAACAAGCAGGTAAACAGCCAATCATATTGAAGCAACCCAGTAAATTAACGGCACTTAAAATCGTTCATTTTTTATTTAAATTTTCAGATAGCAAAATAAATTATGATTGCTTTAGTTTCTATCTTAATCCAAAATATAAACAAACTTGTAAAAAAAAGGCGATTTAAATAAACATTGGAGAAATTTGACATTCCACAATTATATAATTGCAGTTTTTCAGGGCCATTGAAGATGTTTTGTTTTAATTATGAAGTTAATGCAGTGTTAAAAACCCAGTTGCACCTCAATCAATAAGGTGCAACGTTTTCTCAGGTTTTTACAGCAGGTGAAACGTCCAAGAGTTGAAATTCTTATCAATTAATTGATTTCTCATTGGGAACTTCAACACAGCACCTGTTGGGAGAAGGTTGAATCAGCAACAGCAACCTCAGGATTTCCACATTATTCTGCATGTGAGCAGACTCCACAAGTTGTTGCCAGTTTCAATGGAATAATGAGTGCGAACACTTAATGTTCCACTGTCATCATTACTTCAAACTTCAGGCCAATGTACCCACGTGCAATGAGGTAGGGGCGAAAAAAATATACATCGACTGGGAAACATGCAAATCTGAGTGTAGGGCTTTCTGGCAGAAACCAGATAATGCAACTGAGTGGTACAATTTAAAATCTAATTGGATCCCAAGCTAAAAACCAGTTCAAATGATTCACATTTTGAAAACTCACTCCACCAGTCACCCCGGTTGAAGTACTGGTGGAAGGGAGACAGCAGTTATGGACTTGCATTCAGGAAAGTCCAGAAAAAAAACCTTAAGTCCAGTTAAGTATATTCACGTGGCCCAGGAAAACTTCACAATTCAGGATTTTTGGTCTGGTTAAATTACTTAAATACCAATGAATAGTGCATTTATACAGGGTAGTTATTTTTCTGTGTAAGGCAGCTAAACAAAGCCCAAAGCCAGAAGATAGCAGGGGAGTCAGGTTGGATTAGATGCTACGCACATCAAATGTCCACATCATTTGCAAACCTATTCCCAGCTGATATTTCTTTCACAATTTTATTTCTCTCTCGCTGGTCCATGCAGGCCTGAACAGATTTCCACAGTGCACGGATGTTTCCTGCTCCAAATCCGGAGGCATTCCTTCGCTCAATCAGCTCAAGGAACAGTGTCTCTTCACAAAAGATCGGCTTTGTGAACATTTGCATGAGATATCTACAAAAAAGCAAACATTTTGGTTGTAAAGATGCACTCAGATAAATTTAATTCCACAGTTTTATTATGAAACAATATTTTATTATGTAACAAACCAAACTGAGTTTTGCGTCCCACATACCATACCCAGGCCTATGCTGCTCTGCAATCAGGTAGAAAGTAGTACACCGGAGCTGCTGAGGGAGGAAGTGCAAAGAACAGGGCTGCGATTATAAAACAAGGCTCCAGCTGTGGCTGACTGCACCAATACTCAAATGCAGGGAAGAGACTAGGAACTGGCCAGCAAATAGTTGAACATTGGGCAGGGGAACAGACCTGCAGCCCAGAAGCACCTTCATAATCAAGTGTGCACCAAACGTTGTTTGATCTGGGACTTCAAACTTATAAAATAATTAAATGTTCATTTCAAAATGAAAAAAATCCTTAGATGACCAAAATTAGCAACCCAAAAAAGGGGAAGCTGGATTGCCCTCAAAGTGGCATCATCTTTTTATTAGTTTGATATTCTTATGAAGGGAATAACATTTTAAAACTGCATACTTGCTTTTGAATAATGTTTTGAAAAATCTATATGGCTAAAAGAAAACTTTAATGCCCAACTTCTCCACAGTTAGATGAAAAAGCATTATGGTACTGCATCAGAGAGCTACTCCTGAGTCACCTGTGGCTGTGCCATACTTGTGACTGGATTGCAAATATGAATATATAAATTATAAAATGTGTGATGAATGTATAAATTGATATATTTTGTATTTATACCTGTTGCAGTAAGGTTTTTAAAAGCCTAGCTTAAGGTATACATTAGTTGCAGTAATATTACTAAAGAACCAAGGTTAAGGTATCCAGACTGGAGGCAGCAAGGTCGCAGTGGTTAGCATTACCGTCTCACGGTGCCGAGGTCCCAGGTTTGATCTCGGCTCAGGGTCATTGACCGTGTGGAGTTTCCACATTCTCCCAGTGTTTGCGTAGGGTTTCGCCCCCACAGCCCAAAGATGTGCAGGGTAGGTGGATTGACCACACAATTTAGCTCCTTAATTGGAAAAAATTAATTGGGTAAAGGTATCCAAACAATGCACCTGAAGCTGTAGTTAAGAAGTTGTAAAAAAGTGAGGTAACCATGGTTTCTAACCATCTGTCTATTTACATATAGAGGACTAATGGGATACTGTTATGATTGCTGGAGATTCCCTGGAGAGTAGAGGGGCTGTGACAATTTTGGGGATACAGATTATTAATGAATCATTCAGACTCAAAACATTAGCTCCCTTTTCTCGCTACAGATGCTGTCAGACCTCTTGAGATTGTCCAATATTTTCTGTTTTTGTTTCAGATTCCAGCATCCGCAGTAATTTGCTTTTATAACTATGTGGGTATTGTTGGTTCAAGCAAAGCTAGCAGGTAGAGCTAGTGAAGTGTTTGCATCATTATCAGAGGGGGTATCTAGGGATTGTAATGAGGTGAGAAAAGCCATTATAACAGAACTGGAACTCGTGCCAGAAGCATACATGCAGAAGTTTAGAAATCTAAGGAAAGAACCATGTCAGACGTGTACAGAATAAATAATTATGACAGGTGGATAAGAGCATTAAAAATAGATCGAACGTATGAACAAAGAACAATACAGCACAGGATCAGGCCCCAGACCCTCCAAGCCTGTACCGGTCATGATACCAACCTTGGCCAAAACCCTAAGGAACAAAGAAAAAAAACAAAAGCTCTTGGGGAAGAATTTAAAGATTCGCTTACCACAGTAGTGAGCACTCATGTAGAAGAGCAAAGGGAATAACTGTGGTATTATCAGGTATTGCAGTACCCGAGAGGCTGAAGACCATTGGTTAAACCTAGGAGTTTACCACCATTGGCTGTTTTGTATGTATCTCCGCCCTGACAGGCGGGGTATAAGAACTGGTGCCGTCCCAGCAGCCCTCATTCTGTACCGAAGCTGCTGGAGAACAGTTCTAGTCTGTTGGAGCCTTCAGTTATGTTACTACCTTGTTTTAATAGTAATTGATCGTGAATCAATTTAATAGACTACTACTTAAGCTGAAAGGATGGATCTCCGAATCAAGCCGGAGTGTCTGCAACTCAGCCCCCACGCGGAGAACTCGGCGGCGATTTTCAAGCACTGGCTGGTGTGCTTCAAAGGCTACCTCGAGACGTCCGGAGGCACACCCTCGGGGGAGCAGAAACTGCATCTCCTGCACTCAAGGATAAGCCATATGATCTACACCCTCATTGAGGAGGCAGAGGACAACGTTGCAGCGATCAAACTGTTAAAAGGACATTATATCCGCCCTACAAGTCAGGTCACGCACGTCACCTGCTTGCAACAAGACGGCAAAGCCCCTGGGAATCGTTGGAGGAGTTCTACCGCGAGCGACTGGTGCTGTGCAGAAACTGTGGCTGCCTGCAAGTTTCGGGGAGCGAGCATACGGAACTCCTAATCCGGGATGCCTTCGTAGCAGGTATGAGCTCCTCAGAGATCCGCCAGCGGCTCTTAGAAAAAGACACCCTGGGACTTAGAGAGGCACGGGCCCTGGATGTTGCCTCAAGAAACACGCAATCCTATTTGCCCAACCGCGCAGCGGCCCCCTGGGCAGCGTGGCATCCCGCAGCGGCAGCCCCGCAGACTTTCCCCACAGGACTGCGCTGTAAGACGGCCCACTAACTCCGTCGGGCCCGGCTGTTTCTTCTGCGGGCAGGCGAAGCACCCCCGCCAGCGCTGCCCAGCCCGCACCTCCACCTGCAAATGGTGCGGCAAGAAGGGCCATTTTGTGGGGGTCTGTCAGGCACGAGCGGTGGCCGCGGTCTCCAGCGGCGACTCCGGACCGCCGCAGCAATCTTCTCTTCGGGCCCCAGGCAGCCAGCATTCACCGCCACCCCCCTATCCTAGGGCCATGTGCGACCCTCAGATGCGGCCATCTTGTTCCTCGGACACCATGGATGGCACCGCCATTTTGTCCATCCCCGACCACCATGTGCGACCCATAGGAGACGCCATCTTGGATGGGGCCCCAGAACCCCAGCACGGCCGACTACACGCTGCCCGACCAAAACCCGCAACTACTTCATCTGGCCTCGGTGACTCTGGACCAAAATCGACCTCGGACACTCTCAGCGGCAACGACGATTGCAAACCCATCGCCACCTGGAGCAGACGGTACAGTGCCCAGGACCGGACCTTCATTAGGTCAGAGGTCCAAAGGCTACTGAGGGAAGGGGTCATTGAAGCTAGCAACAGTCCCTGGAGAGCTCAAGTAGTGGTGGTAAAGACCGGGGAGAAACATAGGATGGTCATTGACTACAGTCAGACCATCAACAGGTTTACGCAGCTGGACGCGTACCCTCTCCCCCGCATATCCGACCTGGTAAACAGGATCGCGCAATACAAGGTCTTCTCCACAGTGGATCTCAAGTCCGCCTACCATCAACTACCCCTCCGTACTAGTGACCGCAAATACACTGCCTTCGAAGCAGATGGGCGGCTCTATCATTTTTTAACGGTTCCCTTTGGTGTCACTAACGGGGTCTCGGTCTTCCAACGCAAGATGGACCGAATGGTTGGCCGGTACGGCTTGCATGCAACGTTTCCGTATCTTGATAACGTCATCAACTGCGGCCATGACCAGCAGGACCATGACACCAACCTCCGAAAATTTCTCCAGACCGCTAAATTCCTTAACTTAACGTATAATAAGGATAAATGCGTATTTAGCACCGACCGTCTAGCCATTCTCGGCTACATAGTGCGAAAAGGAGTTATAGGCCCCGACCCTGAACGCATGCGCACCTCATGGAGTTCCCCTATCCCCCACTGCCCCAAGGCCCTGAAGCGCTGCCTCAGCTTTTTCAGTTATTACGCCCAGTGGGTCCCTAACTACGCAGACAAAGCCCGTCCCTAATCCAGTCCACAACCTTTCCCGTCGCTGGAGGCCCGCCAGGCCTTCAGCCGCATGAAAGCAAACATTGCAACAGCCACGATGCGCGCCATCGACGAGTCCCTCCCCTTCCAGGTCAAGAGCGACGCGTCCGACGTAGCTCTGACCGCCACCCTCAACCAGGCGGGCAGACCCGTGGCCTTCTTCTCCCGTACCCTCCATGCTTCTGAAATTCGCCATTCCTCGGTCGAAAAAGAGGCACAAGCCATAGTAGAAGCTGCGCGACATTGGAGGCATTACCTGGCCGGCAGGAGACTCACTCTCCTCACTGACCAACGGTCGGTGGCTTCATGTTTGATAATGCACAGCGGGGCAAGATAAAAAACGACAAGATCTTGCGGTGGAGGGTAGAACTCTCCATCTACAACTATGAGATCTTGTATCATCCCGGGAAGCTAAACGAGCCTCCTGATGCCCTGTCCTGCGGCACATGTGCCACCGCACAAGTGGACCAGCTCCGAGCCCTCCACGAGGACCTCTGCCACCCAGGGGTCACTCGCGTTTTTCACTTCATTAAGACCCGCAACCTGCCCTACTCCATTGAGGAGGTCAGGACAGCCACCAGGGACTGCCAAATCTGCGTGGAGTGCAAACCACACTTCTACCAGCCAGAGGGCACACCTGATAAAGGCTTCCCATCCCTTTGAACGCCTCAGCATGGACTTCAAAGGCCCCCTCCCCTCCACCGACCGCAGCACGTATTTCCTGAACGTGATTTTTTAAAATATATATATTTTATTAAAGTTTTCAAACTGAACATTTTACAAATCAACATAAAAATAGTACAGTAACTGATAAATAACATTATTTAAATAATATAGTGAACTAACAAAGTAACAAAAAATAGTGCTCCCCCGCCCCCCCCGGACTGCTGTTGACGATCTATTTTCTCTCAACGTTCCGCGAGATAGTCGAGGAACGGTTGCCACCGCCTGGAGAACCCCTGAGCCGATCCTCTCAGCGCAAATTTCATTCGTTCTAGTTTTATGAACCCTGCCATGTCGTTTATCCAGGCCTCCACGCCGGGGGGTTTCGCTTCCTTCCACATGAGTAAGATCCTTCGCCGGGCTATCAGGGACGCAAAGGCCAAAATATCGGCCTCTTTCGCCTCCTGCACTCCCGGCTCTTCCGCTACCCCAAATATAGCTAACCCCCAGCCTGGCTTGACCCGGACCTTCACCACCTTTGAAATCACCTTTGCCACTCCCCTCCAGTGCTCATCCAGTGCCGGACACGACCAGAATGTGTGTGTGTTTCGCCGGGCTTCCCAAGCACCTCCCGCACTTGTCCTCCATTCCGAAGAACCTGCTCAGTCTTGCTCCCGTCATATGTGCTCTGTGTAGAACCTTAAATTGAATCAGGCTAAGCCTGGCACACGAAGACGAGGAGTTTACCCTGCTTAGGGCATCAGCCCACAGACCCTCCTCAATCTCCTCTCCCAGCTCTTCTTCCCATTTTCCCTTCAGCTCCTCTACCATCGCCTCCCCCTCGTTCCTCATCTCCTGGTATATTTTGGACACTTTGCCCTCCCCGACCCATACCCCGGAAATCACTCTACCTTGGATCCTCCGTGTCGGGAGCAGCGGAAATTCCCTCACCTGTTGCCTCGTAAACGCCCTCACTTGCATGTATTTGAAATTGTTCCCCGGGGGCAACTCATACTTTTCCTCCAGCGCTCCCAGGCTCGCAAACGTCCCGTCTATAAACAAATCTCTCAGTTTCCTAATTCCTGCTCGTTGCCAGCTCTGGAACCCTCCGTCCATCTTTCCTGGGACAAACCTGTGGTTATTCCTGATCGGGGACCACACCGAGGCATCCGTCACCCCCGTGTCGCCTCCACTGCCCCCAGATCCTTAAGGTTGCCACCATCACTGGGTTTGTGGTATACCTTTTCGGGGAGAGCGGCAGCGGCGGCATCACCAGCGCCTTTAGGCTCGTTCCTTTACAGGACGCCATCTCCAGCCTCTTACACGCCACCCCCCTTTCCCTCCCGGCCCAGTAGTAGTCCTCCAGGCTCGGCAACGCCAGTCCCCCTCTGTCCCTGCTGCGCTGCAGGAACCCCCTCCTTACCCTCAGGGTCTTCCCTGCCCACACAAAACTCAATGCTCCTGTCTATTTTCTTGAAGAAGGCCTTAGTGATCAGAATGGGGAGACATTGAAACACGAAAAGAAACCTCGGGAGAACCATCATTTTTACCGCCTGCACTCTGCCCGCCAATGAGAGCGGCATCATGTCCCACCTCTTGAAATCCTCCTCCATCTGCTCCACCAGCCGCGTCAGATTAAGTCTGTGTAGAGTTCCCCAGCTCCTAGCTACCTGGATCCCCAAATATCGGAAGCTCCTTTCCACTCTCCTTAACGGCAGGGCGTCTATTCCTCTTCCCTGGTCCCCGGGGTGTATTACAAAAAGCTCGCTCTTCCCCATATTTAGCCTGTAAAATCTCCAAACTCCCTCAATATCTGCATAGCCTCGGTCATCCCCTCTACAGGGTCCGCAACATATAGCAGTAGGTCATCTGCGTAGAGTGACACTCTATATTCCTCTCCTCCACTAACCACCCCCCTCCATTTCTTAGTCTCTCAACGCTATGGCCAGTGGTTCAATTGCCAACGCGAACAGTAATGGGGACAGGGGACACCCCTGCCTTGTTCCCCGGTGTAGCCGAAAATACTCCGATCTTTGCCGGTTTGTGACTACACTTGCCACTGGGGCCCCATATAGGAGTCTAACCCATCTGACAAACCCCTCCCCGAACTCAAACCTCCTCAACACCTCCCATAAATACTCCCACTCTACCCTATCGAATGCCTTCTCCACATCCATCGCCACCACTATCTCTGCCTCCCCCTCCGCTGGGGGCATCATTATCACCCCCAGCAGCCGTCGAACGTTGACATTCAGTTGTCTCCCCTTTACAAACCCTGTCTGGTCTTCATGCACCACCCCCCAGGACACAATCCTCTATCCTCATCGCCAGCACTTTTGCCAGCAGCATGGCGTCTACATTCAGGAGTGAGAAAGGCCTGTATGACCCGCATTGCAGCGGATCTTTATCCCGCTTCAGGATTAGTGATATTGTCGCCTCCAACATTGTCGGGGGTAGTATCCCCTCTTCTCTGGCCTCGTTAAAGGTTCTCGCCAGCAGCGGGGCCAACAGGTCCACATATTTCCTGTAGAATTCCACCGGAACCCGTCTGGTCCCGGGGCCTTCCCTGCTTGCATGTTCCCCAGTCCTTTAGTCACCTCATCCACCTCAATTGGCGCCCCCAGACTCCCTAACTCCCCCAATCTCCCTCGCCGCTATCCTCTTGCAAAGTTGGTGGGCCAGCAGCCAACTCGCCTTTTCCCCATACTCATATCTCATCCCGTGCCTCTGCCTTTCCTGTGGTCAGCAGGTCAAACTCCGTCTGAAGTCTTCGCCTCTCTCTATATAGTCCTTCGTCCGGGGCCTCCGCATATCTTTTATCCACCCTCAAAATCTCCCCCACTAATCTCTCCCTTTCTTTGCCCTCTTGTTTCTCCTTGTGAGCTCTAATGGAGATCAACTCTCCCCGAACCACCGCCTTCAGCGCTTCCCATACTACCCCCACCTGGACCTCGCCATCGTCATTGACCTCCAGGTATCTCTCAATGCATCCCCGCACCCTTCCACAGACCCCCTCATCCGCCAATAGTCCCATATCCAGTCGCCAGAGTGGCCGCTGCTCCCTCTCCTCTCCTAATTCCAGATCCACCCAGTGCGGGGCATGGTCTGAAACGGCTATGGCCGAGTACTCCGTTCCTGCCACAAAGAAATCTATCCGGGAGTATACCTTGTGGACATGGGAGAAAAAGGAGAACTCTTTGGCCAACGGCCTAGCAAATCTCCACGGATCCACTCCCCCCATTTGTTCCATGAACTCCCTAAGCATCTTGGCCGCTGCCGGCCTTCTTCCGGTCCTAGATCTAGACCGGTCTAGCCCTGGATCCAGCACAGTATTGAAGTTCCCCCCCCCCCCCCCCCCCCCCCCCCATTACCAAGCTTCCCACCTCCAGGTCCGGGATACGTCCCAGCATCCGCTTCATAAATCCCGCGTCATCCCAGTTCGGGGCATATACATTTACCAGCACGACCTCCTTTCCCTGCAATCTACCACTCACCATCACGTATCTACCCCCGTTATCCACCACTATATTCCTAGCCTCGAACGACACCCGTTTCCCAACCAGTATCGCCACCCCCCTATTTTTCACGTCCAGTCCTGAGTGGAACAACTGTCCCACCCATCCTTACCTTAACCTAACCTGATCCGCCACCTTCAGATGCGTCTCCTGAAGCATGACTACGTCCGCCTTCAGTCTTTTTAAGTGCGCGAACACCCGGGCCCTCTTAATCGGCCCATTCAGGCCTCACACATGCCATGAGATCAGCCCAATTGGGGGGCCGTCGGCCCCCCCCCCCGACTAGCCATCCCCTATTCTAGGCCAGCCCCCCGTCCGGGTCCTGCGCACCCACCCATCCCCCACCCAGGCGGCGCCTTCCCGTCCCGACCACCTCTTCTCTTGCCAGCTCCCCCTTGCACTCAGCAGCAGCAACCCAGTTAGCCCCCCCCCCCCCGCACTAGATCCCCTTCTAGCATGGTTACTCCCCCCATGATGCTTCCGAAAGTCAGCTAACTCTAACTGACCCCGGCTTCCCCCGTTCTCTCTTTGACCCCCCCTGCACGTGGAACTCTCTTCCTTCCTGCGCCTATCTTCCCGCCATCATCTCCATAGCGCGGAAAAAACCCAGCGCTTTCCTATCGGCCCCGCCCCCTATGGCGCAGCTCCCTCATTCTCCATCCCCCCTCTCAGTCCCTTTTCCACCGGCACCCACATTTCTCCGCGTCCCCCCATCTAGAGGAGAGAAATTCCCCATCTATCGTTTCAATACTATAAACCACCCATTCCCCAATTTACACTTCTGTACCACAACCTCGTTGTTTCCCCCCCAACATCAGTCTCTCAGTTCTAGTCCAGTTTCTCTTCTTGGATGAAGGTCCATGCCTCATCCGCCGTTTCGAAGTAGTAGTGCTTGCCCTGATGCGTGACCCACAATCGCGCCGGCTGCAGCACTCCAAATTTTATTTTCTTCCTGTGAAGCACCGCCTTGGCCCGATTGAAGCTCGCCCTCCTTCTCGCCACCTCCGCGCTCCAGTCCTGATACACTCGTATCACCGCATTCTCCTACCTGCTACTCCGTACCTTCTTGGCCCAGCTCAAAACAGCCTCTCTGTCCGTGAAGCGGTGAAATCTCACCACTATCACCCTTGGTAATTCTCCCGCCTTTGGTCTTCTCACAAGGACCCGGTGAGTCCTTTCCACCTCCAGGGGGCCCAATGGGGCCTCAGCTCCCATTAGCGTATGGAGCATCGTGCTCACAAGCCCCAACGTCAGCTCCCTCCGTTCCTTCGGGGGAGACCTAGAATCCGGAGGTTCTTCCTCCTCGAGCTGTTCTCCAGGGCTTCCAGCCTTTCGATACATCTCTTATGTAGCGCCTCATGCGTCTCCGTTTTTACCACCAGGCCCTGTATCTCATCCTCGTTTTCGGCTGCCTTTGCCTTCACTCCACGGAGCTCTATCGCCTGGACCTTTTGTGTTTCCTTCAGCCCATCGATTGCCAATAACATCGGTGCCAGCACCTCCTTCTTTAGTTCCTCCACGCACTGTCGGGGGAATTCCTGCTGGTCCGGGCCCCATGTCGTCTGGGCTCCATCCGCCGCCATCTTGCTTCTTCCTTCTCTTCTCTGCCGCTGCTCCAAAGGATCTTCGCAATCTGGCCACTGCCACTGGTCTTTTCCATTCACACCCGGGGGGGCACCTTCCTTCGTCACCCCACACTGGGTTTGGTCTGAAAAAATTTCCGTTGGGGCTCCCGAAAAGAGCCCAAAAGTCCGTTAGAACGGGAGCTGCCGAAACGTGCGGCTTAGCAGTGCAACGCCGCAACCGGAAGTCCTTCCTGAACGTGATTGACGAGTACTCCCGGTTCCCATTTGCCATCCCCTGCCCATACATGACCGCAATCACCGTCATCAAGGCCCTCCAGGGTATCTTTACACTGTTAAGTTTCCCCGCTTACATACACAGTGGTAGGGGGTCCTCCTTTATGAGCGACGAACTGTGTTAATTCCTGCTCAACAGGGGCATCGTCTCAAGCAGGACGACCAGTTACAACCCCAGGGGAAATGGGCAGGTAGAGACGGAGAACGGAACGGTGTGGAAGTCCTACTGGCCCTATGATCCAGGGCCCTCCCAGTCTCCCACTGGCAAGAAGTCCTCCCGGAGGCCCTCCACACCATCCAGTAACTGCTCTGTACAACTACCAACCAGACACCTCACGAACGTCTCCTCGTTTTCCCCAGGAAGTCCTCCTCCGGGACCTCGCTCCCGACTTGGCTAGCAACACCCGGACCCATCCTGCTCCGAAAACACGTGAGGGCGCACAAGTCGGACCCGTTGGTCGAGGGTCCAACAGGCCCTTTGGCCCACGATGTTGTGCCGAACTTTGTCCTAGATTAAGAACAAATTAATCTACACCCCATCATTCTACCGTAATCCATGTACCTATCCAATAGTCGCTTGAAGATCCCTAATGTTTCCGACTCAACTACTTCAACAGGCAGTGCATTCCATGCCCCCACTACTCTCTGGGTAAAGAACCTACCTCTGACATCCCCCCTATACCTTCCACCATTCACCTTAAATTTATGTCCCCTTGTAATGGTTTGTTCTACCCGGGGAAAAAGTCTCTGGCTGTCTACTCTATCTATTCTCCTGATCATTTTATAAACCTCTATCAAGTGGCAGATGATTTTGAAGCATTTCATAGATCCAGGTTTGGTTTGCAACACCAATTTCAATCTGTGATGGATAGAAACTGGGGAAATGAGAAATGCATGGGTGGTCAAGGCAAAGGAGGTATAGTTGGAGATATTGAGGATTTAGGTTAAAAAGGAAACTTATGTGGGTGGAAGAGAGATAAGAAAACTTATATGTTTTCATTGTGATATGGTTGGAAACACAAAGTCGCAGTGTTGGTGCCTGAAGAAAAGTAGTGGGAAGTTAGACTCTTTAGAACAGGATAAACCAGTGGGATTTATTAAAATGGCAAAAGAAGCCATGATTGCAGCTGAGGAGAAATTATCTTTTTCAGGGGTACAATTTATCCTGGGTAATGATATAGCTGGATCACAGGTGGGAGTGATGCCTACGGTGGTTGAAAATCCAGTGGAAAGTCAAACAACTGAGGTGTTGCAAGAAGAATATCCTAGGGTGTTTCCAGATTGTGCAGGAACAAGATCACAAAGCCAGTGGTTGAGGCAGGAGGAGGAGAAATCAAACAGTAAAGATGAGGAGGCTGAGGTTTAGATAGCAGAAACAATCTTTGATCAAATGGTTAATAAAGAACATGAGCAGGAAAATTGGTAGAATTACAACAGAAGAATCCAGAGATAAAGCAGTCAGAAAACATATACAGAAATAGAATCTGTGTATCTACCAGAATGTTATTACATTAGTAATAATGGACGAGGAAGTGGAGACGTTTACCTATTCAGGCAAATGGGAAATGGGAGAAAGTGCAAACTCCACACAGACAGTCACCCGAGCCTAGAATTGATCACGACGCCGAGGTCCCAGGTTCGATCCCAGCCCTGGATCATCAAGTTGTAATACCGGTGAGTCATAGAAAGGATTTAGGGATAGCGCATGAGGTTCCAGTAGGGGCGACATTTAGGAGTAAGGTAAACTCAAGCAAAACTATGAAAACATTATTATTGGCCTGGACTGCATAAAAATGTAGTGGAATTTTGCCGGACATGTCACACGTCTGGTAATAAGAAAATCTCAAGCAGTAATCAAACCAGCAACTTTAATACCCATTCCAGCATTTGAGGAACCTTTTTACCAGGGTCCGAACTGATTGCATGGGACCTCTTCCTCGGATGAAAAGTGGGAATCAGTATTTGTTGACCATACTGGATGTGCCTATTAGATTTTCGGAGGCCATTCCATTACTAAATATTACGACTAATAGAGTTGCAGAGGAGCAAACTAATATTTTTACCAGATACGGACTACCAAAAGAAATCCAATCAGTGGGGCGGCACAGTGGTGAGCATTGCTGCCTACAGCGCTGAGGACCCGGCTCGATCACCGTCTGTCTGGAGTTTTCACATTCTCCCCGTGTCTGCATGGATTTCACCCCCACAACCCAAAGATGTGCAGGTTAGGTGGATTGTCCACACTAAATTGCCCCTTAATTGGAAAAAAATAATTGGGTATTCTAAAAATTAAAAAGAAAATAAGAAAGAAAACCAATCAGGTCAGGGATCCAATTTTATGTCTAAATTATTAGGGGAAGTTATGGATAGTTGAGGAGTAAAGCAATTTACATCAACTGCATATCATCCAGAATAACAAGAGTGTTAGAAAAGTGGTATCAAAATTCAAAGACCATGTTGACAGCCTATAGTCAGGATTATCCAGAGGATTGGGATAAAGGAATTCCATTTACTGTTTACAAATAGCAATTTATCTAATGAATTAACTAAATTCAGTGCCTCAAATTGATTTTTGGTCATGAGTTAAGAGGACCACAGATTGATTAAGGAGAAATTGGTCAGTCAGCATTGAGACTACCTTGTTGGACTATGTGTAAAACTTTAGGGAGATATTAACTAGGGCTGATGAGTTGGCCAGATAACATTTAAAATTGTCACAGCATGTGATGAAAAAAAGAGAGGGTGATAAGAGGCAGATAGGGCTGTACGGTGGCACAGTGATTAGCACTGCTGCCTCATAGCACCTGGGACCCGGGTTCAATTCCAGTCTTTTTTTAAATAAATTTAAAGTACCCAAATATTTTTTCCAATTTAGGGGGCTATTTGCCAATCCACCTATCCTACACATCTTTGGGTTCTGGGGGCGAAACTCACGCAAACACGGGAGAATGTGTAAACTCCACACAGATACTGATCCAGGGCTGGGATCGAACCTGGGACCTCAGCGTCTTGATCAATTCTGGGCTCGGGTGACTGTCTGTGTGGAGTTTGCACTTTCTCCCAGTGTCTGCGTGGGTTTCCTCCGGGTGCTCCTGCTTCCCCCCACAGTCCAAAGATGTGCAGGGTTAGGTGGATTGCTAAATTGTCCCTTAGTGTCCAAAAGGTTAGGTCGGGTTACAGGGTAGGGTGGAGGTGTGGGCTTAAGTATGCTCTTTCGAAGGCCGGTGTAGACTCGATGGGCTAAAAGGCCTTCTTCGGCGCTACGAAATTCTATGAATGTGATAAGAACTCAAAAACTCAGTTTTATTTGTGGGCGAAAGTACTAGTATTATCAGTGGTAGGTGAATCATTAAAAGCAAGATTGAGTGGGCCTTATCAAATCGAAAGGGAATTGAGTGAGGTAAATTATTTGATAAGAACGCCAGATGGAAGGAAAATTCTGTGTCATGTTATATATGCTCAAAAGGTATTTTGATAGGGAAGGAAAGGAGGAGGATATGTTAATAGTTATAACTCAGAAAGAGATAAATTCAGATGATTCTGAACTTGACAGTCTTCAAATTAGATTGGGCAATGAGGAAGTGAAAGGAAATTGGGATAAATTACTGAGTTATTTTCCAGAGAAATAAAAGTGACCCGAGAGAGTTATTACAGTCACATAGAGCTATATGTGGGAAGAAACTAGGAAGTACAAGAGGTAATAGAAGGATCTGTTGGTTATTTTTTCCAGAAAACGGAATACACATCAAAAGAAGTATTCAACCAACGAGAAGGAGATATTGAGTTTAGTTGGATTGGATTGGTTCATTGTCACGTGTACCGCGGTACAGTGAAAAGTATTTTTCTGCGAGCAGCTCAACAGATCATTAAATACATGGGAAGAAAAGGGAATAAAAGAAAATACATAATAGGGCAACACAACATATACAATGTAACTACATAAGCACTGGCATCAGATGAAGCATACAGGGTGTAGTGTTAATGAGGTCAGTCCATAAGAGGGTAATTTAGGAGTCTGGTGACAGTGGGGAAGAAGCTGTTTTTGAGTCTGTATCTCCTGCCCGATGGAAGAAGTTGGAAGAGTGAGTAAGCCGGGTGGGAGGGATCTTTGATTATGCTGCCCGCTTTCCCCAGGCAGCGGGAGGTGTAGATGGAGTCAATGGATGGGAGGCAGGTTCGTGTGATGGACTGGGCGGTGTTCACCACTCTCTGAAGTTTCTTGCGGTCCTGGGCCGAGCAGTTGCCATACCAGGCTGTGATGCAGCTCGAAAGGATGCTTTCTATGGTGCATCTGTAAAAGTTGGTAAGGGTTAATGTGGACATGCCGAATTTCCTTAGTTTCCTGAGGAAGTATAGGCGCTGTTGTGCTTTCTTGGTGGTAGCGTCGACGTGGGTGGACCAGGACAGATTTTTGGAGATGTGCACCTCTAGGAATTTGAAACTGCTAACCATCTCCACCTCGGCCCCGTTGATGCTGACAGGGGTGTGTACAGTACTTTGCTTCCTGAAGTCAATTACCAGCTCTTTAGTTTTGCTGGCATTGAGGGAGAGATTGTTGTCGCTATACCACTCCACTAGATTCTCTATCTCCCTCCTGTATTCGGACTCGTCGTTATTCAAGATCCGGCCCACTATGGTCGTATCATCAGCAAACTTGTAGATGGAGTTGGAACCAAGTTTTGCCACGCAGTCGTGTGTGTACAGGGAGTAGAGTAGGGGGCTAAGTACGCAGCCTTGCGGGGCGCCGGTGTTGAGGACTATTGTGAAGGAGGTGTTGTTGTTCATTCTTACCGATTGTGGTCTGTTGGTCAGAAAACCGAGGATCCAGTTGCAGAGTGGGGAGCTAAGTCCTAGGTTTTGGAACTTTGATATGAGCTTGGCTGGGATTATGGTGGTGAAGGCGGAGCTGTAGTCAATAAATAGGAGTCTAATGTAGGAGTCCTTGTTTTCGAGATGCTCTAGGGATGAGTGTAGGACCAGGGAAATGGTGTCTGATGTGGACCGGTTGCAGCGCTATGCGAATTGCAGTGGATCAAGGCGTTCTGGGAGTATGGAGGTGATGCGCTTCATGATCAACCTCTCGAAGAATTTCATTAAGACTGAAGTCAGGGCCACTGGTCGGTAGTCATTGAGGCACGTTGCCTGGTTCTTCATTGGTACCGGTATGATGGTGGTCTTCTTGAAGCAGGTGGGGACCTCGGAGTGGAGTAGAGACAGGTTAAAGATGTCCGCGGATACCTCTGCCAGCTGGTCCGCGCAGGCTCGGAGTGCACATCCAGGGATCCCGTCCGGGCCCGTCGCCTTCCGAGGGTTCATTTTCAGGAAGGCCAATCTGACTTCGGAAGCTGTGATGGTGGGTATGGGTGAATTATGGGCTGCTGGGGCACTCGACAGTGGATTGTTGGTTACCTGCTCGAACCGAGCATAGAATGCATTGAGTTCATCGGGGAGGGGTGCGCTGCTGCCAGAGATACTGTTCGGCTTCGCTTTGTAGCCCGTTATGTTGTTTAGTCCTTGCCACAACCGCCGAGAGTCTGTCTGTGACTCTAGCTTGGTTTGATATTCTCTCTTGGCATAGGCATAGTATAGGCATTGCAACATTTTGACATTTACGTTGCTAACAATTAATCAGAGACAATTGTTTATACAGACCATAATCCAGTCAAGTTTTCAGAGAAGTTTAAAAACCTGGGTTAAGGTATATATTTGTTGCAGTAATATTATTAAAGAACCTAGGTTACGGTATCCAGACTGTCGGCTAAAGCTATAATTAAGTCGTAAATCTGAGATAACGGAGTAGTCAATTCATGAGGTGCTGTATTTAGTCTGACCTAAGCAGGTCATGTGGTATCTCAGTGGAATACAGATGATGTTATTAATGGGAGGAGCCAGGTCTGTCTGTAGTTTTGCACTTTGCCATAGGATTTGCGTCTGACAAGACAGAAGAATTTTAAGTTGAACGGCAGTTTGCCAAATGCGGCTAGGTTGAGCAGTATCCTGAATCTTGAAATGGTCTTCCTCTCCAAACGTCCACAGCTAAACAAGCAATCTGTTTGTTAAGTGGCATTTGAACTTTATTGGGTTGCTTAATTGGGGTTAGCAGCAGGTAGATAGTAAGAACTGTTTAATCGTTAATTGTAAAGTATTTCTTTTATGTTAATGTGGTTAGTTCTGTATTTAAATTTTAGTTTGTTTTAACATAAAATTATACCTATTGGTCAGAGTCATCACTTCTGGGGTGAAGTATCCTTTCCTCACATTTTTACAAAATTAAAACAAATTGTTTGGCGTTCTTGTCCGGTATCCTAACAAATGTTGGGGTCTGGTCCGATATCCTAACAAATGAGAAAAGGCTAACACAGTATGTCAAAACATTTAGGTTGTACGTATACAACATTTTTAATCAAAGGTATAGGAAACAATCTGGTTTCTGCGCATCAATATAGTCCATTAACACAAAAGATAGATTGAAGCCCCCTCCCAGATCAAGATAGAAGTGCAAAACTTTATATATTTTTAGACATGTGGTGAAAGGACTACAGCTTGAAAATGTATCATGTATCAGTGTGTGAAATTCAGGTTCTATGCATCGCGTTATCAAGATTCCAACTTCTGCCACAAAAAACACCTACATTTCTCTTTTTTAAATATAAATTTAGAGTACCCAATTCATTTTTTCCAATTAAGGGGCAATTTAGCGTGGCCAACCCACCTACTTTGGTTCACAGAAAACAAACCTTTCAGTTGATGCCTGACATTTGGTTTCTCCTTTACAATGTACATCATCTACCTCGGAATCCAGAAGGATGCCATAATGTGAAAGCACCTCTGGGTCTTGTCCTGCTTTCATGATCTCCTGCCATTTCACGGTCTGTGGGGAAAAAGAAGATGGTAAAATGGTGATGGAACTAAAATACAAATTTGCGCCTACTAAATACAGACAACAGAAACAAAATCAAAATATTGAGAATGGGGCCAGAACAAAACACAGTATTAGATATGTATAAAACTGGGGTGAAAAATTACATTTTTTTTTGTCAATCAAAAAAACTTGTTTCTAAATTGTGGGGTGTTACCAGCTGTTAGAAAATATCTAACAGCCTGCCTGTAATGTTTAGTATTTCTAGCAACCATGGTCACTTGTTCATTGCAAAGGATACTGTAAAAATGATTTACAACATTATAAAGAAATCTAAAAAAGAACAAAAATAAATCTAATGTTAGAACACAGAAACATTTGTATTATCCCATTACTTTTCTTTTCCCGTTGTGTGGGATATAGATAGTTATGACTGAGAACGTGTTGCTGGTTGTTCTTTGAATGTTTGTGGTCTGTGTAACCACACTATGAAGTGCCTCATGTTTCACACCAGATTGCACCCATTTTAAAAATGACTGGTAATGTGTAGATGCTGTCTTAGGTAAACACATTCTCTGTATTTGATTTGATATTGTCAGCATAATCAGTGATTCAGGGTGAGCGCACCAAATTAGAGGCAGCATATTTCACACATGCATGCAGTTTGGCTGTACTAAATGTTGCCACTCTGGATTGTGACGTGTTATGGGCCAGGGTTTAGAGAATCCCAAAGTATATCATGGAGTTTACCTGACCCACAACTTTTAATAGATTGTGGTATGGGGAGCACACGGCCCACTCAACAGGTATGGCACAGCAGAAATGGAAAAGTATTTTTTAGAGCAAAACAATGTTTATTCTATGAACTCAAGTTAACCTTTTAAAACATACAGTGAACATCTTAGCAACCATCAATTCGAATACAACCCCCAAAGAATACAACACTAAGTAATCCTTAATAACTTCCCAAACATCCAGAAGTCAAAAGAAACACCTTTTAACAGAAGCACATTAGGTTTACATTCACTACTGAGAACATTTATAATTCTGAATTCACCAAATGATCAAGAGGTAGTCTTTTCATGGCAGAGAGATCAACAGTACACCTGCTCTGTCTGGCTTCAGCTCCAACACTGAAAACGAAATTAAAACACACCCTGCAGCAAACAGCCTAAAACGAAAGTAAAAAGCAGACAGACAGCCCAGCTCCACCCACTCTGACATCACTGCAGTAGTAAACACCCATTTCTTAAAGGTACTCTCACTACAGATATTTATATACACACCCATTTATAAACACCCATTTCTTAAAGGTACTCTCACATGACAGAAGGCAGATGGTGATCTGGCGTTTGCGTGTCAGCAGCAATGCAACAGCACTCACCGTTCATCATCCTTGCAGTTGCTCACAAATGGTTTGAGAGCTTTTCGGTGGAAACTTGTGGTATTTGGAGATCACTTTCAAAATTGCACCCTCTGCGGTGAGAGAGAGAGCTGGGTAATTATCAGAGACACACAGGGCCTGTATTTAACTCTGAGCAAGTGAATTGCCTTTGAGTCAGTTAAGATCTTGCTGTCTAGTGTAAATGAGTATATTTAACTCATTGTGAAATCATATTTTGAAAGGGGAAAGAAAGATGGAATTGAGAGATGAAAGAAACAAAAAAATTTTAAATGTCTACTTAATGACCAAAAATAAATAGACTGTGGAGAAATTTTTTTTCTGGTGAGTTTATTAGGATGCTAGTGTATGAGTAGAGCAACATCACTGCTGCTGCTGGCCATCAGGATAACCACAGACCTTTGGCTCCTTCTAAGTTAATATTGGAGAGTTTGCAGTAACAACCAATTTACTGCACATTTACACTAAATCTCTGATACAACGGCTATTCCCAAAAGATGGAGATGAATTTTAATAATAATATTTATTGTCACAAGTAGACTTACATTAACATTGCAATGAAGTTACTGTGAAAATCCCCTAGTTGCCACACTCTGGCGCCTGTTTGGGTACACGGAGGGAGAACTCAGAATGGCCAATTCACCTAACAAGCACATCTTTTGGGACTTGTGGGAGGAAACCGGACCACCCGGAAGAAACCCACGCAGACACAGGGAGAACGTGCAGACTCCACACAGACAGTGACCCAGTGACAGTGAACCCGGGACCCTGACGCTGTGAAGCAATAGTGCTAACCACTGTGCATGTTTTAACTGCTGGTCCATGAACTAAGCACAACAAATTCTTAATCACGGTAGCCACGGCCTTCACTAAAATTTCTAGTACTGTGCCAAATTATAAATTAATCAGAATGTTTTTTAAAATTATGAAATGAAACAAGCTTTTTCCAAGACAGATTTTCATCCTTTGTTTGCAGATATCGAGACCATAGAGTCATGGCAAACAAAAGACTATATGCAGTTATGAAAAACCAAAGCCATACTTATGATCCAAGAAGATACAAGAGTTGAAAGGAGCCAAGTACTCTCACTTTTGATCAGCTTGGTTACACTCCGTTTATCAGCAATAAAACACAATATTTAAGATTTCAGCATTGATACAGAAATGATTGACACCAATAAGTGTTCACAAATGGAAATTACCTATGTAATGCGTAACCACAATTAACTATTCAGTATTAAATCAGCAAAAACATTCTGGCAGCAAGCCAGCTGTTTCTGGGGGCAGTCTCTTAACTCCCTACTTTTATCAGTATATTATTAAATGACTCAAAGCATTATTTTCTAATGTTAGCCACAAGCCAAATGCTAATTTCAAATTCAGATTGGCTGATTGCTTTCTTGATTAGTGTATTAAAAAGAGTAAAAGGGCATGTGATCTCAACACTCTCAATAGGAAGGTTTACTAGACTCCTGGAATGGGAGGGTAGTCTTATGAGGAAAGATTGGGCAGGTTAGGCCTGTATCTGCTGAAGTTTAGAAGAATAAGAGGTGATTTTATTGAAACATGATAATGAGGGGTCTTGACAGGGTGGATGTGGAGAGGATGTTTCCTCTTGTGGAAGAATCTAGAACTAGGGGCCTCTGGTGAAAAATAAAGGTGTCGCCCATTTTAAAACAGAGACAAGGAGAAATTATTTTCTCATAGTCAGGCATCTCTGGAACTCTCTTTCTTAAAAGGCGGTGGAAGCAAGGTCTTAAAATCTTTTTAAGGCAGAGCTAGATAGACTTTTGTTAAACAAGGGGTGAAAGGTTATCAAGGATAGGTGGGAACGTGGAGTTGGGGTTAAAATCAGATAGCCATGATCTCATTGAATGGCGGAGCAGGCTTAAGGGACCTAGAAGCCTACTCCTGCTCCTAATTTGTATGTTCATCATATTCATATTTGTAAGGTGCATTCTTCTGTACTTTAATAATTTTGTTTTTTTGGTAAAATACAAGGATGAGATGCAGTGACATTTTTTTGACTATGCATGCTTTACTTCCTTAGTCACTGCATATTTATTAAACTGGTGTGAAATATCAGGCTTCCGTAACTCAGAAACACTAGCAATATTGTATGGAGGGGAAGCTGACATTGTGATCAGCTGGACCAAACAGAATTACAACATTATGCCATTGGAAGAGAGTAAGCCCAAAGAATGAGTAGCTCCAACAGGGTACATCATGACAAAAGGCAAGCAGCATTTAACTCCATTGTGGATGGAGAATGTAGGTTCGTATGGTGAGCATTCTGCAAGGCTACACTCTCAACAGTCAGACTGATGAAGTGAAACAATAGCTTGCAACTATTGGAACAAAAGTCTAAAAGCTGCAGCAAGCTGTCTTGTGTCTGATAAATTCTGTTAGTATTTCAACCTTTTGTGGAAGAGACAGGCAGCAATGTTTTGCACTGGACAGTGGCAAAAGTAATCAAGTATGTTTAGCTGTATTGCAAAAAGCACTCCGTACTAAAATTAGTGCATATAGCTAAAACAGTTTAACCAAAGCCATATCTGTGGCAAGTCAGTGATATCTTTTTAAAAATAAGTTTAGAGTACCCAATTCTTTTTTTTTTAAACCAATTGACAGGAAATTTAGCATGGTCAATTCACCTACCTGCACATCTTTGGGTTGTGGGGGTGAGACCTACGCAGACACGGGGAGAATGTGCAAACTCCACACACAGTGACCCAGGGCCAGGATTGAACCCAGGTCCACACTGCCATGAGGCAGCAGTGCTAACCACTGCACCACCGTGCTTCCCTGGCAAAAATCAGTGATATCAACTGACAATGCTGCTCCCAAAGTTCTTCCATCAATGTAATGGTGATACTGTTTGTGAAGAGATCATGAGCAAATAGAAAGATCAGTTATTGCTACCTATTCAAATGTTTATTTATTTTTTATCCCATCAATAAAGTTACAAAGCCAATGCGCAGAGCGGACAGGGTAAACCCTTAATCCATCCCATTGCTTGTTCCGAAAACCAATTCAAACTGAACCCAATCCATGGTCTCCACAAGGGAGAGATACAAGATCCAAGTCAACAAGAAAAGGCACTGCACCTCACCTTAGGCTTGATCTGACGCTTGAGCTTAGCCAAAAGGCCGAGAAGCAATAACTATTCAAAAGTTAACCTTCCAAGGCAGTAAGTGCAAACCTATTGCTGCTTGACTACCATATCAACTAAATATGAAATCAAATTAATATAATCTTGAATATTAAAGGAAACACAGCCATTTGCTACCTCAATGCCACTCAAGGTTCATTTTAGGCAGGCCTATTGTTCATCATAGCCTTTTGACATAATTGCAATTGAATTTAATTCCTTAGATCAGCAAAGTTGTTGAACTAGTACTATACCTCAGAGTAATACCCAGAAGGGGGGTAGAAGAATTGAACCCCAGCATCTGTAAGGGACTTGCAAGTTGAAATGATGTCAGTTGTGTACAATCCGACATGTTGTATCCCAGCTCCACCATGCTGCTCCAAAAATGTGTCGATTTGGTTTTTATCTAAAAATAGGCAAAAATATTGTGAAAGGTATCCAATAATTTATTTTCATGTTTCTTACATAGATTTGTGCTAGACCATCAGAAGGGCTGGCTGTGAGCAGAGCTAAACTTGCACTAACTTTTAATCTCATATCTTTCTGTTTAGAAATTTATTTCAACCAAAAAGTTCAAAGAATACACAAGCACAACAATTCACAGCCCTCGCCAGATGCACAGATCTTTGTGGCAGTGTGCGTGGTGATAGTAATCTATTGCAGTTCAATTCCACGTAAAAAAAATATATCATTCGCACAATACATATAGCATAGTGGGTCTATCTACTGATTTGTGATGAACAATTCAAATTGTTTATTTAAAATATTGAGAGAACATTAAGTGATATTTTGGGTTTTGCATTCAATGATTATTATTTGCAGTCAAGCTAAATCAGGGGTCTTGGTTATAATTAAAAGTTAATTTAACCATGTTGTTAATTTTATCTTGCTTTTCAAATCCCAGGATACAGAGGAAGGGGAGATCGGAGATTACCTATATAGGTAGAAGGAACCATATGAAGCAATGATTTGGAAGCATGATCAAATGCATACAAAGTTATGGGAGAACATGTTAACACTATAAGGGATGTTATGGTCAGAGTACTGCAGGAGTAGGGGACTAATACTGGGACATGTCACATTGAGGTGAGGAGTCCCAGCATTGTGCTGGATATGGAAGTATTTGCATTGCAATGGCTGGATGTGACATTTTTTGTTGTGCAGGGGTGAGGATTCCTAGTGTGGGAACACTACACAATTTTTTAATAAGTATATGTATTAGAATTTAAAATTTTAAAAATTGACACACAGTTACAAAATAATACCATACATAAAATACGAGAGAAAAAAAACAGGGAATCCGTATCCAATCCACACCCCCAACTTCTCAGGCACACCAACAAGGAGAGCCAGCCGTCAATACCTACCCCAGGGGGAAAAAAAGGATATCTACAAAGTAGAGCTTAGCCCATTCCCAAATCTCCATGTTCCTGGGGACCAAACCCAGTCTCTCCAGGCCCCACCTGCAGGCTTCCTCAAAAGGGGGTACCTCCAGTCCTCAGAGACAACAGGATGTCAGTCATGACATTGGGCCTGGTCTAGCCTAGCACTATCCAAAAAGAAAATTCAGGAAATTATGTCCCTAGGACCTCTCACACAACCCCAAACGCCATACCCCATTGAGGCTACACCCACCCAACCCCATCCAGGACAATGCACCAGCCCCACTCACACAAGGAGTGAAAAAGTAATTCCTCTAACTCTAGCCAGGAAGGGATCCAAGTCCATGAGAAGAAGAAAAGCCAAGGCACCCATCAAAAGGGTGTCCTGGGAGGGAGAGCTGGCCTTCGTCCCCCACCATCTGAGAAACCCCACCCACTCCACCGGGAACCCCCACCCATTAAACCGGGCCAGACCAGTACCAGGAGCAGCACAATGCTCACAGACAAAAGAACAAAAAAGGAAATCCCCATGGAGGGGACACCCAATTGACTCACTCCCTAATCCTCAGCTACGAATACCAATCCCACTTCAGCCTACTCTAACAAACAAGTTAAATACAAATCTAAAAGAAAAAACAGAAACGGATTAGTTCTGACTATATTTCACACTCCCCTGCAGGAAAAAGTTTCATCACTGTCCGAAGTAAAAGTGTAGTACGCACTAGTTTGTTTCAGATTTTGTAAACTGAATAAACCATTGATTTATCTGGTTGTTTGATTTGTGCTTCAACTAACATTTGCAAATAAACCAGATTTCTAGTTCGAACCACAGGTGATCTCATACAAACTATTCACCGAAAAACGTCCTTATGGGCTGATGAACCAGTTTACCATTCATATGTACAGTGAACGCTCGAGTTCTGAGAAACAGACAAACAACACTGACAGGCTATACCAGGCTACAATGTCTGCAATTGGTTTTGTTTAAATTTAAGACCCTAGTTTTGGATTCAACCAAATCACTCTCAAACTTCATATGAAATTTTCTTTTTATTCACGCTTGGAATGTGGGCGTCACTGATTATGCCAGCATTATTTGCCCATCCCTAATTGCCCTTGAACTGAGTGGCTTGCTAGGCCATTTCAGAGGGGGACAGTTAAGAGTCAACCGCATCGCTTTGTGGGTCTGGAGATCGGGTAAGGACGGCAGATTTCCTTCCCTGAAGGACATTAATGAACCAGATGAGTTTCAATGGAAGATTCTGCTTGTAGCGGTTCCTCCAATCAGACGTTGTTTCCCATCCTCGTTTGCTGCTGATAGGCTGACTAGTGAGCATATCAGCAGCAAACAAGGCGAGAAACAGTCTCAGATAGATGGAGCAGCAAACACTGTACTGAAGACAGGTGTGCGAGAGAAGCGAAAGTATGTTGGGAGCTGGAGCCCTGGAAGCCAAACTATGCCTGGGTTGGAGTCCGAGGAGGGCCGTGGCGGCAGGGCCGGGGCCTAGGGAGGGTTGGTCACGGTTATACAGAAACAATATCAGTTCCAGTGCTGACCCAAGGTACACAACTCAGATTCACTAGGCTCCGATGATTCTCAATTGCCCCTTTTATAGATTTATTTATCCAGTGCCATGTTGTACCTTGGTATTGAAGTCCTTCATGTCGACCCTTGTCAAAAGGCTCCTGAAAATCTAACTGAATCAGTTTATAGGATGTTCCTACATCATAACATGCTGTAACAAAATAGATCTTCCTGACCTAAAGTCGTATTAATTTTTAAACTGTTAATATAGGTTACCTGTCAGCTTGCTCTCTTAAAACTATATCTCTTACTCATGTTAGAATAGTAGGTTGGTAGTTCCGGAATTAAATCTATGCACCATTTTAAATTTTGATAATCACAAGGATTGTCACTAATATCCATTATTGTTGATGGAGGGAAAGGAAGGTTAAAGGTCAAATTAGATCTTCTATCAATAAATTAAAACCAAGTGGTTGATTTATTTAAGGCGTTTAATGACAAGATCGAAAATCAGTATTGAAAGGAATTAGCAAAGTGAGGAATGTCTGAATTTTATCTCACCTTCAAATACAATGTTGGTGCTCAATTTCTTTTTCAATAAGCACAAATGTATAAGGCCTGTGAAGATTAGGTTGGGACCAATACTGTAAATAATGCTCTACCTGAGCGGCACAGTGGTTAGCAAAGAGGACCAGAGTTCGATCCAGGCCCCAGGTCACTGTCCTGTGGAGTTTGCACATTCTCCCTATGTCTGCGTGGGTCTCACCCCCACAACCCAAAGATATGCAGCATAGGTGGATTGACCACACTAAATTGCCCCTTAATTGTAAAAAAAAAATAAAAAATTGGGTACTCTAAATTAAAAAAAAATCTCTACCTGGGTTGGGTAAGGACTCAGCCAACACAAGTTTGCAGTTTACTTTCTTTTCTTCAATCGCAGGCATGGACATGCCAACCTCACTGCATTTCCAGTACTCCATAGCACTCAAACGCATTCCCTGATTATTCCCTTTAATGACATAACCATCATCTAGATCGTCACTTCTGAAATAGTCAAAAAAATTGACACCGTCATATTTTAAATTATTCAAATCATGAAGCTCTCTATACGTCAGATTTTTTGATGCTTTACTCACAAAATAGGTCACGCAAAGCTCTGAATAGCTCAGCTGATTGTAAAAAATTACATTATGTAACAAATACAATCTATATTTATATTGCACCTTTAATATAAAAATGCCTATCACACTGAGGAAAAAAAGATAAATAGGAATAGAATAGATAATAGAATGGATTTTAGAACGCAAATAAGGAGGCAGACAAATACCAGAAATCACTGAACGATGAGAATTATTTGTAAAGGTCAGTTATGATTTGTATAGCGCATGATGCATGCAGCGGAATACCTTCTGCCTTCAGCTGCCAGTGCTATAGAACTGCCCTATTTACACTTGGGAAGGTAGATTCCATTGCACTGGCAGTAGCATTAAAATAACTACGCTGACAAGTTCCAAAGTTGTCTGAAAGTCATGACTGTAACTCATTGCTGGGCATTGCCCTTCCACAAGGTGAAGAATTTAGGTGGCCAGTACAAGGCGGAGCACTAATGGATATAAAATGATCAGCTAATACTGTACATTTTGCTTCAACGCAGACAAACAGAATCGGTCTTATTTAATGAGGACATGTGATAATGCACAGTAGTACAGTGGGTAGCACAGTGGCTGAACAGCGCAAGGGTCCCAGGTTCGGTTCCCGGCTTGGGTCACTGTCTGTGCGGAGTCTGCACATTCTCCCCGTGTCTGCGTGGGTTTCCTCCGGGAGCTCCGGTTTCCTCCCACAGTCCAAAGATGTGCAGGTTAGGTGGATTGGCCATGCCAAATTGCCCTTAGTACCCAACAGGGTTGGGTAAGGTTGTTGGCTTACAGGTGTGGGCTTAAGTGGGGTGCTCTTTCCAAGGGCTGGTGCAGGCTCGATGGGACGTATGGCCTCCTTCTGCACTGTAAATTCTATGTCTATGTAAGAGTAAGTTACAGGAAGGGGGGGGGGGGGGAAAGAGGGGGGCATGTCAGGCAAACACCCCACCTCACAGCAGACACTTATTCATCAGGTCTCATTTATATGGGACAGCACAATAAATTGGTAGCTCCGGTGTGCAGCTCCAACCAGTGAAAAATTGAATGCTGGATATGGGAATCTGTATTGATAATATTATTCAGTGTTTCTAAAATTAAAATGCCCCAAATAAGGGGGGGAAATGGTTCAATGTGTAGGACAGGGGCTTGGTCATGAGAGGGAAATAACTGAGTCAATTTGTAACACTCAACAAATAAACGTTAGTACTTACATCACAGAAAACATTCCGAGGGTGAATAATGGATGCTGAGCAACAAGTTAGGCAATGTGACCAAAGGTGAAATTTTTACAAGTTAGGAGTGCTTTTCAGTGTAGAAACAAGACGGCTTAAAAACTCCAATGGCAAAGTTGGGGAGAAGCAGGGTGGGAAGAGAGGGAATATACATAGGCCAGCAAAACATGGGTGCTGGCATGTAAAGGAGATTGCAGAGGTTGAGCAAGAGCAAAACAGGGAAGACATTTGTAAACTTAAGACTGAATTCAACGCAGAGTACATGAAACAGATGGAAGTCAATGTGGACTTAAATAAGAAGATTTACAAAGAAAAACTTGTAGCTATCTAGCACCTTTCACAGCCTCTGAAGGGCATATAGGATAAACCCTCCATCCTAGGAATGAGTCAAGTGAACCTTCCCTCTGCTTCTAACACACTTAAATATTTCTTCAAATAAAGAGGCCAAACTGTGAACATTATTCCACTTGTAGCCAGTGTACAACTGTAGTAAAACATCTCTACTTTTATATTCCATTCCCCTGGCAATAAACACATTCCATTTGCCTTCCTAATCACTCACTGTACCTGCATACTAACTTTGTGATTTATGCATCTCTCGGAGTGTCCTGGGACACGAGTTCTGCAATCTATCTATTTAAATAGTATACTGCTTTGCCCATTCTTCCTGCCAAAGTGAACAGGTTCACATTATACTTAACTGCTAAATTTTTTGCCCACTAACTTCACTGCCCATATCTCTTTGCAGACTGGCCATCTCCTCTTGACAGAATTAAATTTGGTGTCACCAGCAAAGTTAATAACCGTACATTCAGTCCTTTCACCCAAATAATTAATATAGATTGTAAACCTCTGTAGCATTCCTCAAGTTGCCAACCTGAAAAAGACCCATTAATCCCTACTCTGTTAGCTTCCTGTAGCTAAACGACCTTGATCAATGCCAATGTGCTCTTCCTCCCCCCCCCCCCCGCCAGACCATGTTCTCTTATATTGTGTAGTAATGTTTGATTTTGGACCTTTCAAATAATTTTCGAAATCCAAGTATACCACATCTACAGGTTCCTCTTTATCCATTTTGCTTGTTACTTGCTCAAAAAATCCAAATCAGTCAAACACGATTTCCCTTTCATAAAGCCATGTTGATTCTGTCTGATCAAATCATGATTTTCTAAATATCCTGCTATAATAAGATTCTAGCAATTTCCCAAGATGTTAGGCGAGCTGCCATGTACTTTCCGGCTTTCTATCTCCTTCCTTTCTTGAATAAAGGTGCTAAATTAGCTATTTTCCAGAGTCCATGGAATTTTGGAAGATTATAGCCAATCTATTATCTCTATTGGAAGATTATAGCCAATCGATTATCTCTATTGGAAGATTATAGCCAATCTATTATCTTTATTGGAAGATTATAGCCAATCTATTATCTCTATTGGAAGATTATAGCCAATCTATTATCTCTACAGCCACTTATTTTACGATCCTTAGGTACAGACCATCTGGTCAGCCTTTAGGTCTCAATTTTCCCAGTAGCTTTTCCCTAAAGTTAGCTTTAAATTCCTCCTTCCCATTCACCTTTTGATTTTCTTTTTTTTTTATAAAATAAATTTAGAGTACCTAATTATTTTTTCTTCAATTATGGGGCAATTTAGCGTGGCCAATCCACCTAACCTGCACATCTTTGGGTTGTGGGGATGAAACCCACACCGACATGGGGAAAATGTGCAAACTCCACACGGACAGTGACCCAGCGCCGGGATTTGAACCCGGGTCCTCAGCGCCGCAGTCCCAGTGCTAACCACTGCACCACATGCCACCCTACCTTTTGATTTTCAAGTATCTTTGGGAAGTTTTCTAAGTCTTCTTCAGTGCAAGGTAAAGTAAAATCAGGAATAAACTCAGCTGGTACAGGAATTCAATTCGCTCTCCTGTCCTTGTTCTGTATCACAAACCAGCTGCCTAGCCCACTGAGCTAAACCAGCATGTTCACATTGACTCGTACTTTATAGTTGCACCATAGAAAGACTCGTACTTTATAGTTGCACCATAGAAAGCATCCTATCAGGCTGCATCACAGCTTGGTACGGCAACTGCTCAGCCTCAGACCGTGAATGTTGTGAACACAGCCCAGTCCATCACGCGAACCCGCCTCCCATCCCATTCATTGACTCCATCTATATCTCCCTATGCCTTGGGAAAGTGGGAAGGATAATCAAATACCCCTCCCACCTGAGCTAGTCTCTCTTCCACCCTCTTTCATCGGGCAGGAGGTACAAAACCTCCAAGCTACAAGCACCAACAGATTCAAAAACAGCTTATAGAGGTATAGAATTTACAGTGCAGAAGGAGGCCATTCGGCCCATCGAGTCTGCACCGGCTCTTGGAAAGAGCACCCTACCCAAGGTCAACACCGCCACCCTATCCCCATAACCCAGCAACCCCACCCAACACTAAGGGCAATTTTGGACACTAAGGGCAATTTATCATGGCCAATCCACCTAACCTGCACATCTTTGGACTGTGGGAGGAAACCGGAGCACCCGGAGGAAACCCACGCACACACGGGGAGGATGTGCAGACTCCGCACAGACAGTGACCCAAGCTGGAATCGAACCTGGGACCCTGGAGCTGTGAAGCAATTGTGCTATCCACAAGGCTACCGTGCTGCCCTCTTCTTCCCTGCTGTTACCAGACTCCTGAATAGCCTTCTCATAGACAGAACTGCTCTCTCTATGCATCTTCTCTACAGTTGGAGCACTATATTCCGTATGCTTCACCCGATGTCCATGTCTATGTACTATGTTTTTTATTATGGAGCAGTCTGCCTGGACTGCACGCAGACAATACTTTTCACTGTATCTCGGTACAATAAATCTAAATATAGAACCGGTGTTCTTGCAAGTTGTATAACTAGGGCTGCAGAGATGGCTTTAAATTAAATAATGGAGGGGGAAGGGATCATGTAAGAGCAGATTCAGTAAATCAAAAGGAACAATGAAGTACAAGAGCAGGACAGCAATTTGGTTAATAATAATCAAAATGTGACAGGAAGGGACAGAGAGCACAAACCTAAGAATACACCAGCAGATAAGGCCAAAGATTGCAAAAATGGTAAACAGAAAGACTTAAAGACTCAGTTTCTGAATGCAAAAAGCATTTGTAACAAAATGGATGAATTGATATCACGGATGGAATTACATCAGATAGCCATCGTTGCAGGGTGGACAAGTCTGGGACCTAATATTGAAGAGCATTTGACATTTTGAAAAGACTGGGGTCAAGGAAAAGATAGTGGGTAGGTAGCTCTGTCAATCGAGGATGACATTAGAATGATACAGCCTCGGAGTGGTGGTAGTGGGGAACAGGTGATTAGCGGGGGCAGTTCAATCAGGGAGTGCCGTCAAGGAGTGACTGCACCCTGAAATAAAATGCCCAGGTAACGTCCCCCCATATTGATGCATCAGTGTCTACAGCTTGACCTCCAGCTCAAAAGCCCTTCAGCTGATGCGCCTCAAGCCATTAACACTTGCTACATAGGAGTTTGCCCTGGATCACACTTGTAATCGACAACATTTTGGAAGATTGTAGCCAGTGCATCCACAATCTCTGCAGCCTCATCTTTTACAATGGTAGATATAGGCCAATAAGTATGGGGACTTGTGCTTTACCCTTTACCACTTTTAAAGTCTTAGCCTCTGAAGGACTTTTATATTTTGTTTGCTACACTATCTTTTTGCATACTTGTAAAAGTACTTTTATATTTCTGACTAGTTTACTCATTCCATTTTCTAACACTATCAATATTTTGGTCATCCATTGCTAGTATCTAAAACTATTCCAAACCTCTTTAGTTAGCCTTGGATCCCTTTTCATGTAGAGTTTATATATCTCAAGGAATATATATTTTGGGCAGCACGATAGCACAAGTGGTTAGCACTGTGGCTTCACAGTGCCAGGGTCCCAGATTCGATTCCTCACTGGGTCACTGTCTGTGCGGAGTCTGCACGTTCTCCCTGTGTCTGCGTGGGTTTCCTCCGGGTGCGCCTCCTACAGTCCAAAGACGTGCAGGTTAGGTGGATTGGCCATGATAAATTCCCCTTCATGACCAAAAAAGGTTAGGAGGGGTTATTGGGTCACGGGGATAGGGCGGAAGTGAGGGCTTAAGTGGGTTGGTGCAGACTCGGTGGACTGAGTGGCCTCCTTCTGCACTGTATGTTCTATGTGTTAGTTGAAAATTATGAAATATTTATTTAAGTGGTTACCATTGCTTATTTATCATTGTACCTTTTAATCTAATTTCCCAATCTACTTCAGGCAACTCAAACCGTATATCTATATAATTAGCTTTCTGCTCAATATTCCAGCACTCTCAAATCTGATGTGAAATTCTATGTTATGATCGTTCTTTCCCAGAGGAACCTACGCCATGAGATTACTAAACAATCCAAACAAAACAAGATCTAAAATTCTGCCCTGATTGCTTCTTTGAATAGTATATCCCAATGGAATCAGTCTCAAATGCTTTCCATGAACTCACCTCCGAAACTACTTTTGTTAATTTGATTTTGAGTGTATGTGAAGATTAAAGTCCTTGATGATTATTGAATTGTTTTGTTACAAGCTCCTCTTATATCTTGATTGATACTCTCTGTTCATCAGTAAGACTACCGTTAGGGAGTCTAGAAGCTATAGCTTGCATTTTCTGACTCATTATTTCTCATCGCCAGCCACACGGATTCTACGCCCTGCTCTTCCAAACAAAGATCTCTCCTCATCCGTTATGATCAGGGCTACTGTCCAATTCTTGTCTCCCCGCCCCAAAATGTCACATCCCAAATCTGGATGACCATGCAACTATGCCACTATACTGGTTATTAGATCAAAACTGGGCCCTGTCACAGTTCAAATGAAGCCTGTCCCAAAAGAAAAGCCTCCCCTTTCCCCAATTGTGGTGTCAATGTCATTTGAATTGAACACCCTAGTTCCTACATCATTTTATGAGCGACACATTCAATTCTCTTGTCTGTTTCAACCATATGCCAATGTGCATGGCCTAGGTACTAATCCAAAGTTTTATAAGATTCAAAGATAACTTTAAGGGTCTGCATATTAATTTGGATAACAGCCCACAAACTCTCTCAGCAGAGAGAGGACTGCAGCGGTTCAAGAAGACAACTCACCATCACCTTCTGAAGGGCAACGAGAGATGGGGAAAAGATGCTGGCCTAACCAGTGACACCCATATCCCATAAATGAATTTTGAAAAAGCAAAATTTAATTCCTCATTCTACCTTATGTTTTTGGATTCCATGTTGGCCACGACAGCTGGATCCCTCTTCCCCAACACACTTCAATTTCTTCAGCATGGTCTCTAATCCAGGGTTTTTCAAATTCAGAGGCCCGACCCGCGAGTGGGTGGTCGCGGTGTTCCCGATCGCAGGAGAAGCCCCCAATGGCAACAACCGGCTGGTAAAATTGCCAGCCGTGACCGGCTTTTACGTGAAGACTGCCTGCCGCCGCACGCATGCGCGCTGTCCCATCAGGCAGATGGGACAGTGCGCAGGCGTGGTACCCAGCGCGGCAGGCTGTCTCCTCCGGACATCAGTGCGCTGTCCCAGGAACAGAAGGGGCGGCAGAGAGGACACGCAACTGGCACGTACACGGACGTCACGCGGTCCTGGCTTTGGGCACAAAAATCACAGGAGAAGATTTTGGATTTGTTTATTCGAACCCTTTCAGAATTAATGTGTGAGAAACTGGCCAAACAATCCGAAGTTTTGTGAGATGTGTCTCAGCGCAACGTAATTGTCCAGGGCAAGTTGGCCCTTCTGGACATTATTAGGTAAACACTCTGGGAACTTCCGAGTGTGATTCCCCATCACATCTTTGGGATACCAAAGCATTGGAAAAACTCAGCGGGATTGACAACATCTCAGGAGAGAGAACAGAGTCCAATATTGCTCTTCTTCGGAACCGTTGAAGGTTACAACTGAATCACCCTGTCAACTGCATTAAGTATTTGCCGTTGGGTGGAGATCCACCGAAACCATTCCTCCTCCTTTCATTCAAACTCCCTCACTCACCGGTTGAGGAGGAAACGCTGGAAGCCGAAGCAGCGGCGGTACCAGTCCAGGATGTGGGCGCTCTGCTGCGGGGGACACGCGTAGGTGATGTGATCGAAATGAGTGATGGCGCCCGGCCCCCCGGCTGCCTCCTGCTCAGCCGGCGGCGGCGGCCCGAAGCCGGGCAGGAAGTCGCCACGGTAACCGCTCCGCTGGATCAGAGTGTGAGACACGTTGCCGACCACCGAGCGCACCACCGAGTAGGCGACCCAGCCCAACTCGTCCTCCACCGGCCGGGGCGGCACAAGGACCTGGCAGCCCAGGCGCTCCAGCAGCAGCGCCGCCCGCTCCACGTCCCTCACCTCGAAGGACACGTTACAGGCGCTGTCGACCGCCTGGGCCGGGGCCACATCGTACAGGAGGCCCCGCGGCCCCGGCTCCCCGCGGCGGCCTCCCGGGCTCTCGTTCACCATGAAGACGGCAGAGCCTCTCCTCAAGACCAGCTGCCTGACCCGCTCCGTCACCCGGCTGCCGAACAGCTGGAATCGGAAGCGCTGGATCAAGTCGCGGGCCAGGCGTTCGCCGTCGCCGACGTGAAAAGCGATGTGGCTCAACCGCTGTACCGGCACCGCCATGGCGGAAGGGGCGTGGCGTGGAAGGGGTGCGGCGAGAGGGGCGGGGCGTGGCGAGCACAGGTGCGGGACGTGGAGAGAGCGTGCAGGAGGGGCGTGGCGTGGAGGGAGCGTGCAGGAGAGGGGGTGGGGCATGGAGAAGGGGGGCGGGGTCTGAAGGTGAGGAGGCGAGGCTTGAGGAGTGGGGGGAGGGAGCCTCAATTGTGTGACCGTCTCCCACTGAGTTCTGAGGTGCTGTACTTGAATTAGATTGCTTTTTAGAAATTTAGAGTTCCCAATGGTTTTATTCCAATTAAGGAGCAATTTAGCGTGGCCAATCCACCTGCCATGCATATCTTTTGGGCTGTGGGGGTGAGACCCACACAGACACAGGGAGAATGTGCAAACTTCACACAGACAGTAATTCGGGGCGAACCTGAGACCCCAGTGCCTTGAGGCAGCAGTGCTAACCACTGTGCCGCCTTCAAAATCCAAAATCACTGCATAATTGCCGTAGTGTTCTTTAACTTATGACCAAACAAGCGCCTGTACTATAATTGATAAATTGCCACACAAGGGCGGCACAGTGACTAGCACTGCTGCCTCACAGCTCCAAGGACCCGGGTTCAATTCCAGCCTCGGGTGGCTGTCTGGAGTTTGCACTTTCTCCCCGTGTCTGTGGGGTTTTTCTCCGGTTCCCATCCACACTACAAAGATGTGTAGGTTAAGTGGATTTGCAATGCTAAATTGTCCCTTAGTGTCCAAAAGGCTATGGGGTGGAGGCAGGGTCTTAAGTGGGGTGCCCTCTCTAAGGGCTGATGCAGACCCGATGGGCCAAATGGCCTCCTCCTGCACTAAATTCTATGAAATCCAAGCCTACTTCTTGTCAGCAATGGTGGAGATGGTAAATATTGCGATCTGCATGTTTTGAGGCGAGCAAACATGAACTGGCTGATGAGCAACGGGATGGAGAAATCAGCCAACAATATGACTGCAGTGCAGGACAGAATGAGCTCGAAAGAATCCAGTGCAGGAGCAAATACTCCAATGAAGTGGAGTGTCCAATCCAAGTCTAGTATCAGCGGCTTGGCTGGCAACTGTCTGGCAGCATTGCGTCCTTCGTTCAGGAGAGCAGAGACTTTCTGAAGGCCGGTATTGAGAGTGATGGGGGGGGTCCATCCATCGAATATGCAGTAAATTCAAGATGCAAAAACAAGTGAAGATGTTGATAGTTCCACATCAGCATTGTGAAGGGCTTTGTAAAGGTGTGCCAAGTAGAGGTTTCAAGAGACAGTCCAGCAAAAATGAGCAAACTACACATAGAACATACAGTGCAGAAGGAGGCCATTCGGCCCATTGAGTCTGCACCGACCCACTTAAGCCCTCACTTCCATCCTATCCCCCTAACCCAATAACCCCTCCTAACCTTTTTGGTCACTAAGGGCAATTTATCATGGCCAATTCACCTAACCTGCACGTCTTTGGACTGTGGGAGGAAACCGGAGCACCCGGAGGAAACCCATGCAGACACAGGGAGAACGTGCAGACTCCGCACAGACAGTGACCCAGCGGGGAATCGAACCTGGGACCCTGGAGCTGTGAAGCCACAGTGCTATCCACTTGTGCTACCATGCTGCCCCTATGTCCAGAACTCCAACAGAGCTGCAGAAGAAGAACTGGGCTCCATAATAAGCACAGCAGAAGCACCAACAAATTCAGTCAGGATTCAAAACGCCATGACAAAACTACACCTCCACTGTGTTATCGTGCAAAGAGACTGTGTGCATTCAAATCCAAATTGTGCCCAACAATTCAAATCTTGTGAAACAAATCTTCCAGTTGAAACGTTCAAATGGACTGAGCTGCCTATTATTGACTCTCAAGCCAGGCCACAGCAGTTGAGCATCATTTGGTGAGTTCTGAAGTAATGGAGAAGCTAGCGGAAAGAAAACCATGGGAATCCCCATCCAACTGCAAAGTTTAGGAATGTCAAAAGCCCAAGAGAATGGACTGTTTGTTGGGGCAGAAACAGGCACTGAAACAGTGCTGGAATTTCCTGTTGACTGCCTGGTAGTAGAATCTGGCTTTAACTCTCAAATGGCAACATTCTCCCGTGTCTGCATGGGTTTCACCTCACAATCCAAAGATGTGCAGGTTAGGTGGATTGGCCATGCTAAATTGCCCCTTGGAAAGAAATAATTGGGTACTCTAAATTAATTTTTAAAAACTCTCAAATGGCAAAATTCTCAGACAGGCCCCCAAAAGTAAAAATTCTCCTTGCTTTTGAAACAGTGGAATCTCTGGGTGAAAGCTAGCAGATGAAATCCCCTATTGAACTGCAAGGAACAGAGAACCATTTGAAAATCGGCGGTTCAACAATATCAGTGTGAATTCAAAGCAATACAATCATCGCTGAAAGATCGAATGGCCAACAGTAAACAGACTGGATCAGAGATGGTATTTTCTGAATGGTTTCAAAAGTTTGATCCTCCAGCTCCTCTCAGGATAGCTAAACCGGCTCTAAAGCCTTGGGTAGTTAACTCCCAGCAGATAGAACTGCAGATCGACTCCTCGGAGAAATCATCATGCCTTGTCACAAAACTGGAAGGTCTTTATCGACGTGTCATGGTGATGTACTTGATGTACCGTCAATTACCACAAGACGAGAATGGTGGAACAATCGAGGCTTTATTGAACAAGATGTTGTGCCTCCTGTAGCTGGAACCAGAATGGCTGCAGCACAGGAGAGCACACCCTTTTATATGCCGCCTGCTGGGCGGAGCCAGCAGGCAGGGATTTACCGTTGTACCTGTAATACATACAATATACCACTGGTGGTGTTTACCACACATGGTAAAATGCCCCATTAAATATTTCCCTACCGAATTCCAAATAGGAGAATTCACAGATTTGGATCACAGCACGGATGGCACTGTTGCTCTATGAACAAGAGCAACTGGACCTTCTGTTGAATTAAGAATAACTGCTCCAAGTCGATATTCCAAAGCACAATTAGTTGCTGTCCAGCCCTCTCCTTCTCAGCCCTTGCACCTAATAGAGCAGCTCCCCAAAACCCATGATGCTGGCACCTGCCTGGCTCTCCCACCTCGGGACCGCTCACACCTTTCACTCGGGTGGCCAAACCTCAACAAGTACATGTTACCTGGCTGGCTGCTGCTGCTGGCTATCTGGCTTGGCCTCTGCCCTCTGGCCCTCACTGCCCAGTCCGTTGCCGCCCAGCCCTCTTACTATCAGCTCTGGCGCTGGTCGAGTCACCCCGCTGGCTGCTGTTCCCCAAAACCCACCATGCCAACGCTTGCCTGACCGTTACATCTCCTGACTAATCACACCTTGGCTCTCGCTCGGGTGGCCAAGCCTCGTGCCTCGACCACTGTGTGTGCTCCTGGTTGGATGGGTGCTGGCTTTGGCTGGCCTGACCTCTGTTCTTTGTTTGGTTGCCTGCATGTCCTCCTCAGCCCCGTCCACTATGGCCTTTGGCCAGCGCTGCCTCCTCGCCTCGCTGAAGGTTTCGCAGGCTCGCACCCCGAAGTTAGGTCGACGACTTCACTTTTGCCTCAGGCTGACCACTGGGCCGAATGTGAGAATCCTGACTGCTGTTTCACTCGATGAAAGTTCATGAACCTCATCCTATTTCACAGAGGTGGCCTTACAAAGAAACACAGCGCTGCAGTGCGGGGTCCTGGCCAATGGGAGGGCCCCATACTGAGAAGTGATTGTGGTGTGCGAGCACTGAATTTGCTGATAGGCTCAAGAACCTATCAGCGGACTCTTGATTGGTGGACTCCACTTTAGAGCGGGAAAACCGTTTGCCGGACACTAAGAGGTGGTGGGGACGGATCTTCTAGCTACACTGCCCTCACTTAGTCGCCTCCTCAAACAATTCAATCAAGTTTGTTTGACACAATCTCCCCCTGACAAAGCCATGCTGACTATTCTTGATTATTCCTTGCCTCTCCAAGTAGAGATTAATTGTGTGCCTCAGAATCTTTTTCAATAATTTCCTTACCACTGATGTTAGGCTCACTGGTTTGTAACTACCTGTTTCCTTAATTCCCTTCTTGAATGATAGTACCACATTGTCTGTCCTCCAGTCCTCCGGCTCCTCTCCCGTGGTCAAAGACGATTTGAAAATTAGCGTCAAGAGCCCCTGCAATCCCCTTGCCTCGCACAGAAGCTTAGAACACATCTCATCTCATCTTATCCAAATTTAAGCCTGCTAAAACCGCAAACCCCTTCTCTCTGCTGATCTGTTCAATTATGTCACAGTCACCCTTTCTGGTTTCTATACCTACATCGTCCTTCTCCATGGTAAACACAGGTGCAAAATACTCATTTAATACTTCACCCAGGTCTTCCAGCTCCACACACACATTTGCCACTTTGGTCCCTAATGGGCCTCACTTTTTCCTTGGTTACCCTCTTGCCCTTTAAATAATTATAAAACACCTAGGGATGTTCCTTTATTTTGCCAGCCAGTGTTTTGTCATGACCCCTCTTTGCTACCCTCATTTATTTTTTATGTACCCCTCGGCATCCACTGTTTTGAGCCCCCTTATTCTGCTATAAGGCTCCCTTTTTTCCTTATCCAAAGCTGTATATCGCTTAACATCCAGGATTCACTGGACCTGTTGGTCCCAGCCTTTACCTTTACAGGAATATGTTGCCATTGTACTTTCTCTATTTCCTTTTTGAATGAGTCCCACTGCTCTGATGTGGATCTTCCTACAAGTAGCTGCTCCCAGTGCACGTTGGCCAGATTCTGTTTCTTTTTTTTTAGTAAACGTTTTATTGAGGTTTTTTTTGGCATTTTAACAGCAACCGAATCAACAATATAAATAACAAGAGAAATATATACATAGTGCAAATTCCAATACCTTCTCCCACAGGTCTTCCCATTACTTACCCCCCTAACCTACGCTAGCCTAACCCCTCCTACCCCCCCCCCCTTTTCTGCTGACGATTAGTTCTCTGCGAGGAAGTCGACGAATGGTTGCCACCTCCAGGCGAACCCCAGCTGAGACCCTCTCATGGCAAACTTAATTTTCTCCAGGCAGAGGAAGACTGCCATGCCTGAAAGCTCGGTCTCCGATTTCGGGGGCTTAGAGTCCCTCCACGCCAGCAATATACGCCTCCGGGCTACCAGGGAAGCAAAGGCCAGGACATCTGCCTCTTTCTCCTCCTGGATTCCCGGGTCCTGCGATACACCAAAAATCGCCACCTCCGGACTCATTACCACCCTGATATTCAGTACCGTGGACATGGTGTTGGCAAACCCCTGCCAAAATCCCCTCCGTTTTGGGCATGCCCAGAACATGTGGACATGGTTCGCTCCCCCCCCCCCCCCCCCCGCACACTTCGCACACCTGTCCTCCACCCCAAAAAACTTGCTCATCTGGGCCACTGTCATGTGAGCAGCCAGATTCTATATTATACTGTTAAATTCAGCCTTCCCCTAATTCAGAAACCTTATTTCCAGTCCATCTTTGTCCTTTGCCATAAAAATCTTAAATCTTACCGAATTATGATCACTATCACCGAAATGCTCCCCCACTGATACCTGTACCACTGCCCGGCTTCATTCCCTAAAAGTAGGTCAAGTACTGCCCCCTCTCTTGTACGATTTTCTACATGCTGGCCCAAAAACCTCTCCTGATGCACTTTAAGAATTCCACCCCCTCTAAGCCTCTCACACTTCGCCTATTCAAATTAATATTGGGGAAGTTGAAATCCTTACTATTATTACCCTATTATTTTTACACTTCCCTGAGATTTGTCTGCATATCTGCTCTTCTATCTCTCACTGACTGTTTGGGGGCCCATAGTATGGGCCCTCCCAGCAATGTGATTTCACCCTTTTTGTTGATAAGTTCCATCCATATGGGCTCAATCGAGGAACCTACTAAGATATAATCCCTCCTCATTGTAGTAATTTGAGTCCTTGATCAATATTGCAACACTGCCTCCTCTTTTACACTGCTCCCCCCCTACACCTTCGAAGGTTATAGGATTCTATGGAACATTGAGCTGCCAGTCCTGTCCATCCCTCAACCATGTCTCTATGATAGCAATAATATCATACTCTGAGTTAATCAACGCCCTCAGTTCATCAGCCATAAAATAAATGCTATCCAGCTTTGCCATATTCCATTGTGCCTTAACATGTCGAGCTTTGCACTGCCTTCCAGACTGACTTTCTCTTCTGTATTTAGCTGTGCATCACCCCCACTGTACCTCCATACTGTGACCATGCCCTGCCAAATTAGTTTAAACCTCCACAACAGCAGTAGCAAATATCTCTGCCAGGATGTTGGTCCCATTCCGGTTCAGGTGCAAACCGTCTGACTTGAACAGGTCCCACCTTCCCCAGAAACGGATCCAGTGATCCAGGAAACCTTCCTGCCTGCACCCTCTTGTCAGCCATGCACATTCATCTGCTCTATCCTCCTATTTCTATACTCACTTGCATGTGGTACTGGTAGTAATTCAGGACCTTTGAGATCCTGCTTTTCAATCTGCTATCTAGCTAGCTCCCTAAGTTCTTGCTGAAGGACCCACGTTCTACCTATGTTGTAGATACCAGTGTGAACCATGACATTTGACTGTTCACCATCTTCCTTCAGAATGTCCTGTAGCTCAATCTGCATTGCATGAAGTCTTCTTTCACGTGTTTCAAGTTTGGGCTGAGCAGAGCACTGTCAGTAGGAATTGTGGTCCTTGAATGCCTGGGCAAGAGTTGTTGTGCTCACAAAAAATAATTGGGCACTTTAAATTTAAAAAGATAAATCAATTTTCAATATTACTAAAGTAAGCCAAACACAAACCATCCCAACCCAGTTTTACACTAAGACCATACCCCCCCCCAGATCCCACCCCCGACAAAGAAGACCCGAATAGACTGACCCCCCCCCCCCCACAACAGCTGATGGTAACCAGCTCCCTGAAAGGCTGCCATCTTGAGTAAAACCCGTCCACTAACCCCTCTCATCGCATACTTTTTTTTAAAAAATCTGGATACCCAATTGTTTTTTTCCAGTTAAGGGGCAATTTAGAGTGGCCAATTCACCTAACCGGCACATCGTTTTTGGATTGTAAGGGTGAAACCCACACAGACACGGAGAGAATGTGCAAACTCCACACGGGCAGTGACCCGGGGCTGGGATTGAACCTGGGACCTCGGCATTGTGAGGCAGCAGTTCTAACCACTGTGTCACCGTGCTGCCCCCCCTCCCCCTTCGTCACATACTTGATCTTCTCAGGGTACAAATATTCCATCAGGTCCCCCAACCAGTCTGAAGTCTTGGGCGGGTCCGGAGACCTCCACCACCCAAGCAAGATTCACCTCCGGGCCATTAGTGAGGCGAAGGCCAAGACACCTGCCTTCGCCATTGCCTGCAGCACCGGCGAGTCCAACACTCCAGAAAATGGCCACCAACAAGCACAGCTCCAGCTTAACACCCAGAAACCCTGGTATTGTTTCAAAAATGGAGACTCAAAAATTAACGAGCTTGGGGAAGGACTAGAACATGTGTGTGTGGTTCACCGGCCCCCAAGAGCACCGCTCACACCTGTCCCCCATCCCCGAGAAGAACTCACTCATACGCACCCTGGTTGTACACCCTGTGCACCACCTTGAACTGTATCAGACCTAACATTGCACATGAGGAGGTGAAGTTAACACTATGAAGTGCCTCACCCCACAACCTCGGACGAAGACCAAACCCAGCTCGTCGTCCCATTTCCTCTTTACTTCCAGTGGTGCCTGCTCCGACACTAACAAGTGCCCATAAATGTCTGCGATTCTTCTTCCCTCCCATTGCTTGTCCAAGGACAGGAAACCTATCCATAAACGAGTGCGCGGAACCAGGGGAAACAAAGAATTTTCCTTCTGTACAAAATCATACACCTGAAAGTATTTGAATACATTCCCTCTCAGGAGTTGCTCGTCTCCACAATCTCATCTAGACCGGCAAATCTACCCTACAGAAACATACCCCTGAACCTCTCCAACCCCTCCCTCTGCCATGCCCTGAATGTTTAATCCAAACCAGATAGCTCAAACCTATGTTGCCTACAAATCGGTGGCAACAGTGACATAGAATCAAATTTAAAATGCTGCCTAAATTGATTCCAAATCCTCAATGAAGCTATTACCACTGGGCTCAATGAAACTTTTACGGGAGCGGGAGTGGAGCAATATCAAGCACTTTCAGAATTAATCCTATGCACAAAGCCTCCTCCATCTTCCCCCATATAGAGTCCGGATCCTTAAACCCCCCCCCCCCCCCCCCACCCCCCGCTGCACCTTCTCAATGTTTGCCCTCCAGTAATAACAAAGCAGATGAGATAGTGCCAATCCCCCAATTGTCATAGATGTCATAGAATTTACAGTGCAGAAGGAGGCCATTCGGCCCATCGAGACTGCACCGGCTCTTGGAAAGAGCAGCCTACCCAAGGTCAACACCTTCACCCTATACCCATAACCCAGCAACCCTACCCAACACTAAGGGCAATTTTGGACACTAAGGGCAATTTATCGTGGCCAATCCACCTAGCCTGCACATCTTTGGACTGTGGGAGGAAACCGGAGCACTCGGAGGAAACCCACGCACACATGGGGAGGATGTGCAGGCTCTGCACAGACAGTGACCCAAGCCGGACTTGAACCTGGGACCCTGGAGCTGTGAAGCAATTGTGCTATCCACAATGCTACCGTGCTGCCATATGCCTTTACAGAAATGCCCTGTGAATCCAAGGGGTTTTACCTGCCCAGACAAAAGTAGTTATTAACTTATTGACCCGACCAAAGAAAACTTTAGAAAGAAAGACTGGGAGACACTGGAACTGAAACAAAAGCCTTGGGAGAATATTCATCCTCACCATCTGTACTCTTCTCGTCAAGGTCAGAGGAAGGGCATCCCACCTCTTCACATCAGCCTTCACCCCACCCACCAGACTGACCAAGTTAAGTTTATGGAGCAAAGCGCAATCATGGGCCACCCGAATTCCCAGATACCGGAAACTAGACCTAGCTGGATTAAACAGTAGCCTCCCCACATCCACTGCCCCCATACTCAGACTTATATAGCCCATGGTAAAAGGGGGGTTAGTCGGGGAAAAAACCCCCAGCAAATCATCCACATACAAAGACACCATATGTTCCCTCCCTCCACGCTATATCCCCCTCCAGCTGGGAGATGACATCAGTGCAATGACTGGTGACTCAATTGCTAAGGCAGACAACAATGGAGGTAATGGGCACCCCTGCCTTTTATCCTTTTTCAGATGAAAGTACCCTGAGCTCAGGGCGTTAGTATGGACACTCTCTGTGGGGGCCCTTTACAAAAGCGTAATCCAAGATATAAATTTTGGCCCAAAGCCAACCACCCCCAAATCTCAAAAAGGTACCCCCAGGGGTATATCTGCCCTGGAGCAGACAGGGCTCCAAATGAGTCACCAACACCTTACCCAACAACTTAGTGTCAGCATTTAGAAGAGAAATAGATCAGTACGACCCACACTCTGGGATCCTTGTCCTTTTTCAGATTCAAGGAAATGGATGCCTAAGCCAGCGTGGCCAACAACACCCCCCGAGGCAGACTCTTCGGACATATTGCAACAACTAACATATTGTTCATAAAATTCAATAGGGAATCCATCCGGACCCGGTGCTTTGCCCGTCTGCATTAAAAAAAAGCAATTCAGGATCTCCTGCTGTCCAATCGACCCCTCCTGCCTCTGGGAATTTCACCCTATACAGAAATTGTAACATGATCGAATCATCCTCCGAAGGCTCAGATTTGTATATATATAGCCCATGGTAATAGGTCTCAAATACATCATTAACCTTCTCTGGAAACCAACCCACCATCCGAGTGCCCAACCTGAGCTATCTCCCGGGAGGCAGCCTGCCGCATCAGTTGGTGAGCTAACAAACAGCTGGCCTCCCATTCTCATAAAACCCTCTTGAGTGATGCATCTGGATCACCGCCTTCCCCGTTGACAGCAAATCGAAATTCATCTGCAACTTATTTCTCTGCCAACAGCTGGTGTTGGGGCAATCAAATATTGTTGGTCCACCTCCAGGATGGAATCCACCAGCTTCCGCCTCTCCAACTTCCTGGACCAACCGGACAGGTGGCCTCTGGCCTCTGCCCCCCCCCTCCCCTCCCAGGGTCAGCCATATCTCCCCTGTGAGGCAATCTGCAGGGCCCCAACCTGCGCCAGGCCCAGCCAAGATGGTCACCATTGCTCCCATCAAGCCAGTACAAAAACAAAGCAACCAGCACTGTCAGCAAGCTACCCCTCTCCCCTGCAACTCCCCTTTCCCCCAGCCCCATTCCTCCGGACATCAGACAGACAACCCATTGCGAATTTTAAAAAATCCCTCCCCACCCCAACCTAAACAAAAAAACTAAAGCTCCCCCCGCACCCTCCTGTATCCAGCTGTAGCCATAACCCTCTCTCCGCTCCCATTAACTAGTTATGTTGCAAGCAGAATGACCCTCATCCATGGTAAAAGTCAAAGACTTTCAAACATTGAATCAAAAATCAGCTTCCCTACCCATACCCAACTTTAATACCAAACATTCTAGGAATAAAAGAAAAAAAGAACCACACCCAAATCCCCTCCCCTGAACAGCTCCAACAATGCAATAAACAACCCCCACATCCATTCAGATATAACCTCCACCAACAAGCCCATAACAACATTGCGCACTCCCCCACTTTACAACAACCCCGCACAAAAATACAGATAGGGAAGAACTTAACACTGAACAAACAGCAAAGGCTATAGTCCTCAAGTACTTCAGTTCAGTTCCCTCCCAATCTGTGTCTATTAACAAAGTCATTTGCTTCCTCTGGCGCATCAAAATAATAGTCTCTGTCCTTGTAGTTGACCCAAAGATGAGCTGGATACACCATCCCAAAACGCACGTTGCTCTTACAGAGGGGAGCCTTGGCCTTATTAAAGACCACACGACTTCTTGCTAGCTCTGCTCCAACGTCCTGGTATATTCTGAAGGCATTGCCCTCCCATCTACCATCTCAGTGTCCTTCGCTCATCTCAGAACTCACTCCTTGTCCAGGTACCATGGAACCTGACTATGATCACCCGTGGTGGCTCCCTGATCTAGGCTTCTGCCTCAATGATCGATGGGCCCAGTCAAACTCAGGAGGGGATGGAAAGATCCCCTCTCCCACCAACTTGCCCAACATCTTAGAAATGTAATTCGTAGCGTTTGTGCCTTCCAGGCCCTTCACAAACCCAACAATTCTTAAATTCTGCAGACTGCAGCGATTCTCCAGATCATCAACCTTGGCCTTCCATTCGTCCACCAGCAACGCCATCTCTGCCTTCAAAGACACAATCCAATCGTTCTGGTCAGTGAACGCCTCCTCCACTTTCTTGATCGTCGCCCCCTGTACTTCTATCTGCTGATCCATCCTGTCCAAGGACACCCAAATAGATGCCACAGCCCCCTCAATCGCCTTCACCAGATCCTCAGCGACCGCTTGTAACTGCTTCTTAAATGCACCTAAAGTCGACCAACTTCTTGGTCGTCCATTGAGATGCTACAGAGACCGAGCTATTTTCTCCCCTTCTGAGGCCGGAAGATCTTCTGAATCCAACGAGGATCTCTTGCCCACATTGTGCCTTATATTGTATCCACCAGACATCACTCACGAGAGGGGATCTTAATCTATCATTTCTTCTCAGAAATCACCTGTTAACCGGGTAGAAAGGGCCAAAAAAACAAATCCCCAGGCGGGAGCAACCAAGTATGCAACTGTTTTCTTCAGAATGCCACCAGAAGTCCATGTGTGTGCAAAATTTCAAAATTCCATGGAGACGATTTGGTGAGCGTTGTCTGTGATGAATCTCTGCAGGCTGCCATAGAACATACAGTGCAGAAGGAGGCCATTTGGCCCATCGACCAAATTAAGCCCTTACTTCCACGTTATCCTCATAACCCAATAAACGTTTTGGACACTAAGGGCAATTTAGCATGGCCAATCCACCTAACCTACACATCTTTGGACTGTGGGAGGAAACCGGAGCACCCGGAGGAAACCCACGCAGACACGGGAAAAACATGCAGACTCCGCACAGACAGTGACCCAGCGGGGAATCGAACTTGGGACCCTGGTGCTGTGAAGCCACAGTGCTAACCACTGTGCTACCGTGCTGTCCCTGTGTGGCGAAGTGTCTCTTCAGCTTGATGATGACTGTGTTACTCCTCATGTTTCACAGGTAGCTGAGTTCAAACCATCCGGAATACAAATCAACTAAGACTAAATGTTTTTACCATTCCATTTAAAGTTGTAAGTTGCTGTGAATGACCATGGCAGATCCGAGACCTCATGTAAATGCAGCGGCTCTTTTGCTTGATGCGGCTTGAGTGTATTGCATGGTTAGCATCTGGAAACACTTCCCTTTCCATGTCTGTGTACATGGAGGGCCAGTACAGTGATTCCTGGTCCTTTATCGAGTTGCTTCCAATCCAGAGTGTCCTTGGTGAAGTTGTTGGGTATAGTACCTCTGAAGAGCAGTCGGGATGGAGAATCGCTGGCCATGCGGTATCAGCATCCTGTACGGTTAGTTCATCTCTGATGGTGAAGAAGGTGCAGAACTCATGTGGAAACTCCCCTGAGGACCCAGGCCAGCCCCTCATGATGACATCATGCAATAGTCCGCATGTAAAGAGTTTGAGTTCTTGAATTTGACAAGAGGACAGCACCTTATTTGTCAAGTGCCTGTATTCATGATTTGCCTGGTCTGAGCCTGGTAAGAAGGCCCTGGAGACGGCATCAGCCAAGAACAGCTCCTTACCATGTTTGTACATGATGCTGAGATTGTAACATTGTGGTTTTAGCATCTTGTGTTGCAGCGGTGCAGATACAGTATTAAGAACTCTGCTGATGTTAGACACAAGGGTACCTCAAAACTCTGAATTATAACCTGAAACCCCTGTTCTTAAAGAGTGGGTTTTTCCAGTTTGGTATAATGTGAGGATCGGTTTGCAAACCTTGGAGGGAAATGTCCAGTCTTGTTGTAACCACTCAAATAAAAGAATGTTTAGTAAAACAAACAAGCCACAATACAAAACAAAGATACTAATAACAACAAGAATGGTACACACACACTATAATTAATAGGGAATTAACCCTGTTCCCATATATCTACGCCCCTGAATTCTCAGAAATGTCCCCTGTCCCATAACAATCATTCAATGCAATATAGCTCTATGAGCTAAATCCAGCAAATAGATACCAACCATGAATTATCTTTATGTTTAGGAAACCTTCTTCAGCTCAGCGTAGTGTTTCCCTGAGCTTTTCAAATCAGCAGCTTTTAGCCTGGAATTCTGCTGTTTGGGAGAGTTCTGCTTTCCAGCTGGGCATAACTGCTTTTCTAGTTGATTCTTTTCTTTCTCCTTTCCACCTCTTCTATCAGCACAGGCCTACCCGGCTACTAATATACCATATTTCCCTTTTGATTCCCTCCTATCTAAATGACTCAAATTAGAAGCCAAGCTGTTACCACATACATGTGAACTGTATCCTCATGTCTCCACTTTTAACTCATCTCTTCTTCTACTTTAACACTGACGATTCCACTGTTCCCCACTTCCCCACTTTTTAAAATATACATTTAGAGTACCCAATTCTTTCTTTTCCAATCAAGGGGCAATTTAGCATGGCCAATCCACCTACTCTGCACATCTTTTTGGGTTTGGTGGGGGTGAGACCCACGCAGACATGGAGACAATGTGCAAACTCCACATGGACAGTGGCCCTTGGCCGGAATCGAACATGGGTCCTCAGTGCCATGAGGCAGCAGTGCTAATCACAGCGCCACCGTGCTGCCCCCACTTCCCCACTTAGGTACATATGTATTTACCTCGCTTCCAAGCTAATATACATATCAAAACCTCTTCAGACAGCTGCAGTCTTATCCATTCCTCTTTCGTGCCATTCTTCAAATTTCATTTTATCCAAACTTCTATCCCATTCTTAAATCTTTACTTTATTCCAGCTCTTCACAGCAGTGTGAAGAGGCTTTTTAAAGATTGTTATGAGTGGCTGATGATCTGTTTCAACAGTTGCAGGACGACTATATAGGAAGTCATGAGATTTCTGACAGGCAAAGACTAAAGCAAGAAGTTCCTTTTTGATCTGTGCATTATAAGTCTCAGTGTCAATGAGGGCCCTTGAATAAAAGGCTGCTGGACTGCCATTCTGGATGCAGACTGTGCCAAGCCTGTGCTGGGCGGCGCTGAATGATATAAGCATGGGTGCTTGAACGTCAAAAGTATTTTAGCATTGGCAGGGCTGCAATCACTCGCTTGAGTCTGTTGAAGTATGTGATACTCTTACCAGCACCATTCGCGTCCTGGAGGCAAAGTTATCGAACAGGTCCAATTACCTCACTATAACATGGGATGAACTTAGAAAGATAATTTGTCATACCAAGGAAGTGTTGTACGGTGAGCTTGTCCACAGGAATGGCCATCCATCCTATTGACATTGTTTTTTCTGGATCGGGTTTTACACCAGCAGCTATAAGTGGCCCACATAAGGAGCCTGATTGACCCTGAATCTTCATTTTGCAGTGTTAAGCTTCCACTGTATGGTGCTGATCCTTTCAAGGACGAGACAAAGAAGTGCATCATGTTCTTGCATAGTACGACACCAAACAAAGGTGTCATCAGCATTGATCTTGCATGATTGACTGCTAAGAGTTGCTCCATGCGCTACTGGAAGACCTTGCTACCAGTAGAGATCCCTCAGAGCACACAAAGAAAATGATACCTGCCTATCGGAGACATGAATGTGGTTAGTTTCAAGGATTCCTCATCAAATGGGATCTGCCGGAACCTGCATTTCGCTTTGAGAATGCTGAACACCTTGGCATTTGGCATGTCTGCTATCATCTGTTCCACTGTCTCCATAAGGCGATGAGGTATGAGCAACGCCTTGTTCGAATGCACTGGGCCAATAGATATCCTGGCCATGCTAGCTTTCTTCACTGCAGCCACCATTGCTGAAACCCATTCTGTGGCCTCATCTATAGGATTATGGTACCTAGTGCTGTCATCCGATGCAGCTCACTAATGATTTTCTGCATAGACCATAAGACACAGGAGCAGAAGTAGGCCATTCGACCCATCGAATCTGCTCCGCCATACAATAAGATTATGGTTGATCTGATAAAATCCTCAACTCCACTTTCCTGCCGTATCCCCTTAATCCTCGATTCCCTTACTGATTAAAAATCTGTTGATCTCAACCTTTAGCATTCTTAATGACCCAGCCTCTACAACTCTCTGCAGTAAAGAATCCCACAGATTTACTACCTTCTGAGAGAAGAAATTCCTCTACATCTCTGTCTTAAATGGGCGACCCAATATTCTGAGATCATGTCCCTTGCCCTAGACTCTCCTACAAGAGGAAGAAACCTCTCAGTATCTACTCTGTCAAGCCCCCTGAAAATCCTGAGCGCGATTCTCTGCTCCTGCGACTAAGTGCCCACGCCGTCATGAACGCCGTCGAGTTTCACAACGGTGCGAAACGGCCCGATTCAGGGCCCGAAAATGGGCTAGGAGCGGGGCCGCGAGGAACTCGGGGGGGGGGGGTGCGTGGCGCGAAGGCAGCGTCGTAAGCGCGCGACGCCCGAATGACGCGGCGCGATCCGCGAACGGAAGGACCCAGGAGGAGGAGAAGGAGGAGAGATGGCTGAGCCTCGACGAGCCACACCGAGGTTCCGGGACACGGACCTGGACACCCTCCTCGATGAGGTTGAAAACCGAAGGGCCACCCTCTGCCCAAGACGTGGGCATCGCTAGCCGTCCAGCACGGTGAGGCGCGGTTGGCATGAAGTTGGCATCACTGTGAGTGCTGTGAGGCACACCCCCCCCCCCGGTCCGGGGAGCAGTGTCGGAAGAAGCTGCACGACCTCACTCGGGCTGCCAGGGTAAGTGCCATGAGGGTGCCCCCGGGTCACAACCAACCCCCCCCCCCCCCCGGCACGAGGGGGGGAAGTGGGGTGGGGGGGCTCAGGGGGCACAACGTTGTACTCTACCTACATGAGCACTGGGACCCCCCCCGGATAGATGCCATGGCTTGGCTCCAACTGTCTCCTCACCCAGCATTAATATAGCTTATATCTGCACGCCCTGATGATACCCGCCTAATTGTGATGCCAGGTCGGAGGCGCAGAAGCAAGTGAGACAACCCTGCATGTCCTCATCCCCCCCCCCCCCCCCGCCAACCTGTCATCGCCCCCCTTCACACTCTGGCCACTGCACCCTCGATCCCCTCCCCCCTCACACTGGCCACTGCACCCTCGATCTCCCCCCCCTCACACTCATGCTACTGCACCCTCGATCCCCTCCCCCCCTCACACATGGTACTGCACCCTCGATCCCCTCCCCCCTCACACTCATGCCACTGCACCCCCGATCCTCTCCCCCCCCTCACACACTGCCCCAACCACCATACACCCGGCCCAGCGTGTCGAACGAACCCCGTATCGTTGTGTTCCCCAGGGCCAGCCGCCGAACGTCCAGGGTCGTCTCGGCCAAGACAAAGCCGTCCATCTCCAACCTCAAGCGCACACAGGGTCGCACGCCAGAGGGTGGCAGTCGGTCGGACAGGAGGGCCATCCTCTAAGTCTGGGACGCTGTACGGGGACGCACATACTACGGACAGAGACAATACTGAGGGGCACAGGACGGACAGTGACGATGACGCACAGAGAACGGCCACACAGTCCACGGATTCACCTGGAGGGCAACATGACATGGGCCGCATACACCTTGCGCCGGGCCATGAGGGGGACCAGTACGCACCAGACTTCCTAACGGACGATGACCTCGAGCTAGCGGCACTGCTGTCTCCCACACCATCCACCATCGCAGAGACGCTCACCTCGGTTGGGCAGATAAGTGATGAGGCTCCCGGGTCACGGTCTGGTGCGCACCCCACAGCCGAGCAAGTACAGCAGGTGGAGTTTGGAGCAGCCGAGGGGTTGGACGGTCGGAGGGCAGCCCAGGTCCAGCAAACAGCTGCCGCCCAGATGGTTCCCGGATTACTGGATGTACTTGACCCACCCGGACAACCAATGCATGTAGACACCGAGGGACTGAATAACAGGGCCATCTTCCAGGACCTGCACACGCAGTTTGAGGAGTCCATTCGCGTCCAGGAGCAGGGAGTGGTGCCGCTCATCGCAGCCACCCAGGCCGACAATGGGTGAAACGGTTTCGGCCATTGGTCAGGTTCTGCAAGGCGTTGGGCTTCACGTGCACGTGTTACCCATGGCCCAGGAGAGGGCTGCCCTCTCACAGACAGCCATCTCACAGAGCCAACAGGACATTGCCGCCACTCTCCGGGCCCTGGCCGAGTCTCACCATGCCATGGCCCGGTCCCAGCAGGCGATGGCACAGTTCCAGCAGTCAGTCGACGAGAGCATAGACCGCCTGGCACAGGTGATGGATAGCGTAGCGCACTCACAGATTGAGATAGCACAGTCCATGGCAGGAATGTCGCACTCCCTGGGCTCCGTCTCTGCGAGCATTCGGACCGTGGTCGATACCGCTGCAGGCATCCAGGACTGGCAGCGCCAGGTGTCGGTGGTGCAATGAGGCATGTCTCTGATCGCACCTCCGTCCCACAGTGAAGCCCAGGGGCCACTGGGCTCCCCGAGGGAGGAGGAGGTTCTGGGGCCCGTCCTGGTACCTCCAGCAAGGGACGTCCCGAAACACTCGGCCTCCCCCGGTTCCGTCCCTGGCGCATCTGGTGGGCAGCGGGCAGGACAGGGTGGCACCACGTCATCCAGCACGCCCGCCGAGCAGCCTGGCCCATTGAAGCCGGGCCGCTACAGGAAACGCGTGCCGACGGGGAGCCATGTTGAAGGGTGTGATTCACAGCAGTCCACCTCCACTCCTGCTGTACCATCTGGGGAGACACCTAGACGTAGCGGTAGGGCCCGTAAGGCAAATAAGTTAGGCACATAATAAGTTGGCACGGGTGCAGGGCACAGTTTAGTTGTAGGGGTTACAGCATCTGTATGTGAATGTCACAAATAAACTCACTGTTGCACTTGTAAGACTCTGTGCTATGTCCGGTGCCAGGGGGCTCGTGAGGGTGACCGAGTGGCGCTGGGGTTAACAAGCGGTTCAACATCGGTGCCGGATGTGCTGTCCCTTTCCCCCCTGCCTCTCAAAATCGGACAGCATAGTCCTTGGCACTCCAACGCCAGCTACCCCACACGGGCATGTGACGAAATGCCCGTTACGAAGGCTGTGACCACCGGAGTGGATGGTTCAGCTATAGCCATGAGTCAGACCTTGGCTGGCGAATCTGAGCTCACAGCTCATCGCAGAGCGGGCTGTCATCATTCAACATGGCACTGATCACGCCCGCTTACCCAATCATCAATGTTGTGCAATCCCGTCGTGCCGCAGCGGTAAGGTGATGTGGAATTGGTGCCGTGTAAGCGGTGTGGGGGTGGGGGGGGGGGGGGGGTGCAGTGTGGTGCCCGTGTGCAGGACTGGCGGTGCAAGTGGCAGTGTTCAGTGAGTCCCTCCTCCACGGTGCGTGAACTGTGCGGCCACCAACACATCGCGTGCCCGCTGTCCTCGACGGTGCCGTCGTGCAGCCTCCTGGTCGGAACTAGCACCCGGGCAGTGTCTGTGTCCTGCGCCCCTCCCCCACCCTGATGCACACCATCCTCCTCCTCTTCATTTGCGTTAGCTCTGGTGCCGTCGGGACCTTCCTGACTCCTCCACCAGTGCATCTCCCCTCTGCATGCCAATGTTGTGCAGCGCACAGCAGACCACAACTATGCGACTGACCCTGTCGGGCCGGTACTGCAGGGCCGCTCCGGAGCGGTCCAGGCATCTCATCATAAATTATCATAGAATTTACAGTGCAGAAGGAGGCCATTCGGCCCATCGAGTCTGCACCGGCTCTTGGAAAGAGCACCCTACCCAAGGTCAACACCTCCACCCTACCCCCATAACCTAGTAACCCCACCCAACACTAAGGGCAATTTTGGACACTAAGGGCAATTTATCAGGGCCAATCCACCTAACCTGCACATCTTTGGACTGTGGGAGGAAACCGGAGCACCCGGAGGAAACCCACGCACACATGGGAAGGATGTGCAGACTCCGCACAGACAGTGACCCAAGCCAAAATCGAACCTGGGACCCTGGAGCTGTGAAGCAATTGTGCTATCCACAATTGTGAATCGCATCTTCAGCAGGCAGAAGCACCGCTCCACTACACCCCTGGTTGCTGCATGTGCCTCGTTGTATAGGCTCTCCGCATTGGTCTCAGGTCTCCGTATTGCCGTCATCAGCCATGACCTCAACGGATAGCCCCTGTCGCCCAGCAACCAGCCCCTCAGCCGGGGGGGGGGGCATCCATCGAACATTGCGGGGATGAACGACTGTGCCAGAATGTAGGCGTCATGCACACTTCCTGGGTACCTTGCACACACGTGCATGATCTTCATGTGGGGGTCGCACACCACCTGAATGTTCATGGAGTATGCGCCCTTCCTGTTCATGAACACTTCCCTATTGTCTGCAGGTGGGCGCATGGAGATGTGCACACCATCGATGACACTCTGGACCATCGGTATCCCGGCCACCCTTGGCGAATCCACGTGCCCGTGCTTCCTGCTGTGCTCGGTCCTCGGAGAATTTAATGCACCTGTCCGCGATGGCGTACAAGGCGTCGGTCACGGCCCTGATGCACCTGTGGACCGATGCCTGTGAGATCCTGGATAGGTCCCTGCTCGGTGCCTGGAAGGAACCGGTAGCGTAAACGTTTAGGGCCACCGTCACCTTGACGGAGACTGGTATAGCGTGTCCTCCACCCATTCCAAGTGGTGCGAGGTGCGCCACGAGGTGGCATATATGTGCGACCGTCTCCCTGCTGAACCGTAGTCTCCTCCTGCATGTAGGGCCCCGAACGACATCCTGTCACGGTACACACTAGGCCTTGCTGCACGCCTGTAGCGCCCTGGCACCACCATCAGTGGCTCCTCCTCCTCCTCCTCCTCCCCCCCAAGCACTTCGATATCAGTGCCCGCTTCCTGTGCATTCCTCGCCGTCGGGGGGTCAATATTCCCCTCGGCATCCCCCTGGACATTCCGGGCCTGAGCGCCTGAGCGCCTGCGGCCTGCGCGGCGATGACGGGCCACTCTGCGGCCATCCCCTCTGCTGCAGCAGCAGCCGCTGCATCTGCAGCCACTGTGGGCCATCGCAGTCTATGCTGCCGGTTGGCCACCTGCAGAGCTGCGGCTCCAACCACGGCAGTGAACATCGCTGTCTGGTTGACATACATGGTGACCTGCAGGAGGGTGGTGGGGGACAGAGAAACGACATGTTACACGGAGGTTCTTCCACACCCCGCCAGCCGGGTTGCATGGGATACCTGTGTGCGCCGGTGGCCTGGTCGCGCTGCAGATACGCAGCCAGCCTAACACCTGGTCACTGTCTGCGTCCAACGGTCAGTTCACACCATCCTCCGCACCAGTGTGCCAGTCGCCTGTGCCCATCAGCAACACGACAACCTGCGGCTGTGTCCTCGTCACCGTCCTGCCATATCAGGGCGGCTGACATGTGGCATCCGCGGATGGACTACACCCTCCACACTCTCCCTCACCCACCTCCACTCCCTCCCTCCTCCCCCCCACCTCCACTCCCTCCCTCACCCCCCCATCACCACTCCCTCCCTCCCACCTCCACTCCCTCCCTCACCCACCTCCACTCCCTCCCTCACCCCCCCTCCCACCCCCCTGTTGGCCGCAGCATTCTCGGGGAAGCCGGTCTACAGGAGCTCCGGAACAGTCCGCTCACCTCTCACTGCTCAGCGTCAGCCAGCACGACTGGCTGACGACTTTATTTACCAGGTGTGAACGGCGACGGCGTGAACTGGGGTCACGCCGTCGGGACTTCGGCTCATTCGGGCCGGAGAATAGCGGGGGTAGCGGAGAATCGCCATTTTGGGTGTCTCGGGCGATTCTCCGGCCTGCGCCGCGCAGAACTCGACAGGGCCAATCTCGCTGCTTGGGAAGGCGTCGGACCGGCGTTGCGTGGAAAAATGGCACGCCAGGCGATTCTCCCAACCGGCGCGGCATCGGAGAATCGGGCCCCCTATATGTTTCAATAAGGTCGCCTCTCATTCTTCTAAACTCCAATGAATACATGCCAACCTACTCAACCTCTCCTCATAAGAAAATTCCTCCAGACCCGGGATCAACCTAATGAACCTTCTCTGCACTGCTTCCAATGCTGATATATCTTTCCTTAGATAAGGGGACCAACAGTATTCCAGATGTGGTCTAACTAATGCCTTCTATAGCAAGACTTCCCTATTTTTATATTCCATTCTGTTTGAAATAAAGGCCTATATTCCATTGCCTTCCCAAATATCTTCTGAACTTGCCAGCTTTTCATTACCCCTTTGTACTGCAGTTTTCTGCAGTCTTTCTCCATTTAAATAATATTCAGCTCCTTTATACTTCCTACCAAAGTGCACAATTTCCCATTTTCCTACATTATCTTCCATCTGCCAAGTTTCTGCCCACTCACCTAACATGTCTATATCCCTCTGTAGACTCTTTGTGACATCCTCAACACTTGCATTCCCACCTATTTTTGTGTCTTCCTCAGACTTGGCAATAATGCATTCACTTAACTTGTCCAAATTATTAATATATATTGTAAACAATTGTGGCCCCAGCACGGATCCATTAGTTACAGGTTGCCATCCTGAAAATGCTCCTCTTATCCCAACTCTCAGTCTTCTATCAGTTAATCAATCCTCTATCCATGCTACTCTATTACCCCCAGCGTCATGGGTTCTTATTAAGTAGCCTTTTGTGTGGTACCTAATCGAAAGCTTTTTACAAATTGAAGTATATTACATCTACTTGTTCCCTTGATCTTTCCTGTTCATTGCCACCTCAAAGACTACTTGTAGTAATAAAGATTAAAAGTAAAAGAATTCTAATAAATTTGTTAGGCATATCTTCCCCTTCAAGAAGGCATGCTAACTCTGCTTGATTATATTATGCATTTCGAAATGCTTTGCTGTTACATCCTTTATAATTGACTATCATTTTCCCAATGACAGAAGTTAAGCTCACTGACCGAAAGTTACTTGTTCTTTGTCTCCCTCCTATTTTGAATAAAGATGTTACATTCCCAGTTTTCTAATCGTCTGAAACATTTCCAGAATTTAAGCATCTTTGGAAGATTACTACCAATGTATCCACTATCTCTTTAGCTAATTCTTTTAGTATTCTGAGATGCAACCCATGCGGTCCCGGGTACATATCGGCCATCTCACCATTAGTTTCCCTCGTTCTTTTTCCTCAGTCATTGATATTGTGTTTATTCCCCCACCCACCCCCCACCAACTCCCCACCCCCAACGCTCCCTGTCTGCCCCTTGATTATTTAATATTTATGGAATGTAATTAATGTCACTGTGAAGACTGAAGTATTTGCTTAATGCTCTGCCATTTCCTGATCCCCATTATTATTTCCCCAGTCTCATTCTCTAAGGGGCCTATATTCATTTTGGCCTTTCTGTTCCTTTTGATATATTTAAAGAAGCTCTTGTTGCCCGTATTTATATTAGTTGCTAGTTTGCCCTCATAGTTTATCTTCTCCCTCTTTATTATTTTTTTGGTCACCTTTTGTTGTTTTTAAAGCTTTCCCAATCCTCTGGCTTACCACTAACCTTTGCCACATTTTTTCAGTTTAATACTATCCTTCGTTCCTTGGTTAACCAGGTTGATTTATACCCTTCCGAGAATCCTTCTTCCTTATTGGGATATACCTTTGTTGTGATTCATTAACTATTTTCAGAAATGTCTCCATTGCTGATCAACCATCTTTCCTGCTAAATTCCTTTCCCAGTCCACATCAGTCAATTCTGCCCTCATTCCTTTATAATTACCCTTATTTAAGTGTAGCACAGTTGTTTCTCAGATTGAATGCTAAATTCTGCCATGTTATGGTCACTGCTGCCTAGGGGATCTTTTACTCTGAGATTGTTTATTTAACCTGCTTCATTACAATTACCAATTTCAAAATAGCCTGATTGGATCCACAACATATTGTTCCAGGAAACTGTCCCAAATCTACTCTTTGAATTCTTCCTCAGAGCTACCTCTGCCAATTTGATTTTCCCAATTTACATGAAGATTGAAGTCACCCATGCCACTTCATGGCTACTGGAGCTCTTTTCAGAGCACAAACTGATGGTACTGAATCATCTAGTCTCATGTTGTGTACAAATGGTAGCTTACCAATAATGGCTCAGTTGAAAAGGTCTTTGTATGCTGTCATCTTTGGGGCTTGGTGTTGTAGAGCATGCACTGCTGGATCAAGTTGAATGAGCCCCAATACAATGCTGTCCTGAAGACTTAGCAGCGGCCTTAAATTCTGGTCAACTATATGAAACTGGTTTGTTTGAAGTGGAGAGTGGCTGCACCTTTGGTGTGGATTGGTTGTCTGCTGTAAGCCACAAAGTCCACCCAGGTGCTGGGGTCTGGTGCTGCATAACATTTGGCTGGATAATATGTTGCACTTTGCTCCAGCGTCGATCTTTACCTTTAGTCTTACGTTACTGCCAATTATGTTGAGGGCGGTAAAAATCTCACCCTTTTCTGTGACATGTCGATACTTGGCAACAGAATGTTATTGGGGGCTCTGCAGTTTTGCTGCTTTGGCTAAGCTCCAATTCATTCACCTTCCTGACGCTCTTACCCATGGAGGACTATCTCGCTGCCATGTTGCTGATGGCTGTTGTGTTACGTTACTTCGTGTGACAGGCTGCTACTTGATGCAGTCTTAACTAAGTATGCTCCAGGCTTTGAAATGAGTTCAACGTGTTTATTGAACTATTAACACAGTTCATAAATGAGTTTGACTCTCTGCTAATCTAGCTGTAGTAACTCAGTCTAACTATACCAGTTTGTTCTAAGTCACGTGCTAGGGTGTGATGTTGCTGCTGATCAACCCTGTCTTACTCTCTAGGTGTCTGTCTGTGGAAGAGGAAGAGCCTGTGTGCCCTTCCTTTTTTATGGGTCGTGTAGTGCCCCCTTGTGGTAATGCCACCTCTGGGTGTCCTGATTCCAATTGGTTGTGTCCTGTTCTAATGACCCATTGGTTGTATGTCTGCATTTCATGACATCTCTGGTGTTCCCTCCAGTGGTTACTTAGTTGTAGTGTATTTACATTAACCCCTTGTGTATATACAGTGATGCATATCACTACAATGGCAAGGGAGGACTGCTGTGGTTTCAATCTGCAGCACATAGCGAAGTGATTCCATTTCCCTCATTTGTTGCAGCTTTTACCATATGCAAAACAAACTGCTCTGTTCGGAGGTTGCTGGCCATGCAGTTGGAGCAGGGTGTCCCTTGTACTGTGAATGCTTCTGTTTCCCACCTAAAATCTCTACTCCTTTTTATTTAATTATTTAAAATACAGATATTAATGGCTGCTTCTAACATTTGGTCTTTCTCTCTCAGCAGTTGCTTTGCAAACTAAGTCGCTATGAATTCTACAAACCAATTGATCCCTCATTAGTTCATCAGTGAGGGTTCCAAATGTTTTAGATTGTGACCTTTCCCCTCCATCTTAAACCTTTAAAAAAAAAATCTCATACAAGTATTGCCTCAATGCAAACCCTCCCCCTCCCACACCATGCCACCTCTCTTTTGTTGTTAAAGTTGCTATTTCGAAATGAAAAATGAAATGAAAATCGCTTATTGTCACAAGTAGGCTTCAATGAAGTTACTGTGAAAAGCTCCTAGTCGCCACATTCCGGCGCCTGTTCGGGGAGGCTGTTACGGGAATTGAACCGTGGTGCTGGCCTGCCTTGGTCTGCTTTCAAAGTCAGCGATTTAGCCCTGTGCTAAACAGCCCCTTTTTGTTGCAATCCCTCACAGCTCTACTTTAATATTGAACTCATAATATCTAACACATTCTCCATCCATTCAATTCTGACGAAGAGCCAAAAGGACTTGAAACGTTAACTCTGCTTTCTCTCCTTACAGATGCTGCCAGACCTACTGAAATTTTCCAGCATCCTCTGTTCTTGTTTCACATTCCAGCATCGATAGCATTTTGCTTGTTCTTATGTTTATGTTTAATTCCTCTTGTGATTAAGAATAGTCGTCTAGTTGTTAAAAAACTTTAATAAATATATTTTTTTAAAAAAGAATAGTCGTCTATTAGCCTTTTTGATTACATGTGCATACTAACTTATTGTGACTCATGCACTGGAACACCTGGATCCTTCTGCGCCTTGGAATTCTGCATCATTCCCCATTTAAAATAAACTCTGCTGTTTTATTCTTTCCCCCCCCCACCAAAGTGAACAACGTCACATTTTCCCACATTATACTCCAACTCTGCTTCCCACATTCCCATTAAAACAATTACGCCCTGGCCATTGTTTCTGGTATGGTCCTCATCATTCCAAAGGACGAAGACTTGAATGGGTAAAGTGGACAACCATTTTAGCCATTCAACACCAGATCTAACTGAACCACATAAATCATTATCAGGTTCAACTCTCATCTCCAAAAAGTGTTCCACAATCATCCTGAAGCTCAAAGGTAATCCCCAGTTTATTTTCTCTACTGCATGCAGTCTTCTCAAACCCCATCCTCTGTCTCCTCCATCCTTACCTTCAAAAACAAGTGCGAGGAGTTCATGGATTTCTTTGTCACCAAAGTTCAGACCATCCGATCAGCTGCCTTTAACACTTACCTTCTTTCCCCTAGTCTACTGGGCCAAACTTTATTTGAGACACTGCTCTACATTAGCACTGAATTTATATCTTTAGCCTTTCTCCCATCAGCCTCATGTCCTCTGTAAGCTCTTCATGTCCATCAGACCCACTTCTGAACAGGCGCCGGAATGTGACGACTAGGGACTTTTCACAGTAACTTCGTTGAAGCCTACGTATAGGGGCTGGTTTAGCACAATGGGCTAAAGAGCTAGCTTGTAATGCAGAACAATGCCAGCAGCGCGGGTCCAATTCCCATATCGGCCTCCCCAAACAGGCGCCGGAATGTGGCGACTAGGGACTTTCCACAGTAACTTTATTGAAGCCTACTTGTGACAATAAGCGATTATTATTATTATTATTCCTGCTCTCTTGCTGCTATTTCACTAAACTATTGATCACTCAGCTTCCCCTCCTGGCTCTTATGTTGGTTGACATTTTTAACTACTTACTGTCCCCAGGTTCTATCCTATCTTTCATTAACTCTCGCCTAAGAAAGTACAACCATTGACCCCTGTTCCTTTACAAACAACAATCCCACTTTTAACCTCCTTTTCCTCTCCAAAGACTTTAGTTTTATTGTTACCTCCTAAATTCATGCCAATCTTTCCCAGAACTCAATATGTGAATCCTTCCAATTGGATTTCTGTCCCTGTCATAGTACTGAAATGGCTCTTATCGAAGTCAGAAATGACATCCCATATGACTGTGACAAAGGCAAACTACCCCTCCTCAACCAGTCTGTAGACTTTGGAATAGTTGACCACAACATCCTCCTCCAATGTCTCACCACTGTCTTCCAGCTGGGTGGGACTGTACTCAGCCGGTTCCCTCCTCACCTATCTAATTGTAGCCAGAGAGTCGCTTCAATTACTTCTTATCCCATTCCTTGTCCTTAACCCCCTCCTGTTTCTTGGTTACGTACTGCCCTTTGGTAGCATCATTGAAAAACAACATGCATACTGATAACACCAGACTTTACCTTGCCACGGCCTCTCTCGACCCCTTCACAATCTCTAAGTTGACAGGCTGCTTGTGTAATGTTTGGCACCAAGGTGAACTTTGTAAGACCATTTATTTGCACCTCAGTAATATCACTCAATTGTGTCTCTTTCTCTGATCTTCTGCTGTTGAAATCTTCATCCATGCCTTTGTTATCTCAAAACCTGACATTCCAACACACTCCTGGTTTGCCTCCCACATTCTATCCACAGTAAACTTGAAGTAATCCAAAACTGTGTCTTAACTCATATCAAGTCCTGTTCACCTATCACCCCTGTGCTTACTGGCCCACATTGGCACCCAGTCAAACAATGTCTTGATCATAAAATCCTCATCCTTCTTTTCAAATCCCTTCATAGCCTCGTGCTCCCTATCTCTGTCATTTCCTCCAACCCCTCCACCCTCCAAGGTTCATTTAGTTAGTTTTAGAACAGATAGATGTGTTTACCAATGGAAGAGAGTTGGGACAGGATTTTACCTGGTGGTGGTAGTCTGGCCCTCTGTCCCTTTGCAGGGATGTATCCTCAGCCCCCTCACATTTATCATCTACATACCGTCCCTTGGCAACATTGTGCAAAAACATGCACAGTAAGGTACTCATCTCTAGCATCACCTCACTTGACCCCTCTGCTGTCTCTGATTTGTCATACAACTTGTCCAATATTGAATACTAGATGACCAGAAATTCCCTACAACAAAAGAAAGGGAAGATTGAAGTCATTGTTTTAGGTCCCCATCACAAATTCTGCCCCCTAATCACAGACTCCATCTCTCCAATTCCAGTTTCCACCCCACTCTCACATTCATTTGTTTGTCTCCAACTCTTTCCTTCCACTCCTTGACTTCTCTGTCTCTATTTCTGGGATAAGCTATCAACAAATATTCATTATAAGCTCACTAACCCCCACAGTTACCTCAACTATACTTCCTCACACACTGCTTCCTGTAAGAACTGCATTCTCTTCTGATCATGCAACCTTCTGATACAACTTCCCTTTTCCTTCACAGAGGATTCTGCCTCCCACCCTCACTCCCACTGTTACCACAAAGGTCCTCCACTGCATGCGACCCATTTCCTGCATTTTTCTCTGATCCCTTCCCAGAATGATGATAAGGTTCCCTTTGCCCTCACCTTCTTCCCATCCATCCTCTGTATTTAATGGCACTTACTCCACCATTTCTGTCATTCCCAACATGATGCCACCACCAAATGCATCTTCAGCTGCCCTTTCAGTATCCCAATGGGATTCTAGAGGAGTCAGTGGCCTGGTGGTAATACTGTCAGACCTTGGGGGCCGGTTTAGCTCAATTGGTTCAGATGCGGAGCAAGACCAACAGTGCGGGTTCAATTCCCATGTCGGTTAAAATTATTCATGAAAGCCTTGCCTTCTCAACCTTGTCCCTCAGTGGTGATCCTCAGGTAAAACCACCACCAGTCAGCTCTCCCCCTCAAAGCCTATGGTCATCTGGTACTATGGTGACTTTGTTGTCAGATCTGTAATTCAGAGGCCCAAGCTAATGCTCTATGCACGTGCTGTGATAGCTGGTGGGATTTAAATATAATAAATATGGAATTAAAAAGCTAGTCGGTAAGAGTGATGACAAAATCATTGTCAATTGTTGTAAAAAACCCATCTCGTTCATTTAAGTCCTTTAGGATAGGAAACCTGCCATTCTCATCTGGTCTGACCTACATGTGACTCCAGACTCACAACAATGTTGTTTACTTTTAAATGCCTTCTGAAATGGTCTAGCAAAAACACTCAATTGTATCAAAACTGCTACAAAGTGTACTGAAGAAATGGAAGCATGTGAATCATACAGTATTGATCTCGGCATCGGAAACTACAATGGCAAACTCATCCTTACTCGCACCTGGGGGCTTGTGTCAAAAATAGGAATGATATCTCACAGACGAATGAAGCAACAGCCCAACAAAGTCATATTCATAGAATCATACCTTACAGGCAATGTCCCAGACATGACCATCACTACCATCACCATCCCTGCATATGTCCTGTCCCATCAATAGGGCAGACCCAGCAGAGGGGATGGCACAGTGATATAAGGTCAGGAAGGAGCTTGCCCTGAGAGTTCTCAATATTGACTGGACCCTATGAAATCTTATGATACCAGATCAGAAACGGGCAAGGAAAGCTTCTGTCGATTATTACCTACCGCCTTCCTCAGCTGATGAATTAGTACTCTCCATGTTGAACATCACCTGAAGGAAGAACTGAGGGTGAGGATGGAGAGAATGTACTCTTGGTGGGGGGCTTAAATGTTCACCACCAAGAGTGGCTTGATAGCATCACTACTTTAGCCGAGTGCTAAAGGACATATCTGTGGACTTCCGGGTGCGGCGATGACCAGCTAAGTCGCACGTTTCGGCACCTCCCGTTTTAACGGACTTTTGGGCTCTTATCGGGAGCCCCAACGGCAATTTTCGAAGGCTAAACCCACTGTGAGGCGACATAGAAGGGAGTCCCCCCGGATGTGAATGGACAGAAGAGATAATAGTGGCCAGATTGCGGAGGATCCTCTGGAGCAGCGGCAAAAAAGGGAAGTGAGAAGCAGGATGGCGGTGGAGGGAGGTCAATTGGTATGGGGCCTGGAACAGCAGGGGTTCCTCCGGCGATGTGTGGAGGAGCTCAAGAAGGATGCCGATGCTGCAGGCGATTGAGGGGTTAAAGAAGACGCAGAAGACCCAAGAGATGGAGCTCTGTGGAGTGAAGGCAAAAGCTGCCGAAAATGAGGACGAGATACAGGGCTTGGTGGTGAAGACGGAGACGCACGAGGCACTGCATAAGAGGTGTATGGAGAGACTGGATGCCCTGGAAAATAGCTCGAGGAGGAAGAACTTAAGAATCTTGGGTCTTCCCGAAGGGGCAGAGGGAGCCGACGTTGGGGCGTATGTGAGCACGATGCTCCATACCTTAATGAGAGCTGACGTCCCGACGGGCCCCCTGGAAGTGGAGGGAGCGTATCGAGTCCTCGTGAGAAGACCAAAGGCAGGAGAAATACCTCGAGCAATAGTGGTGAGGTTCCACCGCTACAAGGGCCTGAGATGGGCGAAAAAGACACGGAGCAGCAGGTGGGAGAACGCGGTGATCCGCGTGTATCAGGATTGGAGTGCGGAGGTGGCGAGAAGGAGGGCGAGTTTCAATCGGGCCAAGGCGGTGCTCCACAAGAGGAAAGTGAAGTTTGGAATGTTGCAGCCGGCAAGACTGTGGGTTACATACCAGGGTAAACACCACTACTTCGAGACGGCAGAAGAGGCGTGGACATTTATTGAAGAGGAGAAGTTGGACTAGATTGGAGAAAGAGTGTTTGAAATGAAGTAGTGAGGTGGTGGTAAGGGACTGTGAATCAGATGGGGGAAAATTTTCTTTCCCCTGGAAGGGGGGGGGGACACGAAGAAATGTGGGCGCCGGTGGGGAAGGGGAGGGGGAAGGAGAGAGGGAGCAGCGCCATCAGGGGCAGGGCCGAGAGGGAAGCGTGGGCTTTGTTCCCGCGCTATGAAAATTGTGGCGGGAAAAGGGGGCGCAGGAAGGAGGGGGCCTCACATAATGGGAGGCTAAGGATAAACGGGGGAAGCCGAGGTCAGCCAGAGTTTGCTGACTTCCGGAAGCAATATGGGGGGAGCAACTAAGCTAGAGAGGGATCTAGCGGGGGAGGGGGGGTTTAACTGGGTTGCTGCTGCTAAGGGGAAGGGGGAGCTGTTACGGGATGGGATGGTCGGGCCGGGAGGGCGCCGTCGGGGGGATAAGCGGGTGCGTGGGAACCGGGTGAGGTCTAAAAAAGGGGATGGCTAGTCGACGAGGGGGGGGGGGGTAAAGAGCCCCCCAACCCAGGTGATCACGTGGAACGTGAGAGGGTTGAATGGGCCGATTAAGAGGGCAAGGGTACTTGCGCACCTAAAGAAGCTAAAGGCAGGCGTGGTCATGCTTCAGGAGACGCACCTGAAACTGGCGGATCAGGTCAGATTAAGAAAAGGATGGGTGGGACAGGTATTCCACTCGGGCTTGGATGCGAAAAATAGAGGGGTGGCAATACTGGTGGGGAAACGGGTATTGTTTGAGGCGAAGACCATAGTGGCGGACAGTGGGGGTAGATACGTGATGGTGAGTGGCGGATTGCAAGGTGAGGCGGTGGTGCTGGTGAATGTATATGCCCCGAACTGGGATGACGTGAACTTTATGAAGCGTATGTTGGGGCGCATCCCGGACCTGGAGATGGGAAAGTTGGTAATGGGGGGGGGGACTTCAACATGGTGCTGGACCCAGGGCTGGACCGGTCCAGATCTAGGACCGGGAGGAGGCCGGCAGCGGCCAAGGTGCTTAAAGGCTTTATGGAGCAGATGGGAGGAGTGGATCCCTGGAGATTTACTAGGCCAAGGAGTAAAGAGTTTTCCTTCTTCTCCCATGTCCACAAAGTGTACTCCCGGATAGACTTCTTTGTCCTGGGAAGGGCGCTGATCCCGAAGGTGGCAGGAACGGAGTATTCGGCTATAGCCATTTCAGATCATGCCCCACATTGGGTAGATCTGGAAGTAGGAGAGGAAAAGGAACAGCGCCCACTCTGGAGATTAGATATGGGACTGTTGGCGGACGAGGGGGTATGTGTAAGGATGAGGGGATGTATTGAAAGGTACCTAGAGATTAATGATGACGGAGAGGTCCAGGTGGGAGTGGTCTGGGAGGCGCTGAAGGCGGTGGTTAGAGGGGAGCTGATCTCCATAAGGGCACATAAGGGAAAACAATAGGGTAAAGAAAGGGAGAGATTGTTGAGGGAGATTTTGAGGGTGGATAGGCAATATGCGGAGGCTCCAGATGAAGGGCTATACAGGGAAAGACGGAGATTGCACACGGACTTTGACTTGTTGACCACGGGTAAGGCGGAGGCACAATGGAGGAAGGCACAGGGAGTGCAGTATGAATATGGAGAGAAGGCGAGCCGGCTGCTGGCCCAACAACTTAGGAAGAGGGGGCGGCGAGAGAGATCGGAGGGGTTAGAGACGAGGAGGGAAAGATAGAACGGGGAGCGGAGAGGGTGAACGGGGTGTTTAAGGTATTTTACGAGAGGCTATATAAGGCTCAACCCCCGGAAGGGAAAGAGGGAATGATGCGTTTCCTAGACCAGCTGGAGTACCCGAAGGTTGAGGAACAGGAGATGACAGGACTGGGAGCGCAGATTGAGGTGGAGGAGGTGGTAAAAGGAATTGGGAACATGCAGGCAGGGAAGGCCCTGGGACCGGATGGGTTCCCGGTGGAGTTCTATAGGAAATACGTGGATCTGCTGGCCCCACTTCTGCCGAGAACCTTTAATGAGGCTAGGGAAAGGGGGACACTACCCCTGACGATGTCGGAGGCAACGATATCGCTGATCCTGAAAAGAGACAAAGACCCGCTGCAGTGCGGGTCATACAGGCCTATTTCCCTCTTGAATGTAGATGCCAAGCTTTTGGCCAAGGTGATGGCAACGAGGATAGAGGACTGTGTCCCTGTGGTGGTGCATGATGATCAAACGGGGTTTGTTAAAGGGAGGCAATTGAATGCTAATATACGGAGGCTGCTGGGGGTGATGATGATGCCCCCACCGGAGGGGGAGGCGGAGATAGTGGTGGGGATGGATGCAGAGAAAGCATTTGATAGAATGGAGTGGGACTACCTGTGGGAAGTACTGAGGAGATTTGGATTTGGAGAGGGGTTCATTAGATGGGTTCAGCTCCTGTACAGGGCCCCGGTGGCAAGTGTGATTACAAATAGGCAACGACCTGACCACTTCCGACTATATAGGGGTACAAGACAGGGATGTCCCCTGTCCCCATTACTGTTTGCGTTGGCAATTGAGCCACTGGCCATAGCGCTGAGGGGCTCCAAGAAGTGGAGGGGGGTACTTAGAGGAGGAGAAGAGCATCGGGTGTCATTATACGCGGATGATTTGTTGTATGTCGCGGACCCAGTGGAGGGGATGCCTGAGATAATGCAGACACTCAGGGAGTTTGGAGAATTTTCAGGATATAAATTGAATATGGGGAAGAGTGAACTGTTTGTGATGCACCCTGGGGAACAGGGCAGGGAAATAGACGATTTACCGTTGAGGGTAACAAGGGATTTCCGGTATTTAGGGATCCAGGTGGCCAGGAACTGTGGAACCTTGCATAAGCTTAACTTGGCACGACTGGTAGAGCAGATGGAAGAGGACTTTAGGAGGTGGGACATGGCGCCCCTGTCATTGGCGGGCAGGGTGCAGGCGGTTAAAATGGTGGTCCTTCCGAGGTTTCTTTTTGTGTTCCAGTGCCTCCCTGTACTGATTACAAAGGCCTTTTTTAAGAAGGTGGACAAGAGTATTATGAGCTTTGTGTGGGCTGGAAAGACCCCAAGAGTAAAGAGGGGGTTCCTGCAGCGCAGTAGGGACAGAGGGGGACTGGCACTGCCGAGTCTGAGTGATTATTATTGGGCCGCCAACGTGTCAATGATATGTAAGTGGATGAGGGAAGGGGAAGGAGCGGCGTGGAAAAGACTGGAGATGGCATCCTGTAGGGGAACTAGTCTAAAAGCACTGGCGACGGCGCCGTTACCGTTCTCCCCGAAAAAATACACCACAAACCCAGTGGTGGTGGCAACTCTGAAAATTTGGGAGCAGTGGAGACGACATAAGGGAGTGACGGGTGCCTCAGTGTGGTCCCCGATAAGGAACAACCATAGGTTTGTCCCGGGAAGGATAGATGGGGGATTTAAATCTTGGCAGCGAGCAGGAATTGCGAAATTGAAGGACTTGTTCTTAGACGGGACGTTCGCGAGTCTGGGAGCACTGACAGGAAAATATGGGTTGCCACCTGGGAATGCATTTCGCTATAAGCAAGTGAGGGCATTTGTGAGGCAACAGGTGAGGGAATTTCCGCAGCTCCCGGCGCAAGAGATCCAGGACAGAGTTATTTCGGGGGCATGGGTGGGTGATGGTAGGGTGTCAGATATATATAGGGAAATGAGAGACGAGGGGGAGACGATGGTAGAGGAGCTGAAGGGAAAATGGGAGGAGGAGCTGGGGGAAGAGATTGAGGAGGGGCTGTGGGCAGATGCCCTAAGTAGGGTAAACTCTTTGTCCTCGTGTGCCAGGCTCAGCCTGATACAATTCAAGGTTCTACACAGGGCGCATATGACGGGAGCAAGGCTGAGTAGATTTTTTGGAGTGGAAGATAGGTGCGGGAGATGTGCGGGAAGCCCGGCGAACCACACCCACATGTTTTGGTCATGTCCGGTATTGCATGGGTTCTGGGTGGGTGTGGCAAAAGTGATCTCGAAGGTGGTGGGGGTCCGGGTCATACCAAGCTGGGGGTTGGCTATATTTGGGGTTGCAAAGGAGCCGGGAGTGCAGGAGGCGAGAGAGGCCGATGTTTTGGCCTTTGCGTCCCTAGTAGCCCGGCGAAGGATTCTACTTATGTGGAAAGAAGCTAAGCCCCCGGGTGTGGAGGCCTGGATCAATGACATGGCAGGGTTCATAAAATTGGAACGGATAAAGTACGCACTAAGAGGTTCGGCTCAAGGGTTCACCAGGCGGTGGCAACCGTTCCTCGACTATCTCGCAGAGCGATAAGGGAAAATAGGAAAGGTAGCAGCAGCAACCCAGGGGGGAGGGGGGGGGGGGGGAGGGCTCATTTGGGTCCTCAGGGGTTTTATGTGTGTGTTTATATATTAGTTATTTATATTAGATGTTACGAAGTTACTATTTTAGTTACTATTTTTGTTGTTTCTTATTTTGTTGTTGCCAGTTGCCGTTAGTTAGCATATTATTTATTTAAAAAAACGATCAATGTTTATATTATTACAAAGTTGTAAAATGGGAAATTTTTGTTTGATCGAAAAACTTTAATAAAATATATATTTTTTAAAAAAGGACATATCTGTGGCAGGTGATGAGGGAACCAATGAGAGGGAAGTCATGTTTTACCTTGTTCTCACCAATGTACCTGCCACAGATGCATCTGACTTTGACGGTATTGGTAGGAAAGTACAGTCCTTCTGGAGATAAAATCCCATCTTCCCATGAGAATACCCTCCACTGACCCACTTAAGCCCCCACCTCTACCCTATCCCCGTAACCGAATAACCCCTCCTAACCTTTTTAGTCACTAAGAGCAATTTATCATGACCAATCCTCCTAACCTGCACGTCTTTGGACTGTGGGAGGAAACCCACACAGACACGGGGAGAATGTGCAGACTCCGCACAGACAGTGACCCAGCAGGGAATCGAACCTGGGACCCTGGCCCTGTGAAGCCACAGTGCTAATCACTTGTGTTACCATGCTGCCCTGTTCAGCCAAGTTGATTCCATGTAAAGTCAAGAAACAGCTGAAGGTACTGGACACAGCAAAGGCTATGGACCCTGACATTTTTCCAGCAATGGTATTGAAGACTTGTGCTCCAGAACTAGCTTCAACCTTAGCCAAGCTGATACGGTACAGATACAAGTCTTGCATTTACCTGGCAATGTGGAAAACTGCCGAGGTGTGCCCTGTCCACCACAAGCAGGATAAATCCAACCTGGTCAATTACTACTCTATTGGTCTACGCTCAATGATCAGCAGTATGAAGGATAGTCAACAGTGCTATCAAGCAGCACTTATTCAGTAATAACCTGCTTACTGACACTCAGTTGGGGTTCCGCCAGGTCCCCTCAGCTCCTGGCCTCAATACAGCCTTAGTCTAAAAATGGACAAAAGAACTGAACTCGAGGTGAGGTGCCCTTGACATCAAGGCATATGGCATCAAGGAACCCAAGCAAAACTGGAGTCAATGGGAATCAGGGGGAAAATTGATGAACAGGCTTTGGGGAATCAGGAGGTGAGTTACTCTTGTAGCCAAAGTATTTATATGGTCAGCCCAGTTTCTGGTCAATGGTAACCTTTGGGATCATTGAATGCCAAGGGATGAAATGGATGACATGAAGTAGTGGAGTTTGCACATTCATAGATCATAGAATTTACAATGCAGAAGGAGGCCATTCGGCCCATCGAGTCTGCACCGGCTCTTGGAAAGAGCACCCTACCCAAGGTCAACACCGCCACCCTATCCCCATAACCCAGTAACCCCACCCAACACTAAGGGCAATTTTGGACACTAAGGGCAATTTATCATGGCCAATCCACCTAACATGCACATCTTTGGACTGTGGGAGGAAACCGGAGCACCCGGAGGAAACCCACGCACACACGGGGAGGATGTGCAGACTCCGCACAGACAGTGACCCAAGCCAGAATCGAACCTGGGACCCTGGAGCTGTGAAGCAATTGTGCTATCCACAAGGCTACCGTGCTGCCCAAACATTCTCCCCATGTTTGCGTGGATTTCGCCCCCACAACCCAAAGATGCGCAGGGTAGGTGGATTGGACAGGCTAAATTGCCCCTTAATTGGAAAAAAAATGAATTGGGTACTCTAAATTTATTTTTAAAAAGAATGACAAGTTTAGTGAGTTTAAGGTGCGTTTCTCTGCTGAAAGTTGAAATAGTATTGAGCGCGCACTCTTCTCGCACAAGAAGCTCCTGATCAGCTGAGCTGCACCGAACTGTGTGATGTCATCGCGGACCAATCAGAAAAGCAGAGCGGGCCCTCATCACGTGACGGCAGCCGGCCCCTCCTCCTACCCAGCGGGCGCGCGTTTTGTTGACGCGGTGACGTCACAGCCCGGTTACTCGGGGTGACGTCAGTTCCAAAACACCAAGGTCGGCGCTCGCCATTTGCCCGTCCCCCGAGCCGGGGCGGCGGCCAATCAGCGGAGCCGGCGGGCGCGAGGTGCGGTGTGACGTCGGAAATATCCCAGCAAACTTTGTCTGATGTTGTCTTTGCCGTCGCCATTAGAGTCGAACGGAGGAGCCTGAGGAAAGAAAGAGGGAGGGAGAAAGAGGGAGGGAGAAAGAGGGAGAGGGAAAATGTCATAAAATAAAGGAGGCGGTTTTGGGGGGGTGGGGGGGGGGGGGGAAGGAGGTGGGAGCGGTGGGGGAGGGAGAGGGGTGGAAGCTGGAGGTCGCCAGTCGGACGGGGTGAGGTGCGGCAGGACGGAGGGATTGTGCGAGCGGGGGATTTTTTTATTTGACCCGTCCACCATGTAAGGGAAAGAGCGGCGGGGACGGGGAGGGGGGGTGGGGTGGGGGGTTGTGGGGGGCAAACCAGAGAAGTGAGATCGACTGGAGCGGCGGAGAGAGGGAGCGGGGGAAGAAGGTCTGTTTGTTGTCTGCTGCCCCTCTGACACTAACGTAAACATAAGGTAAAGGATGGGGCGGCGGAGTGGAGGCGCAGCCCCAGCGCAGCTCAATGTGAGGCCTGTGCCCGAGATCTGGAATTGGGTAACTGCTGGTCATCAGTAAACGAGAGAGAGAAAGAGGAGAGCACAAACCCTGCACCGCGCTCCTGAATTATCCTGCGCGACGTGACAGAGAAACCTGATCGCAGTCCGGCTGGGATCTGTTCAGGTTCGCTTCTTTTTTCAAAGCTTCAGTTGGTGTTTTTCTTTTTTAAAAAAATGCACATTGGTTCCTCGGAACAACTGCTTTGGGGAGGGGTGGGGGGTAAGAAGAGATGAAACTCTGTGACCCGCTGTTGGGTTCAATCTAAACAAAGCCTTTAGGTATACATAGGTGTCAGAAGCAGAGTTCTCAAAAGTTTGTCGCTAGCAGTCATGTCGCTGCATAGTCAGGGGGAAAGGAGTCCTGGGTTTGCTACTTTGTTGTTTGCACGGGCGTAATTCTGGTTCTTATTTTACCGATCGTGGATTTTATTTTTCGGAAGATGAAACGTGACGCTATTGTGGCAGACTGGATAATCATTCAAACTTATAGTGGCTTTAAAAACAAAATACAGATGTTGCGGTACAAAAATAAACCTACCTAGCTTGGCATGACTTTCCCTTCTCTGGAGTTCTGTTTCCAATTGCGTTTGCTCTAATGCCACGTTTGTGGTGATTTGCTTACCTCGAATGAACAATTCGAGTGTTTGCAAACAGACCAGCACTGAGCGAGCAAACAATCGCCGCTCATTCCACCATTGCTGTTACTGAGACCTTTATTTTTACGATGGCTGAATAGAAGGAATAGTAAAACTGTTATAAATGTATGATATTTGTAGCAGTTGGTGAATCTTCTGCATTGTCACCAACATTCCACTTTAAGATCAGGTCTGCAAATGTTTATGAATTGAGTCTTTTTCGAGTTCTGGTTATTGCTGACTGCTTTGTTTACAGTTGCAGCCAAATGGACGAATTTTGTCCAGAACTGCTAGCTGGTTAAAATAAATTTTATGGTGTGTCTTTTGACACATTTGTTGAAGTGTAAACCCTACCACCCTCCCCAAATCCAGAGTTGCAGTTCAGTTTCTCAAAATTTACCGAAATCCAGAGTTACAGTCGATTTTTAATTCTGACCTGTTTAATCCAAATGGTCTCATTTTGACACTCATTTCTCACTTTGCTTGTTGATACAATATTTTAAAAGCAAAATGCAATTCAGATGTCGGCTGACACAGTTTAATGGTAAATTAAGCATGGTGTTCACTTCTACTTTTAGTAATCTTGATGTGATGGTGGCACGGTCGTTAGCGCTGCACCCTCATAATGCCGAGAGACCCAGGTTTAATTCCAGCCTTGGGTGACTGTGGAGGTTGCACTTTCTCCTCGTATTGGCATAGGTTTCCTCCCACAGTCCAAAGATATGCAGCTTAGGTGGTTTGACCATGCTAACATGACCCTTAGTGTCTAAAGATGAGTAGATTGGGTAGGGTTGCTGGGCTGGCATAGTGGGCCTAGGTAGGATGCTTTTTTGAAAGTTAGGCAGATTTGATGGGATGAATGGTCTATACCAGGGATACTGGACCAAAGGGTTGCGTAGCTAGATGATGTAATTTTATTCTTGGGTGAAGATTGTAGCTGTGTCCTCGCTTCCACTCTCATTAGATGTTTTGCAGTAAATAATATGTATTCAACTTGGTAATGATGTCAGTCAGGTTCTGCTTTTTTAGAGCTCCATTTGGATATCGGTGTGAAGCTTGTATTCCTCTCAAAACATTCATTATTAAACTCTCTGCCGGTTGTGTAATAAACAAGGCGGTGTAATGTTTTCAGGCGATTAAGAATTTCAGAATTAGTATAAATGTTTGTATCGAATAGGGTAGTGCTGTTTTCAACTTTCCAATTAGGTCAAAACTCTTTTTCAGATTTGTATGTAGTATCCTACGGTTCCATGTAAAAGGGCTAATTTAGACTATTTCATAATGGATTGTGTATGTAGCGTGTCTGGGTATAGTGACTGCCGGATTAAAAGTTCCTTTATGGGATTGAGGTGTCTGGCCGGGCAGGCCCCAAGTTCAATTTTAACCTTTTGTTGAGTGAGCTGAATAGTGATGCTACAATTATCTTCCATTGCTCTAGATCAGGGAGTTAGAAATGAACGTTTGGAATCCAGCTGATCAGTATTGTGACTTCTGTTGGAAATTACATGTATGTGAATGAGGATGAGATTGGCTTTTTCTATCTGCCTTTGCATGTTCCAAAATAACTATTCAACCTTTCTAATTGCTGTCATTCTCCCACTCTAGTCTTCTCTATTTCTCTTTGCGTCTATTTTCTTCAAAGTAAATAAAGCATTCTAAAGTTCCTGAAAATGAGGCATCTTGCAAAATATAAGTCAAGATGTTGTAATGCTATTGTCTAATGTATATAGAAGTATTGCGTATTAGTTTTGATCCTGAAGCTTGTGACATTTTAAAAACACAGGGGATATGTAACAATTTGATATAGTATTTCAAAACAGACTGGTTATTGAGTGAAACAATATTTCTCAGCATTAATTTGCTAACTATGTCTGAAAGATCAATGTGAAATGTTCAAACACATTTTTGATCTGTTTTGAAGTTTGTTCACAATTACATTTCTTACATTGTCCTGTAAAAAAAGGAATCAAACACATAGCAACAATTATCCTTTATCAAAGAGAATTTTTATATGCTTACAACCTGTGGCGGAGTATTTTGGAATCTATGATTGGTTCAAAAGAAAAATTACTGCATAACATTTTAACATGTGGCTTGAAATATGAAAATATGTATCAAGGAAAATTATGTCAAATCAGATTTTATTTTTATTTCTGCTCTCAAATACAAGTGCTATTTTTGTGTACTTGTGGGACAGTTTTCCACTGGTAATGCTGAATCTCTCAAATGATACAGTAGTAATCAACTCAAAGCTGAACCTACAAATTTATGTGCCTTACACTGCTTGCTACGTTTTTGAAGAATGTGTATTAAAAAAATAATTTCTTTGGATCAAAATGTATTCTCAAGCAGAAATCAGTTTTTAGGATATTTGGATGGTAATTTTTAGTGTTGCAATTATTTTTGGGTTCAGAGTTTTACTTCTACGCTGAGGGTGATAAGTTATCTACACTGGATATGTTTACCATGGTTTCCGAATACTGCAAAGCGGAGCATCACTAATGCTGAGGAATTAGAGGAAAGTTGATCTTTAGGACTATAGTAAAAATGACTACGGAAAGTGCTTGAAAAATAGTCAAATCAACATTTGAAAATACACTGGGAGCACCCTATAAATTGATGCGCTGTAACATGGAACTAGCTTGGCATAATACTGGTCCTTCAGGGCAGCACGGTAGCAGAGTGGTTAGCACAGTTGTGCCACTGCTCTAGGGTCCCAGGTTCGATTCCCGGCTTGGGTCACAGTCTGTGCGGAGTCTGCAGATTCTCCCCGTGTCTGTGTAGGTTTCCTCCGGGTGCTCCGGTTTCCTCCCACTGTCCAAAGATGTGCAGGTTAGGTGGATTGGCCATGTTAAATTGTCCTTAGTATCCAAAAAGCTTAAGTAGGGGTTACTTGGTTACGGGGATAGGGTGGAAGTGTGGGCTTGATAGGGTGCTCTTTCCAAGGGCCGATGCAGACTCGATGGGCCGAATGGCCTCCTTCTGCACTGTAAATTCTATGCTTCTTGGACCCTTAGATTTTTATTTCAATAGGATTTGTCTAGTGTGGTACTAATTCATTATTAAATTTGGAAGGCTTAGAATTTGGTCTTTATAGCAGTCTCAAAATATGAAACCCATGGGCAGTGTAGTAGGGTCCCAAATGTACAAAAGTAACAATGTTTCCAGAAATGGAAACAGAAATTTACCAATTCCAAAGTAGGATGTACAGCTGTAAAACTAGGCCACTGTTCTTGCCTGATTTGTTGAATGATCAGCCTTGCAGTTTTGTTTCTAAAATATGGAGCGCAGTTGACTTCCACCACTGTCTTGAATTATCGATCTTTAGATTCAAAATAAATGGAGAATGCCCAAGACATTTGTGCTTGGAATACAGGTATACTACTCTATTGCAGCTGAGTTCTGAACTGAATTCCATTTACAGACCTTTTGAAGGTCATAGCTTATTATTTCAGCAATGTACTGCGAAGAAATGGAAGTAGGGCTGTTATTAACTTCCAAAATGGAATTGGATGATTATTCGAAAAGGGAAACACTTTGCACGGCTATAGGGAAAAGAGTAGGGAGGGAGAATAATTGGATGGCTCAATCAAAGAGCTGGCACAGCCAAAATTGGCTGCATGGCCTCCTATGTTTGTAATATTTTATTATTATTTGTTTGGTTTTTGGCCCGAACGAGGAAGCAGTCCATAAATGAACACAACAGTTGACTCTGTTGTTAAAGTTAACCTCAGACTGATGGTCGTTGTTGAACATTCTTGGCCTTTCATTTTAATGGAATTTTTCACATGTTTTTAAAAACAAAAAAATTGTTCATTCTCAGGATGTGAGCATCAATGGAAAGACTGCCGCCATCTTCCCATTCCTAGTTGTCTTGAGAAGATGGGGTTGAGCCACCTTCTTGAACCGAGTGATGCTCTAGGCGATTTTAGCAGGCAATTAAGAGTTGGTATGGAACTGGAATCACATGTAGACCAGACTAGGTAAGGAACATAAGAACATAAGAACTAGGAGCAGGAGTAGGCCATCTGGCCCCTCGAGCCTGCTCCACCATTCAATGAGATCATGACTGATCTTTTGTGGACTCAGCTCCACTTTCAGGCCCGAACACCATAACCCTTAATCCCTTTATTCTTCAAAAAACTATCTATCTTTATCTTAAAAACATTTCATGAAGGAGCCTCTACTGCTTCACTGGGCAAGGAATTCCATAGATTCACAACCCTTTGGGTGAAGAAGTTCCTCCTAAACTCAGTCCTAAATCTACTTCCCCTTATTTTGAAGCTATGCCCCTAGTTCTGCTTTCACCCGCCAGTGGAAACAACCTGCCCGCATCTATTCTATCTATTCCCTTCATAATTTTATATGTTTCTATAAGATCCCCCCCCTCATCCTTCTAAATTCCAACGAGTACAGTCCCAGTCTACTCAACCTCTCCTCGTAATCCAACACCTTCAGCTCTGGGATTAACCTAGTGAATCTCCTCTGCACACCCTCCAGTGCCAGTACATCCTTTCTCAAGTAAGGAGACCAAAACTGAACACACTATTCCAGGTGTGGCCTCACTAACACCTTATACAATTGCAGCAGAACCTCCCTAGTCTTAAACTCCATCCCTCTAGCAATGAAGGACAAAATTCCATTTGCTTTCTTAATCACCTGTTGCACCTGTAAACTAACTTTTTGCGACTCATGCACTAGCACACCCAGGTCTCTCTGCACAGCAGCATGTTTTAATATTTTATAATTTAAATAATAATCCCTTTTGCTGTTGTTCCTACCAAAATGGATAACCTCACATTTGTCAACATTGTATTCCATCTGCCAGACCCTAGCCCATTCACTTAGCCTATCCAAATCCCTCTACAGACTTCCAGTATCGTCTGCACTTTTTGCTTTACCACTTATCTTAGTGTCGTCTACAAACTTGGACACATTGTCCTTGGTCCCCAACTCCAAATCATCTATGTAAATTGTGAACAGTTGTGGGCCCAACACTGATCCCCGAGGGACATCACTAGCTACTGATTGCCAACCAGAGAAACACACATTAATCCCCACTCTTTGCTTTCTATTAATTAACCAATCCTCTATCCATGCTACTACTTTCCCCTTAATGCCATGCATCTTTATCTTATGCAGCAACCTTTTGTGTGGCACCTTGTCAAAGGCTTTCTGGAAATCCAGATATACCACATCCATTGGCTCCCCGTTATCTACCGCACTGTTAATGTCCTCAAAAAATTCCACTAAATTAGTTAGGCACAACCTGCCCTTTATGAACCCATGCTGCGTCTGCCCAATGGGACAATTTCTATCCCGATGCCTCGCTATTTCTTCCTTGATAGATTCCAGCATCTTCCCTACTACCGAAGTTAAGCTCAATGGCCTATAATTACCCGCTTTCTGCCTACCTCCTTTTTTAAACAGTGGTGTCACGTTTGCTAATTTCCAATCCGCCGGGACCACCCCAGAGTCGAGTGAATTTTGGTAAATTATCACTAGTGCATTTGCAATTTCCCTAGCCATCTCTTTTAGCACTCTGGGATGCATTCCATCAGGTCCAGGAGACTTGTCTACCTTTAGCCCCATTAGCTTGCCCATCACTACCTCCTTGGTGATAACAATCCTCTCAAGGTCCTCACCTGTCATAGCCTCATTTCCATCAGTCACTGGCATGTTATTTGTGTCTTCCACTGTGAAGACCGACCCAAAAAACCTGTTCAGTTCCTCAGCCATTTCCTCATCTCCCAATATTAAATCTCCCTTCTCATCCTCTAAAGGACCAATATTTACCTTAGTCACTCTTTTTTGTTTGATGTATTTGTAGAAACTTTTACTATCTGTTTTTATATTCTGAGCAAGTTTACTCTCATAATCTATCTTACTCTTCTTTATAGCTTTTTTAGTAGCTTTCTGTTGCCCCCTAAAGATTTCCCAGTCCTCTAGTCTCCCACTGATCTTTGCTACTTTGTATGTTTTTTCCTTCAATTTGATACTCTCCCTTATTTCCTTAGATACCCACGGTCGATTTTCCCTCATTTTACCGTCCTTCCTTTTTGTTGGTATAAACCTTTGCTGAGCACTGTGAAAAATCACTTGGAAGGTTATCCACTGTTCCTCAACTGTTTCACCATAAAGTCTTTGCTCCCAGTCTACCTTAGCTAGTTCTTCTCTCATCCCATTGTAATCTCCTTTTGTTTAAGCACAAAACACTAGTGCTTGATTTTACCTTCTTACCCTCCATCTGTATTTTAAATTCCACCATATTGTGATCGCTCCTTCCGAGAGGATCCCTAACTATGAGATCCTGAATCAATCCTGTCTCATTACACAGGACCAGATCTAGGACCGCTTGTTCCCTCGTAGGTTCCATTACATACTGTTCTAGGAAACTATCGCGGATACATTCTATAAACTCCTCCTCAAGGCTGCCTTGACCGACCTGGTTAAACCAATCAACATGTAGATTAAAATCCCCCATGATAACTGCTGTACCATTTCTACATGCATCAGTTATTTCTTTGTTTATTGCCTGCCCCACCATAATGTTCCTATTTGGTGGCCTATAGATTCCTCCTATCAGTGACTTTTTGGCCTTACTATTCCTGATTTCCACCCAAATGGATTCAACCTTATCCTCCATAGCACCGATGTCATCCCTTACTGTTGCCCGGATGTCATCCTTAAATAACAGAGCTACACAACCTCCCTTGCCATCCACTCTGTCCTTCCGAAACGTTTGATACCCTCGGATATTTAACTCCCAGTCGTGACCATCCTTTAACCATGTTTCAGTAATGGCCACTAAATCATAGTCATTCACGATGATTTGCGCCATCAACTCATTTACCTTATTCCGAATACTACGAGCACTCGGGTAAAGTACACTTGTGTAGTCTTTTTTACCTCTGTTCTGAATCTTAACACATCGATCAGTAACCTCTCCTAAGTTATATTTCCTCTTAACCTTTCTCCTAATTTTCCTTGTCGTTGAACCCATAGCTTCATGTAACAACCTGCAGCGTCGCTTACCATTAATGTTTTCACTTCCCGTTTTATTTCTTTTAGTAGTCCTGGTCCTATTCACTGAGCTCCCCTCAGTCACTGTACCTTGTACTGTCGCCCTTTTTGATTTTTGACTGTGGCTTCTCTGCCTTACACTTTCCCCCTTACTGCCTTTTATTCCTGTCCCTGTTTTACTACCTTCCAACTTCCTGCATCGGTTCCCATCTCCCTGCCACATTAGTTTAAACTCTCCCCAACAGCTCTAGCAAACACCCCCCCCCCCCCCCCCCCCCCCCCCAGGACATCGGTTCCAGTCCTGCCCAGGTGCAGACCGTCCGGTTTGTACTGGTCCCACCTCCCCAGAACCGGTTCCAATGTCCCAGGAATTTGAATCCCTCCCTCTTGCACCATCTCTCGAGCCACGCATTCATCCTAACTATCCTGACATTCCTACTCTGACTAGCTCGTGGCACTGGTAGCAATCCTGAGATTACTACCTTTTGAGGTCCTACTTTTTAGTTTAACTCCTAGCTCCCTAAATTCAGCTTGTAGGACCTCGTCCCGTTTTTTACCTATATCTCCCTCAACAGTATCCAAAGCGGTATATCTGTTTTGCAGGGAGATGACCGCAGAGGACACCTGCACTGCCTTCCTACTCTTGCTCTGTCTTTTGGTCACCCATTTTCTATCTCCCTCAGTACCTTTCACCTGCGGTGTGACCAACTCGCTAAACGTGCTATCCACGACGCCCTCAGCATCGCGGCAGGTTTCGTTCCCCCAAAGGACATGGTTAACCATTTGGGTTTTTAATGGCAAGCCAATAGCTTAATAGTCACTTTTTGTTTTGCTGATGCCAGATTTTGAAAACTGATTTGAAATTCTCCAAACTGGCATGGTAATATAATGTAAGCTACATAACCAGTTATTTAATTATAGGATTTACGTAAATGGTAAAAAAAGGATAAGCCACACCTCACCTGAATACCAGAATCTATGAATATATAAACTTGTCTAACAGCTTTTTGTATGCAAGGGAAGCTTATTTTAAACAATTTAACAGAGGAGTAAGAATAGATGTCCTGCCTGATTCTGAATAAATGGATTTTATAATGGGTTCTGGGTTTCTTTTCTGAAGAAATGTTGAAGAATGGAACATGTTGGGTGAGATGGGAGATAACTTGTACCAGAGCGCACGTTAAGTCTTGAAGTGTGTAGCAGTGAATATCTAGAACAACATAGTGGAGAGTATCACTTTTTTTGAGAGAACTTCACAAATGAGCATATTTACATTTCCCGGTAACCAAATTACCAGTTTGATATACTGTGGTCACATTGATTGGCCTGATACCAATTAAGTTAATAGTTTTGGATGAAAATTGAATGTATAGTTGTTTTGGTGCAGTTGCACAGAATTATACCGATGGTGTAGTCCTAATCCATGTAATAATAGCAAAATAAAATCCCTTTCTTAATACCAGTTAGCTTCATCTTATTCCGTGCTTATTCCACACTATTGTAAGTAGATTTAACCCCAGCACCTTTTGTGATATTGATCATTGCCAAGTCTTAGTTTTTAAATTTTTAAGTAATTTGTGGTTGGAAATATCAAAAAGCCCTCTAGGTTTGAATGGTGCATCCAGAAGGTGTAAGTTTAATCCACCACATTTTCATTGAGCTACTTACGGCTGAACTGTTATAAATGGTGTACCTGAAGAGAATTTTTTAAGCTAGCTCCACTATATTATAGACTTGGGTTAACTGAATTTGGTAGTTTTTGATCCATTTGAAAAAATTATTAATTAATGAATTGACTTGTTTTGATGTGGTGGGAACTGGACCTCCGTAGCATCCAGTATTCCCTGAGTAAATACAAGTGCCCTCTATTAAAATGTATTTCTTATCAGACCATTATATAAAATAATATCGTAATTTCTTATGCTTACATTCAGTATGTTCTGCAGCTAAAATGGGGGGATTTCTTGGACTTAATATTTTTTGATTTTTATTTTGCAGACTCCAGTCCAACATTGAAAACTGGTGCTGGGTGTGAGCAACGATGACTGAATATGGAATAAAGTGGGCCTGTGAATACTGCACATATGAAAACTGGCCCTCTGCAATCAAATGCACCATGTGTCGCGCACCAAGACCTAATGGCACTATAATTACTGAAGATCCAATCAGGGGAAGCTCAAGTGATTTGAATCAAGACTGGGATACCACAAGTATAGAGGGTGGCAGCAGCCCTCTGATTTGTCCAGACTCCAGTGCGAGACCAAGGATTAAATCATCCTACAATTCAGAAAGTGCAGGCAAGTGGTCATGCCACATGTGTACTTACCTGAATTGGCCAAGAGCAATAAGATGCACTCAGTGTTTGTCCCAACGTCGGACTAGAAGTCCTACAGAGTCCCCCCAGTCATCTGGTTGTATTTCAAGACCAGTTCAGGCTTCTCAGGACCCATGTGAAGAATATAATGACAGAAACAGACTGAACACAAAGGCATTGCATTGGACATGCACAGCTTGCACATATGAGAACTGTCCCAAGTCTCCAAAGTGTGTAGTTTGTGACTATCCTAAACCTAATAATTTGGAAGCAATTGAATTTGCAGAGCCAGAGGAAGCTTCATCATTGATAAATGAGCAAGACAGGGCTCGATGGAGGAGCAGTAGCAGTGGTGGCAATAGCCATAGGAGATCTCCTCCCATACCTAAACATGAATCTGCGATGAAAATGGACTTTCAGAGAATTGAACTGGCACCTGGGGCTGTAGGCAGTAAAGAAGAGCTGGAAGTAGACTTCAAAAGACTCAAACAAATAAAGAACAGAATGAAAAGATCAGATTGGCTCTTTCTCAACGCTTGCATTGGTAGGCCTTTAAATATTTTGTTTAAAATCTTGTTTAATTTTGTCAAACATGCGCAGTATTTTCTATTCAGGATATGTGTAGAATTCTTTGAAATGAAATTGGGGGAAAATGATATTGTAAAGATATTGCTTTTTAAGATCTGCTAGAAGTGTCAGTACTTAGATTATAAAATCTCAGTGGATATTATTGCTTATTGTGTGCTTGATTTCTGCTATCCAGTATGTCCATTTGTATTCTGTAGCTTGTTAATGCAGACTATTTACAGTTGGAACATCTTTAGCACCCATATTCCAAACAAGTGAGGGGGAAAAAAAGTGTGAACTAGGCTGAATAAAAAGTTCAAATGGAAGCAAAAAAAGCAATAAGTGCAGCAAAGAGAGTGTATAGGAAGGGACAGGCAGCTGAAATAGAAAGGAATCCAAAAGTTGTGCATAGGCATATAAATAGTAAAAGGGTGGTAAAAGGCAGAGTACAGCCACTTGAAGATCAAAAAATAGTTTTGGCATGGAGAGAGAGGTCACTAGAGGAGGTAGTTGACAGACTGGATGGGTTAAATATTGATTGAGGCAGTATTGGATAGACTGCCTGTACTTAAAAGTTGACCAGTCACCAGGACTAGACTGGTCCATCAGTGGATGGACGTAAGGCTGGCAGTTGCGGAGGAATTGGCCATAATTTTTCAATCGTCCTTCAATATAGGGCGGTTACAGAGGCCTGAAGAATTGCCCGTATTACAGCTTTGTTCAAAAAAAGGGTTTAAGATAAACTCATCATCTACAGGCCTACCAATTTAACCTCTTCTATTTAAAAAAAAATAAAATAAAATAAATTCAGAGTAGCCAATTATTTCTCTCTTCCAATTAAGGGGTAATTTTGAGTGGCCAATCCACCTAACCAGCACATCTTTGGGTTGTGGGGGTGAAACCCACGCAGACATGTGGAAACTCCACACGGGCAGTGACCCAGGGCCGGGATTCGAACCCGGGTCCTCAGCGCCACAGTCCCAGTGCTAACCACTGCGCCACATGCTGCCCTCTTGTGTTGAGAAAGGTTATGAAATTATAGTTTTGTCCCAAAAGTGGATTAATTAAAGAAAGCCAGCATGGATTTGCTGAGGACCTATTGTGTTCATAAATAATGATTTTTTTTTTTTAACCTGTGTTGTTGAGGCTAATTCTGCTTATGTGGTACATGTGGACGTTCAAGCCTATTAAGTGACACTTCACCAAAAATAAAGCCTATGGAATAAAAGGGACAGTGGCAGTATGGACTTGATTCAGTGACAGGAAACAGAGTGGTGATGAATGGTTGTTTTCAGATGGGGGAATGTAAAAAGTGGGGTTCTCCAGGGGTCAGTATTAGGAACGCTGCTTTTCTTAATATCTTAATGACTTTGGTTTGGGTGTGCAGCATCCAGTTTTAAAATTTGCAAATAGCGCAAAACTTAGAAGTACTATGAACTGTGAGGAGGATAATGATGAACTTAAGAGGACACAGGCTGGTGTAATGACCAGACTTATGGCACATAAAATTTAATGGAAAGAGCAATGCATTTTGGTAGGAAGAGTGAGGAGAGGTGATCTAAAATAAAGGCTGGCATTCGAAACAGGGTGCAGGGGCTGAGAGTGGGGTATCTGTGCATATTGTTGAAGGTGGCAGGGCAATTTGTATAAGTGGTTAAAAAGACAGATGGGGATTATAATCATTACAAGTAGAAGTATAAAGTACCAAAGCAAGGACTTTGTGGTGAATCTTTATAAAACACTGGTTGGGCCTCAGTTGGATTACTGTGCCCAATTCTGTGTTTTAAGCTTTTTATGATTCATCTCAGTTTTCAGTGATTTACAGAGTGAAGTCTTGTATTAAGAATAATTCAATTTTCTTTATCTCAATTAAATATTATTTGGGGGCAGTGAAGGCTGGCTCTCTAGAAAATCTGGAAATTTTGTTTCTTGATTGTGTTGGCAAAATGAATTGCTATTTGCAAGAATAGTCCAGGAACCTGATGGAGATGGCCTAATATGGCACCCTTAATTTATTTGAAAATAGTCTTTAGCATAGCTGGCTGATTTTTATGAACAAAAGTCCTGTCTACCTCTGCCCATGTAAGAAGGTGCAACTTAAATTATTTAGCTACTTAAAACAAGTTGATTCTTTGATTGTGGTCTGAAAGAGCATTACATGCTTCTGCAGGTTAACAGTCTCTGTAAATATGCATTTCTTTATAAAAGCTTGATACCAAGAAGTAAGACTTTTAAATCTTGATCAAACTTTTTAGTGCCTCGATCAAAATATTTGATTAATTTACACTTCACTATTGCAAGAATCTCGGAGCAAGACTAAACCTTTCTACTGATTTATGTACGCAATTTTATGTTTATCTGTGCTCCCTGTGACGCTCTGAGCTTCTTGTTTTTATGCTCTTTATTTTTAATAAGTTTACTATTGCTTACTCCCTCAATTGTGCTGCTCTGAACTCAAATATGCCCTCACCTAATGTAGGTGAATGTATTACATTTTGGGGTTGAACAGCAAACACTTGTCACCTGACACAGGTTACTGAATATTTCATATGCTGCCATGTGATCTCTGCAATTTTGGTGGATGGGAGAATAGTGGAGGCAAAAAGTAAATTCTTTCTCACCTAATGAGAGGATCTACCCTTGAACCCGTGTTGCTGGGAAATTGTGTTTGTGATGAAGAGTACTTGTCTTGGGAATCTAGTACTTGAAAGTACTTGTCTTGGGAATCTTTGCTGAAGTGTACAAACATGGTCCAGACTTCTGCCTAAAACCTTGAAGTAAAAATTTTAATGAAGGTACCAAACACGCATTTAATGGGCAAATGTGTCAATAGGTATTTTTGATAATTTGCTACCTAATCTAATTAGGGGGCCATTTGGCCCATCGTGTCAGCACTGACCTTCTGACAGAATACTTCACCCAAGCTCATTTCCTCGCCCTATTCAAATAATATTTGGATTACATGAGCTATTTTCACAACCCATTAAAATTATACAAATTGGATGCAGCAGGAAAGCTTTATAAGCATATTTTAAGTGTTTAATGGTATTGAATGGGCAGCATGGTTAGCACTGCTGCCTCACAGCCCCAAGGACCCGAGTTCAATACCGGCATTGGGTGGAGTTTGCACTTTTCCCCGTGTCTGCATGGGTTTCCTCCGGGTGCTCCTGTTTCCTCCCACAGTCCAAAGATGTGCAGGTTAGGTGGGTTTGTTGTGCTAAATTGCCCCATAGTGTCCAAAAAGGTTAGGTGGAGTTACTGGGTTACGAGAATAGGGTGGAGCTGTAAGCTTAAATAGGGCTGGTGCAGACTCAGTGGGCTGAATGGCCTCCCTCTGCACTATGATTCTATGACAACCCTGTACCCTAACCTACACATCTTTTTGGATACAAATTTAGCATAGCCAATCCACCAAACCTGCACATCTTTGGACTGGGAGAGGAAACCCATGCAGACATGGGGTGAGTGCAAACTCCACACAGACTGTGCCACCATAACGCTGTTTTACTTGTTGTCCAGAATCATTAGTTCCACTGTGACATTAATTTTATGGGTTGAATAGGTTCCATTCAAGATGCAACTGATTGGGGTGGCACAGTGGTTAGCACTGCTGCCTCACAGCGCCAGGCCTGGGTTAAATTCTGGTCTTGGAGTTAGCACTTTCTCCCCATGTCTGCGTGGGATTCCTCTGGATGACCCTGTTTCCTCCCACAGTCTAAAGATGTGCAGATTAGGTGGATTGGCCATGCTAAATTGCTTCCGAGTGTCCAAAAATGTGTAGGTTAGGATGGGATTACGGGAATAGGGTGGGGGAGTGGGCCTGGGTGGGGTGCTCTTTCAGAGGGTCGGTGCAGACATAATGGGCCAAATCGCCTCTTTCTGCGCTGCAGGAAGTTTATGGATTCATTGATGTTCTTGAGAGAAGTGATCAGGGCATCTCTACCTTGGTCTGACCTACACATTTCTGTTGCACGCAATAGAATTGGTGTCTAGTGCCCTCTGTAAAATATCAGTAAATGATCCCACATCATCCTCCTTGATCTATAACTTTGCGGTTAACCACAACATTCTCCCCTAATGCCACTCTCCTATTATCGAGTTGGATGGGAAGGCACTCACCTGGTTCCACTTTTATTTCTCTGATTGTAGCCAGAATATCACTTGGGACGGCTTCTCTTACCACTTTCGCGCCATTATCTCTGCTGTCCCCTCTGGTTCTGTCCTTGGTTTCCTGTTTCTCATCCCCATGCCGTTCGTGATATCCTTTTAAAAGTACTGTGTCAGTTTCCATATGTACGCGGGTGGCACCTTGCCACCATCTTGCCGGTTCCTCCACTGTTGCTAAATTAGATTGCTTTCCAATATCTAGCACTGAGCGAGCAGCAATTACCTCTAGCCTAATATAGGGGTGACTGAAACCCTTGTCTTCGGACCCTGCTTCAAGCTCCATGCCCTGGCTGCAGACTCCATCCCTCTCCCAGGCAACTATCTGAGACTACACCAGACTGTTCTCCCCCTCAGTGTAATATTTAACTGACTTAACCACGTCGCTAAGACTGCCTCTTTCCACCTCTAATTGCCCAACTTAACTGCTGTCTCAGCTCATCTGCTGAAATACTCATTCATGTCTTTCTACAGGTTTGCACTGAGTGCTGAATTTGGTGCATTTGAGTGCGATAGTGAGAGTTTGGTGACCGAGGGAGTTAGGTGAGGAGGGAGTAAGGTGCTCCTTTCATTTTGTTTCCGACATTTCCGCAAAGAGTGCGAAGAGAGCCAGGAGTTTACAGGAAGTGTAGCTGACTGGGAGCAGAGTCGGAGGGCAGAGATCTAGTTAGTCCACACAGCAGCTATATTCTTTAAGGTAAGAGGGGATGGAGGCTAGGCCAGTTACATGCTCCTCCTGTAGGATGTGGGTGGTGAGGGATACCACCGGTGTCCCCACTGACTATACCTGCGGGAAATGCACCCAACTTCAGCTCCTCAAAGACCATGTTAGGGAACTGGAGCTGAAGCTGGATGAACTTCGGATCATCCGGGAGGCAGAGGGGGTGATTGAGAAGAGTTACAGGGAGGTAACCACACCCAAGGTACAGGACAAGAATAGCTGGGTTACAGTCAGGGGGGAAAAAAACAAACAGGCAGACAGTGCAGGGATCCCTCGTGGCCGTTCCCCTTCAAAACAAGTATACCGTTTTGGATGCTGTTGGGGGGGATGACCTACCGGGGGAAGGCCCTAGCGGTCAGGTCTCTGGCACGGAGTCTGGCTCTGGGGCTCAGAAGGGAAGGGGGGAGAATAGAAAAGCAATAGTTGTAGGAGATTCAATGGTTAGGGGAATAGATAGGAGATTCTGTGGTCGCGAGCGAGACTCCCGGAAGGTATGTTGCCTCCCGGGTGCCAGGGCCAGGGATGTCTCCGATCGTGTCTTCAGGATCCTTAAGGGGGAGGGGGAGCAGCCAGAAGTCGTGGTGCACATTGGTACCAACGACATAGGTAGGAAAAGGGGTGTGGAGGTAATAAACAAGTTTAGGGAGTTAGGCTGGAAGTTGAAAGCCAGGACAGACAGAGTTGTCATCTCTGGTTTGTTGCCAGTGCCACGTGATAGAGAGGCTCGGAATAGGGAGAGAGTGCAGTTGAACATGTGGCTGCAGGAATGGTGTAGGAGGGAGGGCTTCAGGTATTTGGATAATTGGAGCGCATTCTGGGGAAGGTGGGACCTGTACAAGCAGGACGGGTTGCATCTGAACCAGAGGGGCACCAATATCCTGGGAGGGAGGTTTGCTAGTACTCTTCGGGAGGGTTTAAACTAATTTGGCAGGGGACTGGGAACCGGATTTGTAGTCCAGCAATTAAGGTAGCCGATATTCAGGACGCCAAAGCATGTAATGAGGCAGTGGGGAAGGGAACACTGACAAAGGAGAGTATTTGCAGGCACGGAGATGGGTTGAAGTGTGTATACTTCAACGCAAGAAGCATCAGGAATAAGGTGGGTGAACTTAAGGCATGGATCGGTACTTGGGACTACGATGTGGTGGCCATCACGGAAACTTGGATAGAAGAGGGGCAGAAATGGTTGTTGGAGGTCCCTGGTTATAGATGTTTCAATAAGATTAGGGAGGGTGGTAAAAGAGGTGGGGGGGGGGTGGCATTATTAATTAGAGATAGTATAACAGCTGCAGAAAGGCAGTTCGAGGAGTATCACCCTATTGAGGTAGTATGGGTTGAAGTCAGAAATAGGAAAGGAGCAGTCACCTTGTTAGGAGTTTTCTATAGGCCCCCCCAATAGTAACAGAGATGTGGAGGAACAGATTGGGAAACAGATTTTGGAAAGGTGCAGAAGTCATAGGGTAGTAGTCATGGGCGACTTTAACTTCCCAAATATTGAATGGAAACTCTTTAGATCAAATAGTTTGGATGGGGTGGTGTTTGTGCAGTGTGTCCAGGAAGCTTTTCTAACACCGTATGTAGATTGTCCGACCAGAGGAGGGGCAATATTGGATTTAGTACTGGGTAATGAACCAGGGCAAGTGATAGATTTGTTAGTGGGGGAGCATTTTGGAGATAGTGACCACAATTCTGTGACTTTCACTTTAGTAATGGAGAGGGATAGGTACGTGCAACAGGGCAAGGTTTACAATTGGGGGAAGGGTAAATATGATGTTGTCAGACAAGAATTGAAGTGCATAAGTTGGGAACATAGGCTGGCAGGGAAGGACACAAGTGAAATGTGGAACTTGTTCAAGGAACAGGTGCTACGTGTCCTTGATATGTATGTCCCTGTCAGGCAGGGAAGAGATGGTCGAGTGAGGGAACCATGGTTGACAAGAGAGGTTGAATGTCTTGTTAAGAGGAAAAAGGTGACTTATGTAAGGCTGAGGAAACAAGGTTCAGACAGGGCATTGGAGGGATACAAGATAGCCAGGAGGGAACTGAAGAAAGGGATTAGGAGAGCTAAGAGAGGGCATGAACAATCTTTGGCGGGTAGGATCAAGGAAAACCCCAAGGCCTTTTACACATATGTGAGAAATATGAGAATGACTAGAGCGAGGGTAGGTCCGATCAAGGACAGTAGCGGGAGATTGTGTATTGAGTCTGAAGAGATAGGAGAGGTCTTGAATGTGTATTTTTCTTCTGTATTTACAAATGAGAGGGGCGATATTGTTGGAGAGGACAGTGTGAAACAGATTAGTAAGCTCGAGGAAATACTTGTCAGGAAGGAAGATGTGTTGGGCATTTTGAAAAACTTGAGGATAGACAAGTCCCCCGGGCCTGACGGGATATATCCAAGGATTCTATGGGAAGCAAGAGATGAAATTGCAGAGCCGTTGGCAATGATCTTTTCGTCCTCACTGTCAACAGGGGTGGTACCAGGGGATTGGAGAGTGGCGAATGTCGTGCCCCTGTTCAAAAAAGGAACTAGGGATAACCCTGGGAATTACAGGCCAGTTAGTCTTACTTCGGTGGTAGGCAAAGTAATGGAAAGGGTACTGAAGGATAGGATTTCTGAGCATCTGGAAAGACACTGCTTGATTAGGGATAGTCAGCACGGATTTGTGAGGGGTAGGTCTTGCCTTACAAATCTTATTGAATTCTTTGAGGAGGTGACCAAGCATGTGGATGAAGGTAAAGCAGTGGATGTAGTGTACATGGATTTTAGTAAGGCATTTGATAAAGTTCCCCATGGTAGGCTTATGCAGAAAGTAAGGAGGCATGGGATAGTGGGAAATTTGGCCAGTTGGATAACGAACTGGCTAACCGATAGAAGTCAGAGAGCGGTGGTGGATGGCAAATATTCAGCCTGGATCCCAGTTACCAGTGGCGTACCGCAGGGATCAGTTCTGGGTCCTCTGCTGTTTGTGATTTTCATTAATGACTTGGATGAGGGAGTTGAAGGGTGGGTCAGTAAATTTGCAGACGATACGAAGATTGGTGGAGTTGTGGATAGTAAGGAGGGCTGTTGTCGGCTGCAAAGAGACATAGATAGGATGCAGAGCTGGGCTGAGAAGTGGCAGATGGAGTTTAACCCTGAAAAGTGTGAGGTTGTCCATTTTGGAAGGACAAATATGAATGCGGAATATAGGGTTAACGGTAGAGTTCTTGGCAATGTGGAGGAGCAGAGAGATCTTGGGGTCTATGTTCATACATCTTTGAAAGTTGCCACTCAAGTGGATAGAGCTGTGAAGAAGGCCTATGGTGTGCTCGCGTTCATTAACAGAGGGATTGAATTTAAGAGCCGTGAGGTGATGATGCAGCTGTACAAAACTTTGGTAAGGCCACATTTGAAGTACTGTGTACAGTTCTGGTCGCCTCATTTTAGGAAGGATGTGGAAGCTCTGGAAAAGGTGCAAAGAAGATTTACCAGGATGTTGCCTGGAATGGAGAGTAGGTCTTACGAGGAAAGGTTGAGGGTGCTAGGCCTTTTCTCATTAGAACGGAGAAGGATGAGGGGCGACTTGATAGAGGTTTATAAGATGATCAGGGGAATAGATAGAGTAGACAGTCAGAGACTTTTTCCCCGGGTGGAACACACCATTACAAGGGGACATAAATTTAAGGTGAAAGGTGGAAGATATAGGAGGGATATCAGAGGTAGGTTCTTTACCCAGAGAGTAGTGGGGGCATGGAATGCACTGCCTGTGGAAGTAGTTGAGTCGGAAACATTAGGGACCTTCAAGCAGCTATTGGATAGGTACATGGATGACGGTAAAATGATATAGTGTAGATTTATTTGTTCTTAAGGGCAGCACGGTAGCATTGTGGATAGCACAATTGCTTCACAGCTCCATGGTCCCAGGTTCGATTCCGGCTTGGGTCATTGTCTGTGCGGAGTCTGCACGTCCTCCCCGTGTCTGCGTGGGTTTCCTCCGGGTGCTCCGGTTTCCTCCCACAGTCCAAAGATGTGCGGGTTAGGTGAATTGGCCAATGATAAATTGCCCTTAATGTCCAAATTGCCCTTGGTGTTGGGTGGAGGTGTTGAGTTTGGGTATGGTGCTCTTTCCAAGAGCCGGTGCAGACTCAAAGGGCCGAATGGCCTCCTTCTGCACTGTAAATTCAATGATAATCTATGATTAATCTAGGACAAAGGTTCGGCACAACATCGTGGGCCGAAGGGCCTGTTCTGTGCTGTATTTTCTATGTTCTATGTTTACATGTTTACTTGGCTATTCCAAATCACTCCAGTCTGGACTCCCATATTTTATCCTCGTAAACTAGAGCAGCAGAGTTTTAAATGATCTTTTGGCCATGTGTGTACCAAGTCCTATTTGCCTCGACCCTTCTACTTGCTGACCTACATTGGCTCTTGGTCAAACAATACCTCGACTGTTCAAATTCTATCCTTGTTTTCAGATTGCTGACTCCCTTTCTCTCTCTAATATCCTTCAGCCCCTTATTGAAGCTTCTGCATTTCTAACACTGATTTCCTGCACATCCCTGATATTAATTGCACCTCCATTGGTGGCCATATCCTTGGCTGTCAGGTACTTAAGGTCTGAAACTCCCTTCCGAAACCTCTCTGACCTGTATCTCTGCTATTTACGTCCTACCTCTTTGAGCAAGCTTTTGGTCGTCAGACCTCCTATCACCTTCTGTAACTGTGTCCAATTGTACTTTATAATGCTCTTAAGTGCTTTGCGACTTGTAGCCTGTTAAAGGTGCTCCATAAAGAAATGTTTTTGTAAAATAAATTGGTACTTGAGGCTGCCTGCATGCTACCTCGGACTGCCTAGTGAGGACAGTGAATGTCTCTTTAAAAAAATTTAGAGTACCCAATTAATTTTTTCCAATTAAGGGGCAATTTCGTGTGGCCAGTCCGCCTACCCAGCACATCATTGGGCTGTGGGGGTGAAACCTACGCAAACACGGGGAGAATGTGCAAACTCCACATGAACAGTGACCCAGGGAGAGGATTAAACCTGGGATCTCGGTGCGGTGAGGCAGCAGTGTTAACCACCGTGAATGTCTCTTTACCAGTGATGCCCACATCCAGAAAAACAAAACGCTTCATGACTACTCTCCAAGCCATACACCACCCTGACTTGAAACTATATCGCTGTGTCAAAAACTTGGAACTTCCTTCCCTCCAGCACTGTGGGTGTATCTGTACGAGGCGGACTGCAGAGGTTTAAGAAGGCGGCTCATCACCTCTTTCTCCAGGGCCATTTTTATATTTTCATAGCACAGCATAATTAAGGTTTGTGGATGGACAGGCACAGAATTTTTAAATAGCAGGAAGTGATACATTGGGGCATTTTAGATGGCTCAACTAGTTACACCAGGAACACTTCAGCGATGCATACTATGCCTGGAAGAATAGTACGACAATTGGCCACTGTTGAATTAAAAAAGGAGAAATCTTAACTAGGGTTGTACCTCTGATTATTTTCAAGTTATCTACCCATTCCTCTGCATGCAGTTTGGATGCCAAAGACGGTACTGTGATCCGATGCCACTGCCTTGTGGTTGAGTAGACTGCCAATACTTGCTTAGTACACTAGTGTACAAGAAATAACTCTTTGGGTAAGTTGGCCCTTGGTGCCTGACCTGCACGAGAAAGGATTCAATGCTTTCAGTAAAGGGGGACAAATAAAAGTTGGAATCAGGCAGGATCGAGATCATGTCCACTATTTTCTGCAGTGAGAGGTTTTGCCTGCTACTTCCATTAATTATTATAAGTCTTGGAAAACTTATCTCTTCTCCACCCTCCTTAATGTTTCTTGTTCAAGGTCAATTATCCAAAACTGCATCAATATACAGTATTTCAAATATGGCTCATCAAGGAGATGTTCTGGGTTAAAATTATTTAAGTTTCTTGTAATTTGATGTTCTCAAGATGCATTAAATAATGACAGCCTCACATTATTTGCATACATTGAGTGACTTAAATAATTGCACCCAAATTTACTTCACTTTCACCTTCGACAAAAGACTGATTTGTTTTCTGTGTTGGTATACATTACATTGCATTAAATGTGAAAATTAACATTTCCCACATTAAAAATGAAATCTTTTTGTGCACATTCGCAAATTTCCTTTGCTATCCATCTGAGAGTGTTTAACATTATACATGCAGAACATCATATGTAGAATCTGTTCAATTTATATAAAATATATAATTGAGAATACGGCGGGGATGATAAGTAAGTTTGCGGATAACACTAAGATTGGCAGGTAGTTAATAGCGCAAAAGAAGGTCTTGGGTTGCAGGAAGATATAGACGGTTTGGTCAGTTGGGCAGTTCAGTGATAGATGGAATTTAACCCTGAAAAGTGCGAGGTGATGCATTTTGGAAGGAGTAACAAGGAAAGGGAATACTCAATGAATGGCAGGACATTAGGAAGCTCAGAGGGATCTTGGGGTGCTTGTCCACCAATCCCTGAAGGCGGCAGGACAGGCTAATAGGGTAGTTTAGAAGGCATATGGGACATTTGCATCATCAGCCATGGCATAGATTATAAGAGCAGGGAGGCTATGTTGGAGCTGTACAAAACTTTGGTTAAACCACAGCAGCAGTACTGTGTGCATTTCTGGTCACCTCACCACAGGATTGGTGTGATTGCACTGGAGAGTGTGCAGAGGAGAATTCACCAGGAGGTTGCCTAGCATGGAGCATTTGAGCTATGAAGAGAGGTTAGGCAGGCTTAGGTTGTTTTCGTTAGAGCAGAGAAGGCTGAGGGGGGACTTGATTGAGGGTACAGGCAGGGTGGATAGGTAGTAGCTTTCCCCCTTAGTTGAAGGGTTAATAATCAGGGAACATAATTTTAAGGGGAGGAACAGGAGGTTTAGAGGGACTTTGAGGAAAACGCACCCAGAGGATGAATGGAGACTGGAATGCACTGCCTGGGAGAGTAGTCGAGGCAGGAAACCTCAACCGTTAAGAAGCACACAAATGAGTTCTTGAAATATTATTCAAGGCTATGGGCCAAGTTCTGGAAAGTGGGATTAGTGTGGATTTAGTGTAGTTTTATTGGTGCAGGCTCAAAGGGCCGAAGGGCCTCTTCTGAACTGTATTTTTTAAATTAATCTTTGGCACGTGATAGAAAAATTAATTACCTCCAAAGTTTACATTTCATTTGATATTGACATATTTAGGCTAGATGGGTGGGTGGGGGGTGGTGTTTAACAGATTGGCGCAAACAAGCATGTATAAATTGTACTCTTGGGATCACAATGTAATAAAATAATAATTTATGATTGGACATAGTGGCAGCCATTCTAATTCAGTGGCTCACACAATATGGAGAGTAATGCTTCTGTTGGTTCTGCTTGCCTTCAGAAAGACTTTTAATCAGTTTGTGCATTGTTGTAGTGAATGTGTTACCTTGTCAATGATGCTTTTTGTGCCATGAAGTGTTGCAAATGTTAAGAGCGTTTCCTTTTAGCCTAAATATGTTTGACCGCTTTCAAATTTAAAACCTTGGGTAAGAACTAGGTTTTATCTTTTGAATGAGTGCCTGGGACGTTGCTTCATGGGTATTTATGTCTAACAATATTTCTTGGGCCGCACTTGGATCTGTGAGTACTGGGAATTTGCCTGGCAATATTAAAATGGAAAGGAAAGTGGTTTTCCATTATTTTGGGGTGGTGGTTGCTGGAATTGGGCTGTAATGCATGGAAGCATGGTTTTAGTAGACATGAGGAAGGCAGAGTTGAATGGGGCCTAAAGATCTTGACCAGTGTATTTCCGTTCATTAGCATCTTCCCCATACCGCAACCCAACTTTTGTCCCCCCGGACCCTACCATCACTGCTTTTCTTGTAGTCTGTAGTTTTATATTCTTGCTATACAAGATAAGAATTAACTTTTTGCTCAAAATGAATGGACAGAAGATTACAGAGCAGGGGTGTACAATTTGTGCTTCTGGGCCAAAATGGAAAGATTTTTGGCTTAATAGATTGCAGGAAGAAATGTTTTTGAATAACTGCAGTGTTTCTAAGGCATACTTATTTTTAAGAGGAAACTATTGCTTCACCTTTCCTCTCTTCCCTACCCCACTTCTGTTTTGTAACCATTCCTGTTTTAGTTTAGCACTCCCAAGTTTCAGCTGTAACTATTTTTTAACTTCCTAAAAAATTAGACCTGAAGGTCTAATTTTGTCCTACATGTCCATATTGGGTGATATAAAGATATTGTTAAATTGATCGGCCCAGAAACCTGAGGATATTACTGGACTGGAACAAATATTTTACTGAATTTTTTTTGAACTTTTAAAAAGGTTAGTTTAATCGGTGGCAATAGTTGCATATATGTTCTCCTTTCCCTGTACTTTTTTTTCTATGTTTGCAAAATTTGTGCCTAACCCCAAAAAAGCTCAGTAAAATATGCAAGGTGGCACGGTGACACAGTGGTTAGCACTGCTGCCTCACACCACCAGGGACCCATGTTCGATTCCGACCCTGAGTGACTGTGTGGAGTTTACACGTTCTCTCTGTGTCTGCATGGATTTCCTTCGGGTGCTCCCGTTTCCTATCACAGTCCAAAGATGTGCAGGTTAGGTGGATTGGCAATGCTAAATTGCCCCTTAGTGCCCAAGGAAGGGCAAGTTAGGTGGGGTTATGGGGATGGCACAGGGGAGTGGGCCTAGGTTCTGTTCTTCATTGTGGGCCACAACATTGGAACAAATAATAAAAATAAATTCAGCAGTCTTGCGCAATAATTTGCTGCAATTCAATACCGCTATTTATCAGCATACCTTTGTAATAGAAGGAAAAAGACTGTACAGGCCAGTGCTGTTGTGCATCTGAGATTGAACACCTGACCTGGAGTAATAAGTTGTGGTAAAAGGGCAATGCACATATTTTCTGTTTCCTGAAGAACTACCAGCAATTCTGGTAAATCTGTAGAGACAGCAGTAACACATTGGAAATTGCCACCTGAACAAAATGTGCAGCTTTTCTGAATAATTTGCTGAAGATAAGCTGTTCAGCTGGGAAGGATAACCCGAGTATAACCCTCTAACCTATTTTGAGGGAACTGATGTCTAACTTTTTGAACAGCACTAAACATAGATGCAATGTCACTGATTTTTCTAAACAAACTTATTTTACTACAGTAATACTGTAGGACAAAATGTATTGAGACCTGCTGTCTCAAATGTATGGAAATTTTCTATTAAAGTTCCGAGAGTATGAGAAGCTTTCTTGTGTGGTCAACGGGCTACAAATTTAGTGCAATCAAAAGAGAAAATGATGGAAATACTCCACATATCAGGCAACGTCTGTGCAGTGCAATAGAGTTATGTTTTCGGGCAACAACCTTTCACCAACACTGATGAGATGCTATTCTTTGAGATTCCATTGACCTTCCGAGTTACATTGCAGTAGCCTGAGGACAAAGGTCAACATCAGAGGATTGGATTGGATTTGTTTATTGTCGTGTGTACTGAAGTACAGTGAAAAGTATTTTTCTGCGAGCAGCTCACCAGATCATTAAGCACATGAAATGAAAAGGAAATGAAAGAAAATACATAATAGGGCAACACAAGGTATGCAATGTAAATACATAAGCACTGGCGTCGGATGAAGCATACAGGGGTATAGTGTTAATGAGGTCAGTCCATAAGAGGGTTGTTTAGGAGTCTGTTAACAGCGGGGAAGAAGCTGTTTTTGAGGCTGTTTGTGCGTGTTCTCAGACTTCTGTATCCTGCCCGATGGAAGAAGTTGGAAGAGTGACTAAACCGGGTGGGAGGGGTCTTTGATTATGCTGCCTGCTTTCCTCGGGCAGTGGGAGGTGTAGATGGAGTCAATGGATGGGAGGCAGGTTTGTGTGATGGACTGTGCTGTGTTCACGACTCTCTGTAGTTTCTTGCGGCCCTGGGCCGAGCAGTTGCCATACCAGTCTGTGATGCAGGCAGATAAGATGCTTTCTATGGTGCATCTGTAAAAGTTGGTAAGAGTTAATGTGGACATTCCAAATTTCCTTAGTTTCCTGAGGAAGTATAGGCGCTGTTGTGCTTTCTTGGTGGAATAAAAATGGTTGGCCACCAGTAGCTTGTGCTCATGCTTGTGGATTGAGCAGAGGTTTCTGCAAAGGAGCTTACGGGAAGACGGTGGCCAAGTGAAGTGTTTTTCAAACTTTTTGTCCAGGACCCATTTTTACCAACCGCTGACATTCGTGAACCGTGCCAGCTGACCTTCATGACCCACCATTTTCCCTTATCTTTAATGCGACATGTGAGCCTGCTTGGTCCTCATGATCTCACTCCAATCGGATTCACAGGAGTAGAGGGCCAGGTGCAGAGTTCAGACGGTTCCTTTGTGATGTCTTCATCTTGTGAGTGCGGAAAATCCAACCTCACACATGTAGATCATTATGAAAGGCAGAAAGAACAAATGCTTGTTTTACTCAGCAGCAGATGCTTCAGAGTGCTGACAGACTCATTGACTTGTGGTGTGTTTTTAATGTGCTGAACACAGATGAGGCGCAGAAGGTCAGTTTCTTCATTTGGAGTCAGCTGCAAGCTAATAATTGACTCTGGGGTCTGGATTTTTCACTCGCCTCTTCTCAAAATCTGAAACTTCTCTGGAAAGTAGCGACAAAAGCTGTTGATCAGTGCACCCAGATATTACTGAATAGGGCTTGCCAGTCTATTACGAAAGAGAAAATGCTGGAAAACCTCAGCAGGTCTGGCAGCATCTGTAGGGAGAGAAAAGAGCTAATGTTTCGAGTCCAATGACTGTCATTTATTTCTTTATTTCTTGCCAGTCTATTAACAGTTCCCTTCCTGACACTGTTTTCTTTGATGCGCCGCAGCAGTGTGGGGAGCATGTAGTAGTTTTAGTTTTCCACTCCCACTTGCCGACCTTCCAATTACTTTTGGAAAGCATTGATTTCTTCAGTGCTGAAAGCAATCATCATCCTTCTCTTGCAATTTGAGGTTCAGTTCATTTACAATTGAAAGGATATCGCAAGGTAAGACATAGTTAGCATCCAAGTTTAATTAGCAAGTGAATCAGCCAGAGGAGGCGATTTCTCAAGGAGAAAAGTGTGGATTTGTTACCTCAGTTCGTAAACTCTGACTAGCACCCAACCCCTTGGCAGCCAACATTCTTCTGTGTAAAACAATAGATATGTGTGCTCGGCCCCCATATCAGAACACAAAAGTCTCAAACAGCCTGGTTTTGAGTACGCTGCGTTTAATGAAATTCACAACTTTCACAATTCCTTTTGTTGCTAACTTTAGCCTTAGTTTAATTGCTCTGTTCTAGCACCTTTGCTCTTGAGTCGCCAGGTATCTTTCTGATACTGCCACGTGGTTCAAGTCCGAGTAATGATCAATAATCCAACACGCCGCTTAGTAAGAGTTAATTCAACGCACATTTATTATATACAGTAATCAATACTCATGCATAAATTCTATGTCTAAGCTACTTCCTACAACTAACAGGCCAATACTTAACTTGGAAATGGCCCACCAGGTCAGGGAAACGAATGGCCTTTCGTTCGGGTTCTGAGCCTGCGGGATTCGAAGCTGGTACAGATTGATAGCTAGGAGTGCCTATCTCATAACGAGCGTTGAAGTAAGACTTACGATTTAAGCGGCTGTTGAAGAGTGCAGAAGGCTAGCAGAAGGGTGGCAGAAGGGCCGGTTTGAACTTGGACTCTATTCTTATAGTCCCCAGGGGCTTCCCGCCTTTCGGGGCGGACCCTGTACCTGGTTCCAAGTGATTGGACTTTGTCCCAATCACTTGGTTCGATATTCTCCAATGCTGGAGCGATTCCCTGATCGATGGGCGGTCTTGGGGTGATCGTTCACCTCTCTTTGTGTAGGCTCCTGTTGGCGCCGAAAAGTCTGGGTTGGCTTTGTGTGTCTAAATTGTTGCACATTGTTCCCGGGGATTGTTCATTAGTATTCAGATGGCTGGTGTTTTGTTATGCTGCTGGCTGCAGGTATCGATCTTGTCTGGCCTTCCCAGAGGCGAATACACAGTTTCCCTGCAGCTGCTTGTTTTAATCCTGTTGGCTAATTTTCCCATCAGCCTCTGCCGTTCGCCATTTTAAATCGGGGTTAGCTATTCTAAATCGGGAGTTAGCCATTTTAACTGGCTACACTTTCAACACCAAGATCGGATGGAATTCCTTTTGATTCAAATGCCTTGCGGTGAATAAAACAAGAATTCGAAACATTGTATGCATCTAAACATGCATCTTCCACGGTTTCACAATCTGAAACGTCTGTACTTTTATCCAGTTGTATTGAGAACTCCTGCACTGATTTTAAAAAAAAAAAAAAAAAAATAATAATTTAGAGTATACAATTGTTTTTTTTCTAATTACAGGGCAATTTAGGGTCGTCAATCCACCTAACCTGCACATCTTTGGGTTGTGGGGATAAAACCCACGCAGACACGGGGAGAATGTGTCCTGTGCTGATTTTAATCAAGAAATAAGCTGGGCGGTCTAAATTGTCAGCAATATCACATTCAACAAGTTTTCACTAACTGGGATGCATTTCTCGTTTTCAGCTAACCTCTTATTCAGGACCTTATGAATTGTGTCTATTGCTGCAGTGAGAATTAATCTCTCTGCTCCTGTAGAACATGACAGCGCAGTACAGGCCCTTCGGCCCTCGATGTTGCGCCGACCTGTGAAACCACTCTAAAGCCCATTTACACTGTTCCCTTATCGTCCATATGTCTATTCAATGACCATTTGAATGCCCTTAGTGTTGGCGAGTCCACTACTGTTGCAGGCAGGGCATTCCACGCCCTTACTACTCTCTGAGTAAAGAACCTACCTCTGACATCTGTCTTATATCTCTCTCCCCTCAATTTAAGCTATGTCCCCTCGTGCTAGACATCACCATCCGAGGAAAAAGGCTCTCACTGTCCACCCTATCCAATCCTCTGATCATCTTGTATGCCTCAATTAAGTCACCTCTTGACCTTCTCTCTAATGAAAACAGCCTCAAATCCCTCAGCCTTTCCTCATAAGATCTTCCCTCCGTACATTCTGGTAAATCTCCTCTGCACCCTTTCCAATGCTTCCACATCCTTCCTATAATGCGGCGACCAGAATTGCACGCAATACTCCAAATGCGGCCGCACCACTGTTTTGTACAGCTGCAACATGACCTCATGGCTCAGAAACTCAGTCCCTCTACCAATAAAAGCTAACACACCGTACGCCTTCTTAACAACCCTCTCAACCTGAGTGTCAGCTTTCAGAGATCTATGTACATGGACACCGAGATCTCTCTGCTCATCCATACTGCCAAGAATCTTACCATTAGCCCAGTACTCTGTCTTCCTGTTCCTTCCAAAATGAATCACCTCACACTTTTCTGCATTAAACTCCATTTGCCACCTCAGCCCAGCGCTGCAGCTTATCTATGTCCCTCTGTAACTTGTAACATCCTTCCGCACTGTCCACAACTCCACCGACTTTAGTGTCATCTGCAAATTTACTCACCTATCCTTCTGCGCCCTCCTCCAGGTCATTTATAAAAATGACAAACAGCAGTGGCCCCAAAACAGATCCTTGTGGTACACCACTAGTAACTGGACTCCAGCCTGAACACTTCCCATCAACCACCACCCTTTGTCTTCTTCCAGCTAGCCAATTTCTGATCCAAACTGCTAAATCTCCCTGAATCCCATGCTTCCGTATTTTCTGCAGTAGCCTACCGTGTGGAACCTTATCAAATGCTTTACTGAAATTCATATACACCACATCAACTGCTTTACCCTCATCCACCTGTTTGGTCACCTTCTCAAAGAAATCAATAAGGTTTGTGAGGCACGACCTACACTGCACAAAACCGTGTTGACTACGTCTAATCAAATTATTCCTTTCCAGATGATTATACATCCTATCTCTTATAAACCTTTCCAAGATTTTGCCCACAACAGAAGTAAGGCTCACTGGTCTATAGTTACCGGGGTTGTCTCTACTCCCCTTCCTGAACAAGGGGACAACATTTGCTATCCTCCAGTCTTCTGGCACTATTCCTGTAGACCAAGATGACTTAAAGATCAAAGCCAAAGGCTCAGCAATCTCCTCCCTAGCTTCCCAGAGAATCCTAGGATAAATCCCATCTGGCCCAGGGGACTTATCTATTTTCACACTTTCCAGAATTGTTAACAGCTCCTCCTTATGAACCTCAAGCCCTTCTAGTCTAGTAGCCTGAATCTCTGTATTCTCCTCAACAACATTGTCTTTTTCCTGTGTGAATACTGATGATAAAATATTAATTTAGCACCTTTCCTATTTCCTCAGACTCCAAGCACTACTTCCCACCACTGTCCTTGACTGGCCCTACTCTTACCCTAGTCATTCTTTTATTCCTGACATATCTATAGAAAGGTTTAGGGTTATCCTTGATCCTACCTGCCAAGGACTTCTCATGTCCCCCTCCTCGCTCTTCTTAGCTCTCTCTTTAGGTCCTTCCTAGCTAACTTGTAACTCTCGAGCGCCCTAACTGAACCTTCATGTCTCATCTTTCCATAAGCCTCCTCCTTCCTCTTGACAAGTGGGGCATTTTCTCTTTAGCTACACTGTAATCTACCATGTAAGAGGCGAAATGCTGAGGATTTCAGCTGATTTTAGTTCTCGCTGCACCCTATCAAAAAAATCAGGAGGTTTGTCCTTGAACTTGCTATGCTTAGTCTTCAAGTGGCTTTGAAGTTTTGGAGGTTTTATACTTTCATTTGCCAGTACTTCCCTGCATAAAACAGACATGGGCTTCGCATCCTGATTTGCATTGGCACAATTAATAAAGCCATACCTTCAAAAAAAAGCATCTTTATACGCTTTGTTCCTGATTTCAGCTTATTAATGGGCTGTTCACCAGAGGCCCTGGAGCTCCCACCAGAACTGCTTTTCCTGCTGTGGATTCTCCTGAGTCACATTCTCCAGCAGATTTAGTTGAGATCCTGGCCTGTTTGTGCCTCTGGCCTGCTTTTCTTTATTATGAAACGATCCATTTTAAATTTGTCAGTCCTGTTACTTGCTTGCTGCTAACAAATGAATTCAAAAATCTGGAATTAAACGTCTATTGACCATGAAACCATTGTTGTCATAAAAACCCATCTGGTTCACTAATACCCTATGGGAAGGTAACCTGCTGTCCTTGCCTGGTCTGACCTACACGTGACTCCAGTTCCACAGCAATGTGGTTGACTCTTGAACACTATTTGAAATGGCCTGGAAAGCCACTTGGCTCAGGGGCAATTAGAGATGGGTAATAAATGCTGCCCCAGTCAGTGATCCCCACATCCCATAAATAAATAAATGTGAAACAAGCCTGCAAATATAGCATCTGAATTAAACCAGTGCTTCTAATTGCTAGTTCACCTGGAAGGTGTAATTGGGGCTTTAAGCGGTGAGGAGAGAGGAAGTAAAAGGTTAGGTATTTCATACGATAGAATTTTTCAACAAGATGGAGAGTGAAGTAGTTGGTTCCGGGGGCTGGTTTAGCTCAGTGGGCTAGACAGCTGGTTTGTGATGCAGAAGAAGGCCAGCAGCACGGGTTCAATTCCCGTACCAGCTGAGGATTCTGAATTCTCCCTGTGTACCCGAACAGGTGCCGGAATGTGGCGACTAGGGGCTTTTCACAGTAACTTCATTGCAGTGTTCATGTAAGCCTACTTGTGACAGTAAAAATTATTATGATGAGACTAGGGTCCTGAATCTTAATAAAAGAAACTACGATGATATGAGGGGTGAGTTGGCTATGATCGATTGGGGAATGTTACTTAAAAGGGATGGCAGTGGCTAGGCATTGGCAAACATTCAAGGAGCGCAGGGGGAACTGCAACAATTGTTTCTTCCTATCTGACAGAAAGGTAAAACTGGAAAGGTAGCTAATCCATGGCTTAGAAGGGGAATAGGAGACCGTATTCGATCATAGGTAGATGCATACAAATTAGCCAAGAAAAACAACAGGTCTGAGAATTAGAAGCAGTTTAGAATTCATCAAAGAATGACCAAGGGATTGATTAAGAAGGGGAAAATGGTGTACGAGAGTAAGCTTGTAGGGAACATATAAACTGACTGTAAAAATTCTATAAGTACGTGAAGAGAAAAATATTGGTGAAGACAAATGTTGGTCCCTTGCAGTCAGAAACGGGATGGCTGAGCAACTGAATACATACTTTGGTTCTGTCTTCACATATGAGGACATAAATCAGATAGCCAGAAATGTTGGGGAACATGGTTTGGTAAGAGGGAGGAACTGAAGGAGATCAATATTAGTAGAGAAATGATGTTGGAGAAATTGATGGGATTGAAGGATGATAAATCCCCAGGGCCTGATCCCAGAGTACTTAAGGAAGTGGCTCTGGAAATAGTAGATGTATTGGTGGTCACCTTCCAGGATTATATAGACTCTGGAACAGTTCCTGCAGATTGGAGGGTAGCTAATGTAACTCCCCTATTTAAAAAGGGAGGTGGAGAGAAAACGGGGAATTACACACCAATAAGCCCGACGTCGGTAGTAGGGAAAATTCTACAATCCATTATCAAAGATTTTATAGCTGAGCATTTAGAAAACAGTGCAGGATCAGACAGATTCAGCATGGTTTATGAAGGGGAAATCATGCTTGACAAATCTACTGGCATTCTTCAAGGATGTAACTAGTAGAGTTGATGAGAGGGAGCCAGTGGATGTGGTTTATTTGGACTTTCGGAAGTACAAAAAGTCCTGTGAACCCCACAACCTGGAGGTTCCACTCCAAGTCACTCACCACCCTCACTTGGAAATATATCACCCGTTCCTTCACTGTCGCTGGGTCAAAATCCTGGAACTCCCTGCCGAAAAGCACAGTGGGTATGCCTGCACATCAAGGACTGCAGCGGTTCAAAAAGGCAACTCGCCACCTTCTGATGGGCAATAAATGATGGCCTAACCAGTGACACCCACATCCTGTGAATGAATAAAAAAAGAAGTCTTTGACACTCATAAGAGATTTGGGGGGAGGGGGTGGAATATATGTTTGGTGGTGGCATCCAGCTAGAAATGGTGGAGGATGGTCTGTTGAATATGGAGGCTGGTGGGGTGGAATGTGATGACAGCAACCCTATTGCCTCCCCGGGAGGTGAGAGCCGAAGCATAGGAAATGGGTGGGATACATTTGAGGGCCCTATCAACCCAAGGTGATGTGAGCGGAGGAAGAATCCTCAGTTGAGGACAAAGGAGACTCTCAGAAGTGCTGGTATGGAAAATTGTAAAATCCGAACAGATATGACGGAGACTGCGGAACTGTGAGAATGGGATGCAGTCCTTCCAGGAAACCATGTGAGATGAAGTGCAGTCAAGATAGCTGTGTGCGTCAAAAGGGCTTTCAATAAATATTTGTTGTTTGTTTCCATTTCTGGGTATAGATCGGCTGAGAAATCAAGGAAGCAAGGGGAAGAATCTGAGCTCAGCCATGTGAAGATGAGAGAAGGGTGGAAATTGGAAACCAAGTTAATAGTTTCTAGTTCAGGGCAACAGCAGAAAATAGCATTGATAAATACATCAATTTACTGGAAAAAGGAATATTCTACATAAGCCCGCAAAAAGGTAGGCATGACGAGGACCCATAGCAAAAGCGTTTACTTGGAGACAATGACTTGAGTTAAAGGAGAAGATGTTCATTTCGAGAACTAATTCATCCAAGTGGAGAGGGGTGGTGGTGGATGGAGACTGTTTGGGTTTCCATTTAAGGAAGCAGTGGGAAGCCCCCAAACTGTCCTGATGGGGACTAGATGTGGAGAAAGATTGGAACCCACGCTGAAGAGGAAATAGTTATGGGCAGAAAATTAGAAACTTAGTGATAGAGGGTATTAGACGGTTCATGGATGCTGGTCGGGAGGGACACGACAATGGGAGAAAGATATTGAAATAGGAAGAAATCGGTTCAGTGGGACGGACAGGCTGAGCTAATGGGTCTACCGGGGCATCCCTGTTTGTTGATCTTGAGAGGATCTTGGAAAAAGAGCTAGAAGCAAACTTCAGAGTTTGAGGGGCTGAGGTTGAAAGCTGTGGAGGAAATCTCTCCAGAAGAGATAAGGTCAGTGGTAGCCCTGGAGGATATGACTTGCTGTTTGCTGGTGGGGGCATGTTCCAGGGGAAGGTAGCAAGGAAGTGTCAGAGTTGGTGTTTGGTCTCTCTGGTAGAGGTTTGTTCAGCAGATAATAGTAGCAACACCCTTGTGAGCAGTTTTGATACTACAGGTGGTCCTGAGAGAATGAATGCAGCAAGTTCCGAGGGAGATAGGTTTGAGTCGAGTGAGGGGAGCTGAGAAAGTATGACAGCCATTGTCATGCCAGTAATTTGACCCGTGTCTTTTTGCACCTTGAATACTACTTGTAAGAAACTTGTAACAAATAACATATCTTTCCTGGTTTTTATAGATGGATTTTATTATTGATTAGTGGATATCCACTTGTTAACTAAACCATGGGAAATTCATGCTCTCTAGTTTTTATGGTAGTTAGCATTCAAGCATAGAATTAGATCCGAAAAGGCTATTCAGTCCTTCAAGTCTACTGATTCCATAGTCCATGACTATCAGTTATGGACTCCGACTGGAAGTTGTGAAGATTCTGAAACATAAGGCTTTAAGCCTGAAATTGGCAATATGTTTTTCCAAAGAGAAAGGTGGTCCCTTTTGTAATTGCAAACTTTTGATCAATTAATAGGCACTGCTAGCATTTGGAATTCTGGAATACTAGATTTTATATCGAGTATTAACTCACTATTGGAACTATAATTTTTATTGAAGTAAAATCCAGTGAACCTATAACAGGCTATATTTAGCATCAGTAAGCCCAATTGATAAGTAGGCAATAATACTATAAAGTTACACAATGAAATATTTTGGCAATAAAATCTATTATTTGAAGATTCATTATCTTGCCATGTAGGGAACATCCTATTCCTTTCTGACGGCTATATTGACTTGTAACAGGTTTCACCGAGTCATTCTGTTTACTACAATGAAATATAGACTCAATGATGAGCTCTTCTGAGGAGTGTGTAACTGCTGACAAACTTTCTCTGATGATGCCAGGTTTAAAGTTCATTTGTTAGATTTATAGGGCAATAATTATTAAGACAGCTACCATATTTTGTTACTCTGCAGGTCAAGCATTCCCAGTAATGTACAATTTGTTTCATTTCAATTGACTACAGCTGATGGGTGCAATAGATTTAAGCCGTGCCCCCAAAGAAACATTTCAAATTAACAAAATTTAGTTTTTTTTTAAAGTGATAGCTGGATTTCAGTATGTGTGTGTGTAGTCTTGGTTGTGTTTGTCCATTCTCTCTTTTCAGAATGTTCTGTTTGCAGCAATCTTTTCATTAACATTAATGCAGCATGTGATTTGCCTGACTGCACAAAGGAACTCTTCAGTCTGGATGCATCCATAATGAGTTGAATAAATTTGTATAGAATCTATTGTTTGTGGCATTCTGTGGAGCACAGTGTGTCTCTATGAACAATCTTATAACCATAGTATTCCTGATGATACAAAATACTCAAGTCATGACCGAGTGCCTGTTTTAATTTAAAAAAACTGTCCCATACACTTGGGTTGGGTAAGATAAGTTGGCAAGTACACTTTGTTTTGTTCGCTCCACTCTTTGATAGTGCATTCTTCGACGGTTGCTCTTTTACTTGGAAGCAATAATCTTGTGCCAGTGAAACTGATGTTCTATGTTCAGCATTGTACATAGAAGATTCAAAATTACATTCTGTTAACAGAATGCACTTTTATAATTTCTTCTAAGGAAAGTGTAACATTTTTCCAAGGTTGTTTTAGGCAGTACATGGAGCAGAATACATTGAAGGTCATGTGATTTTACACTTACTGGGAACTACGTACTTTAGAATTAGGATAATTTAATGAGTACAAGCTTACTGAAGCTCGAGGATAAATAAGGTCACTGCCCTTGGTTACCAGTAGGAGGGAGCTGTTGGTTTCTGATTGTCTTTGAGTTTGTTGGAATCGTAGGATGCTGGAATCGTAGGATGCCAAGTGACTTTCTTTTAATAAAAATAGAAATATTTTTATTATAAAGCAGATAACCAGGTAACCAATGCTTTTTTTTTAAAAAAAGCGTTTGCAAGGAGGAAGTATGCTCCAACCCCTCCATCGATGCTGTTTTTAACCAAGGGAGCGGAAGATGTTAAACTGGACTAAAGAGGATGAAATAATATTCCTCCGTGTCAGTTTTCACTGACTTTTGCGGAAGATGTGCTGCGATAAGCAGTGAAGATATAGTTGACCATGAAGTAAACAATTCAAGAACTCTGAAGTTGTGTTTTAGCTATTTTAGCTAAAATCAGAGTGATAGACCTGAACGGAGTGGAACCAATTTCTCTGCATGGTAATTTGTGAGTGATATTAGGGAAGACTTAAGTTAACTTGACAACCAATAGGTAATATTTGAAAGGAAAACAAAGGTGTACAGAGAATTGGGGGAGACAGATATCACTAGCATAGAGATATGGTATTGGGTGAGGTCAGAGGAAGAGGGAATGTGATAGTCTAAATTGGGGTGTCTGCGTGACTGTGGTAAATAAGTTGGATGAGCTGCAGGTACAGGTTGCCGCATGGAATGATATTGTGGTGATAATGGAGACCTGGCTCAGAAAAGGGCAGGACTGGGAATGAAACAAAGATTTGGGGGGTGGGGGGTGCTTTTTCTTGGAACTAAGAAGCAATGGGTGTATTCCAGAGGCTACCAACCATTGGGAAAGATGAGAGGAACAAATTTGCAAGGTAATAGCAGATAGATGCAAAAACTATCGATTATTCTATGGGCAACTTCAATTATCCTAATGTAGACCAGGTAGCAATAGTGTAAAGGTCAGAGAGATGCAAGAATTTCAGAGTATGTTCAGGATAGTCTATATCGGTATGTTTCTTGTCCAATGATGAAGGTGGTATTGTTGGGTTTCGCCCTGCTGAATGAGATTGATCAAGTGTCAGTAGGGGGACTTCCGGTTGCGGCTATACTGAGCTATGTCGCACGTTCGGCAGCTTCCGCCAGAAACGGACTTTTGGGCTCTTTTGAGGGGCCCCAGCGGCATTTGTTCGACGGTTCCCAGTGTGAGGTGACAGTACGATTTCCCCGGCACTGTATGGTGCCGCCGCGGGCGGTATTGGTGCGGTTCCTCCGCTTGGTGGACAGGGAGTGTGTCCTAAGATGGGCAAAAAACGAGCGGAGCAGCAGGTGGGAGAATGCAGAGGTCCGTATATACCAGGACTGGAAAGCAGAGGTGGCCAAGAAGAGGGCCGGGTACAATCGGGCTAAGGCAGTTCTGCATCGGAAGGGGGTGAAATTCGGGCTGCTGCAGCCTGCGCGACTGTGGGTCACGTTTAAGGACCGGCACCATTACTTTGAGACGCCGGAGGAGGCGTGGACCTTTATTCAGACCGAAAAGTTGGACACGGACTGAGGGTCGGTTGGGGGGGAGGTGGCGGAGGGCTACTGTGGTTACTGTGCTTTGGGGGATGTTGGGAGATGTTCTATTCTGTTTCCTTGGCTGCTGGGTGAGGTAGGGTGAAATGGTTCGAAGTGGGGGTTTTGTGAGAGTGTGGGCGTCGGTGGTTGGAAGGACGGGGCCCCGTTGGGGGGAGGGGAGATGGGAGGCCTGAGGTGGGGGAGCTGGGTTTAGGCCACAAAAGGGAGCAGTGCCAGAGAGGGCGGGGCCGGTCTGATGGAAAGCGCGGGCTTTTTCCCTTGCTAGGGAAGGAAGGGGGCGGGGTGGGGGAGGGGGGGCAGGTGTTGGAGAGGAGCGCCCGCTGATGGACGGGGGGTGGGGTGGGGGTCGATGGAGTGGCGGGAGTTGCCGGGGTCAGCAGGAGTCAGCTGACTTACGGGAGTGCTATGGGGGGAGCAACGCAGCTAGGGGAGGACTTAGCTGGGGAGGGGGGGGGTGGGGGAACTGGGTTGCTGCTGCATTGGCCAAAGGTGAGCTGGAGCTCAGAGTCGGGGCGGGGGTCTGCTGCTGGGGTGAATTGGAGAGTGCGGGAGGCGCGGGCACGTGGCTGGCCTAGAAAAGGGGATGGCTAATCGGCTGGGGGTGGAAGAGAGGGGGGGGGGGGGGGGTGGGAAGAGGAGGCAGGAAGCCCCCTGATCCGGCTGATAACTTGGAATGTGAGAGGCCTGAACGGGCCGGTCAAGAGGGCCCGTGTGTTCGCGCATCTGAAGGGACTGAAGGCAGATGTGGTTATGCTTTAGGAGACGCATTTGAGGGTGGCAGATCAGGTTAGGCTGAGAAAGGGGTGGGTAGGGCAGGTTTCCCACTCTGGGTTAGAAGCAAAGAATCGAGGGGTGGCGATTTTGGCGGGGAAGGGGGTGTCCTTTGAGACGCTGACCATCGTGGCAGACAATGGAGGTAGATATGTGATGGTGAGTCGTAAGCTGCAGGGGGTGCGGGTGGTATTAGTGAATGTATATGCCCCGAATTGGGACGAAGCCGGATTTATGTGGCGCATGTTGGACCGGATTCCGGACCTGGAGGCAGGGAGCTTGATAATGGGGGGGACTTCAACACGGTACTGGATCCAGCATTGGACCGCTCCAGGTCCAGGACGGGTAAGAGGCCGGCAGCGGCCAAGGTGCTGAGGGGGTTTATGGACCAGATGGGAGGAGTGGACCCATGGAGGTTTGTCAGGCCGGGGGCCAGGGAATTTTCTTTTTTTCCCCACGTCCATAAAGCCTATTCCCGGATAGACTTCTTCGTTATGAGCAGGGCAATAATTCCGAGGGTGGAGGGCAAGGAGTATTCGGCCATAGCCGTCTCAGACCATGCCCCGCATTGGGTGGTGCTGGAGCTAGGGGAAGAGAGGGACCAGCGCCCGCTGTGGCGCCTGGATGTGGGCTTGCTGGCGGATGAGGAGGTGAGCGGGCGGATCCGGGGGCGCATTGAAAGCTATCTAGAGGCTAACGATAATGGGGAGGTGCAGGTGGGGGTGGTCTGGGAGGCGCTGAAGGCGGTGATTAGGGGAGAGCTCATTTCCACTAGGGCCCACAAGGAGGGGAAGGAGAGGAGAGAGAGGGAGAGATTGGTGGGGGAGATTTTAAGGGTGAATAGGAGGTATGCAGAGGTCCCTGAGGAGGGACTACTCGAGGAGCGACGAAGCCTCCAGGCCGAGTTCGACCTGTTGACCACCAAGAAGGCAGAGGTGCAGTGGAGGAAAGCGCAAGGGGCGGTGTATGAGTACGGGGAGAAGGCTAGCCGGATGTTGGCACACCAGCTTCGGAAGCGGGAGGCAGGAGGGAGATTGGGGGAGTTAGGGATAAAGGGGTGGAACACGGTGCGGAGTGCGGTGGGTATAATTGGGGTATTTAGAGACTTTTATGAGGGGCTGTATAGGTCTGAGCCCCCGACGGAGGAGGGGGGGGAGAGATGCGTCGATTTTTGGATCGACTGAGGTTCCTGAGGATGGAGGAGGAGCAGGTGGCTGGGCTTGGGGCACTGGTAGGGCTGGAGGAGCTGACTAAGGGGCTGGGGAGTATGCAGGCGGGGAAGGCACCGGGGCCAGGTGGGTTCCAGGTGGAATTTTACCGGAAGTACATGGGAAGCACATGCTGGGCCCTCTATTAGTGAGGACTTTTAATGAGGTGAGGAAGAGAGGGGGGTGGGGGGGAATCTGAGGAGGTCGGAATACTTTCGGCTGTACCGGGGGACAAGGCAGGGGTGCCCCCTATCCCCCTTGCTATTTGCATTAGCAATTGAGCCTTTGGCATGGCTCTAAGGGAGTCCCGACGATGTCCAGGTCGCTGATCTTGAAGCGGGACAAGGACCCATTACAGTGTGGGTCGTATAGGCCAATCTCTCCCCTCAACATGGACACGAAGGTGTTGGCTACCAGAATTGAGGACTGTGTCCCGGGGTGATTCACGAGGACCAGATGGGTTTTGTTAAGGGAAGGCAGCTGAATACCAATGTGCGGAGGCTCCTTAACGTAATCATGATGCCTACAATGGAGGGGGGCGCGGAGATAGTGGCGGCGATGGATGCGGAGAAGGCCTTCGATAGGGTGGAGTGGGGGTACCTCTGGGAAGTGTTGAGGAGGTTTGGGTTCGGGGAGGGGTTCATTAGTTGCGTTTGGCTAATTTACGAAGCCCCGGTGGCGAGTGTGGCCACGAATCGGAGGAGGTCGGAATACTTTCGGCTGTACCGGAGGACAAGGCAGGGGTGCCCCCTATCCTATTTGCATTGGCAATTGAGCCTTTGGCTGTGGCTCTAAGGGAGTCCAGGAACTGGAGGGGGCTGGTCCGGTGGGGGGGACGACGACACTGGGTTTTGTTGTATGCCGATGACCTGTTACTGTATGTGGCGGACCCAGTGGGGGGGATGCCGGAGGTGATGCGGATCCTCAGGGAGTTTGGGGACTTTTCCGGGTATAAGCTCATCGTGGGGAAGAGTGAGCTCTTCGTGGTACACCCAGGGGACCAGGGAAGGGGGATAGACCCTTGGAGGAGGAGTTTAAAAGGTGGGATATGCTGCCACTCTCCTTGCCGGGTAGGTTACAGTCAGTGAAGATGATGGTGCTCCCGAGGTTCCTTTTTATATTCCAGTGCCTCACCATCCTGATCCTAAGGCCTTTTTTAAGCGGGTCAGTAGGAGCATCATGGGATTTGTGTGGGCGAATAAGACCCCATGGGTGAGAAGGGTGTTTTTGGAGTGGAGTAGGGACAGAGGAATGTTAGCGTTACCTAATCTGTGTGGGTATTACTGGGCTGCCAATGTGGCGATGATACGCAAGTAATGGAGGGGGAGGTGTGGAAGAGGCTGGAAATGGCGTCCTGTGTGGGCACGAGTCTGGGAGCGCTGGTGACAGCACCGCTGCAGCTCCCGCTGACTAGGTACACCATGTGTCCGGTGGTGGCGGTGACTTTGAAAATTTGGGGGCAGTGGAGGGGCCATAGGGGTGAGGTAGAGGCTTTGGTTTGGTCCCCGATCCGGGAAGAACCATCGGTTCGTCCCGGGAAGAATGGATGAAGGGTTCCTGAGCTGGCACAGGGCAGGAATTAGAAGGATTGGGGACTTGTTTTTAGGAGGGACGTTTGCGAGCCTTGGGGCGCTGGAGGAAAAATTCGGGCTCCCCCCCCCCCCCGGAAATGCCTTCGGGTACATGCAGGTAAGGGCATTTGTAAGACTGCAGGTGAGGGAGTTCCCGCTGCTTCCAGCACTCAGGATCCAGGATAGGGTGCTCTCCATGGTGTGGGTTGGAGAGGGCAGGGTCTCGGCGATCTACCATGAGTTGCAGGCGGAGGAGGAGACCTCAGTGGAGGAGCTAAAGGGTAAATGGGAGGAGGAGCTCAGGGAGGAGATAGACGAGGGTACGTGGGCGGACGCCCTGGGTAGGGTTAATTCTTCCTCCTCTTGTGCCAGGCTTAGCCTGATACAATTTAAGGTTCTTCACAAAGCGCATATGACAGGGGCGAGGCTGAGCAGGTTCTTTGGGGTAGAAGACATGTGTGGGAGGTGCTCGGGGAGCCCAGCAAATCATACCCATATGTTCTGGACGTGCCCGGTGCTGGATGGGTTCTGGAGGGGTATTGCGAGGATGGTGTCCAAGGTGGTGAACACCCGGGTTAAGCCGAGCTGGGGGTTAGCACTATTCGGGGTATTGAACGAGCCGGGGGTGTAGGAGGCGAAAGAGGCCGGTATTCTGGCCTTTGCGTCCCTGGTAGCCCGGCGGAGGACTCTGCTACAGTGGAAGGATGCGAGGCCCCCGAGCGTGGAAGCCTGGATCAGCAACATGGCAGGGTTCATTAAATTGGAGAGGGTAAAATTTGCCTTGAGAGGGGCTGTGCAAGGGTTCTTCAGGCGGTGGCAATCGTTCCTAGACTTTTTAGCGGGGCGTTAGGAGGTGGTCAGCAGCAGCAACCCAGAGGGGGTATGAGTGTACTTTGTGTTTTATACTGTTTTTATTATTGCTTAATGGGGGGTTTGTATATTGCGGGGAATTCTTGATGTAGTTGTAAGATGTTTATTTATGTGTTCTTTGTTTTTTTTTTGTGAGGGGGGGGTTTGTTGAAAATATGTAAAAATTTGAATAAAAACATTTCTTAAAAAAAAAACTGTCAGTAGGGGAATATTTATTGGGCAGTGATCATGATATCAGAAGGTTTAAATTGGCCATGGAAAAGGACAAGGATCAATTTGGAGTGAGAATTGTGGAGCGAAACCTAGTGGGGTATTGTACCTGTAAAACCTCAAGATACTTTCGACCAGTTTACTTAAAGGTTTTACCCATGTGTCCTTATTTGCAAGATGAACAAAGGACAAAACAGGTTCATGGTTTAATACAATTGTATTCACAATTCTCTTACTCAACAAAATATGACTTGGCCCCAGAGCTGAGCTTTGGGTTTTACCCGCAATTAGTGAAGGAGGCTTGCAGGCTACAATCACTCAATATGGATGTCTTCTCTGGGTTCGAAACCCAGGGCCCTTTCTTCTTGTGATGGTTGTATTTGGGGGACTCCCAGGTTATTGCTGAAGATCTGTTCGATGTTCCTTTCTTTATACTGATATGCTAGGATTGAGTCATAGGTATACGCCAACAACTGGCCATTGTCCTATCCAGACCCCAACTTGTTAATGGGAAAGACAGGATACGCCACGATGATTCAATCAAAATCCATTGTCCTCTGAAACACCCTCGCCTGACCAGCCATCAGCTCATTATGGAGTCTGATGGCTTCTTTTTTCTGTTTTTTGTCCTGTTGCAAAGTTGATCACTGTGTCTGGATGTTTGTTACATTTCATAGCATGGTCTTGTTCTTTGGAGTGCGTAATCACAAAGTCAATATGGCAGTGACATGTTATGTATTGACTTGAATGCTCTTGCAGGTGGCTAGTATTGATTCCAGCCAGGGCCTTGTGAGACTGTTTCTGCTCCTGGCCTGGCCTATGTGTATCTTCTCAGCTTGTTCTCAGTACAGTAAGAAGTCTTAAAACACCAGGTTAAAGTCCAACAGATTTGTTTGGAATCATTAGCTTCAGAGCGCAGCTCCTTCAACAGCTGATGAAGGAGCTATGCTCCAAAAGCTAATGATTCTAAACAAACCTATTGGACTTTAACCTGGTGTTGTAAGACTTCTTGCTGTGCACACCCCAGTCCAACGCCGGCATCTCCACAGTTTTCTGTACCACAGGGGTGAGAGAAGATCTGCCCCAGCTAATCCAAGGTTGGCAAGCAAGACTGTAACTGAACAATGATCTGCCTTTTAAGAGGAGATAATTGTGTACAGTCAGGGAGCATTCCCACAAGGGGAAGAGGGGCAAACAAATTTAAGGCTTGCTAGATGATGAAGAGATAGAGACTACAAAGAAGCAGAAAACTTGTCTTTGGAGAAGAAAAGGGTAAGAAGGAATTTGATAGAAGTGTTCAAAATCAATGCTCCAACCTTCCTCTCCTTCCTTCCCAATCTTTCCTAAATACTTTGTATCCTTGAATATTAAATACCTAGTCCACCAGGTCTTCATTATTGCCACAATATTGTGGTTCAATATTACTATCCTGCAGCTCACCCACCTTATTTAGCACACTCCACACAGTCTCACATGTGCATTGTAACAGATGTCAGGTGAATACTATAATTAAGAACTAGGCTCAATATAGAAAGTTCCAAGGAGAAGAGAAAGAGAAGCAAAGAGACTAAGAGAGGAAGTTGGCCGCTAACATAAAAAGGAATCATAAAGTCTTCAATAGGCATATAAATTATAAGAGTTGTAAAAGGAGTAAAGACAATTAAAGACGTAAAAATGGATTTATATTTGTCAGTAGCTAGTAGTTTTTAAATAATTTGATTTTGAGCTTTTTTGAGGATGTGGTTGATGTGGTATACATGGACTTCCATAAGTCATTTTATAGCGTGTCACATAACCAGGTTGTCAGCGAAGAGAATTAAAAGGATCTGTAGCAGCATGGATACAAAATTGACTATGTGACAGGGAACAGAAGTGAACAGTTTTATATTGGACTGGAGGAAGATATATAGTGAAATTTCCTAGGTTCACATTGCTGCTTTTCTTGCTGGATATTAATTCTTAAAACATTTATGTCAATTCAGGGGCAACCAGCATGGTCAATGCATCTACCCTGCACAGCTTCGGAATGTGTGGTGAGACCCACGCAGATGGGGGGAGATTGTGCAAACTCTATACTGACAGTGACCAGGGGCCAGAATTGAACCTGGGTCCTCGGCATCATGAGGCAGCAGTGCTAGCCACTGTGCCATCCTTTCTAGACTTAGAAGTACAGTACATACTTTCAAAATTTACAGATGACACAAAACGTACAAGCATCGTGAACCACGGGGGTAAGTGTTAATCTTCAAAAGGACATAGCTGGTGAAATGGATGGAGAAGGGCAGATGAAATTTAATGCAGAGCAGTGTGAAGTGATTTGTTTTGGTAGGAAGAACAAGGAGATATAAAATAAATCTGTGGATACGTCTTAATCCTATTGGACTTCGCTCGACATGTGCGCAGGGTTTGAAGATTTGCAGTTTTTAAAGTAAAGTTTTCATCTGCATGGTTCCAGCATGGTTTGCAGACTACTAAAGAGTCAAGGGATGTCATAAAGACTAGAACTCCACCTGAGCAATCAGCAAAAGACACCATTTATCATTTTCGGTAGATAGAACATAGATGGTCAGGATATCCTGACCATCAGCATGTAATTATCATAGAGTTCACTAAATCTTGCAGAGTATGACTTGTAAGGTGGGATGCACATGAGGCAGTACAGAAGTGGACTGGGAAAGAATTGCATAATTGTTGCCCCTGGGCATTCATAGAATGGGTCTTGTACAGAAGGAGGTCATTCAGGCTGTCATGCCTGTGCCACCTCAGAGTAAATCATCTAGTTCCATTCCACCACCGTTTCCCCCATAGCTGAAGTAGATGTCTTGTCTTGTCCACTGAAAATATCAAATGGTATTTTTTTGCTAATTGCTCTGGTGGTTTCTGGGCCTCATTATATTCCTTTGACTCCTTGGTAGTATGCAACCCATGTAGATAAAAAAAAAAAACTGATTTGTTTCTTCAATCTAGGATTTAAAGTTTCTCTATTTGATCTCTTGTCACCATTGTGTTTCATTGAAATAATCCAATTGTTCTCTTTAACTAGTTAAAATAATGTCCTTTAGTAAAGTTGGCAGTGGATTCCAGCGGTGATCCTTTTGTTTATCTTTTACCTTGTTACCTCTAGTCCAGAAAAGTAGATGTCGTTGTGGCAACTCTATGTAAGAGGATACCTGTACTAAATGCACTCGGCCATGTTTGAAGATACTGGGCTCTAGGAAATTTGGGAAAAACAGTAAATCCATAACGAACAAGTGAAAATGAATTCTTCCAGAAACTTTTTATGTAAATTCAGGTATAAGCTACCAATTTTTAATGGGCAGCAGGAGAACTTGCAGCAAGAGTTGCAGTTGTATTGAGAGGCCACTAGAATGAATATGATCGAACCAATGTATTAAACATTTGAAACACTATTGTGACAACTTTGCCAAAGGTATAAGCTGCAAATGGCACTGTAAGCATAAAGTTACATGAATAGCATTGCATGAAAGAGGAGAATATTTATATTTTATTAAATGGCTAAATAAGATCTGGGCCCAGCTGCTGCTGAACTTTGCTTCATTAAAGATTGTGCTGTTATACTTTTGATACGGCAAAGGGCAAGTCTACAATATCTTAAATTGGAGTTCTACATTACCCTACAGACTCGATGGGGCGAATGGCCTCCTTCTGCACTGTAGGAATTCTATGGTTCTGTATACTTTTCATTGTGCTGAGTGTGAAAGCTAGAAATGTAATTGTTGAGAGCAACATTATAACACGCTGTGCTAGAACTTGCATTAGGTTAATTGGTCCCATAAACACTTCACCTGCAGGACTGATAAATATTGTAAATGCGTCATGGCATATTCCCCATTAAAGAAAAGTGTGTAAACTTTACATATTGGTTACAGAAGTAGCTGGAGCAAGAACTGATATCTGATGCACTTAATACATAACCACATGGAATGTCCTCAACAGGAATGGGAACTAGAAACTGGCAATGGCAGTCATTTGGGATTTAAAAAAAAAAAAAAAGTTTGTATGGAGGACTAGTTCAGATGAAGCTTTAAAAAAAAAAATTGCAAGATGAGTTTTGCTTTGCCAAAGGAGCAGAGCAAGAGATTCCACACATTTCACATCCCTTACAATCCAGTTGTTTTTGTGTCAGAAATCCTTTCTCTCGGAAATCACGTGATAAATGCTTGTGGTGCAACTAAAGTTCACTTGCCAATATACCAAGTTCACTTGGGATGTTTTATACAGGACATTCCGTGGATTTGAAGTTGTTTGAATTGATTCCTGTATATTGAATTCTTTCAAGTGCAGATATTTGTGTATATATTATCCCTTTCCAATTTTATGGAGTAAAGTTTTTTTTCTCTTGGTACAGTTTCCTTTTGGAAATTAGTCCTTTTGGGTAATAATGAATATGGTTGTGCCCTACAACATTCAAAATTATGGAATTAATATATCAGAACCGTTTGCAACAAAAGGCCAAACTGGATTTGAGGCAAAATAATAAAAATTTCTGAAAATGGTTAAGTTGTAATGAGCATAATGAGTTTTCAAGAAAGGGTACTGGAGTGGCTCTATTTCCAGTGCTACCTGGGAAATAAAGAAGGCGGACTCATGGATATCAGCAACCAGTGTGTCATTCTGACTAAAATGTGGTTCAAATGGAGCAAAGACAATTAATTCTGGAGGCTCACTGAAAACTTTCAGGTTCATAAAATAAATGGCAAATTAATGGGATAGGTGAACCAGCTTAATGTGAACAGAGGAATTAATAAATCTTTTGTTAGAACAGGACGTAATGCTAAATGACTAGCTCATTTGTACACAGGTGCTAATTGACCTGCTAAGTGTTTCCAGTATTTTCAATTTTTGTTCCTTAAAGATAAGTATATTTATTGGAAGTTTTACATTTTAACACGTAATGCAACAAACCCACAGGGATGGTACAGCTCAGCCAAGAAAATAAACGTTTTGACATACATGCATACAGAGGGGGACAGGCGAACAGCTGGCTCATTACAATTATTAGACTCCACTAGGTGCCTCTATACGCACCACCATAGAACAAGGGAGAGCAGGATAAGATTATGAAAACATAGTAAAATGGTGCACACCTCCCCACGTGGTGGGGATAAATTCTTCATACATGTTCGGACGCACACCAACACACATCCCTAAACTCCAGCAGCACCAAAGGCATCAGTGACACATCGTAACCACCTCCCCTCTGATACCAGACCAGTCTGTACCCCTGCAGGAACCAATCACTGGTCCTTTAACCCACCATAACAAAAAAAGGAAAAATTCAAAGAAAATAGGCAAGAACCCAGTTCTAAAAGGATGTTATGCATCTACCTCACGATGCAACAGAACACCAACCTCGGGCACAGAATAGAAGGATCATCATTTCACATAATTATACAGAGAAGACCAGCAGCTATAGATGTGGATTATGGCCAGTCACATCAGCGCCTCCCCAACAACCTATTTGAAACAGGATTTAAAAAAAAAAAGAGGGAGAACTACGAGGAGCAGAAAGTCACAGAATAAAAGAGGAACAGGGCCCAGCCAAGGGTCGTATTCCTCTGGCGAAAGCACACCACCTACTACTGAAGAAGAGAAGAAAGTGCTCGTTCAGACAGGAGGACTTCCCAACAATAAGGGGGACAGCAGCATATCAGCCATAGTTCAGGCCTCGGCTGAACCCTGAGCCCTTGTGCGCAATGGAGTCCATTAACCAAGGGTATTCAAACACATCAAAAGAAAAAGCCAGTCTCTCATGATACTCTAATATATACATTCAAGAAGGGACCAAGCGTAAGGGGGTAACAGGATACCAACCACTGCACCGGATCGTGCCTAGTCCAGCACACTGACACACAGCACGCACCAAGACCTGCCACTCAGTCAACCCTGCAGCTCACCGACCAACCCCGCTAACAGTGGAAAATCACACTAGCCTCAACTGGGCAGACCCCACCACTGAAGAGAAGTCAAGATTGCAATAATTGCGTGTCTTGGGAGGGGACTGAAACCACTTCTTTATATTGGTACGCTGTACACGCAGGTTGAGAGAAAAAGAACCCCCCTCTAAAGGAGGAATGCCTGATCTAGCCCAGGAATGTTGTCCACCATGAAAGCACAACAGCGCCTATACTTCCTCAGGAAACTAAGGAAATTCGGCATGTCCACGTTGACTCTTACCAACTTTTACAGATGCACCAGAGAAAGCATCCTATCAGGCTGCATCACAACCTGGTATGGCAACTGCTCGGCCCAGGACCGCAAGAAACTTCAGAGAGTCATGAACACCGCCCAGTCCATCTCACGAACCTGCCTCCCATCCATCTACACCTCCCGCTGCCTGGGTAAAGCGGGCAGTATAATCAAAGATCCCTCCCACCCGGCTTACTCACTCTTCCAACTTCTTCCACCGGGCAGGAGATACAGAAGTCTGGGAACACGCACGAACAGACTCAAACAGCTTCTTCCCCACTGTCACCAGACTCCTAAATGACCCTCTTATGGACTGACCTCATTAATACTACACCCGACGCCGGTGCTTATGTAGTTACATTGCAAACCTTGTGTTGCCCTATTATGTATTTTATTTTCTTCCCTTTTCTTCCCATGTACTTAATGATCTGTTGAGCTGCTTGCAGAAAAATACTTTTCACTGTCCCTCGGTACACGTGACAATAAACAAATCTAATCCACCTCTACACCAGCCCCCGCAGTGGCTTCACTCATCAGCATTATAAACGAGAGGGGGAGGGATTCTCTGGTCCACCAGCCGCGGTTTTAAGCATAAAGTAGAGTTGAACGGTATTATGGTCAGTATTTCCCAGTGGATCTTTTAATGTGACACTGCTAATTAATCCTGCTTCATTGCACAATTTAAAATCTAAGTTCGTTCCACTACATTCTGCTCCAAGAAACTGTCATAAATAAATATATAAACTCATTCTAGACTATTCTAACCAAGTCTATATGAAGATTAAAGTTCCCCATAATTATTATATTGCTCTTGTTACAGGCTTCAATAATTTTTGTTTAATGCTCTGCCCAGTGGTATAACTACAGTTAGAGTGGGTTTCCTTCAGGTGCTCCGGTTTCTTCCCACAGTCCAAGGATGTGCATGCTAGGTGGATTGACCATTCTAAATTGCCCTTAATGGTTAGGTGGGGGTTACTGGGTTACAAGGATATGATGGAGGTGTGGGCTTAAGTAGGGTGCTCTTTCCGAGGCCGATGCAGACTCGATGGGCCGAATGGCAGTCTTCTGCACTGTAGATTCTATGATTTTCAGAGGCCAGATCCTTTCTTAGTAATATCCGTATGCCATCCTCCACCACAAGGGCTATCCCAGCACCATTGCAATTATCTCTCTTGAAATATTGTGTACCCTAATGGAGTATGTTTGTCTTTCTATGTTAAAGTTGCAACTATTTATTTTATTTCATCCCATTTGTTATCAAATATATGTAGAGTATCATAACTGAAACTATATTACAGATTTTGCTTGGATATTAGGTAATCAAAGCTTCACCATACCCATCCATGCCTTTTAATATTAGTAAACCTGTATATGCCCTGAGATTTCCTCTAATTTTGTGACGGTTAAAGCTGCAAACTTTTTCACTCATAGTTTTATTTTTATTTCTCCTGCTAGAGTATTATTGTAACTTTCTCAGGTTTGCTGTCTAATATGCCTCCTTGTGCTGTATCTTCTCAATAGGGTTTCATATTTGAAAATTAACTTTTTAAACAATTTTATTTAATGCAAAAAGAATATTGAAGTTCCATGAAAGCAAGTACTAAAAAATTGCTGATCGAGTTTCTAGTCCTCACAATATTCGCTGTGAGTTTTAAGCCCTCTGATTATATGTAAACTGTTGTTCTGCATAGCAGCATTGAAGTGGGTAACTTGAATCAAGCGTGCTTTTGTGTCCTGCAGGAGTGGTAGAAGGGGATCTGGCTGCAGTAGAAGCTTACAAGTCATCTGGAAGTGACATTGCTCGGCAACTTGTATCAGATGAAGTGCGCCTGTTGAATCGTCCTTCAGCTTTTGATGTAGGTTACACCCTTGTACACCTTGCTATCCGTTTTCAGAGACAGGACATGTTGGCAATTTTGTTGACAGAGGTGAGTTAGCCTAATGGTTCTATTATTTTTTTTCTTTTATTTCTGTTTAGGAAAGCTACGGGTTGATGTCAAATGAGTCCTTGCAGTTTGAGATTAAGCCTAATATAGTAAGTACAAAAGAGATTTTTGTAATTCAGAAATAGCGAGGGTACTAGTCTAAATCCAAAGTGGCAGTCTACTTAACATGCGTCGCTACAATTAAAATATATAGATTATATGGTGGTGTAGTGGTAATGTACTGGACTAGTAAGCCAGAGATCCAGGCTAAACTCCTAGGTTCATATCCCAACACAACAGCTGGTGGAATGTAAATTAATTAAATCAAACGGGTTTCTGTTACGGTGCCATGAAGCTATCATTTGCTGTTCCTCAAACAAAAAATCTGGTTCACTAATGTCCTTTAGGAAAGACAATTTGCCTCACTTACGTGGCCTAGCCTACAGAATCATAGAAATTACAGTGCAGAAGGAGGCCATTCGTCCCATTGAGTCTGCACTGGCCCTTGGAAAGAGCACCCTATTCAAGCCCATGCCTCCACCCAATAACCCAGTGACCCCATTTAAGCTTTTTGGACTCTTAAGGGCAATTTATATGGCCAATCCACCTAACCCGCACATCTTTGGACTTTGGGAGGAACCGCAGCACCCGGAGGAAACCCATGCAGACACGGGGAGAATGTGCAGACTCTGCACAGACAGCGACCCAAGCCGGGAATCGAACCTGGGACCCTGGAGTTGTGAAGCAATTGTACTGTGCTACCGTGCTGCCCACTACATGCGACTTCAGACCCCCAGCAGTGTGGTTGACTCTTACCAGCCTCTGAAAGGCCTAGTGAGCAACTTCATTGTACAAAACGGCTACAAAAAGGAATAAAGCCGGACCGACTACGTCGAATCGACTCCGCCGCTGGAAATGACAATGATATAGCCCACTGTCGACCCTGCAAAGTCTTCCTTGCTAAGATCTGGGTGCTTGTGCAAAAATTGTGGGAGCTACCCCACAGACCATCAAGCACAGTGTGACAAAGTCATTATCATGGAATCATAGCTTTGAACATCACCATCTTTGGGCGTGCCTTCCCACCGCAGGGCATTTTGGTGGCACAGTATATAGTGTTGGGAGGGACTTGACCTGGGAGTTCTAAACATTGACTCTGCATCCTATGAAATCTCATGGCCTTGGGTCAAAGGAAAGAAACCTCCTGATTACCACCCATGTCCTCCTGCAGCTGATTAATCTGTACTCCTCCATCTTGAACACCGCTTGAAAAAAATAAGGTGGGAAGGGCACTGGTGTACTCTGGGTTAGGGGCTTTAATGTCCATCACCAAGAATGGCTCAGTGACACCACTACCCACAGGGTTGGTCTAACCCCGAAGGACAGATTTGACCAGAGGCAGGTAGCGAGGAAACCAAAAAAGGGAAAAAGCTACAAGACCTTGTCCTCATCAATCTACCTGTCAGAGATGCATCTGTCCATCACAGTATAGTGGGACTGACTACTGCACAGTCCTCGTGATGATGAAGTTCCACCTTCTCACTGGGTATACCCTCCATGTTTTATAATACCATCACTGTGCAAAAAATCAGATTCAAAACAGATATAGCAGCACAAAACTGGGCATCCATGAGGTTCTGTAGACCATCTGTAGCAGAATTGTATTCAACCACAATCTGTAACCTCGTGGCCTGGCATGTATCTCATTCTACCAGTTATGTCAAACCAAGGAATCCGCTTTCATTCAATGAAGTGTGGGCATGAGAGGAGCAGCACTGGGAACATTTCTTTTTTAAAAACCAGTCACCTGGTGAAGCTACAATACAGGAGTACTAGCACGCTAAACAGCAGAAGCAGCATATGATACACAGGCTTAAGTGTTCCCATAACAATGGATCAGATCAAAATTTTGCAGTCCAGCCAAATCCTCGCCTCATTTCAGCCTTTGTCCAAACCTGGACAAAAGAGCTGAACTCTAGGTTCAGCAATGAAGGTGTAATGAGATGAGAGTGACTGCCCTTGGCATCAAGGCAGCATTCAATTGAACTTGCTTCAGGAAGCCCTGGTAAAATTGAATTCTATGGCCGTTGAGGGGGAGAATTCTCCCCTAGTCAGAGACCTAGCACAATGAAATGTGTCTGTGGTTGTTGGAGGCTAATTATTTAAGTTCCAGGGCATCACTTCAGAAGTTCCTTAGGGTCATGTACTAGGCACAATCACCTTCAGCTGTTTCATCAATTATCTTCCATCATCTAGAAGCCAGACATGGGATTGTGAAATCATCAGTGAACAATGTTCAGCACCATTTATAACTCCTCAGATACTGAAGCAGTCCATGTCCAAATACAGCAACACTTGAGCAACATTCAGGCAGTGATCAGTCTAAAGCCGACATCTCGACGTTATAGGAGATGGTCATTGCCTGGTGCATATGTGGCGCGAATGAAACTTTGCCACTTCTCAGCCATTGCCTGGATATTGTCCAGGTCTTGCTGCAATTGGACATGCACTCCTACTTAATCTGAGAAGTCGCGAATGGTGCTGAGCATTGTGCTGTCATCCGCAAACACTTCTCACCTTATGATGAAAGGGAAGTCGGGTCATTGAGGGTCATCAGCTGAAGATGGTTGGGCTTAGGACACTACCCTGAGGGACTCCTGCAGTGATGTCCTGGAACTGAGCTGACCTCCAAACCACCACAACCATCTTCCTATGTGCCAGGAATGACTCCAACCAGCGGAGAGTTTCCTCCCTGATTCCCATTGATTCCAGTTTAGTTCGGGCTCTTTGATGCCATACTCGATCAAATGTTGCCTTGACGTCGAGGGCAGTCACTCTCACCTCGCGTCTAGCATTCAGCTCTTTTGTCCATGTTTGAACCAAGGCTGTAATGAGGTCAGGAGCTGAGTGACCTTGCCGGAACCCAAGCTGAGCGCCCGTGAGCAGGTTATTGCTGAGTAAGTGCTGCTTGATAGTAGTGTTGATGACTCCTTCCATCACTTTGCTGATGTGGAGAGTAGACTGATAGAGCGGTAATTGACTGGGTTAGATTTATCCTGTTCCCTCTGTTCAGGACACACCTGGGCAATTTCTCAGATTGCCGGGTAGATGCCAGTGTTGTAGCTGTACTGGAACAGCTTGGCTAGAGGCGAGGCAAGTTCTGGAGCATAGGTCTTCAGTAATATTTCTTAAATATTGTCAGAGCCCATGGCCTTTGCAGTATCCAGTACCTTCAGCCATTTCTTGATATCACGTGGAGTGAATCGTGTTGGCTGAAGACTGACATCTGTGATACTGAGGACCTCTGGAGGAGACCGAGATGGATCATCCAATCGGCACTTCTGGCTGAAAATTGTTGTGACTGCCTCAGCCTTATCTTTTGCACATATATGCTGGGACCTCCATCATTGAATATGGGGATATTTGTGGAGCCTCCTCCTCCAGTAAGTTGTTTAATTGTCCACCACCATTCATGGCTGGATGCGGCAGGACTGCAGAGCTTAAATCTGATGTGTTTGTTGTGGAATTGCTTAGCTCTGTCTATTACTTGCTGCTTATGCTGTTTGGCACACAAGTAGTCCTGTGTTGTAGCTTCACCAGGTTGACACCTCATTTTTCGGTATGTTGCTCTGGGCATGCTCTCCTGCACTCTTCTTTGAACCAGGGTTGATCCCCTGACTTGACGGTAATGGTAGAGTGTGGGATATGCCAGACCATGAGGTTGCAAATTGTGGTAGAATACAATTCTGCTGCTGATTGCCCACAGCGCCTCATGGATGCCCAGTCTTGAGTTTCGAGATCTGTTCAAACCCCATTTACCCCATTTAGCACGGTGGTGGTGCCACACAAAACGATTCCTTAATGTGAAGACGGGGCTTTGTCTCCACAAGGACTGTGTGGTGGTCACTTCTACCGATACTGTCGTGGACAGATGTATCTGCAGCAGGCAGATTGATGACGTCAAGTATATTTTTCCCTCTTGTAGTGAAGGAACCAACAAGATACGCTGCAGTAACTCCACAAGCCACCTCCTACTGCACCTTCCAACCACTACCACCTAGAAGGACGAGGGCAAAATATACATGGGAACACCACCACCTGCAGGTTCCCTTCCAAGCCAAATGCCATTCTGATTAGGAACTATAATTGCTGTTCCTTTACTGTCGCTGGGTTAAAAGCCAGGAACTCACTCCCTTGAGGACCTTTGGTCTACCTTCACCAAATAGACAGCAACCGTTTTCAGAGGCAGCTCACAACCTTCTTCTCAAGGGGATAGGTAACCAATTTGGCCTTGCCAGCGACGTTGACGTTCACATCTGATGGGAAAGAATATATATTTTTAAAAGTGCCTCAGCACAGGAATCTTGAGCACAGTGATTAATTAGGTCAGAATTGTATTAGCTGAATGAAGCATATTTTCATCAGTCTTCCACCAAAAGAAAATTATTCTACTGAATTTTATTTTCATTGTTCCTCATCTATACCCCTGGAATGTTTTCGTGCTAAGATAATGCAGTTTTCTCTCTTGAGCATTCAAAGTAATTCATAAAAGAAGCACGCCCAGCAATAAAATTGTAATGTTTTGTAAAGAAAACTGTTAAATTTGTCTTCAGTAATATTGCCGGGAATATTGTCGGGGCCCATAGCCTTTGCAGTATCCAGTGCCTTCAGCCATTTCTTGATATCACGTGGAGTGAATCGTGTTGGTTGAAGACTGACACCTGTGATACTGACGACCTCTGGAGGAGACCGAGATGGATCATCCACTCGGCACTTCTGGCTGAAGATTGTTGCGAATGCCTCTGCCTTATCTTTTGCACTAGATTTGTAGTTCAAACAATGAGAACAAGGAAATGTTATTGGAAATTCTTGGATGTGTATATCATCGTTACATTCAGCTTCAATTCTTCGAATTTTTTTGTGAATATATAGTACCTTTATTTTGCCTCTTTCACTGTAGGTGTCTCAGCAAGCTGCCAAGTGTATACCTGCAATGGTATGCCCAGAGCTTACTGAACAGATACGTCGTGAGATAGCTGCATCCCTCCATCAACGCAAGGGAGACTTTGCCTGTTACTTCCTTACTGACCTGGTGACATTCACATTACCCGCAGGTACCTTGATTGTAATATGATGTGGATTTTGATGTAATATTGACATGTCACTTTTTAATAAAAAGAGCAAATTAGAATTGGAGAGTGGATATTCAATGCGTAAGATATTTATTTGAACAAATAATTGAGTTTAGAGGTAAAATACAATATATTTATCATCAACAATGCCATATAGATTGTTAATGTGGGCAGGAGAACATATTCCAAATAGGTGAGGCAGCTATCTGGCCAACTGGTTTTCTTATCAGTTGTTGATACAGCAGGAGGAAACTTTAACAGCGATTATCTTTTTCATTTTAAATCTAGTATGTTCAGCAGCAATATGTACCTTTTTCATGTAAAGAACATGGCAAGAAGCATAATCGGACAAAAATTGGTCCAAGCTGTAGGAGAAATAAGTGTTGGATTTTGAAGAGGGGCTTTGGAGGACATGGGGGCATGGGGAATGTAGAAGGGTTTATTCACTTCAGCTGGTGACATCACTACTAGGAATAATAAATTGCTTAACCTGCAGAACAGCATAAATCCATTCCATTGAGAGCATTTCCATCGTGCTGTCAGCAGCAGCAACAACTGCAATAGCTGTGGTACTGGCGCATTTATTTAGTGTGGTGAGCTGTGCCAAAAAAAAAGTCTTTTGAATAAAACATTAAATCTAGGCCCCAAAGATGCTATGGCACTACTTTGATGAACATCTGGCTCGTTCCCCCCCAGTGTACTAGCCAATATTTATCCAACATCAGGGAAACAGATTGAGGTCATTATCTAATTACTGCAGATTGTGGTAATTATTATAATGGTATTTGTGGGACCTTGCTGGACACAAAATGGCTGCCATATTTACAATTTTACTGCAATGCCTGCAATTTATATCTGGGCTTGAGACTGTGCCAGATTTTGAATGTTGCTAGATTTCAGGTTGAATGGTTTGGACTGTGGGCAATTTGGGTCAGGTGTGACCAAGGGTCACTTGGATCATGGGACAGAGTAGCGTGCAAAGCAGCAAAACTGATAACCAGTCTGGAACCACATGGCACCAATGCAGTGTCTAGTTGAATTTCCAGGTAAGTTTTATAAAAGAATTACTCGTATTAAAATTGATGCATGGAACATAATAAAAGTGTCTTGTTTTTGAACAGCTCTGGTTTTTAGACAGCTCGATTTGAGACACTGTGCCTGTCCTTTACGTGCTTGGGACATTCTTCACCCATGAAAAGCACTATATAAAACTGCACGTCTTTCAATTAATGTCAGTAACAGATTGGTAATTTACTTATGGTTGCTTGCATGATGTTGCTGGTTTGAGTTTTGTTGTTATGTTTGCTTTTGTAGACACACCACCTCAAACCAGACATTATTGTCGATAACACCTGAAAATGTTTTTGTAATCAATGCTCTTAAATATGAATAATTAGATTTTTAACATTCTCTACATATGCTGGTAGAATGTTTTAAGCCACTGTGATGGGTCGGTGAGTTTATTCATTTAGTAACTGAGCCATACAGAAATGTCTGATTTCCAGTCTTTGAATTTGCTAATCTGAGCTGGAGTGGTTGTCAGTTTTAGATTCACACACCTGAGATGCGTAGAGAAAATGTGCTTGTATTCTTGCTGAGGTACTCTCTAGTGTCCTCCCTTTCTCTTTCACCTTCAACTATAATCCTGTATGTATTGATGAGATGGAATCTGCCTGCACTGTGAAGAATTGTGATGGTAAGGTACCAGAGAATGACTGAGACTCATGAACTATAACAAACAGAATACGGGGAAAAACTCCGTAGTTCCAGCAGCATCTGTGTGGGAGATAAAATGGTCAGTGTTTTAAGTCTGTTTGGCTTTTCATCAGAACAGAGAGGGGGACAATATGTCCGATACTATGCTTTAGCTGGAAGAAATTGCAACAGAAGTGTAGGAAACTTGAGAGCGAGATGGCCAGGGAAGGGGGGGAAGCAGTGTTTTTGCATTGAGACCAAATTGTACAGGGTATAAAAAAAAAAGGGGTTCAGATTGTGAAGAAAGGTCACAGTCTAAATGATAATATAATCTTTATTAGTGTCACAAGTAGGCTTACATTAACACTGCAATGAGGTTAATGTGAAAAACCCCTATTTGCCACACACCGGCGCCTGTTTGGGTACATAGCCGGATAATTCAGAATGTCCAATTCATCTGACAAGCATATCTTTCAGGACTTGTGGGAGGAAACCAGAACACCCGGAGGAAACCCATGCAAAACCAGGGAGAATGTGTAGACTCCGCACAGACAGTGTACTTAATGTGGTGTCCTGAGGGCTGTAACGTGCCATTTGGAAGATGAGATACTGCTCCTCCAGCTTGCACTGGGCATCACTGGAGCATTGCAACAGGCCAAGAATGGGCATGTGGACTTGAGAGCAAGGTTCTGAGTTAAAATGGCAAGTAACAGGAAGGCTGGGGTCATGCTTGCAGACTGAGCGAAGCTGTTCCGCAAAGCTGCCACCCAGTTTGCATTCAGTCTCGTCAATGTCATAGAGATGCATTTGGAGCAGTGAATACACCAGACCAAATTGACACTGGTGTTGTAAGACTTCTTACTGCGACCAAAATGAAGGACGTGCAAGTGAAATGCTGCTTAACCTGAAGGGAGTGTTTGGGGCCTTGAATGGTGAGAAGGTAAAGGGGCAGGTGTTGCACGTTCTGCGATTGCAAGAGAAGGTGCTGTGGGAAGGCAATGGGGAGTTGGGTGCGATAGATTGTTAAGGGAAAAAATTAAGATTAAAAAAAATAAAGTAAAGCAGGGTGTTAATTAGAGGCAGACATCTGAAGAAATGATGAGATACAAATTTGTCTATCAGTGAAAAACAAGTTATTTACCTATGTGACTAGAGAACAACTCGTTCAAAGAGAGTGACTTCAAAGTGGAGCGATATGGAAATGAACATGTACCTGCCAAAAACCAACTCCGCAGGTGAATAACATCAAAGGGAAATAAATATTATAACTTAGAAGGCTAAGGAAAAGGGAGAGATAGCTATTACGATCCTGGACCAGACCCCAACAGGTGCTAGGATGCCGGACCGAAACTTGAATATTTTATTTAATTTGTAAGACTGAAGCTCCAGGAGTGATTCGAGCACAAATCGGGATTATGGTATATTAAAACAGATTTTATTACTAACATGAAGACAATAGCTTACAATTACCGGTTAAACAGTGCCTAACAATACAATAAAACAATAACGCCTAACTGCTCTCTTTATCTCCACTTGAACACCACCTATCTCTGGTCATAATCCACTTTTAAATAGTTAGCAGACCTAGGAATATTTGCTTAATGTCTTGGATACCCTACTTTGAGAAAGAAATATCCTTCAGGACCCAGTTTGCAGATTCTTGCCTGCTTCAAACTACTGTTTAACCTGCCAGCCTTTGAGACAACTCACTGTTTTGAGAGAAATTGCTCCTGTTCACAGACAGAACAATATGCACTGTTTTGAGAGCAGCTGCTGATCTGACCACAGTCAAATCTTTAACTGAATTTTAAAACTAAAAACACCTGACTGCTTCAGCCCCCGGATCCTCCCATTAACTATATCATTTTACGATGCTAAAACAGTCTCTAATTATCTACTTACCAGGGAACCTCATTTATATAAACAAAGTTCTATTAGTCCAACTTTTGCGATGCTTTATTTTCACCTATCTCCAAAAAACGTCTGCTGCCTTTCAAACCAGGAATGTTAAGAATATGACTGCAGCAGTCACATGCTAACCCAGACTTTAAACCCTTGCTGCATCAACTACATACAATATATCTGAAATTCCTACATTCATCACACAACTAACATCAGAATTGCAGCAAGCTGCAGATATAGTCTCTCGAAAGAAAGCAGCCATTTTATGCCTTTGCTGAACCCAAAGACTATTGCCCAAATGTGGTCACCGTAACCTGGGTGTGGTAATTATTTGCTGGGTTGCATTGATACTTAAAATTGGATGATGTTTGGGAAAAGGGATATCCGAGCACAGGCAAACTTAGCAAATTGGGAACCAAGGGATAGTTTCACATTAACAGACTCATTATATCAAACAAAATATATGCACCACTATGAACCGGTGTTCCAAGTTCCCTTATAGGTTTTGGGATATCCTCGCATTTATCATCGGCGTGGTCCCGAACAGGAGGAGTAAACAAGGGTGTCATGGAGGCAGTGGTTCCTGTGGAATGGTTTTGGAGACGGGGGGTGGGGGGGGGGGGGGGGGGGGGATTTGCAGGGGAGATGGTGTTTCATGCTGGAGATGGCCATTTTCGAAGGTGTCATCATTGGAACAGATGTGACTGAGGCAGAGAAACTGGGAGAACGGATGCAGGGTATGAGGAGCTGTACCTGTGGGATTTGGTGGGCTTGTAATATTGGCCAGTCTGTTACTGGAAATGGTGACGGAGAGGTCAGGGAAGGGAAGTATTGGAGATGAATCCTAGAGGTCAGGGAAGGGAAGTATTGGAGATTAATCCATATGAATGTGAGAGAAGGGTGATAATTGGAAGCAAAATCCATAAAATCACCAATACAGTCATGGTTATATTGAAAAAAGAGTTGCCAGAGTGGGCCTGACTAGGACTGGAACAAATGAGTGTTCTATGTAACCAACAAAAAGACAGGCATAACTGGGGCCCATGGAGTACCAATCGATATTTGCAAGAAGTGAGACAAGTTAAAGGAGAAATTGAGTGACAGAATAAGTTCAGCCAGGTGGCGGAGAGTGTCAAGATGGGGATTGCTCAGGCTTCTGTTCAGGGAAGAAGCTGAGAGCCCTTAGACTGCCTGGTGGGGAACAGAGGTGTCAAGCGATTGGACATTGATAATGAAAAGGAGATGTTTAGGGCCAGGAAACTAGAAATTGTTGATTTGATGCAGGGCATCAGAGGGATTACAAATGTAGGTGTGAAAAGGCTGGAGCAGGGGAGATGGAATAAAGTCTGATATAATGCATCTGCTAGGACAGTCTTGTTTGTCAATTTTGTAAAGAAGGTAGAAGTGAACTGTGCAGGGTTGTGATCTGTGAGGGTGGAGGAAAGATTTACAGAGATTGTGACATTCTTAATTATACTTGTCTAGGAACACGTGCCATAACTAGACTTAATATTAATGGCTGGTCTCTATGGTCTCCCTCCTGGCTTTGGAGGAAGGTTAATGAGAAAAATTGGGCACAGGCAGCATAATGGTTCTGATGATAAGAGTCCAAATCCCACCATGGCTGAGGAATTTAAGTTTGGTTAATTAAGTAAAAATCTGGAGTTAAAAAGCTAGGATCCAAATTGGTAACTGAGACTGCGTGATTCTCTCAAAATGCCATGTGGTTCTTGAATGTTCTCTTGGAAAGGAAATATGCCACCTGTGTCCATTTGAGCCTATATGTGACTCCAAACCTACAGCAGTATAATTGACTTTTGACTGCCCTAAAATGGCATGGCGATTCACTCGGTTGTATACACTTGGAAACATTTGGTTGTAAGGAACAAGACGATCATAACTGGATGGGACGCCCAGCATGGTCCTTGCCACTGAGTATGACAAAGGCATACCAAACTCAGTTGACACTGCAAAGCCCTCCTTGCTAACATCTGGGGACTTGTGCAAAATTAGGAGAGCTTCCCCACAGACTAGTCAAGCAACAGCTTGACTGTCATACTCTTGAAACCATACCTTTCATCCACTGTCCATCATCCTCGCCGGTGGTGGCAGTACAATAATATATTATCGAGAGGGAGCGATTCTGGGACTCCTCAACATGGTCTCTATGAAGTTTCATGGCATCAGGTCAGACGTAGATGAAGAAATCTGCTGATCAGTACCTACCATGCTCTATCAGATGATGATTCCGTATTCTTTCATGTTTAACACTACTTGGAAGAAGCATTTAGGTTAATAAAGGCACAATGTATTCTGGATAGGGGGCGCATCAGTTTCCAGAATGGCCCAAGAGCACCACTATTAGCCAGGTTGATCGAATCCTGAAGGATGTAGAATTCTGCTTATGGAACATGGCGACAAAACATGAGAAAAATATCTTTGACCTTGAGCTGTAAAAATTTGAAGTGTTTTGTGTATGCAGTAATCACATGCCAGGCAATTAACTCCACAGTGGCTAAATTCTCTCTGAGCCCCCTGCTGTAGGGGCAGACTTTAATGATGTCATTGATTGGGGTGCTCCACAGCTGCAGTCCAGGTTCCCATGTGCTACTTCGATGCAGAAGGGCCTTGGCCAGTGCGGAAAGGGTTGCCCAATGTTGGCATGGCAGATTGAAGCCAAGTGGGCGAGCTTTGGGATCTGTGATGGAGAAGTGGTTTTAAATGGTGGTGTGTGGGTTCCATTCTTGCTGCCACAGGATCTTTGCTGTTATTCTTTGGCATGGTTGTCTGAGTGTTGGTCACTTAACAGTAGCTGAGGCTGAACCAGAGCCATAATTTTTTTAAAGTTTTAAGACAATGCTGAAAGATTGATTAATTCCAGGAGTGATGGGGCTTGGTTATTTTACAAACAAACAATGTTTAAACTTTTAAACTTTTACCGTAACAATAACAGATTACATGCAGTTTCTTAACCGTAATGCACTGGTTCCCATTGAACAACACTGACAGAACATGCAGCTCTCATGCCAAATTCACAGGCCGACAAAGGCAATACTTTCATTTATGAAGCAATTTTTCTTCTGATAGGGACATTTGTTCTGAACCATTTTTCCAAAGCCTGCCTTAGTGGCAACTTTCATGACCTTCTAGGTCAAGTTCCAAAGCCTTCTCTTTGTAACTGTTCCAAACAGCATTCCTTCTCTCTGTAAGCTCAGCCCAGCCCTCAAACAAAGGGTCTCTGCTGGGATTCCATACTAACTGATCATCGTTATTTTGGTTGTTTGATTTCCCACTCCCGTTGATGCAGAAGAAAAGAGCATGCTATTGATATGCAGCCAACCTTCCATTGACAGACAGAGGCCATCAGAGTCTAATGTACTAATAGCTGGTCAGACAGGATGGTCCCAAAGAAAGGCATCCTGTGCATTCCCACTGACTAGTTTAAGTCTGACTGGCACAATGTAACTTGGGCAGGTGTGCGCATATCCCTTTAACTTTGTGCTAGCAGGTTTTTTCCCCTTGTTCCTCTTGCCTAACCCCTAAATTGCCTGCTTCAGTGGGGTCTCATTTCTGAACCCAACTTCCTAAAATCTCCCTCGCGTGACATTAGCCATACAGGCGGCGGATTGGTACGGTCCTAGTGTAGCAGCAGGATTGGATTGATGTAAATCTTCTCCAGTGGGAATTGAAAGGATGACACTCCAATGGATGGTGTCATGCCTAACACGAAGATGGTGGTTGTTGGAGGTTAATAATCTTCAGTTAACAGTACTTCCAAACCTTTTCCCACTGAGACCCCATTTTGGGCTTTGCAATTTACTCTGACCCCAGAGTGCAGACCTTTGGTGATGGGGGGAGGGGGGAAGCACCTATCTTTTCTCAAAGGGGCCTTGCAGCTGGCAGTACTAAATTGGAGCTCCACAGAAGTGATTGTAACCTCAGCACTGTGACTTCACAAAAACCTGTAACTCCACAATTTGTCTCATGACCTCACTGAGGATCATGATTCACAGTTTGAGAAGCTCTGATCTACAACGAGAGTCCCGTCTCTTCCCCCCCCCCCCCCCCCCCAAAACCTCCCCATGATATTCAATGGCATTACCATTGCCAAATCCATCACCCCAAACACCCTGGGGGTGGGCCAACAACAACTAGAAACCTAACTAGACCAGCTGAGTAAGTAAAAGGTTGAGTATACTGCAGTGAGTAACTCACCACCTGACTCCCCAAAGCTCTTGCACCATCTGCAAGGTACATGTCAAGAGTGTGATGGAATACTCTCCATTTCCCTGGATGAGTGCTCGAAGCTCAACACCATCGAGGACAAAATAGTTCACTTAATTGGCACCCCACCCACCATCTTAAACATTCACTCCCTCCACTCCCAGTGCACCATGGCTGCAACGTGCATCATCTACAAGATGCTTGTAGTTTTTTTGTCAAGGCCTACAATATCTATTCTCATAGAGAAGGGCAAGGGAGTATGTGAACAAAGAAAGATATAGCACAGGAACAGGCCCTTTGGCCCTTCAAACCTGCGCTGACCATGCTGCCCGTCTAACCTAAAACCATCTATATTTCTTCTATTTCCATCCGATTCATGTATTTGTCAAGATGCCCCTTAAATGTCACTATCATACCTGCTTCCACTACCTCCTGCGGCAGCGACTCGGCACCCATTACTGTGTTTTAAAAAAAAAAAAACTTCCCTCACACATCTTCTCTAAACTTTGCTCCTCGCACCGTAGACCTATGTCCGCCTAGTAGCTGAATGAAAGTACCTCCAGTAAATTCCCTCTAAGCCAGTGATCTTCAAAACGGAGGCGCGACATGCAGGTGGTCACGGGAGGGTCGCGGAGCCGTTGTCCGCGGCGCTCCCGATCGCGCAGATCCCTGCGCAGCAGCCGGCTTTTCATAACACCGGCTGCAAGCGGCCGCGAACATGTTTTTTAAAAAAAAAATAAAAATCAGGCGCATTGCGCATGCGCGCACGATAATTGGACACGCATGCGTAGTGTGGCCGCTATTTTTTTAAACTGTTGCAGCTTTTTGTTTCACAAGTTCTGTAGTGGTTTTTATTCATTTATTTATTTTATTCAATTTTTATTTTTTTCAGTTATTTTATTCATTTTTTTTACAAGTTCAGGGGGGTTTTATTCATTTTTTTCACAAGTTCGGTGGGGGGTTTTATTTGATAAAATTTTAACAGGAAAAAAATTCAGAACTTCTGGACGGATGGAGACTCCATACTTTCTGACACCAGAAGGCTTCACCTTCATCCAACAGGTTCCATTGGAGGAGCGTGTACGAGGGCCAAAGGGGCCCAAAACCATTTCCTCCATTTTTGTCAGCAGCAAACAAGGTAAGCGAAAATGGTGGGTCGCGCTGGTCGGCGGGTGTGGGTCGCGAAGGTCGGCCGGGTTGAGTCCCGAAGGTTGGCCGGTTGGTAAAAATGGGTCCCCGGAAAAAAAGTTTGAAGAACACTGCTCTAAGCCACATAGTATTCTGACTTGGAAATATATTGCAGCTCCAAGATTGGGACCCAGAAATAATGAAGGTATTCCCTACCTAATAGCACCATGTGGAAGACTATGGTTCAAGAAAGGTTTTACCAGCACCGTCTCAGACTTTGCCAGTGATACCTGGGCAGGTTTAGCTCAGTTGGCTTGACAGCTGATTTGAGAGCGAGACCAGCAGCATGGGTTCAATTCCTGTACTGGCCGAGGTTCATGAGGGCTCCGCCTTCTCAATCGTTCCTCTTGTCTGAGTGTGGTGATCCTCAGGTTAAATCACCACCAGTCAGCTCTCCCCTCAAAAGGGAAAGCAGCCTATGGTCATCTGAAACTATGGCAACTTTACTTATATGGCCTGTGAATGGAAAAAGAATCTGCACATTAATGTCCTTTCAAGCTCTAATCTTGTAAAGTCTGTTTCATTTCTCCATTCCTTCACAACTAAACTCTGCCTATAACAAGCTGTTTTACAGTTCAAATTATTCTGAAATTTATACTTCTACCCAATTTTTAAAGAAGTAGCCAGTCACCAAATGGAAATTAGGATCTAGTCAGTTTGATGAAAACTGAGGTTTTGCCATTGGGATTCCTATCTTGTAAAGTTTCGATTGCTTTCCTTTCCTTGTGCTCAGTGCAACAGCAGATGTATTTCTTGGAGATACTGGCTTTGAAGATTTATTGATGTTTTCACAAAGGATGTGGAATTGGTATTATGACATCCACCCTGAATTCATTCTGCTGACCTAAGATGCATAGAAACCGGTGTTGGATATTCTGATAAACTTAAATGAACCCTCAGAATTATTTTATGTATTTCCATATTTCCACACATTTTTGTTCTTTAATCTTGTTTTGGCTGGTTATAAAAGTACAACTGATTGGCTGTTGCGGGGAAAATTTGCATCAGTGCATTGCAGTCATTGTATTCAGAAGGTGGTTTGTGGAGGAGCTGTTGTCAAGTGACAGTTAAACCCCAAATACTTCTTCAGTGTTTCCCTCCCTACCTCCTCCTCTAACCAAAAAAAAACAATCACTGTAAGGATCCCAGCCGAGTAAAGATCAAGAGGGAGACTCAAAGGCAGGTAGAAGTAGAAAGAAGTTGAACCGTGACGTCACAGCCGGCAGGTAAGTGATTGGCTGGTGACTGGTAAGTAGTTTTTCTTTTCCCTGAGGTGTGTTGATAAGGTAGGGTTTTTCTATTTCTATTTTTTTTAAAATCGTGTGATTGGTAACAATTTTTCCTTTTTTCCTTTTTCATTTATCTATTATTTGATATTATATTGGACTAAGTTAAGCTTAAGATTAAAAATGGCAGGAGATCTCAGACCCGTGTTATGCTCCTCTTGCTCAATATTGGAGCTCAGGGACGTGGCTGATGTCCCTGGCTCCTTCACGTGCGGGAAGTGTGTCCAGCTGCAGCTCTTGTTAGACCGCATGACCGCTCTGGAGCAGCGGATGGACTCACTTTGGAGCATCCGCGATGCTGAGGAGGCCGTGGATAGCACGTTCAGCGAATTGGTCACACCACAGATTAGGATTACTGAGGGAGAAAGGGAATGGGTGACCAAAAGGCAGAGAAAAAGCAGGAAGGCAGTGCAGGTGCCCCGGGCGGTCATCTACCTCCAAAACCGGTATACCGTTTTGGATACTGTTGGGGGAGATGACTCACCAGGGGAAGCCAGGAGTAGCCAGGTTCATGGCACCATGGCTGGCTCTGCTGTACAGAAGGGCTGGAAAAAGAGTTGAAGGGCTATAGTCATAGGGGATTCAATTGTAACGGGAGTAGGTAGGCGGTTCTGTGGTCGAAAACGAGACTCCCGAATGGTATGTTGCCTCCCAGGTGCACAGGTGAGGGATGTCTCAGATCGGCTGCAGAACATTCTGAAGGGGGAGGGTGAACAGCCAGTTGTCGGTGTGCATATAGGCACCAATGATATAGGTAAAAAACGGGATGAGGTCCTACAAGCAGAATTTAGGGAGTTAGGAGCCAGGTTAAAAAGTCGGACCTCCGAGGTAGTAATCTCAGGATTGCTACCAGTGCCACATGGTAGTCAGAGTAGAAATGAAAGACTAGGCACGATCAGTGCGTGGCTTGAGAGATGGTGCAGGAGGGAGGGGTTCAGATTTTTGGGACCTTGGGACAGGTTCTGGGGGAGGTGGGACTACTACAAATTGGACGGTCAACACCTGGGCCGGACTGGAACCCATGTCCTTGGGGGTGCTTTTGTTAACACTGTTGGGGAGGGTTTAAACTAATGTGGCAGGGGGATGGGAACCAAATGAGGAGGTTAGTGGACAATAAGGAGGTAGTAACTAAAGCTGTAAGGAACTAGATCATGAAGTCAGCGTGACTAAGGGGAAGAGTAGGCAGGGAGCAGATGATGAATGCAAAGGGACTGGTGGTCTGAGGTGCATTTGTTTTAATGCAAGAAGTGTAGTAGGTAAGGCAGATGAATTTAGGGCTTGGATTAGTACCTGGGGTATGATATTGCTATTACTGAGACTTGGTTGAGGGAAGGGCATGATTGGCAACTAAATATCCCAGGATATCAATGCTTCAGGCGGGATAGAGAGGGAGGTAAATGGGGTGGAGGAGTTGCATTACTGGTCAGAGAGGATATCAGAGCTGTGCTGAAGAGGGGCACTATGGAGGACCCGAGCAGTGTGGGGATATGGGCAGAGCTCAGAAATAGGAATGGTGCGGTAACAATGTTGGGGCTGTACTAAAGACCTCCCAACAGCGAGCGTGAGATAGAGGTACAAATACATAAACAGATTATGAAAGATGTAGGAGCAAACAGGGTGGTGGTGATGATAGGAGATTTTAATTTTCCCAAAATTGACTGGGATACACTTAGTGTCAGAGGTCTAGATGGAGCAAAATTTGTAAGGAGCATCCAGGAGGGTTTTCGAGAGCAGTAAATAGTCCAACTCGGGAAGGAACCATACTAGACCTGGTGTTGGGGAATGAGCCCGGCCAGGTGGTTGAAGTTTCAGTTGGGGATTACTTTGGCAATAGTGATCACAATTCCGTAAGTTTTTAAATACTCATGGACAAAGACCGTGCTGCCCAAAGGACAGCTCTCCTGTCCTTTGGGCAGCACGGTAGCATTGTGGATAGCACAATTGCTTCACAGCTCCAGGGTCCCAGGTTCGATTCCGGCTTGGGTCACTGTCTGTGCGGAGTCTGTACATCCTCCCCGTGTGTGCGTGGGTTTCCTCCGGGTGCTCCGGTTTCCTCCCACAGTCCAAAGATGTGCAGGTTAGGTAGATTGGCCATGATAAATTGCCCTTAGTGTCCAAATTTGCCCTTAGTGTTAGATGGGATTACTGGGTTATGGGGATCGGGTGGAGGTGTTGACCTTGGGTAGGGTGCTCTTTCCAAGAGCCGGTGCAGTCTTGATGGGCCGAATGGCCTCCTTCTGCACTGTAAATTCTATGTTAATCTATGTTAAAGGAAGAGTGCTAAATTGGGGGAAGGCCAACTCTACCAAAATTGGGCAGGAGCTGGGGAATGTGGATTGGGAGCAGCTGTTCAAGGGTAAATCCACATTTGATATGTGGGAGGCTTTTAAAGAGAGGTTAATTAGAGTGCAGGACAGACATGTCCCTGTGAAAATGAGGGATAGAAATGGCAAGATTAGGGAACCATGGCTGACAGGTGAAATTGTGAGACTAGCTAAGAGGAAAAAGGAAGCGTACATAAGGTCTAGGCGACTGAAGACAGACGAAGCTTTGGAAGAATATCGGGAATGTAGGACCAATCTGAAACGAGGAATCAAGAAGGCTAAAAGGGGTCATGAAATATCTTTAGCAAACAGGGTTAAGGAAAATCTCAAAGCCTTTTATTCATATATCATGAGCAAGAGGATAACTAGAGAAAGGGTTGGCCCACTCAAGGACAAAGGAGGAAAGTTATGAGTGGAGTCAGAGAAAATGGATGAGATTCTTAACGAGTACTTTGCATCGGTATTCACCGAGGAGAGGGACATGACGGATGTTGAGGTTTGGGATAGATGTTTGATTACTCTAGGTCAAGTCTGCATAAGGAGGGAGGATGTGTTGGGTATTCTAAAAGGCATTAAGGTGGACAAGTCCCCAGGTCCGGATGGGATCTATCCCAGGTTACTGAGGGAAGTGAGAGAGGAAATAGCTGGGGCCTTAACAGATATCTTTGCAGCATCCTTGAACACGGGTGAGGTACCGGAGGACTGGAGAATTGCTAATGTTATCCCCTTGTTTAAGAAGGGTAGCAGGGATAATCCAGGTAATTATAGCCTAACGTCAGCGGTAGGGAAGCTGCTGGAGAAGATACTGAGGGATAGGATCTATTCCCATTTGGAAGAAAATGGGCTTATCCGTGATCGGCAACATGATTTTGTGCAGGGAAGGTCATGTCTTACCACCTTAATAGAATTCTTTGAGGAAGTGACTCAGTTGATTGATGAGGGAAGGGCTGTAGATGTCATATACATGGACTTCAGTAAGGCATTTGATAAGGTTCCCCATGGTAGGCTGATGGAGAAAGTGACGTCTCATGGGGTCCAGGGTGTACTAGCTAGATGGGTAAAGAACTGGCTGGGCAACAGGAGACAGAGAGTGGTAGTGGAAGGGAGTTTCTCAAAATGGAGAACTGACCATTGGTGTCACACAGGGATCCGTGCTCAGACCACTGTTGTTTGTGATATACATAAATGATCTGGAGGAAGGTAAATGTGCTCTGATTAGCAAGTTTGCAGATGACACTAAGATTGGTGGAATAGCAGATAGTGAAGGGGACTGTCAGAGAATACAGCAGAATATAGATAGATTGGAGAGTTGGGTGGAGAAATGGCAGATGGTTTGACCATTTAGCCCAGCTGCGAAAACTTAAATTTGTGTTCTACACAAGCTAGGTCCGTGATGTTGAATGAATAAAGACATAAATGCACAAACTTTCCTGCAATGAAATGTTATACTATGCACTTAATGATAGAGATTGGTCAATGTACTAAGAAAATAGTGTAGTACTGAAATTTATAGGTACTCTTCAGTACAGACATGTACAATACAGAATAAATACTGCACATCATATAGATTGCTTTTTAGCCGAGAGATCATTTAGCCTATTGTCGGGCAATTTCTTGAGCGTTATCCATTTAATACCTAGTTTCTGTTGGAGTAACTTAGAAAGAAATTTCCCATTTGCAGCAGTGTTCTCGGGCTGATTCTTGAAACTTGGCGTATATATTATATAAATAAAATATCTGTCAAGAATTTACATATGATTTATTTTCTTTCCTCCAACTCATCCTTTTCAGTACTACACTGAGATTTGACCCTTTAATTGGAAAAAAATGTTAAGAATCCAGGAATTAAGCTTTTATACTATAATAGAACATTATGTACAGCATTCCAGTAACTTTTGCTGAACCCAAATGAGAAAGGTCCTGCAGTTAAAAGCCAAGAACAAACATTTTAAATACTCTTATTTATTATGATAGTTGCAGTGACTAGATGTGGCTGATGTATTAGTCCTTAATCTGTTTGTTTGAATTTACAAAGATTAGCATTCATACTGTCACAACTAGGGTCAACAGATTGACCCATCTATTGTTGAAGCCAAACTAATTCTCACTTAAGCCTGGGTTACTAAGAGACAACCAGCTCTATTTATTAAAGGCAAATCATGTCTGACGGACCTGGTTGAGTTCTTTGTAACAGGGTGACAGACGTGTAGATATTCTGTAATGTACCATATATCAGACTTGTTCCGAACAGAGTACATGGTATTAAAGGGATGGTGGCAACTTGGATACATAATTGGCTAGCAGGCAGTGAATAGTGTTGAACAGATGTTTTTCTGATTAGATAAGTATACAGTGGGGACCCCCTGACATATTGGGACCCTTGTATTTCTTGTATATAAATTATCCGGACATGGATATATGAGTAAGATTTTGAAACTTGCGGTGGATAGTGTTCAGAAGGACACCAGCACGAACATGGCATATGCAGGCAAGTGTGAAATAATGCACTTTGGGAGGCATGATGTGGAGGGGCTCTATAATCTAGTGGTGCTATTTTTTTTTTAAGGAGTTCAAAAGCAGAGGAACCTGGAGACCGCATATTTGTAAATTGTTGAAGATGGCAGAGCAGTCGATCAGGCAGTTAAAGAAAACATTTTGGATGTTTGGCTTTATAAAAGGGGGCATTAAATACAAAAACATGTCAGACTGAACCTTTGTAAATCACTGGATAGCTCTCACAGCATTGTGAGAGATTTTTTTCCCAGAGGGTTGTTATGATCTGGCGGCGGCGGCGGAGAGAACCAACGAAGGAGTGAATGTGTAGCAAACCTAGGAAATGGGTGCATGTCAATAAATTCAAATTACAAGACAAAGAAAGGTTTTCCATTGTTCAGTCACCGTACAGAAATCCAACGTTGACCATTTTTTCTCAGGTCAGTGCAGGTTTGGCAAATATCCCACACTGAGCTCTATAGTTTTGCTCTTCAATTTATTTTTGTAACCTGTACTTGTCATAAGTAAAAGAATGGATTGGTAATGAGGCAAACTTCTTACTCCAGCAAATGCACTATATGACATGATTATGTATTGGCAGTAAACATGAATTACCAGAAATGTTTGGCATGGCATGTGTAGTGGAATGATCGGTAGATGTTGATGCTTCACTGGCTTTTTATAGCATGTAACTGTCCACAGGTTGTTTGTGGTGCAACCTTGGGTAATCCATTGGCCACGGCGCTGAAGTACTTGTGTTATTCGATTGATAATCTAGAGCCTTGGACTAATGACCTGGCGATGAGTTCAAATCCCACCACCAGCTCGGGAATTTAAATTCCGTTAAATACATTTGGAAGAAAATACTAGCATGAGTAAGAGTGACCATGTAGCTACCGGATTGACCCAACCAAAATCACATCTTTTGGGGAAGAATGTCTGCTGTCCTTAACTGGTCTGGCTTAGATGTGACTCCAGACTACACCGATGTGGTTCACTCTTAACTGCCCTATGAAATGCCCTAGCAAACCACTCTATTATATTCAAGAAGGAGGCTCATTATCAACTTCTCATGGGCAATTAGCGATGAGTAATAAATGTTGGCCTTGCCAAAGGCATCAATATCCCCTGAATGAATAAAACAAATCCAGGATATGCTTACGAATCCATGCCAGATTGTTGCGATGGGGAGCTCTTTCAGTAACTGTCCGAGTTTTAAATGACTTGAGTGTTCGCAGGAACTGGGTCAAAGCTACTAGGTGTGAGGCCACAACCCAAAGGTGCCCCAAATATGGTACTAATTTGGCAATCTCATTCAGAAGTCCAAAGGATAGCTGGTATGAGAAGGGAGGAAATGGGACTCTTGATTTTATTCTGCAGAAGAGCTGTACTGCACCTTAATCTTGGATAGACACTAGATGAAAAAGAAGCTAAAAGCCTTCTCTGTTCCACTGCATGCATCCCTCTATATTTTGTAAAAAAAAAAATGAAGATGAAGCATAGGGGAGTACTTGAAAAACATTTTCCTTGAGTATATTAGTTCCAAATGGAGGAGTGAAGGGTGTAATATTGTTGGATGTTTTGTTTTTTGTCTCCAGCAATCTTGGATATTTGTTCCTTGAGACGTGCTATTGCGTAGCATAGAGAGGAAAGTATTTTTAGCATATAGAGTAACGTATTTTTTGACTTTGGTGTAAAACAAGTTTTGAATTCTGTGTGTCAGGCACATTTTTAAATACCCTTTCAAATAAATGAGAAGTATTGGTCATTTTAATGGTAGCAATGGGTTGTAACTTTATAGCAGTGCTAAATTAAGAGAGTGCAATGTGCCAGATTAAATGAGCATATTAATGCTCATTACATCAAAATTCCAATTTGTTGCTCACCACAATGAGGAGATGTGACTATTACTGACATTGCATCTCTTTAAATTCCTACATGAAGCTATTTATATCACTTTGCATGTTAGTGCAAATAGTAATGAGTGCCATTGTTCCCACCACGAGCAGATTTATCTTGTCATTTAGCAGGGCAAGATGTGTATCAAAGTAGCACCATCATGGGACAACATTGGGCTTGTTTATCTTATTCCATTTGGGCAATAATCTCGCAACATTTTAGCCTCTAGATAAACAACTGAAAATCAGTAGTTGACATTGTGTTTGCTACCTCCAGTCTCCGCTATAATGCTGACTTTATACTGGGGCCGGTCTATCTCAGTTGGCTAGAGAGCTGGTTCATGATGCAGAGCAGAGCAACAGTGGGTTCAATTCCCGTATTACCGGCTGAGGTTATTCATGAAGGCCCGCCTTCACAACCTTGCCCCTTGCGTTAAATCACCACCAATAAGCTCTCCCCCTCAAAGGGGAAAGCAGCCTATGGTCATCTGGGAGTATGGCGACTTTATCTTTACCTTGTACTGCTTTTGCTGATTATAGCGGAGCTAGTGTGCAAATGGAGAATTTATTTTTATGTTTCTTTATGAAGCAATGGATGTTCCATTAAGGCATTGAATCATCTTAAAAAAAGCAAGCCAACAAGTTTAAAAGAAGAAACAAAATTCCAATTAGACGGCAATTTATTATAATCTTTATTGTCACAAGTCAGCTTACTTTAACACTGCAATGAAGTTAGTGAAAAGCCCCTAGTCGCCACATTCCGGCTGTGAAGCAACAGTGCTAACCACTGCACCACTGTACCCCTCCCCCTGCCAACCAGTTTTAATATAACTTTTCTAGCAAAAGCTGTGTTTAAACTAGTTGCTGAAGTCGTAAACGCAAGTCCTGAAACTGGGCATGCATTACCAATGGTGAAATGTTATGCTGCTTTTGAAAAATGTTTGACCAGAATTCCCCCCCTCCGCTTGGTTACAGAAGTTCATATGCAGAGGTGATCATTAACCAGAGCTTTTGTTAAAATGCTTGGGAAAATTGGTGTTTGTTGTCAATTCCATTTTACTCTGATGTTTCAATATAGTAAGTAGTGACCAAAGGATAATTTTTGACATATTTGATTGCCATCTCTGGATGTATCCAATTAGGCCACCAAAGACAACAATAAAGCATCTTTATAATGTAGGATAATGTCCTAAGGCATATCTCACAAGCTGCAATAAGACTAAAAATTGACAAATTGATGAACCAACTAAGGAGATATTGTGTGACTAAAATCTTGTCAAAGGAATAAGGTTTTTAAAATGGTTTATTGGAGAGCGTGTGTTTAGATAGGAAATCCAAGTTTTGGGCATGGCTGACTGAAGGATCGGTTGCCAATGTTGGGGTGATGGGAGTGTTGGTGCACAGTTGGAGAAACTCGAGGGTTCTTGGATTGTCCTAATATTGCAGGAGCTTAAAAATAGAGGTCAAGCAATGAATGTGAGGATAATTTAACATTTTGAGACATTGGTCTGGAAATCAATGCAAGAGATTGAACACTAGGTGATGGGCAATGGACTAGGTGTCTGCTAAGGTAATCTGAATTAGCTCCAGTATATTGAGGTTGGAAGATGGGCAGTCAATTGCGCCTGGAGGCAACAAAAACCATGGTAGAAGGTTTCAGCAGAAGATTAGCTTAAATAAAAGACGTGCTTAAAAAATATTTAAGGAAATTGTGCCATTTAAATGTGGAGATGTTTGGTTTTCCCTGAACCAGTATTTCAGTGTGATATATGAAACATGTGCACAGGCCAAACAATACATGGCCATAGTTTCTGTGAGTAAATTATGAAAGGTTGCAGGAACCTGGAAAGGAGGTGCTACGTAACTTAAACCAAGGGAAACCTTAATTAAATAAATGTATAAATAATCAGTAGTTAATTAGAGCTCTACTTTAAATGAATAAGTAGAAATACCAACATAATGGGATCTGTACTATGTAAAATTTGATAATGTATAAATAAAATGTAGATAAAGGATACTAAAAGTTAATAAACAAGACTAATTGTTACAAATTCATCAGAAATTGAGCTCGATCCATCTACCAAATATGATTAAATCTTGTAATTCTAGAATTTAATCACTAACAAAGAAATAAAAACTAGAACAAATGCAATCTTTGTTCAGATGATATATGGAAGCTTGTGGACAGTGGTTCTGACCCTGATGGCCACACTGGCAGGAAACGTCTCTGGTTTGGAGTCTTTGGATGGAATATTCCCTGCCCCTTGTGGGACTGGCTGGAAAAATTGTGGGAAGTTATGTTGGCAGGACTCCCTGATGCATTTCTGAAATATTCCAGTCATAGTTTGTGAAGTGGGACACCTGTCCGTTGTTGTATGGAGGTAGCCCCAGTTAGCGGCAATTTTGTCGCACCACTCTCATTTTACCACCAATGGAGTGGCCCCCTGCTGCCTTTGGAGGTGGAAGATCTATGCTCCAAAAGGGGGCCGCAGACAGGTAAAACATCCCCTGTGGTCACCATGCTCCAGTCGGAGGGATTTCTTCCCCCTTCTCTGGAGGGGCCTACTGCCCTCCTCTAAAATATTTAATTATTTTTATACCTTCAAGAGTGTCTCCTTCCTTAATAGACTGGCAAGCATGAAGACGGCTAATTAACAGGCCGCCTGCTGTAAAATTGTTCTGGTTTAACTCCAAGTGTGGGCTTGGTATCAGCATGTGGTCACTATGTTGGGTTCCTGAAGCTTGCAGGGACATCCTGCCGTTTGAGGTGGTGTGTTATTTAGAAACACTGGCCCTAAGGGAGGGGTAGAGATTTCTATGTGATATTCTCACACACTGCCACAGAAAGCATAGGTGCTCGATCTCACTGAACCCCAAAAAAGAGACACCCAGCAGAGTGGGGGTCACACAGACTTATCTCACTCCTGAAAACTGACGCTAAAGTTCCGACAAAAGGTAAGGTGATTGGGGAGCTGCTTGCCAGAATCGGTCGTGGAAGATTAGATTGGGTTTGTCACGGGCAGACAGCTGAGGCGAACATCAGGTACCTGCTGAATATGATTATGACTGCATCTGGGGCGGGGACACCAGAAGTGACTGCCTCCCTGGATGCTGAGAAGGCTTTGAGTAAAGGTGTTTGAGCAGTTTGGGTTTGTGCCAGGGTTCACCTCGTAGGTGAAACTTCTGTACAGCGCTCCCATGGCGAGCGTAGGGGTGTATACCCCCGGCTCTGAATATTTTTGGCTGCACAGAGGCACGAGGCAGGGATGCCCATTGCCCCCACTGCTGTTTGCACTGGCAATTGAGCCACTGGCCATCGCTCAGCAAAGGGGTGGATGGGCAATCAGAGAGGAGGCAGAGGCACAGAGTTTTACTCTATGCAGACGACCTGCTCCAGGTATTGAAGCACCTGACCTGGAAGGGCAAGATAACGGAACTCTGAGGGAGTTTGAAGCCTTCTCGGGTTACAAACTTAACCGGAGCAAGAACAGAATATTCCTGGTAACCTCCGAGAGGAAGGAACAGAGCTTGGAGATGCTACCGTTCAAACTGGCCTAAACCAAGTTTAGATACCTGGGGATCCTTATGGCTCATGACTGGACACGGCTCCATAAGTGGAACCTATCAAACATGGTGGAGGAGGTAAAAAGGGACCTGCGGTGATGGGACTCGCTACCACCCTCCCTGGTGGAGAGAGCTCAGGCGATCAAAAAGGAAAGTGCTGCCAAGGTTCCTCTTTCTATTCGGATCACTCTTGATCTTCATCCCAAAATCCTTCATCTCCAGGGTTGATAAACTGATAATGGCCTTTGTCTGGGCGGGAAAGAGCCCAAGGGTACTAAAAACCATTCTACAAAGAGGACGACATATGGGAGGCTTGGCTCTGCCGAACCTCCTATTTTACTATTGGGCAGCAAACATCAAGAGGATGCGGGGGTTGGTTGGGAGAGCCAGAGGCGGAATGAGTGCAGATGGAGGAGGCCTGCTGTGCGGGGATGTCCCACTGGCCACTGTCTCGCTCCCAGCACCCCCCTGGAGAGAGGAAGGAGGGCTACTGACGAGGGACATGTACGTGGACGTTAGAGTAGCGACACTGGAGGAACTAACCGAGAAGCTCCAATTCCCGAAAGGGAATTGCAATTCAGTACTTGCAATTGCAAGACTTCCTCCGCAAGGAGACCACAAAGTCCCCCCAGATACACCCACGCAGACTACTGGCACCGGACTGTCTTAGGGGGAGGTAAATGTGGCGATATATACGGCTGACTGTTCGAAGAGATAAGGGCCCCACTGGACGAGACGTGGGAAAAATGGGAGGAGGAGCTGGGCATGGAGATTGGAGAGGCTGGGGACTGGCGGAGGGGGGGGGGTGGGGATCTTGAATCAAAGCTCTGCGTAGGGTCAACTCCTCCTCCTCCCGCGCAGGGCAGAGCCTAACCTAGCTAAAGGTGCACCTAACTAGGAGATGCATGATGGGTTCTTCCCGGAGGTGGAGGATAAGTGCGAGCGGTGTCAGTGGGGGTCACGCCAACAATACCTCCATGCTCTGGTCCTGCCCCAAACTCATTGGGTTCTGAACCGCCTTCAAGACCAGAGTGGTGGTGGTAAAGATGGAGCCATGTCCCGCAGTGGCGGTATTCGGGGTATTGGAGCATTCAGAGCTTTTTACAGGGAGAAGTGCTGAGGCCCTGGCCTTTGCCTCCCTGATTGCCTGGTGGAGGTCGGTAGCACTATTCAGAGCCCCTGACTGGCTCCCGACGTAGTGGAGTTCCTAAAATTAGAAAAAATAAAATTTGCAATGAGGGAATCAGATGAAGGATTTCACCATCCGTTGAAACAATTCACCAGCCTCTTCGAAGGGAGGGAGGGAGCATCCACGCCACAGAGAAAAGGGAATCGGCCCTATGCACTGAGGGGCGCAGGTGCCTGCCGAATAAAATGCAGACTATGTAATTCAGGAAGTGCGTAGAAGAAGTAAAAGGGGATTTAGCCATCCTTCTATGCTTGTTGATTTACCTTTTTAATTTTGTTTTTCCATTGTTCTCCATATATACTCAATAACACTAATGTAAATTTTGACAACATAACTATAAAAGAGATGTAAATTATTTCTAACCTTGGGCGGAATGATATGAAGCAAAGACTTGCCTTTAATAAATGAAAACTCCAATAAAAAACATTTTTTTAAAAAAATGAAAGCACAGGTGCTGTAAAAAGGAGTGTATGATTCAGTGAACAGGGTAGGGGAACTGAGGAGAGATTGAATAACAGATCCCATAGACAGTGTTGTCCCAGCAGATATAATGTGCTTGGTACTTTGAGGATAAGGAGTAGAACTGGGAGAGACAGCCACAATGCTCACCTAGGTACTAGGACCAGGAGTCTTTTGTATAGCTACCTGGATTCCTACCTGAATAGAAGGCCTATGTGCTTCATGTTGCCATGGAGACGGTCTTTGAAAAGATCAGGGTTTCAAAGATATTCCTGAAAATACTCAACAAGTTTAATCTGCTAGGACCTGGGCGAGAGAGTGCTGCTATAGGCAGCAATACACGGTGGTTAATCATGCAAGAATGTGGGTGGGAACTCGCGCTTGGTTGGAAAGACCAAATTCCTGAGAAGCTAAAAGGAAGCTGGAAGATTTGATTAGCTTTTAGGAAGAAGTAGAAGTCTTCAGGAAAACCACATTGTGAAAGAAGAGTTGAAAGTTTCCAGGCTGGGAAAGGAAAAGTTTGGAAGTAATCCCTCAGAGGAGCTAAGAATAGTTTTGGACTAATTCTAGGAGAATTAAATGTCTACTTGAAGGACAGTGTCAAGTATACCTCTCAAGTGTATTTTTTCTGGTTGTGCTAAAATTAAAAAGGGGAAAATTCTGTATGTGTTTAGCCAATGATACTTTTAGTCTGCTGTAAAAGTCATAAGTGTGAATTATTGTCATGTTATCCTTTCAGCTATAACTGGAAGTTCGAATTTTTTTCTACAAGTTATCGGTCTCTACGGGGGTCGTAACAATAGTGGAAACCTGTGGTACTGAGCGAGAAATAAAGAACAGAAATGGAAGACGAAAGATCTGCAAAAAGAAAATTGAGGGACATTGAGATTAACGTAATTTTTCGAATAAAGTAGTCGTGTAATATGGACCCTGTAAGAGTTTATACGGGTAATTCAAATGAAAGTAAGGAAATGGAAGACTGGCTGAATAAATACTTGTCCGCTTTCACAGTAGAGGAAGAGGTTAAGATACCTAACATTCCAGAGAAACTGATGAACCAAGCACTAGAACTCACCAAATGTAACATAAGCAAGAAAACAGTATTGGAAACAAAGACATTAAAGCCTCTCAAATCCCTAGAATCCATCCCAAAGCTTCAAAGGAAGTAGGTGAGGAAATTGCAGATACTTTAGCTATAATTTTCCACACCCCCATCAGGAATTTATCCTTTTTAGAAAGGACATAGCCATGTAATTATAGACCTGTTAGTTCAATATTGTTGTAGGGTGTTACTCGATTCTATAATTAGAAAACCTCCGCACTTGAATAAATTTAAGCTGGTCAGGGAGAACGACATGAATTTGCAAAGGGTTCGCTGTGTCTGATCAGCCTGATTGAATTTTATGAGGGAGTAACGAAAGTAGTAAACTCAGGAATGAGTATGTATGTAGTTTTATATGGGGGAGACTTTTGACAAGGTTCCATATGAGATTATTGGCTAGAAGTAAAACTCATGAATTGACAGCAAACTACTGACCTGGATAGGTGATTAGTTAGAGGATTGACAGAGTGGGTATCATAGATATGTATGCGAATTGGAAGTTAGTGATGACTGGTGTCCCACAAGAATCTGGGCTGTGAACTCAACTATTCCGTATTAACGGCTTCTATAACAATAGGGAACCATTTATCAAATATTACTGATGCCGATATTGGTAGTACAGCAAGTAGTGCAGAGGGCAACATAAAATTACAAATAAAGTGAGTGGGCGAAATTGTATGGCAGGTGTGTTTCAATGTTGGTAAGTGAGGTCAATCATTTTGAACCAGAAAAGATAGATTAAGTATTTTAATTGTGTAAACCTAGAAACCGTGGAGATCTAAGACTGTGACTCCACACACCCAGATCACTGAAATGTAATGGGTATTAAAGATAATCCAGCTTTTGGAACGATCACCTTTTTAACAAGGGGGCTTAAAATGTAAAAGGAAATAAGTTTTCCTTCAGCTATATAAAGCATGGTGAGAACACACCTAGAGTATACTGTGTACAGATCTGGGCAGTGCACCTTCGAAAGGAAGGAGTGCAGTGCCAATTCACCAGAATGTCACCAGCGCTTCAAGGCTTAGATTGAGGAGAGATGACAAACCTAGGTTTGTATTCCTGGAACATGGAAGGTTCTGGGTGATTTTATTGAAGTTTTAAGAATTTTGAATGGAATTGATGGGGTGAAGAGAAACTTTTTCTGCTGGTTGGGGAGCCCAGGACAAGGGACATAACTTTAAAATCAGAGACAGACTATTCAGGAAAGAAGTTAAGTAAGAAACACTTCCTATTACAAAGGTGGTAGTATTGTTGAATTGTTCTTTCACAAAAAAACAGTAATTGCTAGCTGAATTCATTTGAAATCTTGAGATATGATTGCTTTAATAAGACTCGAGGGATAGAATGCCCCATTCCATTTCCAATACTTGTATGCTTATTTTTCTCAGGAAGTTGATGCAGTAGAGAAGATGGCATTAAATGAATCTACTGGTACATTTAATGTTCTTGTTGGTGTGCCCTTCCATTAGGAGCAAAGCTCTTCAGTGACATCTCTTCTGATAACTCTTTTTTTCTCACAAATGACCTTCCTGTGAACCATGCTATAGTCCAGCGATGTGAAGTAGAAGAACATTTGGCTGGATTTATAATTTTGTTGAAACAGTTCATTAAGCTAGCTTTCACCAGCTAGTGTGGGAATTGTAAGTTCAACATATTTATATTTGGGGGAAAAAAGGATTTAACCAGTTCAATTAGGAAATTGATGATTCAGCAAGGTTTCTCTTGGATCATACATTGGGTTTCTGACTAAAACATTTGCTGTTTCCCAGACGTGCAGTTATTGACTAAACATTTGAGTACCAGTTGCAAGCTCCAACTGGTTAATGGGAATTGAAATTATTAGCAGGGTTTTCAATTTCTAAAATATAGCTATTTGTAACTCAAAACCATAGGTTACATCTGAAGCATTGTTTCTACCTTTTTATTTCAAGGCTAAATATCCAAGGAGAAACTGTATATTTTGTCTCAGGTAATTACATAAATTATCATACACTTTAAGCTTTAAAAAAATAAATTTACAGTACCCAATTCATTTCTTTCCAATTAAGGGGTAATTTAATGTGGCCAATCCACCTACCCTGCACATCTTTGCGTTGTTGGGGTGAGACCCACGCAGACACGGGAAGAATGTGCAAACTCCACACGGACAGGGACCCGGGGCCGGGATCAAACCTGGGTCCTTTGCTCCGTGAGGCAGCAGTGCTAACCACTGCACCACCGTGCTGCCTTCCATTTTAAGCTTTTAATAAACATTTCCTGTATCATACTTTACACATTGCATTTTGAAATAAGCAAACAGAAGCTTGTATAAATAAATTGGTAAAGATTAGGCCCTCATCAATACAGTTTAACACTTGTCTAAAATCTGCAATTTTATTATTCAATTTACTGTTGGTTAGATTAACGACCCTGCATGTATGAATCCTGCGATAAAGCATTATGGAAAACCAAACTGTCAGGTTGCAACATTGGCCTGGCGAGGTCAAATTTGTTTGCATCTTTGCTATACAACTGGATCATTCAAAAATGACTTGTGAATCCTGTCTGAAAATTGAGCTGTTGGCTTAAAGTTTAGTTACATATGAACATACAAATTTGGAACAGGAGTCGGCCACTTGGCCCCTCGAGCCTGCTCCGCCACTCAAAAAGGTCATGGCGAATTTGATTGGAAAGTCAACCCATGTTCCTGCCTACCCCCTTATTTATATATACTTTTTAAAAATTCAAATATTTTATACATAACATTAAAACATCCCCCACCCCCCAAATTAGCAACTAACCGGGACCAGCTCTTTGAAATACATAATAAAAGGCTGCTATCTTCGGTAGTACCCCTCAATTGCTCCCCTCACAGTGCACTTGACTTTCTTGAGGTATAAGAACTCCAGATCTCCCAACCACACTGAGACACTGAAATGGAGAAGCTGACCTCCGTCCTATCAGCAATCTCCCCTGAGCAATCAGCGAGGCAATGGCCAGGACATCGACACCCCACACCCGCCTGCAGCTCCAGCATGTCTGGCACCCCAAATATAGCCACAAAAGGACAGGGCTCCAATTTTAAGAATAGACGACATGGTGTTAAACAAGGAGACCCAGAACGTTGCAAGCTTAGAACACAACCAGAACATGTGCACATGGTTGACTGGACCCCTTCCACAACCCTTGCACTTCTCCTTCTTCCTGCAAATAACTTATTCAATCTGACCGAATCAGATCATCCCTATACACTATAAACTGTATTAAGCCAATCCTCACACACTAGGATGTGGAGTTCACCTTCCCCAGGGCCTCACTCCACATCCCAACTCCAACTCCAGCTCCTTCTCCTCCCACTTGGCCTTGACCCCCTCCACCGATATTGCGTCTTCGAGCATAATCCTTCCACCGATACCCGAGGTACTCCCATCCTCTGACCCTCCGAACGAAAGAACCCCCTCCATCATCGAGGTTGGGAATGTTGCAAAGATCAGTTTCGCAAAGTTGCGAACTTGCAGATATCTGAGTCGGACTGAGAAAGCCCAAATTTCTCCAACAACTCCTCCAAACCTGCAAAATGTTTCTCTGAAGAACAGAACCCCCACCCCATTTCTTCTAGCTCCATCTCTTCCCATCTCTCTGCATGTGGCATCCAACCTCGCACATTCAAGCATATGATATGCGCGGATCGGAGCCAGCTTCGATATTGCCCCAATTTAAAATGTTACCAAAATTGTCAGCATATCTTCAGGGTGGAGACAACCATTGGATTTGACAAATATTTCACAGGTGAGAGCAGGAGCGAGGCTGTCGCTAGTGCCCTCCATCCAGACCACTTAGATGATTTTGACTCCATCCATACGCAAGTTGCATCTGGATCCCCACACCATTCTGGATCTCCACACCAACAGGGGCTGGTTTAGCACTGGTCTAAATCGCTGGCTTTGAAAGCAGACCAAGGCAGGCCAGCAGCAAGGTTCAATTCCCGTACCAGCCTCCCCGAACAGGCGCCGGAATGTGGCGACTAGGGGCTTTTCACAGTAACTTCATTTGAAGCCTACTTGTGATTCATTCCAGCACCTTCTCCGCATTTTCCACCCAGTAATAATATATCAGACTCTGCAATGCCAAGCCCCCTGACTGTCAGTCGCTCTGAAGGACTGTCTTTCAAATCCGTGTCATTTTGCCTGCCCAAATAAAGGACAAAACTAGTTTCTCGACCCCCCCCCCCCCCCCCCGAAAGGACTTTGGGGTGGGGGGGTAAAATATTCATCTTGACTGACTGAATCCTGCCCGCCAAGGACAGAGGGAGACTGTCGGCCCTGACCCTGCTCAAAAGTTCATACAGTTAAACTTAAGGAGTCGGGCCCAATCCCGAGCCACTGGAACCCCAAGATATCTGAAATGAGAACCCGCAAAGCAGCATGGCAACACCCTTCAGATTGACTCATTGATAGAAAATCTATTTAGCTTTGCCTTAAAAATATTTAGACTCTGCTTCCAGTGCCTTTTGAGGAAGAGAGTTCCAGAGACTTGCGACCCTCTGCAACAAAAACATTCTCTTCATCTATCTTAAATGAACAACCCCTTATTTTTAAACAGTGACCCTGAGTTTTAGGTTCATCTCCACCCTGTCAATACCCTCAGGATCTTAAAGGCTTCAATCAACTTACTCTTCTGAACTCTAGTGGATACAAATCTAACCTCCCCAACCTTTCCTCATAAGACATCCTGCCTATTCCTTGTAGTAGTTTACTGAAGATAATGTAAAGTCACTGTAGTCCCAGATGACCATTGGTTGCTTTCCCCTTTGAGGGGGAGAGCTGACTGGTGGTTTAACCTGAGGATCACCACACCTCAGGTGAGGGGAAAGGTTGAGAGGGCAGGCTTTCATGAATAACCTCAGCCGGTACTGGAATTAGTATTGTAAACCCCGTCTGAACTCCATCTAATGCATTTACTTCTTTCCAGAAAAAAGGAGACTAATACTGTACACAATACTCCAGATGTGGTCTCACCAATACCCTGTACAACTGAAGCATAACCTCCATGCTTTTGTAATCTATTCCCCATACAAATTATATTCTATTGACACCTCATCTGTATTATAAACTGCAGTCAGTTAGGAACTTTGTGCTTAGTTTACACCAAAAGTGCAATATCAGTGCCTAGTGATTTTTTAAATAGGACCTTGTTAGCTCTGGCTTATCTACCTGCTTAAATTCAATGTTTGTTTGTGGCTGATTATCCAACTCAATAGCTTGGTCCTACTACTCCTCTCCTCTCACCACCCCCCCTCCCCCACATAGCCTTTGATCCCCTTAGACCCAAGTGCTATATGTAACTGTTTCTGGAAAACAGTGTTTTGGCCTCAATTGCTTTCTGTGGTAGCGGATTCCACAGGCCGACCACCACTTTGTAGGTGAAAGAATTTCTTCCCGTATCCTCGGCCTGTGGCCTCTGGTACTGGACACCCCACCATCAGGAACATCCTTCTTGCATCTACCCTGACTCGTCCTGTTAGAAATTTATATCCTCTGACTTCCGGTGGTGGCTATGAAGGAGTAAGTCACACATTTGGTGGCTCCCGCTCTGGTCAGACTTTTGGACCTTTCCCCCGGACTTTTTTCCAGTTTTAAACGGCAAATTCAAAGGCTGAGGCAATTGGGCACCGTTTCCACGTATCGGTGCATGGAGAAAAGAACCAGAAGTGCACGAAAGGGCAGAAACGAGACGTTAGCCACGAGTTGTGTTGAAGCTGCAGTGGGAGACAGTATGGCCGAGGACCGGACCCCTGGGGTGGCAGCGCAGCGACCAACGGACCCGGTGATGCAGGCCATCCGGGATGGTTTTGCCAGGCAGAAGCGGGAATGTTTGGACCCGATTAAAGAATCAATCGATCGGCTAGAGAGCAGATTGGATACCCAGGATCGGGCGATTCAGAAGGTTGAGAAGGCGCTGGCTGAACAGGAGGAGCATCAAATAGCGGTGGAGCTGGAGGTGGGGGTGCTTCGGGAGCAGCAGAAAAGGCTCCTGGAGAAGGTGGAGGACCTTGAGAACTGGTCCCACCGGCAGAACTTAAGAATCGTCGGGCTCCCGGAGGGGGCTGTGGGAGCAGACGCTGGGGCATATGTAGCGGGTATGTTCGAAAAGCTGCTGAGGGAGGGGGCATTCCCCCAAACATTAGAGGTGGACAGGGCATACCGAGCGCTTGCTATGGAAGCCGGGGGGGGGGGGCTTCGGTGGGCCAAGCGAATGCGGAGTTGTAAGTGGGACAACAGCATCCTGCGGGTGTACCAGGACCTGAGCGTGGAGGTGGCGAGGAAGAGGGCAGGCTTTAACCAAGTCAAATCTATTTTCTTCAAGAAGCAGGTGAAGTTCGGTCTGCTGTATCCGGCGTTTCTTTGGGTCACGCACGAGGACCAGCATCACTATTTTGTGTCGCCGGAGGCGCTGGACTTTGCTAAAAGAGAAGGACTGGTGGGGGTCTGAGAACTGTCGAACTTTGAGACAATTTGTTGGCCTATATTGGGCCCCTTTTTTCTGTTTTTGTTTTTCCCCCTTGGTTTTGGGGGTTTTGTTTTCCTGTTTTAAATTGGTTATGCCTTCTCTTATTGTTTCGTGTCTGTTTTGGGGGCCCTGGTTAAGGTGGGAGGGGCGGGGGGAGTCGATTTTTTGGTTTTGGGTTCTGCTTCTCTGTAAATGTTGGCAATGTCCCTTTTGTTTTTATTGATGTGCACTTTTGTGGGATGGAGACGTGCCTGTTTGAGTTTCGGTGGGAACAATAGGTGGGAGACTTCTTGGGGGCGGGGGCCACCAAGCCAGCTGGGTGAGCTAGCTCACGGAAGCACAGTGGGGGGGGTGTATACGTTTAATGTACTAGATGGGTTAGGTCTTAGAATGGTGTTGCTGGGGGGGGAGGGAGGGCGGGGGGGGGGGGGGGGAGTTCTGCTGACGAGGGAGGGACTTCGGTGGAGGGACACTGAGGAGGTCGAGGATGGGGGCTGCCGTGGGGTGGGCCGGAGAAAGTGCAGCGCAGGGGCTGGAGGCGGGCCCAAGCAAGGGGATGGCTGATCACCTGGAATGTACGGGGTCTAAATGGGCCGGTAAAGAGGGCATGTGTGTTTGCGCACCTGAGGGGACTGCAGGCAGACGTAGTAATGATGCAGCACCTCAGTAGTGAATCCATGGAGATTTAGGCAGCCGAGGGCGAAGGAATTTTCTTCTTACTCCCATGTACATAAGGTGTACTCCAGGATCGATTTTTATTTGTCCTGGGTAGGGCCCTACTGGCTGGGGTGGTGGACACTGGGTACTCGGCAATCATGATCTCGGACCATGCTCCGCAGTGGGTGGACCTGCAGGTGAGTATGGATAGCAAGCAGATCCCGCAATGGAGGTTGGATGTAAGGTTGTTGGCGGACGAAGCGTTGTGTGAGAGGCTGAGGAAGTGTATGCTGAATTACCTGCAGGTAAATGATACGGGGGAGGTCTTGGCAGCGGTGGCCTGGGAAGCGCTGAAGGCAGTGGTGAGAGGAGAGCTGATCTCAATCCGGGCCCACAGGGACAGGACGGATAGGGCAGAAACGGACCGACTGGTAAAAGAGATTCTACGAGTTGATAGGAGGTATGCGGAAGCTCCAGAGGCAGGGCTTTTAAGAGAACGCCGGAATTTGGTTTGTTAACCGCAGTGAGGGCAGTGGAACAGTTCAGAAAGGCGAAGGGGGCGATTTACGAGCATGGTGAGAAGGCCAGCAGAATGCTTGTACTGCAGCTCCGAAAGAGGGAGGCAGCTAAAGAAATAGGGAGAGTTAGTGACAGGGATGGGAACTTAGTTGGGGACTCGGCGGGGGTGAGTAAGGCCTTTCGGGACTTTTATAGCAGGTTGTATAGGTCGGAACCCCCTGCGGGGACGGAGGGGATGAGGCACTTCTTGGAGGGGCTGACTTTCCCGAAGGTGGATGGGGGAGCTGGTAGAAGGGCTGGGGGTCCCGATCGGGCTGGAAGGGATAGTGGAGGGTTTGAAGGTCATGCAGTCAGGTAAGGCCCTGGGACCGGACGGGTACCCAGCCGAGCTCTATAAAACGTTCTCTGAAATATTGGGGCTGGTGCTGAAGAAGGTCTTCAACGAGGCCAAGGAAACTGGGGTTCTGCTCCAGACAATGTCACAGGCCATGATCTCGCTCATTCTGAAATGGGACAAGGACCCGGAGCTATGTGGGTCTTACATATTTCTTTATTGAACGTAGATGCCAAACTTTTGTCCTCCAGGATTGAGGACTGTGTACCGAACGTTATTGTGGAAGATCAGATGGGGTTTGTTAAGGGTTAAGTAATTGGGGGGGCCAATGTAAGAAGGCTGTTAAACGTGATCATGATGCCCCCGGAAGGTAGTGAGGTTGAGAGGTAGTGGTCGCGATGGATGCGGAGAAAGCCTTTGACCGGATTGAGTGGGATTATTTATGGGAGGTGCTAGAGCGGTTCGGTTTTGGGAGGGGCTTTATTGACTGGGTTAGGTTGCTGTACCGGGCTCTGGTTGCAAGTGTACAGACAAACTGGACGACTTTGAATTATTTCAGACTGCACCGGGGGAAAGGGATGTCCCCTCTCCCCACTGCTGTTTGCGCTGGCAATAGAGCCGCTGGCAATTGCTCTGAGGGCCTCAAGGGGCTGGTCCGGAGGGTGGGGGGGGGGGGGGGGTGCAGTACAGGGTCTCGCTGTATGCAGATGACCTACTGTTGTATGTCTCAGACCCAATGGAGGGGATGGAAGAAATTATGGGAATTGTAGGGGAATTCGGCCGGTTTTCGTGGTGTAAGCTCAATATGGGGAAGAGCGAGATGTTTGTGGTCCAGGCGAGAGGTCGGGAGAGGCGACTGGGGGAACTGCTGTTCAGAGTGGCAGGGGACAGTTTCACGTGTCTGGGTATCCAAGTGGCGAGGGATTGGGACAGGCTTCATGAATTGAACTTGGCACGGCTGGTGGAGGAGATGAAGGAGGATTTCCGGAGATGGGATGCTCGCTCGTTGTCTCTGGTGGGCAGAGTTCAATCGGTAAAAATGACGGTCCTCTCGAGATTACTATTCGTCTTCCAATGCCTCCCCATCTTCATCCAGCGGTCCTTTTTTAAGTGGATCAATAAAATTATTGTGGGCTTTGTGTGTGGGGAATGGGGGGAGGGGGGAGAATGGGGGGAGGGGGGAGATTGGGGGGAGGGGGGAGATTGGGGGGAGGGGGGGAGTGGAGGGGAGGGGAGAGTCCCCGCGAGTGAAGAGGGCAATGCTTGAGCAGAGTCGGGAGGGATAGTGGGCTGGCGCTGCTGAATTTCAGCAATTATTACTGGGCGGCTAATATAGCCATGGGGAGGAGGTGGCTGGTTGGCGGGGGGGGTGGGTGGGGGGGCGTGGGTGCGCATGGAGGCGGCTTCTTGTAAGGACACTAGTCTGGGGGCGCCGGTAACGGCGCCTCTGCCGTTCCCGCCGGCGCGATACTCCACCAGTCCAGTGGTGGTGGCGGCCCTGAGAGTCTGGGGGCAGTGGAGGAGACATGCGGGAGCAGAGGGGGCATCAGTGTGGTCCCCAATCTGCAATAATCACCGGTTTGCCTCTGGGAGGATGGACGGGGGGGTTCCGAATTTGGCGGAGAGCGTGGATTGAGAGGATGGGGGACTTGTTTATAGAAGGAAGCTTCCCGAGTATGAGGGCGCTGGCGGAGAAGTTTGCATTGGCGGGGGGAAATGAATTTCGATATCTGCAGGTGCGGGACTTTGCGTAGGCAGGTACCAACCTTCCCACTCCTCCTGCTAAGGGGGATTCAGGATAGGATGGTTTCTAGAGGATGGATAGGAGAGGGGAGCGTCTCGGACATATATAAAGAGCTATGGGTTTGGAGGAGACGCAGACCGAGGAGCTGAAGCAAAAGTGGAGGAGGACCTGGGGAGAGAGATAGAGGAGGGCCTTTGGGCGGACGCGTTGAGTAGGGTCAACGTGACCGCAACATGTGCCAGGCTCAGCCTGATCCAATTTAAGGTCGTTCACTGGGCTCACATGACAGTGGCCTGGATGAGCAGATTCTTTGGGGTGGAGGACAGGTGTGCGAAGTGTGCCGGGTGTGGGGGGGGGCAGCGAACCATGTCCACATGTTCTGGGCATGCTCAAAACTGAGGGGATTTTGGCAGGGGTTTGCTGACGCCATGTCCAAGGTATTAAATACGAGGGTGGCATTGAGTCCAGAGGCGGCGATTTTCGGGGTGTCGCAGGATCCGGGAATCCAGGAGGAGAAAGAGGAAGATGTTCTGGCCTTTCCTTCCCTGGTAGCCCGGAGGCGGATAAGGGGGGGGGGGTTTAGGCTAGCGTAGATTAGGGGATAAGTAATGGTGGGACCTGTGGGAGAGGGAGGCGGTATTTGCACTGTTAATATTTTCCTTGTTACGTACATTGTTGATTTTGTTGCTGGTACAATGCCAAAGAAATACCTCAATAAAATGTTTATTAAAAAAAAAGAGAAATTTATATCCTCTGGTTCTTGACTTTTCTGCCCAATTGGGGCACTTTTTCTCTATTCTGTCTAGACCTCTCTGGATTTTGAACGCCTCTATCAAATCTCCTCTCAACCTTCTTGAAGGAGAACAAACCCAGTTTTTGCAATCTATTCATGTAACTGAAGCGCCTCAGCCTTGGTACCCTCTCAGGCAGGGTTCCCAAACTGTGGGTAAGGTCATGAACTCCACGACACTCATGGCACCATAGAGCAAGGACTTGGAAATCTCCTGGGATCAGTTCCGAGGTCCCATTAGACATGTGTCCCAATTATTTTTTTCCTGGCTTGCAGTTTGCTGGGAGAGGTGTGACAGTGGGCTTTGCACAGGCAACCTTATTGTCTGACTTGAGCATGTTCTAGCCTGTTTGAAAACTTGATCATTGGTGTAGTATCATGCTCTCAAGCAAAGAGGGGTTCTACTTAAACCCTGCTCATTCCTAGCCTTATTCATTGTGGCTGCTGAAATCATAATTTTCAAATCGTTAGGGATATTTAATGTTTCCCATATCACTTGCTCTTGATTAATTAAAGCTGACATGTTTTCCAGAGGTTTAAATGATTACTTTCCTTTTTGCTAGTTTGGGCCACTTCAAAAGAATCAGTTTACAGAATCTGCGTTTCATTAGGCCCAGTGAGTAAGATGACATTTTGACATTTTCACAAAATAGTTTCAAATTTGAAAACTGATTTTCAGATGTTTAATTTTAACCGTAATAATTAAATATTGAAGATTATTATCCTGCTATTTGTTTTATTTTTGAGACTAACCCCACCCTCTTCATCCCACCACCCCTACAACTTTCGTCATCACCCCCCTCAAAGATTTTCACTCTGGATCACACCGAGGAAGCACTGCTTTAAAGCCTTCAGATCCTACCTAAAGTTGTGTGCCCAGACAAAATACTCCAGGTGAAGCCAAGCCAGAGTTTCATAATGTACCAGGATCATTAATTCCTCATGTTAGTATAGTGTTCGGATAACAAACTTCCCAAATTTTTCCCTTGAAGTCACCAGTATTCAGATAATGGATCCTTTTGTATCGGATTTTACAGTTATTCTCTCTTGCATGTTCTATACGTAACAAAATGTTCATTTTTCTTATGGTGGCTCAGTAGATGAAGCCACATAAAAGTTGTAGCATTAACACACAACAAATTGTGGCAGACCTGTACTGGTCCTGATGACAGTGGGCAAGGAAAGTGGAATGTCTATTTGGTGACCCCAGCCGAAACTTCATGGACATTGATATCTGAGGAGTGATAAAGCGTTACTGAGCATTGCAAAAGACCTGTTAACGCTCAACATGAAGGATAGCTACTCATTGTTTCTGGAAGCAAATCTCAATATGTCATTCAGAAAGAGTGGTTAAACTTAGGGGCCATAACTTCTGATGGTGTGACAGTGTGGGAGGAGTGTGGGGTTGGAGGGTTGGGCCTGCTTGGATTGTTGAGCTGGGCGGTTTGAGGCTGGTCAGTACATAGTGACCCAGAAGCTAGAAGTGGTTTTAATTCGTTCAACCTTTTCTGGGTAATTATTGATGCTTTTTTAGATTCCTCCCAATGCAGGGTAATTGCATGTCAGCAGTTTGAACTTCCAGGCAATTACCATGCAATCTGGGGGTGGAGCTCGAAAGTACGCCCCTAGATAAATAATTCAATTGATTATGTTGAATAGTTGATAATGTAGCAGGTGCTGGTTTAAAACTAATGTATATTAACTTGCTAAAACAATTTGTATAGTGCTTTTCATGACTACTGGACATCTCAAAGTGTTTTACAGCTGTTGAAGTACTTTTGAAGTGTAGTCACTGTTGTATTATAGGAAATGCAGCAGCCAATTTGCCACAGTAGGCTCCCACAAACAGCATTGTGATACAGATTAATGGATGTATGTTGACCAGGGCACCAGGAATACTCCTTCCCACATCTAGAACGAGGAGTCATCGATCTGGTTATGGGATTGGTTATTTTGGACCGAGATGCGAAGCATGTTTGGCGAGGGTCATGAATCCTTGAAATTCTCTACCCTGGAGGGCCATGGGCACTTGGGCACTAAAGGGTTCAAGCAATGCAGGGACAGGACTGAAAATGGAGTTGGAAGATTGTCCATTACATTATTGAATGACTGAGCAGGCTGAAGTGGCATATAATCAATTCCTCCTATTCTGTTTTGTGTTAATTTCATTTTAGCAATTGCAGGGAGATATCTATTTTGAGCATTTGATGTGGCCTTATGATCATTATATATCTGAATATCAATTTATTTTCAAATAGGTAGTGAACTTTTTTTTGGGGGGGAGGTGTACGAGTGAATTCCACGGTTATGCTGTATGATGCAATCTGGCTTGTCTCTTGCAGATGTTGAGGATCTGCCACCATCCGTGCAGGAAAAATTGTTTGATGAGGTGCTTGATCGGGATGTACAGAAAGGTAAGCAGTTTATTGAGCGTTTTCAATTCTAATTGAATGATAACACTTCTGATATTAGATTTTGTTATGAATGTAGTGAGTATCCGTTTTTATTAAATTATTCTAGAATTGACTCCGAGCAGTATTATTAAAGTTCAACATTTGCTACAAGTAAGCCATCTGGGATGAGAGATCAGGCGATGGGTTAATATACTGTTCTTTTATCTCTGCCATCAGGGTTCAAATAAAGGGCAGGCAGATGAATTGAAGCTATCTATGTGACTTGTAGGATTCTTACATAAAATTAATCAGCAAAGTCCCAAATTACAGTGTAAAACTACCTCTACTTTGGCACAAAATCAGTGATGTCCTGACTATTGATATGACAATGATAAATGAAAAGATTATGTGAATGCAGCAGGGAAACATGGTGCTGTGTGATTGGATAGAAGGAAGAACTTTATTGTATGTAACTTGTGTCAACTCTGCCTTTTGAAGTGGAGCTGCTGGATTAAAAATGTTTTCCTTTACCCTAGCTAAACGGCCGTATCTCGTTGAGCTACATTATTTGCACAAAATTGGGACTGGAGAAAAAGTTAACTTTTGTATCTTTTCCCTCTTTTTGTGATATTCTGGGAGTTTTCCACATCGAGCATGAAACTGAAGGGAATAGGAAAATGTATTTGTTTTTAGTTCTGTTTTGTAACTGCCAATAATTGAGGTTGGGTAGCAAAAAAAGATATGGTTGCTGTTCCCTTCACGTTAGAAGGTGAGGGTTGACGACTGAATTTTTTTTTTTTTTTTAAATATAAATTTAGAACCCAGTTCTTTTTTTCCAATTAAGGGGCAATTTAGTGTGGCCAATTCACCTAGCCTGCACATCTTTGGGTTGTGGGGGTGACACCCACGGTGACACAGGGAGAATGTGCAAAACTGCACATGAGCAGTGACTAATCACTGCGCCACCATGTCGCCCAATGAATAAAGTTTTTAAAAGAAGGGACTTGTTACAGTTAGAACTATGTCATTTGGGAGGTAAACTAGGCCTAGTAAAAGTTGTGAACCGCTACATGGTACCTGAAACTTTATTGAAATGTATCTGAGCTGTAATCAATGGGCAGTTATAGTGACTCATTGGTCGCAACCCTGCAACTGAAGTGTTATTGACAGTGAGTGCATCCTTGCTGATGGGCTCAAGGACCTTGTTTTTTGAGTCAACCAGGAAGCATTTCCGTTCATGGATACGGTAGTGCAAAGCTCTTTGAGCAAACTCACCGTAACCTTCCAACCTCTCTGTTCACACCTCTAAAGCTCTGCGGAGTAGGTTCCTAATCAGATAGATATGCTGGGAGATTTGGGGGGGGCGGGGGGTGCTTTATCACATTAGTTGAATTACCTGCTCCTGTTCCATAAGATGTGTAAAAGCAATTCATTGTTTCCTTTCACTGAGCTCACAATAGATAATCGGGTGACTTCCACATGCTGCAGTCTAATTTCCTGTATAATTGGGAACAGATTCTAGAACTTTAAAGGTGTGAGCCCACAGTCTCAGAAGATTGATTATCAGCATATTGTTTTCCCTAATCAAAGCCAGATTTTCAGTATAAAGATCTGCAGATGTTTGATAAGCACTGGAGATACTTTTTCAGGTAAATTAACTTAATTTTAGAAGTGCCTATCTTTTGAAACCAGCTTTACAATAACTTTAATTTGAAGATTAATAACTTAAACAAGGCTATTGTCATTCTTAACTCTTTGCTTTTGTAGAATTAGAGGAAGAATCTCCCATTATAAACTGGTCCTTGGAGCTAGGAAGCCGCTTGGACAGCCGACTTTATGCTCTCTGGAACCGCACAGCAGGTGACTGTCTGCTTGACTCGGTGCTACAAGCAACATGGGGTATTTATGACAAAGATTCGGTTCTGCGGAAAGCTCTTCACGATAGCTTGCACGACTGCTCACATTGGTAGGAATTTTTCCTATGGTTTCCATTTCTCCAGAGAAACTAAACTCATTTAATCTGCAAAAGTAACATATATACTGCATAACTGTAACCTAACCACAAAACAAATGTCAGCTCCAAAGCTAGCTTTTTCAGTCAAATTTTATCCTGCACCATTTCACATGTGTGCGGGCGTGCGTGCATGCCCTGGGCATCATCAGTATACTATAGACACAATGAAGTCTCATGGCACCAGGTCAAACGTGACCAAGGAAACTGAAGAGAAAAACATACTTGACTTTATCCTCACCTGCCTGCTGCAGGTGCATCTGTCCATGACAGTATCGGCATATATTACTTAATATTTTTGCATTCAATAGGGGAGATGGTAGTGTAGTGGTAATGCCACTGGGCTAGTAATCCAGTGGCCCAGGCTAATCCAGTGAGTTTAGTAATCCAGTGGCCCAGGAGACGTGCGTTCGAATCCCACCAGGGCAGCTGGTGAAATTTGAATATTTTGGGGCAGCACGGTAGCATTGTGGATAGCACAATTGCTTCACAGCTCCAGGGTCCCAGGTTCGATTCCGGCTTGGGTCACTGTCTGTGCGGAGTCTGCACATCCCCGTGTGTGCGTGGGTTTCCTTCGGGTGCTCCGGTTTCCTCCCACAGTCCAAAGATGTGCAGGTTAGGTGGATTGGCCATGATAAATTGCCCTTGGTGTCCAAAATTGCCCTTAGAGTTGAGTGGGGTTACTGGGTTATAGGGATAGGGTAGAGGTGTTGACCTTGGGTAGGGTGCTCTTTCCAAGAGCTGGTGCAGACTCGATGGGCCGAATGGCCTCCTGCACTGTAAATTCTATGATAATCTATGAAACTGTCTCTATTCAAGCAGTATTAATTAATTGGCTTTTGAAAATTTGGATGCCATATCCAGATAAAAGAAGGAAATATTTATCAATTATTGCTTAAATTGTGATTAGATTTAAATCCATTGTCCAGATTAATTCATGTTTTTCATAGACTTTAGTAAAGGAGGAAGCGGTGGTGCAGTGGCATTATCACCGGACTAGTAATCCAGAGATTGGGTTCAAATCCCACTGTGGCAGATAGTGGGATTTGAATTCAATAAAAATCTGGAATTAATGGTGACCATGAAACCATTGTCGATTGTCACAAAACCCATCTGGTTCGCTAATGTAAATTAGGGAAGGAAATCTGTCCTTGCCTGGCCTACACATAGGAGTGATGACCGTCCTGTCTTCACATTGAGGACGCTCTCTATTGTGTTGTGTGGCACTACCACTGTGCTACCTGGGATCGACTTCAAACAGACCTAGCAACTCCAGTCTGGACATCCATGAGGCGCTATGGGTCATGAGCAGCAGAGTTGTACTCAACCGCAATCTGTACCCTCATGGCCTGGCATATCCCTCACTCTTCCATTTCTGCAAGCCAGGTTCAATTATCTAAAATTGAGTTGTCAATTTGGAGAAGCTACAACACAGGACTACTTGCTGCTTATGCAGCTTGGCATGCAAGTAATAGCCAGAACTAAGTGAATCCACAAACAACAGATCAAATCTAAACTCTGCAGCCCCGCCACATCCAGTCGTGAATAGCAGTTGGCAGTTAAACAACTCTGTTATATCCTCATCCTCACTGATGGTAGAGCCCAGCATATCAGTGCAAAAAACAATGCTGAAGCATTTGTAACAATCTTCAGCCAGAAGTGCCGATTGGTGATCCATCTTGGCCTCCTGAATGCCTCCAGCATCACCGATGCCAGTCTTCAGCCAATGAGATTCATTCCACGTGATAGCAGTTGCTGAAGGTCCTAGCAACATTCCGACAATAGTACTAAAGACTTGGTGCTCCAAAACCTGCTGCACCCGTAGCCAAGCAGGACAAGTCCAACCAATTATCACCCCATTAGTCTACTCTCGATCGTCCATAAAGTGATGAACAGTGCTTTCAGGTGGCACTTGTTTTGCAATAACCTGTTCACGGATGCTCAGTTTGGGTTCTGCCAGAGTCACTCAGCTCCTGACCGCATTACAGCTTTTGTTCAAACATGGGCAGAAAACTGAATTCCAGAGGTGAAGTGTGAATGACTTCCCTTGACAGCTGCATTTGACAGTGTCCTAGCAAAATGTTGGTCAGTGGGAATCCAGGGGTGGGGACCCTCTGCTGGTTGGAGTCCTACCTGGGGAAAAAAGGAGATTTCTGTGTTTGCTGGAGGTCAGTCATCTCAGTTCCAGGACATCACTGCAGACATTCCTTCGGGTAATGTCCTGGACCAACCAGCTGCTTCATTAATGACCTTCCTTCCACCATAAGATCACGTGAAGATGTTTGTTGATGTTTGTTCAATGTTCAACACCATTCGTGACTTTTCAGATACCTGAAGCAGTCTGTGTTCAAAAGCAGCAAGACCTGGGAAATATCCAGGTTTGGGCTGACAAGTGGCAAGTAACACATGCCAGGCAATGACAATCTCCAACGAGAGATAACCTAATCATCACCCCATGACATTCAATGCCATTACCATCATTGAATCTCTCACTGTCAGTGTCCTGAGTTACCAGTGACCAGAAACTGAATTGGACTAATTATTTGCATACTGTGGCTATAAGAGCAGGTCAGAGGCTGGGAATACTGCAGTGAGTAACTTTCCTCCTGATTTTCCAAAGTCTGTTCACCATCTACAAGGCACAAGTCAGGAGTCTGTTGAAATACTTTCCGTTTGCCAGTAGGGGTACAGCTACAACAACACTCTAAGCTTAACACCATCCAGAACAAAGCAGCCCACTTGATTGCTACCCCTTCCACAGACATTCATTCCCTCCACCATTGATGGAACAATGGCAGAAGTGTGTACCATCTACAGGATGCACTGAAGGAGCTCAGCTAGCCTTTTTGGGCTTCCAAATCCTTGAAAATTGCCACCTAAAAGGACAAGGGCAGCAGACACATGGGAACACCACCAACAGGAAGTTCCCCTCCCATATCACTCACCACCCTGATTTATCGCTGGGTCACAATCCTGGAACTCCCTCCTAACGGCACTTATCTCCTTCTAAAGGGCAATTCGGGATGGCCAATAAATGCTGATCTAGCCAGAGAGATAGAAAAGGGTCCAGAGGGGCAATTATTTCACAGGGTGGCGAGTGTCTGGAACGAGCTGCCAGAGGCAGTAGTAGAGGGGAGTACAATTTTGTCTTTTAAAAAACATTTAGACAGTTATATGGGAAAGCTGGGTTATAGAGGGTTGTGGTCTAAATGCAGGCAATTGGGACTAGCTTAATGGTAAAAGCTGGGCAGCATGGACAGATTGGGCCAAAGGGCCATTTTTCATGCTGGAAAACTCTATGATGCCCACATCCTGTAATTGGGTTATATTTGTTCCAGACTTTACCCCGTTTATCCATGGAACCCCAACTTTTGCACTACTGTTTCATTTTAACAATATACCTGAATTCAACCTTCCCATCTCTTGTTTAGATATTTCTCTTGGAAATTTCCCCCCCTTTCATTGAAAAAGGGCAAGGTGTTTTTTTATCTCGCTGGAATTTTCTTTTCACTCGAGTACCCTTATCTTCCATGATTTCCTTTTGTGTTGCACTGTTTTGGGTTCAAGATGAAAATATAGATATAAGTTTAAAGGTAAGAGATCTGGAGCAGGGACAGGAAAAACTGTGGAGAATTCTGTGACTGGAATTCACAGTCTGTTATTCAGGTAGAATCTGTTATTCAAGATTAGACTTGGATGAAGGAATGTGGGAATAGGTTGGGTAAATATGATTAGAACTATTTGTTCATATGAAGGTAAAATGCCAACACTGATCCAGATGGCCTTTATCTGCCTTGTAAATTGTATGTATGTACTTCTATGGTAGAATCCTAATTGCTTCACCATCCCAATTTTTCAATTTTAACCTAGCGTTTGGAAGTTGTGAGAATTTTTCATCTCATCACTTATATATAGTCTTCCTAGTATCTTTTAATGACATGCTTTCAAATTTTGGCCTTGCATACAGTAGAATGGGGTGAAAACTAAGCGATGGGAAATTTCAAAGCACATTGGGTTCCCAAGTAATGACATGCAATTGATACACGCTGGATACTTATACCGTTATGAATTCAGTCGGTGTAAACTACCTCAACCAGTAAATGCTTCAAATTCATGTATTGGATTCACTGTTCAAACCGTGCTTAAAAAATGAAAAGATCCCAATTGATTTGATTCAATGTTTAGTATTATTATTAGTTCTCTTGCCTTTGAGCCAGAATCATAGAATTTACAGTGCAGAAGGAGGCCATTCGGCCCATCGAGTCTGCCCCGGCTCTTGGAAAGAGCACCCCACCCAAGCCCACACCACCCTATCCCCATAACCCAGTAACCCCACTCAACCAACGCAAAGGGCAATTTTGGACACGAAGGGCAATTTATCACAGCCAATCCACCTAACCTGCACATCTTTGGACTGTGGGAGGAAACCGGAGCACCCGGAGGAAACCCACGCACACACGGGGAGAACGTGCAGACTCCGCACAGACAGTGACCCAGCTGGGAATCGAACCTGGGACCCTGGAGCTGTGAAGCAATTGCGCTAACCGCTATGCTACCGTGCTGCCCACACGGTATGTTGTGGGTTGAATCCACCTCCAGAATCTGAGCAGGTTGTCCAAGTTTATACATGAGCACAGTACTGAGAGCGTGCTGCATTGTTGGAAGATCTGTTATTTGAATGAGAATTTAAACTGGTGTTCCGCTTGCCTATTCTGATGGGTGGTAAAAATCATATAACATTTTTCAGTTTCTTTGTGCTGTGGCTAACATTCCTTCCTGAACCATTTGCACCAAAACTTATTAACTTCATCTTAATTATGTTTGTGGGATATTGTGTGGAAATTGATACAGATACTGAAACAGTCGGTGTCCATTTGCAGCAAGACTGGGTAGCATTCATGTTTTGGCTGATGAGTGGCAAATAATATTTGTGCTGCACAAGTGCTAGATAATGGCCATATCTAACAAGAGAGAATCCAACCATCGCCCATGATATTCATTAAAAGTAAAGTTGCCATTGTCCCAGATAACCATAGCTGACTGGTGGTGATTTAACCTGAGGATCGCCACACCTCAGGCGAGGGGCAAGGTTGAGAAGGGAGGGTCTTCATAATAACTTCAGCTGAAACGGGAATTGAACCCGCGCTTTGGCCTTGCTCTGCATCGCAAACTAGCTGTCCAGCCAACTGAGCTGAACCAACTCGCATACCATTTCTGAATTTCCCACTATCAACATCCTGTGGGTTACCATTGAAAGAAACTGAACTGCACCTGTCATAAATACTCTGTGACTACTGGGCAGAAACTTTAAATGCTTCTCAGTTAGTATGAGAACAGTCTACACAACATACGCTTGTTCCTGAATTTAGAAACTAGAGAGTTGTGAACACCACCCAGTCCATCACACAAACCCTCTTCCCATTCATTGACTCTGTCTACACCTCCCGCTGCCTTGGGAAAGCGGGCAGCATAATCAAAGACCCCTCCTATCCATGTACGGAATGATCAGTCTGAGCTGCACGCAGAACAATACTTTTCGCTGTACCTCGGTACACGTGACACTAAACAAATCCTATACAAGAGCTGGTCGGAGGCTTGGAATTCTGTGACGAGTAACTCACCACCTGTCCCCTGAAAGTTTGTCCACCACCTTCAAGGCACAAATCCGTGAACAAATACTCCACTTATCTGGATGAGTACTACTCCTAACAACACTAAAGCGTGACACCATCCAGTACAAAGTAGTTTGAATGATCGGCACCCCATCCACCACCGTAAACGTTTGCTCCCTCCACCATCGATGCACAGTGGCAGCAATGCTACCATATATAAGATGCACTGCACCAATTCACCAAGCTGTCTTGGACAGCACCTTCCAAAACTGCAACCTCAACCACCTAGACCAACAGCATTACCTGCAAGTTCCCTTCCAATTCTCACACCATTCTGATTTTGAAGTATATCACCTGTTTCTTTTCAAAGAATCAAAATCCTTGAACTCCCTTCCTATCGGCATTGTATGTGTACCTGCACTGGATGGACTACAGTTCATAGGCATTTTATTAATGGGTGTACTTTTGACTGTTAATGCACATTTTAAGTTAACTGAAAAGGCACTATTGCATGTATGAAACAAAATAAATTGTTAATATTTTGCCATGAAAGAGCTTTGTGTTGGTAGTGTAGAATAAAAGAAATGTGTTTACTAATTGCAAATTTCTAGTGTTAAATCTTGTTGGAAGAATGTTAAATCCATTTTCCCTACCCCTTGTCAGGTTTTATACACGCTGGAAAGAATGGGAATCTTGGTACTCTCAGAGTTTTGGGTTACATTTCTCACTGAGAGAGGAGCAATGGCAAGAGGATTGGGCATTCATTCTGTCCCTTGCAAGTCAGGTAAATGATCACTTTTCTACTGTCTTCTATGAAGATTATTTTTTGGAAATAATTTTTATTGAAATTTTATCGAGTTTTGTACAAGTTTACAAAAAACAAACAACACACAGTAATAGAAATAATCTCTCTTCCCCCCCCCCCCACAACAATATAAACTAAACCCGCCTAACAGCTAACAGTAACTAACTCTTTTAAAAAAATATATATATTTTATTGAAAATTTTTCGATCACAATTTTTTCCCCTTACATATCAAACATAACAAAAAAGAAAATTTAACAGTGAACAAATGGCTAATCAATATGGTAAACTAACCATTTAACATAAACTAAAACTTTCCACCCCCCTCCCCCTGGGTTGCTGCTGCTGGTCATCTGTCTTCCCTCTAACGTTCCCCTAGGTAGTCGAGGAATGGCTGCCACCGCCTGGTGAACCCTTGAGCCGATCCTCTCAGCGCAAACGTCATCTGCTCCAGTTTTATGAACCCCGCCATATCGTTTATCCAGGCCTCCAGTCCGGGGGGTTTCGCTTCCTTCCACATGAGTAAAACCCTACGCTGGGCTACTAGGGACGCAAAGGCCACAACGTCGGCCTCTTTCGCCTCCTGCACTCCCGGCTCATCCGCAACTCCAAATAGAGCTAGCCCCCAGCCTGGTTTGACCCGGACCTTCACCACCTTCGAGATCACTCCCGTCACTCCCTTCCAATACCCCTCCAGTGCCGGGCACGACCAAAACATATGTGCGTGGTTTGCCGGGCTTCCGCCGCACCTCCCACACTTGTCCTCCACTCCAAAGAACCTGCTCAATCTTTCTCCCGTTATGTGTGCTCTATGTAGCACCTTAAATTGAATCAGGCTAAGCCTGGCGCATGAGGAAGAGGAATTTACCCTGCTTTGGGCATCAGCCCACATACCCTCCTCTATCTCCTCCCCTAGCTCTTCTTCCCACTTTCCTTTTAGCTCGCCCACCAGCTCCTCCCCCTCTTCCCTCACCTCTTGGTATATCTCTGACACCTTGCCCTCCCCGACCCACACCCCCGAAAGCACTCTGTCCTGGATCCCCTGTGCCGGGAGCAGCGGAAATTCCCTCACCTGTTGTCTTGTGAACGCCCTCACCTGCATATATCTAAGGAAGTTTCCCCGGGGCAACTTATACTTTTCCTCCAATGCTCCCAAGCTCGCAAACGTCCCATCTATAAATAAATCTCCCACCCTCCTAATTCCCAACTGGTGCCAGCTCTGAAATCCTCCATCCATCCTTCCTGGGGCAAACCTGTGGTTGTTCCTGATTGGGGACCCCACCAGGGCTTCCCGCGCACCCCTCTGTCGCCTCCATTGTCCCCAAATATTCAATGTTGCTGCCACCACTGGGTTCGTGGTAAACTTTTTTGGTGAGAGCGGTAGCGGGGCCGTCACCAGCGCCTCTAGGCTCGTCCCTTTACAGGACTTTCTCTACAGTCTTTTCCATGCCGCTCCCTCTCCCTCCATCATACATTTATGAATCATCGCCACATTGGCGGCCCAATAGTAGTCGCCCAAATTCGGTAGCGCCAATCCTCCTCTGTCTCTGCTACGTTGTAGGAACCCCCTCCTTACCCTCGGGACTTTCCCTGCCCACACGAAGCTCGTGATGCTCCTGTCTATTTTTTAAAAAAAGGTCTTAGTGATTAGTATAGGGAGACACTGAAATACAAATAAGAACCTCGGGAGGACCATCATCTTAATTGCCTGCACTCTGCCCACCAACGACAGAGGCTGCATGTCCCACCTCTTGAAGTCCTCCTTCATTTGTTCTACCAATCGTGTCAGATTAAGTCTGTGTAAGGTTCCTCAGCTCCTAGCGATCTGAATCCCCAAGTATCGGAAGTTTCTTTCCACTTTCCTTCGAGGCAGGTCTTCTATCTCTCTACTCTGGTCCCCAGGGTGTATCACGAATAGTTCACTCTTCCCCATGTTAAGCCTATATCCCGAGAAATCTCCGAACTCCCTCAATATCTGCATGACCTCTGGCATCCCCCCCCACTGGGTCCGTCACATACAACAGTAGGTCATCTGCGTATAATGAGACTCGGTGTTCTTCTCCCCCTCTAATCACCCCTCTCCATTTCCTGGAGACTCTCAACGCCATGGCCAGAGGTTCAATTGCCAACGCGAACAACACTGGAGATAGCGGGCATCCCTGTCTTGTTCCCCTATATAGTCGGAAATACTCCGATCTTTGCCGACCCGTGACCACACTTGCCGTTGGGGCCCCATAAAGGAGTTTGACCCAGCTAATAAACCCATTCCCGAACCCAAACCTCCTTAGCACCTCCCATAAATACTCCCACTCCACCCTATCAAATGCCTTCTCTGCATCCATTGCCGCCACTATCTCTGCCTCCCCCTCCACTGGGGGCATCATTATCACTCCTAATAGTCGTCGCACGTTGACATTCAGTTGTCTCCCCTTTACGAACCCTGTCTGGTCTTCGTGCACCACCCCCGGGACACAGTCCTCTATCCTCGATGCCAGTACCTTTGCCAGCAATTTGGCGTCCACATTCAATAATGAAATAGGTCTAAAGGACCCGCACTGCAATGGATCTTTATCCCGCTTCAGAATTAGTGATATCGTCGCCTCCGACATTGTCGGGGGTAAAGTCCCTCCTTCCCTGGCCTCATTAAACGTCCTCACCAACAGGGGGGCCAACAAGTCCACGTATTTTCTATAAAATTCCACCGGGAACCAGTCTGGTCCCGGAGCCTTCCCTGCTTGCATATTCCCCAGTCCCTTAATAACCTCGTTCACCCCAATCAGTGCCCCCAGGCCTTCCACCTCCTGCTCCTCCACCCTCGGGAACCTCAATTGATCCAGGAACTGCCGCATCCCCTCCTCTCCCTCCGGGGGTTGGGACCTATACAATCCTTCATAAAAGGTCTTGAACACCTCGTTTATCTTCCCTGCTCTCCGCACCGTAGCTCCCTTTTCGTCTCTAATTCCCCCTATCTCCCTCGCCGCTGTCCTCTTTCGCAGCTGATGGGCCAGCAGGCGACTAGCCTTTTCCCCATATTCATACCCCCCCCCCCCCCCCCCCCCCCCCCCCCCCCCCCCCTCCCCTGTGCCGTCCTCCACAGCACCTCCGCCCTTCTGGTGGTCAAAAGGTCGAACTCCGTCTGGAGTCGTCTTCTCTCCCTGTACAGTCCCTCCTCCGGGGTCTCCGCAAATTCCCTGTCCACCCTTAAAATCTCCCCCAGTAATCTTTCCCTTTCCTTGGCCTCTGTTTTCCCTTTGTGGGCCCTAATGGAGATCAGCTCTCCTCTGACCACCGCTTTCAGTGCTTCCCATACCACTCCCACTCGGGCCTCCCCGTCGTCATTGGCCTCCAGGTACCTCTCAATACATCCCCGCACTTTCCACGCACTCCCTCATCCGCCATCAATCCCACATCCAATCGCCAGAGTGCTCGCTGCTCCCTTTCCTCTCCTAGTTCCAGGTCCACCCAGTGTGGGGCATGGTCCGAAACCGCTATGGCTGAATACTCAGCTTCTTCCACCCTGGAGATCAACGACCTTCCCAGAACAAAAAAATCTATCCGGGAGTACACTTTATGGACATGGGAGAAGAAGGAGAACTCCCTGGTCCTCGGTCTAAGAAATCGCCATGGATCCACTCCCCCCCCCATTTGGTCCATAAACCCCTTGAGCACCTTGGCCGCTGCCGGCCTTCTTCTGGTCTTCGATCTGGATCAGCACGGTGTTGAAGTCCCCTCTCAATATCAAGTTTCCTACCTCCAGGTCCGGTATACGGCCCAACATCCGTCTCATAAATCCCGCATCGTCCCAATTCGGGGCATATACATTAACCAGCACGACCTCCATTCCCTCCATACTGCCACTCACCATTACATATCTACCTCCGCTATCTGCTACAATGCTCCTTCCTTCAAATGCTACCCGTTTCCCCACCAATATGGCCACCCCTCTATTCTTTGCATCTAATCCTGAGTGGAACACCTGTCCCACCCATCCTTTCCTTAACCTAACTTGGTCCGCCACCTTCAGGTGCATCTCCTGGAGCATAGCCACGTCTGCCCTTAGTCCTTTCAAGTGCGCGAGCACTCGGGCCCTTTTAATCGGTCCATTCAGGCCTCTCACGTTCCACGTGATCAGCCTCACTAGGGGGCTACCTGCCCCCTTCCCGTGTCGACTAGCCATCACCTTCTCTAGGCCAGTCCCGTATCCCGCCTCCGCGCTCCCACTTGCTCCCCAGGCCTCGCATTCCATCCCCGTCCACCCACTCTTTAGCCATTTCCTCTTTGATTTCCGCAGCAGCAACCCAGTTATCCCCCCCCCCCCGCTAGATCCCCTTCTAGCTTGATGGCTGCCCCCATATTACTTCCGCAAGTCAGCTGACTTCAACTGACCCCGGCTACTCCTGCTCCCTCCTTGACCCCCCTGTGTGGGGAACTCCCATCTGCCTTGCGCCTGTCTTCCCGCCATTATCTTTCTGGCGCGGGAGCATCCCTTTATCTGACCCGCCTCTTGTGGCGCAGCTCCCTTTCCCCTCCCACTCCCATTCCTCATTCTCCGCCTATGTCCCTTCTTTCCCCCCTCACCGGCGCCCACATTTCTTAGTGTCTCCCCCCTTCCCAATTTACTTCTCAATTTACATCGACAATAACATTTCCTACAGTGTCAGTCCCTCAGTTCCGATCCAATTTCTCCTCTTTAATTTTTTTTTATTTTAAATATTTTATTGAAAATTTTTGGTCAACCATCACAGTACATTGTGTATCCTTTACACAATAATATAACAGTATAAATAACAATGTTTTATAAACAAAGAATAAATAATATATAACAAAAACGAAAACTAAAACTAAATGGCAACTGCCTTGTCTCAGATAAACACTCTCCAAAAATATGATTTAAGAGTCCAATATACAATTATTTATAGCAACGACCTGTACGTATTATACATATATATTAACAACCCTGAGAGTCCTTCTGGTTCCTCCCCCCCCCCCCCCCCCCCCCCCCCCCCCCCCCCCCCCCCCCCCCCGGGCTGCTGCTGCTGCCTTCTTCTTTTCCATTCCCTCTATCTTTCTGTGAGGTATTCGACGAACGGTTGCCACCGCCTGGTGAACCCTTGAGCCGATCCCCTTAGGACAAATTTAATCCGTTCCAGCTTTTTAAACCCTGCCATGTCATTTATCCAGGTCTCCACCCCCGGGGGCTTGGCTTCCTTCCACATCATCAGTATCCTGCGCCGGGCTACTAGGGACGCAAAGGCCAAAACATCGGCCTCTCTCGCCTCCTGCACTCCCGGCTCTTGTGCAACCCCAAATATAGCCAACCCCCAGCTTGGTTTGACCCGGACCCCCACCACTTTCGAAAGCACCTTTGTCACCCCCACCCAGAACCCCTGTAGTGCCGGACATGACCAGAACATGTGTGTGTGTGATTCGCTGGGCTTCTCGAGCATCTCGCACACCTATCCTCTACCCCCAAAAATTTACTGAGCTGTGCTCCAGTCATATGCGTCCTGTGTAACACCTTAAATTGCATCAGGCTTAGCCTGGCACACGAGGACGATGAGTTTACCCTACTTAGGGCATCTGCCCACAGCCCCTCCTCAATCTCCTCCCCCAGCTCCTCTTCCCATTTCCCTTTCAGCTCATCTACCATAATCTCCCCCTCGTCCCTCATTTCCCTATATATATCTGACACCTTACCATCCCCCACCCATGTCTTTGAGATCACTGTCCTGCACCTCATGCGCTGGGAGCTGCGGGAATTCCCTCACCTGTTGCCTCGCAAAAGCCCTAAGTTGCATATACCGGAATGCATTCCCTTGGGGCAACCCATATTTCTTGGTCAGCACTCCCAGACTTGCGAACTTCCCATCCACAAACAGATCTTTCAGTTGCGTTACTCCTGCTCTTTGCCATATTCCAAATCCCCCATCCATTCTCCCCGGGGCAAACCTATGGTTATTTCTTATCGGGGACCCCACCAAGGCTCCCGTCTTTCCCCTATGCCGCCTCCACTGTCCCCAAATTTTCAAAGTCGCCACCACCACCGGGTTTGTGGTGTATTTCTTCGGTGAGAACGGCAATGGGGCCGTCACCATAGCTTGTAGGCTAGTCCCCCTACAGGACGCCCTCTCCAATCTCTTCCACGCCGCTCCCTCCTCTTCTCCCATCCACTTACTCACCATTGAGATATTGGCGGCCCAGTAGTACTCACTTAGGCTCGGTAGTGCCAGCCCCCCCTATCCCTACTACGCTGTAAGAATCCCTTCCTCACTCTCGGGGTCTTCCCGGCCCACACAAAACTCATGATACTCTTTTCGATCCTTTTGAAAAAAGCCTTCGTGATCACCACCGGGAGGCACTGAAACACAAAGAGGAATCTCAGGAGGATTACCATTTTAACCGCCTGCACCCTCCCTGCCAGTGACAGGGATACCATGTCCCATCTCTTGAAGTCCTCCTCCATTTGTTCCACCAATCGCGTTAAATTTAACCTCTGCAATGTACCCCAATTCTTGGCTATCTGGATCCCCAAGTAATGAAAGTCCCTTGTTACCTTCCTCAGCGGAAAGTCCTCTATTTCTCTGCTCTGCTCCCCTGGATGCACCACAAACAACTCCCTTTTCCCCATGTTCAGTTTATATCCTGAGAATTCTCCAAACTCCCGAAGTGTCTGCATTATCTCTGGCATCCCCTCCCCCGGGTCCGCTACATATAACAACAAATCATCCGCATACAGAGATACCCGGTGTTCTTCTCCTCCTCTAAGTACTCCCCTCCACTTCTTGGAACCCCTCAATGCTATTGCCAGGGGCTCAATCGCCAGTGCAAACAATAATGGGGACAGAGGACATCCCTGCCTTGTCCCTCTATGGAGCCAAAAGTATGCAGATCCCCGTCCATTCGTGACCACACTCGCCACTGGGGCCCTATACAACAGCTGCACCCATCCAACATACTCATCTCCAAAACCAAATCTCCTCAGCACCTCCCACAAATAATCCCACTCCACTCTATCAAATGCTTTCTCGGCATCCATCGCCACCACTATCTCCGCTTCCCCCTCTGGTGGGGGCATCATCATTACCCCTAGCAGCCTCCGTATATTCGTATTCAGCTGTCTCCCCTTCACAAACCCAGTTTGGTCCTCATGGACCACCCTCTGGACACAATCCTCTATCCTCATTGCCATTACCTTGGCCAGAATCTTAGTGTCTACATTTAGGAGGGAAATAGGTCTATAGGACCTGCATTGCAGCGGGTCCTTTTCCTTCTTTAGGAGAAGCGATATCGTTGCCTCAGACATAGTCGGGGGCAGCTGTCCCCTTTCCTTTGCCTCATTAAAGGTCCTCATCAGTAGCGGGGCGAGCAAGTCCACATATTTCCTGTAAAATTCAACTAGGAATCCATCCGGTCCCGGAGCCTTCCCCGCCTGCATGCTCCTAATTCCTTTCACTACTTCCTCTATTTCAATCTGTGCTCCCAGTCCCACCCTTTCCTGCTCCTCCACCTTGGAAAATTCCAGCTGGTCCAGAAAGCCCATCATTCTCTCCCTCCCATCCGGGGGTTGAGCTTCGTATAATTTTTTATAAAATGCCTTGAACACTCCATTCACTCTCTCCGCTCCCTGCTCTATCTCTCCTTCCTCATCCCTCACTCCCCCTATTTCCCTCGCTGCTCCCCTTTTCCTCAATTGGTGGGCCAGCAACCTGCTCGCCTTCTCCCCATATTCGTTCTGTACACCCTGTGCCTTCCTCCACTGTGCCTCTGCAGTACCCGTTGTCAGCAAGTCAAATTCTACGTGTAGCCTTTGCCTTTCCCTGTACAATCCCTCCTCCGGTGCCTCCGCATATTGCCTGTCCACCCTCAGAAGTTCTTGCAGCAACGGCTCCTGTTCCCTACTCTCCAGCTTTCCTTTATGTGCCCTTATTGATATCAGCTCCTCTCTAACCACCGCCTTCAGCGCCTCCCAGACCACTCCCACCTGGACCTCCCCATTATCATTGAGTTCCAAGTACTTTTCAATGCACCCCCTCACCCTTAGACACACCCCCTCATCTGCCATTAGTCCCATGTCCATTCTCCAGGGTGGGCGCCCTTCTGATCCCTCCCCTATCTCCAAGTCCACCCAATGTGGAGCGTGATCCGAAATGGCTATAGCCGTATACTCCGTTCCCCTCACCTTCGGGATCAATGCCCTTCCCTAAACAAAAAAGTCTATTCGCGAATAGACTTTGTGGACATAGGAGAAAAACGAAAACTCCTTACTCCTAGGTCTGCTAAATCTCCATGGGTCTACTCCTCCCATCTGCTCCATAAAATCTTTAAGCGCCTTGGCTGCTGCCGGCCTCCTTCCAGTCCTGGACCTCGACCTGTCCAGCCCTGGTTCCAACACCGTATTGAAATCTCCCCCCATTACCAACTTTCCCACCTCTAGGTCCGGGATGTGTCCTAGCATACGCCTCATAAAATTGGCATCATCCCAGTTTGGGGCATATACGTTTACCAAAACCACTGTCTCCCCCTGTAGTTTGCCACTCACCATCACGTATCTGCCCCCGCTATCCACCACTATAGTCTTTGCCTCAAACATTACCCGCTTCCCCACTAATATAGCCACCCCCCTGTTTTTCGCATCTAGCCCCGAATGGAACACCTGCCCCACCCAACCTTCGCGTACATAGAACATAGAAAATACAGCACAGAACAGGCCCTTCGGCCCACGATGTTGTGCCGAACCTTTGTCCTAGATTAATCATAGATTATCATTGAATTTACAGTGCAGAAGGAGGCCATTCGGCCCTTTGAGTCTGCACCAGCTCTTGGAAAGAGCACCCTACCCAAACTCAACACCTCCACCCAACACCAAGGGCAATTTGGACATTAAGGGCAATTTATCATTGGCCAATTCACCTAACCCGCACATCTTTGGACTGTGGGAGGAAACCGGAGTACCCGGAGGAAACCCACGCAGACACGGGGAGGACGTGCAGACTCCGCACAGACAATGACCCAAGCCGGAATCGAACCTGGGACCATGGATCTGTGAAGCAATTGTGCTATCCACAATGCTACCGTGCTGCCCTTAAGAACAAATAAATCTACACTATATCATTTTCCCGTAATCCATGTACCTATCCAACAGCTGCTTGAAGGTCCCTAATGTTTCCGACTCAACTACTTCCACAGGCAGTGCATTCCATGCCCCCACTACTCTCTGGGTAAAGAACCTACCTCTGATATCCCTCCTATATCTTCCACCTTTCACCTTAAATTTATGTCCCCTTGTAATGGTGTGTTCCACCTGGGGAAAAAGTCTCTGACTGTCTACTCTATCTATTCCCCTGATCATCTTATAAACCTCTATCAAGGCCCCCCTCATCCTTCTCCGCTCTAATGAGAAAAGGCCTAGCACCCTCAACCTTTCCTCGTAAGACCTACTCTCCATTCCAGGCAACATCCTGGTAAATCTTCTTTGCACCTTTTCCAGAGCTTCCACATCCTTCCTAAAATGAGGCGACCAGAACTGTACACAGTACTCCAAATGTGGCCTTACCAAAGTTTTGGACAGCTGCATCATCACCTCACGGCTCTTAAATTCAATCCCTCTGTTAATGAACGCGAGCACACCATAGGCCTTCTTCACAGCTCTATCCACTTGAGTGGCAACTTTCAAAGATGTATGAACATAGACCCCAAGGTCTCTCTGCTCCTCCACAATGCCAAGAACTCTACCGTTAACCCTGTATTCCGCATTCATATTTGTCCTTCCAAAATGGACAACCTCACACTTTTCAGGGTTAAACTCCATCTGCCACATCTCAGCCCAGCTCTGCATCCTATCTATGTCTCTTTGCAGCCGACAACAGCCCTCCTTACTATCCACAACTCCACCAATCTTCGTATCGTCTGCAAATTTACTGACCCACCCTTCAACTCCCTCATCCAAGTCATTAATGAAAATCACAAACAGCAGAGGACCCAGAACTGATCCCTGCGGTACACCACTGGTAACTGGGCTCCAGGCTGAATATTTGCCATCCACCACCACTCTCTGACTTCTATCGGTTAGCCAGTTCGTTATCCAACTGGCCAAATTTCCCACTATCCCATGCCTCCTTGCTTTGTGCAGAAGCCTACCATGGGGAACTTTATCAAATGCCTTACTAAAATCCATGTACACTACATCCACTGCTTTACCTTCATCCACATGCTTGGTCACCTCCTCAAAGAATTCAATAATATTTGTAAGGCAAGACCTACCCCGCACAAATCCGTACTGACTATCCCTAATCAAGCAGTGTCTTTCCAGATGCTCAGAAATCCTATCCTTCAGTACCCTTTCCATTACTTTGCCTACCACCGAAGTAAGACTAACTGGCCTGTAATTCCCAGGGTTATCCCTAGTTCCTTTTTTGAACAGGGGCACGACATTCGCCACTCTCCAATCCCCTGGTACCACCCCTGTTGACAGTGAGGACGAAAAGATAATTGCCAACGGCTCTGCAATTTCATCTCTTGCTTCCCATAGAATCCTTGGATATATCCCATCAGGCCCGGGGGACTTGTCTATCCTCAAGTTTTTCAAAATGCCCAACACATCTTCCTTCCTAACAAGTATTTCCTCGAGCTTACCAATCTGTTTCACACTGTCCTCTCCAACAATATCGCCCTTCTCATTTGTAAATACAGAAGAAAAGTACTCATTCAAGACCTCTCCTATCTCTTCAGACTCAATACACAATCTCCCGCTACTGTCCTTGATCGGACCTACCCTCGCTCTAGTCATTCTCATATTTCTCACATATGTGTAAAAGGCCTTGGGGTTTTCCTTGATCCTACCCGCCAAAGATTGTTCATGCCCTCTCTTAGCTCTCCTAATCCCTTTCTTCAGTTCCCTCCTGGCTATCTTGTATCCCTTCAATGCCCTGTCTGAACCTTGTTTCCTCAGCCTTACATAAGTCACCTTTTTTCTCTTAACAAGACATTCAACCTCTCTTGTCAACCATGGTTCCCTCACTCGACCATCTCTTCCCTGCCTGAGAGGGACATACATATCAAGGACACGTAGCACCTGTTCCTTGAACAAGTTCCACATTTCACTTGTGTCCTTCCCTGCCAGCCTATGTTCCCAACTTATGCACTTCAATTCTTGTCTGACAACATCGTATTTACCCTTCCCCCAATTGTAAACCTTGCCCTGTTGCACGTACCTATCCCTCTCCATTACTAAAGTGAAAGTCACAGAATTGTGGTCACTATCTCCAAAATGCTCCCCCACTAACAAATCTATCACTTGCCCTGGTTCATTACCCAGTACTAAATCCAATATTGCCCCTCCTCTGGTCGGACAATCTACATACTGTGTTAGAAAAGCTTCCTGGACACACTGCACAAACACCACCCCATCCAAACTATTTGATCTAAAGAGTTTCCACTCAATATTTGGGAAGTTGAAGTCGCCCATGACTACTACCCTATGACTTCTGCACCTTTCCAAAATCTGTTTCCCAATCTGTTCCTCCACATCTCTGCTACTATTGGGGGCCTATAGAAAACTCCTAACAAGGTGACTGCTCCTTTCCTATTTCTGACTTCAACCCATACTACCTCAATAGGGTGATACTCCTCGAACTGCCTTTCTGCAGCTGTTATACTATCTCGAATTAATAATGCCACCCCCCCACCTCTTTTACCACCCTCCCTAATCTTATTGAAACATCTATAACCTGGGACCTCCAACAACCATTTCTGCCCCTCTTCTATCCAAGTTTCCGTGATGGCCACCACATCGTAGTCCCAAGTACCGATCCATGCCTTAAGTTCACCCACCTTATTCCTGATGCTTCTTGCGTTGAAGTATACACACTTCAACCCATCTCCGTGCCTGCAAATACTCTCCTTTGTGAGTGTTCCCTTCCCCACTGCCTCATTACATGCTTTGGCGTCCTGAATATCGGCTACCTTAGTTGCTGGACTACAAATCCGGTTCCCAGTCCCCTGCCAAATTAGTTTAAACCCTCCGAAGAGTACTAGCAAACCTCCCTCCCAGGATATTGGTGCCCTCTGGTTCAGATGCAACCCGTCCTGCTTGTACAGGTCCCACCTTCCCCAGAATGCGCTCCAATTATCCAAATACCTGAAGCCCTCCCTCCTACACCATTCCTACAGCCACGTGTTCAACTGCACTCTCTCCCTATTCCTAGCCTCGCTATCACGTGGCACCGGCAACAAACCAGAGATGACAACTCTGTCTGTGTCCCCCCCAGGCGGTGCCCCGCCCGCCCATCCCACCCCATCCCAGCTCCCCCCTCTCCCCAGCAGCAGCAGCCCAATAATTCCCCCCCCCCCGCTAGATCCCCCACTAGCGTAGTTACACCCCCCATGTTGCTCCCAGAAGTCAGCAAACTCTGGCCGACCTCGGCTTCCCCCCCCGTGACCTCGGCTCGCACCGTGCGACGCCCCCTCCTTCCTGCTTCCCTATTCCCGCCATGATTATCATAGCGCGGGAACCGAGCCCGCGCTTCCCCCTTGGCCCTGCCCCCAATGGCCAACGCCCCATCTCTTCCACCTCCTTTCCTCCCCCCCACCACCTCCTGTGGAAGAGAGAAAAGTTACCACATCGCAGGATTAATAACATAAAACTCCTCTTTCCCCCCTTTTTACCCCCCTCTTCGCCCCCCATACTCGCCCCACCACTTTGTTTCAAACGTTCTTTTTTTAATAACCCGCTCATTCCAATTTTTCTTCCACGATAAAAGTCCACGCCTCATCCGCCGTCTCAAAGTAGTGGTGCCTCCCTTGATATGTGACCCACAGTCTTGCCGGTTGCAGAATTCCGAATTTTATCATCTTTTTGTGAAGCACCGCCTTGGCCTGATTAAAGCTCGCCCTCCTTCTCGCCACCTCCGCACTCCAGTCTTGGTATACGCGGATCACCGCGTTCTCCCACTTACTGCTCCGAGTTTTCTTTGCCCATCTAAGGACCATCTCTCTATCCTTAAAATGGAGGAATCTCACCACTATGGCTCTAGGAATTTCTCTTGCTCTCGGTCCTCGCGCCATCACTCGGTATGCTCCCTCCACCTCCAGCGGACCCGCCGGGGCCTCCGCTCCCATTAACGAGTGCAGCATCGTGCTCACACATGCCACGACGTCCGCTCCCTCCGCATCTTCAGGAAGACCAAGAATCCTTAGGTTGTTCCTCCTTGCGTTGTTCTCCAGCGCCTCCAGCCTTTCCACACATCGTTTATGGTGTGCCTCGTGCATCTCCGTCTTCACCACCAGGCCCTGTATGTCGTCCTCATTCTCGGCAGCCTTTGCCTTCACGACCCGAAGCTCCCGCTCCTGGGTCTTTTGCTCCTCCTTTAGCCCTTCGATCGCCTGTAATATCGGGGCCAACAGCTCCTTCTTCATTTCCTTTTTGAGTTCTTCCACGCAGCGTTTCAAAAACTCGTGTTGTTCAGGGCCCCATATTAAACTGCCACCTTCCAACGCCATCTTGGTTTTTGCTTGCCTTCCTTGCCGCTGCTCTAAAGGACCCACCGCAATCTGGCCACCTTCTTCTCCTTTTTTCATCCGTATCCAGGGGGGGATTCCCTTCTGGTTCACCGCACAGTACTTTTAGCCGTTAAAATTGCCGTTGGGGCTCTTATTAAGAGCCCAAAAGTCCGTTCCACCGGGAGCTGCCGAAACGTGCGACTCAGCTGGTCATCGCCGCACCCGGAAGTCCCAATTTCTCTTTAATAAAGGTCCATGCTTCTTCCGCCGTTTCGAAATAGTGATGTCTCTCCTGGTACGTGACCCATAGTCGTGCCGGCTGCAGCATCCCGAACTTCACCTTTTTGTGTAACACCTCCTTGGCTCGGTTAAAACTCGCCCTCCTTCTCGCCACCTCCGCACTCCAATCCTGGTACACCCGTACCACTGCATTCTCCCATCTGCTACTCCGTACTTTTTTAGCCCATCTCAGGACCTCTTCTCTATCTTTAAGGCGGTGAAATCGCACGATTGTCGCCCTAGGTGGTTCTCCCGCTTTTGGTCTTCTCGCCGGGATCCAATGTGCCCCCTCCACCTCTAAGGGGCCCGCAGGGGCCTCAGCTCCCATCAACGAGCTTAGCATCGTGCTTACATAAGCCCCGCAATCCGCTCCTTCCACTCCCTCGGGGAGACCCAGTATCCGAAGGTTCTTCCTTCGCGCTCTGTTTTCTAGTGCCTCAATCCTATCAATGCACTTTTTGTGGAGCGCCTCGTGCGTCTGTGTTTTGACCGCCAGGCCCAGGATCTCGTCCTCATTATCCGTCACCTTCTGCTCCACCACGCGGAGCTCTGTCTCATGGGTCCTTTGTGCCTCCTTGAGCCCCTCAATTGCCTGTAACATCGGGGTCAGCACCTCCCTCTTTAGTAGCTCCACACACCGTCTCAAGAATTCGTCCTGCTCGGGCCCCCATGCCGCCTGGGCTTTCTCCGCCGCCATCTTGTGTCTTCTCCCTTTCTGTCCCTATCGTCGAGGATTCCTCGTGCTGCAGCCGCCACCGCCGATATTTTCCTCTTCCGTTGGGGAGGGACTCCCTATTCACTCACCCCACACCGGGTTTCGTCGCGCGAAAATTTCCGGTTGGGGCTCTTAAAAGAGCCCGAAGGTCCGTTGGAGCTGGAGCCGCCGAAACGTGCGGCTAGCTAGTCATCGCCGCAACCGGAAGTCAGTAACTAACTCTTTAAAGTACATTATATAAATGACTGACCTCTACAGTAAAACCCTCTCACGGTGAACTTGACCGTCTTGAGGTGTAAAAATTCCATCAGGTCATCCGCCACATCACGATGCTTGGTGGTGTAGTCGACCTCCAGCTGAAGAGGATCCACCTCCTTGCCACAAGCGAAGCAAAGGCCAGAACGTCTACCCTGCTCCCATCAGGAGCCGGATCCGGCACATCCAAAACCCAAAAATTGCCACCAGTGACCACTGCTCCAACCCAGTGTACAGGATTGCCACATGGTGTCAGATAAGGACCTCCTGAAGCCCACCAGCTTTGAGCATGATCAGAACACGTGCACATGGTGTGCCGGCCCCCTCGAACAACAATCGCATCTATCCTCCACCCCATCGAAAAACCGGCTCATTCTAGCTTTCGTGAGGTGTGCTCAAAACACTACTTTTAGCTGAATGAGACTCGGCTTCTCACAGGACAAGGTCGCGTTCACCCTCCTCAGTGCCTCGCTCCAAATCTCTTCCTCCAAAATTGGCCCTAACTCTTCTACCTACTTTGCCGTTACTCCCTCGACTGAGCCCGTCTCTTCCCCCTCTATCCGCTGTTATATGCGTCCAACCCCAAGGAGAACAAAATCTGCTCGAGCAAGGTAGCAGGCTGCTTGACCGGGAAGGCTGGGCTTTTTAACCTCGCTATGCACCTGGAGATACCTGAACCTATCAGCACCCGTAAGCCCATATTTCTTAATCAGCTCCTCCAGGCTAGCAAACCGACCTTCTAAAAATAAATCTCCCACTACTCTCCAACCCCCTCCTTCCACTCCCTAAACCTCACATATGGCCTAGCAGGCTTGTATAACTGGTTTTCATAGATGGGAGCTAGCCTTGAGGCAGCCTTCAAATTGAAATGTTGATGGAACTGCCTCCAAATTTTCATGTGTCACCGGATCAGTTGAGTGTTTCTTTGGCACCAACAGAAGTCTGTTTTGATCTTCCCCACCAGATATGTATAGTTCAACCTCTGGAGTTTCCCCCAGTTCTTTGCTATCTGGACCCCTGGATACCGGAAATTACTTAGAATATTTTTTATAGTCCAGAAGGAGGCCATTCGGCCCAGCGAGTCTGCTCCGGCTCTTGGAAAGAGCACCCTACCCAAGATCAACACCTCCACCCTATCCCCATAACCCAGTAACCCCACCCAACATTAAGGGGAACTTTGGACACTAAGGGCAATTTATCATAGCCAATCCACCTAACCTGCACATCTTTGGACTTCCTGCTGACTGGATCGGTAACCCCTGAGCCTCCCTCCGCCCCGGTGTCCGAACCACAAAGTATTCACTCTTTCCAATATTTAGCTTCTAGCCAGCAAAGGTTTCTACAAAGATCTTTCAGGTAGATTTATTTTTGGTTGTGTAATTTTGCACTGAAATTGCAATCTAATTATTTCGAATGGATACTAAATACAGTGGAGCTCTATGCATCCAACTTAAAATGAGATCTTTTTGAGCTGCAAGTTTAATTGTTTTTGTTTTAACAAATAAAGCTGAAAACATCATCTATTTAATCCTGTCCAGTTAATTATCGAGGGAATGGCTTTTGCAATCTGACTGGAATCTAGGAATTCACATTAATAATTGATTTTATGCATGAGTCTTTCTGAATAGAATAGTTTTTAAAAAATAAATTTAGAGTAGCCAATCAATTTTTTTCCAATTAGGGGGCAATTTAGCATGGCCAATCCACCTATCCTGCACATCTTTGGGTTGTGGGGGTGAAACCCATGCAGACACAGGGAGAATGTGCAAACTCCACACACAGTGACCTGGGGCTGGGATTCGAAAGCCGGCTCCTCAGCACCGTAGTCTCAGTGCTAACCACTATGCCACCGTGCTGCCTACTGAATAGAATAGTTATTATAAAACAGAAGAACTTGCAATATAAAAATAGACATGGAATTATAACTAACTTTTACCGCAAGTAGATTTGTTGGGTATTAATGCATTTATTTTGGTCATGATTTTGGGGTTGTTCCACCCCCCCCCCCCCCGTCATAAAAGCATTTTATGAAGAAGACAGCCATTTTGTTTTTTAAAAAGCAGCATGGAATATGGGAAATTTATCTTGACAAGCTGGACTCCAGGGGTCCGGTGACCTTTTGTGTTTTCTCTACAAACAGTGGATCTAATTCATGTCTCTGGGAAGACTCTTAAAATGCACACTACCCTACCAGGTGCTGACTATCCCTCCTCCATTTCTATTAAAAGTGACTTAGAATAACAAGACTGATAGACCTGCTGGTCTCCTGGAGATGGAAATGCAAATAAAGATATTGGAGGCTATTCATAACTGAAATGTTGATGAGGATTTTAAACATTACCTAAAATGTGTGGCAATTACTTAGCTCATCAAACCATTTGTGTTGATGATGGGAACACCTATATTGTGGTTACATAACTGAAGCTAGCCTGTGGTAAGAAAACACCCTACTAATTTGTCGGGGTAGGAAGACTAGAGTACAAAGTTTACAGACGGAAGACATCTCAACCAGAAAAAGATCTCTGCTGATAAATTCACTCACTGGCAGAGAAGCGGAGCAGTTCTTTAGCTGTGGATTACATCTTCACTACAGGAGCTCAACTACAACTTCAACTGGTAAAGCCTTGGCATGGAGTATGCCACTGTGCATTCATTGCTAGAAACTTTCAATATCCATTGTCCAGTTCAGGAAGAGAGGATCCTCAGTCCTGCAACATGCCCAGTTACCATCTCGAGAACTGACTGGAACATTGATTTTCGGAATCTATTGGAAACTTAAGTGTATGTTACATCTTTTGTAATCATCTTTTCATTTATGTGTGTGTGTGGCTTGTGTGAATAAATGAGTGCTGTTGTGTTTACAATTATGGGTGTTAAGAAAACAACCTTTTATTTTGTAAGTTAAATTAATGACGGCCTGTCTTGTGTCTTTTTCTTAAAAAATCGCAGTACTTGAGGGTTTAAAATATTTCTTCTCTAAGAGGTGGGACTAGGGGGAAATTATATCTCGACTCCCTTGACCAAAGCAATGTCATTTGGATGGATGTATTTCTGAATTGAGAACAGGAGACAAGATTGTAATTTAAAAGCCTTGAACCTAATTATAGGATAATTTGTGCAAATTATATTCGTCAAAACTATATTTTTCTTTAAAAATACGGAAGAACACTATTTTTGGGACACTTGAATTTTTTTGAAGAAAGTCATAAGGTCACCTTGGACTGGGAACAAGCCTGCCTTTATTCAATAAATCATCTGACTAGCATGGTACTTGAGTGGGACTGAGCTATGTGCTTATCATAGAATCAACAGCGCAGAAGGAGGCCATTCGGCCCATCGAGTCTGCACCAGCTCTTGGAAAGAGCACCCTACCCAAGGTCAACACCCCCACCCAACACTAAGGGCAAATTTGGACACTAAGGGCAATTTAGCGTGGCCAATCCATCAAACCTGCACATCTTTGGACTGTGGGAGGAAACCGGAGCACCCGGAGGAAACCCATGCACACACCGGGAGGAAGTGCAGACTCCGCACAGACAGTGACCCAAGCCGGAATCGAACCTGGGACCCTGGAGCTGTGAAGCAATTGTGCTATCCACAATGCTGCCGTGCTGCACTGCAATCACTTTAATTATCATGGAATCAACAGTGCAGAAGGAGGCCATTTGGCTCATCGAGTCTGCACCGGCCCTTGGAAAGAGCACCATACTTAAGCCCACACCTCCATCCTATCCCCGTAACCCAACCTATCATTTTTACACTCGGGCAATTTAGCATAGCTAATCCACCTAACCAGCACATCTTGGACTGTGGGAGGAAACCGGAGCACCCGGAGGAAACCCACGCAGACATGGGGAGGAAGTGCAAACTGCACAACAGTCACCCGAGGCCAGAATTGAAGCCGGGTCCCTGGAGCGGTGAGGCAGCAGTGCTAACCACTGTGCGCCCATATCCATATCAATCATGTTTCTCTCTCTCTCTGTCTCTCTCCCTCTCTCTTCTCTCTTTCCCCCCCCCCCCCCCCCCAAGTCTCCTCTGCTCCAAGGAAAACAACCCAGTCTATAAAATCCCTCTTCATTACTGTAATTCTCCAACCCAGGCAACATCCTGTTAAGCCTCCTCTGCACCCTTTCCAGTGCTATCACATCCCTCCTGTGGAAAGAGAGAGCTCCAGCAACAATATCCTGGACTGAGATTGACCTCCAACAACCACAACCAACTTTCTGTCAAGGGGCGTTGCTCTAAACTCACCTTTTGAGTTCAGATCTTTGTCCACATTTGGACTCGGGTTAAAATGAGGTCAGAAGCTGAGTGGTCCTGGTGGAGCCCAAACTGAGCGTTAGTAAGTTATTGCTGAGTAAGTGCCAGATGATAGCATTGTCGACGACCCCATCCACCACTTTTCTGATGATCGAGAGAAGACTGACGATGGTAACTAGGTTGGATTTGTCATGCTTTTTGCGGATAGGACATACCCAGGCAATTTCCCACATTTCCAGGTAGATGCCAGTACTATAACTGTACTGGAACAATTTGGTTAAGGATGCAATTAGTTCTGGAGCATAATCCAACAGTACTATTGCCGGAATATTGTAAGGGCCTTTGCTGTATCCATTCTATTCAGCCACTTTTTGATATCACATGGAGTAAATCAAATTGACTGAAGACTGGCATCTGTGATGCTGGAGGCCTCTGGAGTAGGCCGAGATGCATCATCCACTCAGCACTTCTGCCTGCAGACTGTTGCAAATGTTTCAGCCGTATCTTTTAACTGGTGTTGGGCTACCCCATCATTGAGCATGAAGATATTTGTGGAGCCTTCTCCTCCAGGTAGCTAATTGTCCACCACCATTCAAGGCTAGATATGGCTGGGCTGCAGAGTTTAGATCTGATTTGGTGATTGTGAGATGTTTATGTTGCATGCTTCTTTCACTCAGGCATACAAGTATTTCTATGCTGTAGCTCACCAGGTTGACATCTCATTTTTAGGTATGACTGATGCTGCTCCTGGCATGCCCTCTGCACTCTTCGTTGATCCTCCAGTTTGATGCTGATAGTAGTGTGGGGTTATGTCAGGCCATGAAGTTACACACTGGTTGTTTAAAATAATCCGCTGCGGCTGATGACCCACAACGCCTTGTGGATACCCCATTTTGAGATGCTGGATCTATTCAAAATCTATCCATTTTAGCATTGTGGTAGTGCCACACAAATCGATGGAGGGTACCCTCAACGTGGAGATGCAATTTAATCTCCACAAAGACAGCAGGAAATATTCTTGTCCACGTTTGATCTGATGCCATAGACTTCATGGGGTCTACAGATGTGGAGAATTCCCAACTATATACCCACTGTTATCCTGTCAGCAGGACAGGGATGGTGATGGTGGTGTGATACACGGTGAGCATGATTATGTCAGGCTGTTTTTTTAATTGATGGAGAAAAAGTGGCAAAGGCTAGTTATCATAGAGTTTACAGTGCAGAAGGAGGCCATTCGGCCCATCGAGTCTGCACCGGCTCTTGGAAAGAGCACCCTACCCAAGGTCAACACCTTCACCCTATACCCATAACCCAGCAACCCCACCCAACACTAAGGGCAATTTTGGACACTAAGGGCAATTTATCATGGCCAATCCACCTAACATGCACATCTTTGGACTCATTGAAACATCATTGAAACAGATTACCTGGTTTATGGGATGTTGCTATGTGCAAATTGATGCTGCATTTTCCCACATCATCTTGCTTGATCATGCTTCAAATTTTCTTTTGGCTTGAAAACACTTCAGGAAGTCCTGAGATCATGAAAAGTACCATAAAGACAAGTTCTTCCTCATTACTTCCTTTATCAAATATTTCCAGTGCTTTCACTGGCCTCTTTTTTATCTTAATAAAAACTGTACACATTAAACATTTATAAAATATCTTAATAACACCCGTAAAAGATAAATCACGAAAGAAGACAATACAAAATCTGTGCCAGGTTAGACATTTCAATAATAAATGACATATCCCACCGTGAAGTAGAACTTTCTTAAAAAGGAATCTTGTATTTACATACTGGAAATCACACATGCAGGCAAGCTTTAGGTTTTGGACCTGTTGTTATTGAATTCAGCGACTTGGGGAATAAGCTGAGAGGGAAGGCTGTCTAATGCGTCCTCTACCTGCCTTGCCTGAAATTTGTGTGTGGTTATTTGTGTGTGGTTATCAGCCTGCAGCTAAATAATCCTCATGACTACAACTTGACTGCATTGGGAAATCCAAAAGGCCGAGGTGAGAAGAATTTTCCCAGCTCTAAATTCTCCCCCCCCCCCAAAGCTCCATTGGTGAAAACCCCCAAACATTTACTGGGACCAGCGACCCATTTTCACACAAGGGAGCTCCAAATCGACAGAATCAAAACCCTGAGAACTTTATCCATTATTTTATGAAGCCTGTCTTCTAAAGCCCGGCTCTTGCACATCCTTTCTTTGTGAGTGTGTGCTATGGGTATTTATTAAAAAAAAGTGATGGGTAGTTATATTTCCAGAGTACAATTGTATGTGTACCAGTTCTTGCAACTTGTTTTCACAAAGGAAGTTTTATAATGAATCTGAGTTTATTGAACGAAGCCTGTTAAAATCTTTTTTATTCTGGGTCTAACAGCAATGCGGGTAAATAATTTTAGTGGGTGAATTAAACTTTTAAGCGAATGATGCGACCTGTGGAAGAGTGGGGCTAGATAAACTGTGAGTCTCTCGTCCTGTTCGTTACAAATTGCTTTCAGAAACTGCCTAGAACACTGGATGATGTTTCATAGCATCCTGTACGTAAGGAATGAGAAGTGCAATGGATAGCAGAGGATTGCAGTTCATCCAAGGACATCATGAAAAATGTACCAATTCTGAACAACTCTCCAAACAATGGAGCAGTGTTTCAAATACTTTAGTTGGCATTCTTGCTGTGAGTGCTATCTTAACATTTTTCAAATTGCTCTTTAATAACATGATTATGACAGGAGTTTTGAATAACTGCAGCCAGCTAAAAATCTCACTAATCAGTTATGTCAATATTTGTTTAAAATATATGTTCAAATATTTGCATTTGGAAATAGACTTTCAATCTAGATGAAGATTCAGTTAAATCATCTTCACGTTTATGTGAATAGATTGAGAATTTCAGGTTAGAGTAGAAAATAATTGTTTGTAAAAATATTGGCAGTTTCTTTTCCAGTTATTCAGTGGATTGTTTTGATGTTTAGTTTTCTGTGCTTTACCATAACGTTGCATTTTTTTTTTTTTTGAAAACGTCCTGAAATCAGTGGCGATTTCTTGTTATTTAAGTTGAATGTGGCATAAAATGGTCCACTGCTACTCGACTTTCACACTATGTTGGTGGACTTTTAAAAACCATTATTTTGCTTTTTGTTGCCTGATAAATGTGTTTATAATTTGGGCTATGGTAGGCACTTGGGTTTATGCCTAGTTTTATTTATCTGAGACTTTAAAAAATACAACCACAGCGCCAGGCATGTAATTAATGACGAAGTATGAAATATCACAAATTGAGGTACAGTTTGTACTACAAACCACTGCCTTTATTTCACTTTCTGTTACGTTCTGAGGTTTAAGTTGATCATTGAGGTAGTTGGAGCATGTTATGTTCTTGGGCCAGACCTCCAACATGTTTGTAGGATCTGGTTAAGAATCAATAATATTTTGCTTAAAGTCATCAAAGTTTGAGATTTAACACATTTGTTCAGTGAAGAAAGCCACCGATTCCACAGGTTTTGAACAAACAAAACTTAAGCGTTACATGCTCAGAAGATAAAACTATTTACAATATCTATCCTGCGCTCTAACATGCAGAGTCAATATGAGGTACATGTGAATTAAGAAGCAAACTGGTGGAACACACCACACTGCACAGTAAACAATGGATGCGACCAAAACAGATTCCACCCAGATATCAGTAACACTAAGTCAATCAATCCCACTGAAACTTCGTCTTTCTCACCAGAGTTTCCAATCTTCACTTTCGGGGATCTTTTCATGGAATTTGCTCCAATTCAGATGGCTTCAATGGTAGCCCACCTTGCAGGGTTTCAATCTCATCTGGTGAGATTCCGTTCCCCTAGATTTCTACCTTTACTCCTCAGCATCAACTGACGAGCATAATTCCAGCTCTTTAGCCATGACAAGTAGGACACTGCTCCAAAGGGGTTATCTTTGTTTTTTTGTTAAAGTTTTGCTTTCTTTATTGGGGCTGAGGTGGTGGTGGTTGTGGGGGCAGGTGCGTGGACTGGGGATCGATTGGGTATAGTTTGCATCGTGTTCGGGTTTGCTGTATTATTTAATAATTTAAAATAAAAATATATTTTTTAATATAAACATTAATATCGAAAAAACTGTACCTCTACAGTGATATTCTTCGTTAAATTTAATGCTGGCTTGTTAATGGAGCTAAGCCTTAAAGAAGGATTCTTTTGTGATTTAACCATGGCATATCAGGGTAGTTTTAGTATTAATTGGTCAGTTAATACTTAAACAATATTTCAGTCTTCTCACTAATCTAATCTATATTTTAACTTTGCGAGCATTAACCCTGTCGGCGTTTTTTGTGGGACATGGTAAACACTTCCTTTATTTCAAGCTTTCAACTTGTATCATGACCTAAATAAGAACTCTTTTATGGTTCTGTTGCTTCTTTCCTTTTGCTGTATAAGCATTGAAAATATTGTACACTTGTCACCTGTTCTAATGGAAGAATAATTAATTAGCCAAATCCTTATGCTCACTTTTTATTTTTGTGTTGAGTACTTTTTTTGGTTGTAATGTAATAAAATCATAGAATATTACAGCTGTTTAGGCCATGGAATCAGTACTGTAATCTGCGACGTACAAGATAACTCAGTTTTTCCAGGAATGGTAGGTCGACTTGTTTGCCTCGTCTACACTAGGCATTTCTCTGCCTGTTGTGTTATTAATCTGTCCATTATTTTGTCTTGAGTGGCTCTTCAGTAGCTATAGCTTCCTCTTCTCTAATCTGATCATTCCTGTCATACCTGATACCACAAACCCCTACCATTGTTCCCCTAGGAAGATGGTGGTGTAATGGTAATGTTACTGGGCGAGCAATCCAGAGGCTCCGGCTAATGCTTTGACGATGTGGGTTTAAACTCGTATGGCAGCTGGTGGACATTAAGTTCAATTAATAAATTCTGGAATTAAAAAGGCAGCAAAAAGGTGACCATGAAACTACCATCGATGGCAGCCATTGTAGGCCAGCAAGAACGGGTTAAAATGGCAATGGAACTTGGGGGCGAGTTAAGACGAAGGCAGTGGAATTTTGGATGAAAGTGTAGAGTGAGAGAGAAATCAACAATGCATTGGAATAATAATGTCTAGAGATAATGAAGGCATAAATGAGAGTTTTAGCAAAGTCGGAAAGGTGGAAGACTGTCTTAGTGATGGACGATGAGATTGGAAGCTCACCTCGGGATCAGGTTTGACACCAAGACTGTGAACAGACAGACTACTGGGAGAGGGACAGTGTTAGTAGCTAAGGAATAGAATTAGAAAAGGAACTGTAAACAATGGTTACAATCTTTTCAACATTTAATTTGAGGAAATTTCTATTCATTCATTCCTAGATATTGGATAAACGGTCTGATAATTTTGCAATAATGGAGGACAAGAGAAATGATGGTGAGATAGAACTGGGTATTGTCCGCATACTTGTGAAAAGTAATACTGTGCCTTTGGGCGATATCGCCGAGAGACGGCATATAAATGGGAGGGGACCAAGAATAGATCCTCGAGAAACACCAGAGGTAAAGGTGCAGGAGCAGGAAGAAAAGCCATTGCAAGTGATTCTCTGGCTGCAAGTAGATAGGTAAGAATTTAACCAGGTGAGAATTCCCACACAACTGGGAGGCGGATGGTGTAGTTAACTGTTTCAAAGGCTGCAGGCAGGTTGAGAAAGGTGAGGGAAAGTTTACTGAAAAATAAAATCAAAATTTGAATTAAGACAGAGGAAAAAAGAAGCAAAAGCCAATTCAAAAATGAATTTGAAATTTTTCATTTTTAAAACTCTCAATACCTGAAAGATATGATTCACACTTGCAGTAGTTAATTTTCAGTGATTGTGAGGTTGCTTAGCAGCAGTCATTAACAACAATCATGTCATTAGAAGGTGCTTGAACTTGAAATAGCAAAACATAACTTGTGGTGGGTTTAGTCCTTATCTACTGTCCAAGTACAGAAATTTGATGCCATTCAGTGGTGAAGCAGATGTTTGCAAACTAATACTTTCTCAAGTTATTGTAGCATTTGCTTTTAAAAACAGTGGATGTCATTAGCTTTGTTACTTTAGCAGCAAATGATGTGCCATTAAAAGCCATGCTGCATTCATGCCAAAGGTTATGGAAGGTATGGTGAGGAATAATTTGCAGTTCCAAAGACTAATTAAGAATTTATTCTTATGCAATATAATGGAAACCTTGATGTGACTACCAAGTAATGATGAGTTAATATATTATTTTGCTAAGTGACCTACCTCAAAATAAATTTGTGGCTACTTTCTACAGTGTTAACTTGGAGGAGCAGCTTTGTTTTCATTTTATTTATTCACATCAGGTGTCTTGCATAGAACGTAGTACATACAGTGCAGAAGGAGGCCATTCGGCCCATCGAGTCTGCACCGCCCCACTTAAGCCTATCCCCGTAACCCAATAACCCCTCCTAACCTTTTTGGTCACTACGGGCAATTTATCATGGTCTATCCACCTAACCTGCATGTCTTTGGACTGTGGGAGGAAACCAGAGCACCTGGAGGAAACCAGAGCACCTGGAGGAAACCCACGCCTACACGGAGAGAACGTGCAGACTCCGCACAGACAGTGACCCAGCGGGGAATTAAACCTGGGACCCTGGCGCTGTGAAGCCACAGTGCTATCCTCTTGTGTTACCGTGCTGCCCCATTCTTGAATGACATCCCCAGTTGATGCATGGTACTCACTAAAAACTTATAGGAATTCAATATGAATTGCATTCTATAACTTGCGGTAAATTGTTTGGAACGATTCTGGCATTTTTTTCAAGTGGCTGATGGCATCTTAAACCACAAATAAAAAGTTACGGTTGTCTTGTACTAGAGGCATCCATTGAGTACAGGTTGCTCATGACCGTTGATATTGGATAGGATCCAAGCCGCTACCATCTGATTTCCAAAACAAGGCTGTTAATTTTGTGATCTTTCTGCTGCCCCAAGTGTCCATTTAATACTGCAGTGTTATTTTAAATGACTGAAATGATGTCTGGCCTGTTGCCATGTGTTGCTGTCAATGGAAGGTTTTCAGTTCAAAACAGGTGTTGCTGACAGCTTGGACACTTCATGCAATTGAATCATGATGACGTGGTCACTAAGGATTAGATGTGTGACATAACCACTACAAAAATAATCCTCAATAGATTACCAACAAGTAATGTTTGCTGATGGCGTAAATTTATATTTAGTATATGTTTGTTGCAAGAGTGATGATGCTGCTTCCTGCTCTAGATAGAGGAACTGCCAAGCAAGAAAAAGGTTATTTTTAAAACTCAAGAACCCTCAGAGAAATGTGGATATTATATCTGCATAGGGTTGTGATTGAAACTGGATTATCGTAATGTTTCACCACACTCAGTTATTTCAGTGCTTAAATCTATATTTTAATCTAAAATGAATATGTGAGAAACTAACTTTTGATTTGAAGGTTTAACATAAATTGCATCATGTTGACTCATTTCAGCCTGGAGCCAGTCTAGAGCAGACTCACATCTTCGTTCTAGCTCACATTCTTCGCCGACCAATTATAGTCTACGGAGTGAAGTACTACAAGAGTTTTCGTGGTGAGACTCTAGGGTACACACGATTTCAAGGTAAGAAATTTTAAAATGTCAAAGTCAACGTGTCCGGACCTATTCTGAGAACAGCTTGAAGCATGTCAGAACTTTTTTTAAAGTAGAGCAGCTTTGATTATGTGCTTCAGTCTCTAGAGTGGGGCTTGAATTCAACACCTTCTGACTCAAATTAGATTTCTACCATTGAGAGACTGATGTTGAAGTGTTGCTGGATGATTCTTGAGACTGTAAAAGTAGTGGAGTGGGTCACTAATCAATTTTTCATTCCTGCTTACCCAAGTGTACAGTATCTGGAAAATTTGCATTGCTTGGGAGGAAATCCTGCTCACCAGCTCTTCGTGCATTCTCAGACGTAGCATGCATAGGTGTTCAAAGGAATGTTTTTTTTGCTGTGCAATGGTGGTAGTTGTGCCTAGAAGTTAGATTTTTAAGTAGATGGGATTAACTGAAACTTGTGAATTACTAACTGTCTCTTAAATGTCTCAATTGGTAAGAAATATTTGTTTGAAGAATAAACTGTTTTGAACAAACAAATATTTGACAAAATTGCTGCATGCAAAATGTTGGTTTATGTGGAACAGTGATTTAAGATCAACTAATCTTCTAGTATATATAGAACCACAATTGTGGCAATATTTTAAAAATTGCCCTGTACAGCTGATCAGTCTGAATCCTTAGATTGTCTGTTGTTAGTTGGATTCTTGGATTGCCTATTGTTAGTTGGATTCAGAAAAGGATAAATAAAGAGGGAACTGGGTGCAGTTTAACAGTTCTGTTGCAGGACAGTAGGTCTATGCAGCTTTCTTCTAAAGTAAAACCAATCCACCCCCATCACTGGCAATATCATTGTTGCCAACAATTGGGAGAGTCCTGAAAAAGCTCCAAATTTAGGGTAGCATTAAATAGTGAGGATGACTGTACTGGCTTTTCGACCAAGCTCTTGCTCAGATTTTGCCTCGAGGCTCCCTTTTGAGACCTCAGCACATAATTTTCCGTTATTCACACCCCCTCACTAATTTGCAAAAGTAGACAACTCCCAACTCCAAAGTAATTTCCAAAGAATGGAGCAGAGGTTAAAAAAAAAACCCAGAAATATGCCAAGTTGATGATTAATTAAATGTTTGTAATACTGGATGATCTGACTTTGTAATACAAAAGGACAGTAGGATTAGTCTGTACTGTAATAGGTTGTATATTTAGGTTGTCAGGTTTAGTGGGCAGAAAGATGTACTTGGATCTCGACTGTTTACAATGTACATCAATGATTTGGCTGAAGGGACCGAATGTATGGTGACTAAATTTGCAGATGAAACCAAGATAGGTTGGTGAGTAAGTTGTTAAGATGAGGCAGAAAGTCTGCAAAGGGATATAGATAGATTGATTGGGCAAAGATTTGACAATGATGGGCAGTTGCAGATCTCGACATTCTGTACTTCTGTACTTTTCTTTGTTCTTTAAGATTGTAGTTTAGTCGGGCAGCATAGTCAGCACGGGCTTGGAGGGCTGAAGGGCCTGTTCCTGTGCTGTACTTTTCTTTGTTCTTTGACACGGAGATCCGGGAGTCCTGATACACGACTCACAAGAAGTAAACACAGGTACAGCAAGTGATTAAGAAAGCAGTGTTGCCACTTATTGCAAGGGGAATGGAATATAAAAGTAGGTACGTTTTACTGCAGCTGTATAGGGAATAGGTGAGACCACATCTGGAATATTGTGTACAGTTTTGGTCTCCTTATTTGAAAAAGGGTATAATTGTGTTGGAAACAATACAGAAAAGGAGTTATCCTATGAAGAAAGGTTGAGCAGGTTGATCCTATACCCATTGGAGTTTAGAAGAATGAGGGGGTGATCTTATTGAAACATATCCTGAGTGATCTTGACAGGGTAGATACCGTGAGGATGTTTCCAATCATGGGGAGACTAAATGTTGGGGTCACAGTTAAGACTGATGAGAATGTATTTGAGGGTCGTTAGTATGTGGAATTATCTTCCCTAGAGGCAAAGAATTTATTGAAGGCAGCATTAGACAGATTTTTGATGAACAATAGAGCCGGGGGTGGGGGGGTCTGCAGACAGGAAAGTGGAGTTGAGCGCACAACCAGATCAACCATGATCATATTGAATGGTGAAGCAGGCTTGAAAATCTGAATGGCTTCTTCATATATTTCCTTCCAATGTCCCTTGCAATTTTTGCAGAGCACTTGGATAATTGCTTTGTTTAATGCTTAATTCATGTGCAAATCAATATCTTTTACTTTTACTATGCACACGTGTTCTTCTATTAATCAACATTTTTGAAATGGGTGGTTGGTAGTTTGGATGCTATTAATATTTTCATCAATTCTGTAGAACAAAGATTTCAAGCAAGTTGTTTGTCCAGGCCAGAGCAGAAGATTTGACAAACATGTAGTTTAGCCCAGTGAGAACAGATGAGTAGGAAAGATTCACAAAATGAGGGCTGAAATTTTGGCTTATTTAGCCTGATTGTAATCATCTAGTTATTTTTGCATCCTTCCCTTCCAGCACCACCCTGCCTGTTAAGAATTTGACTGTGTCGAGAGAATTCTTTCAGCTCTGTAAGAGCACTTTGAAAAGATGAATGGGGGGAATGTTTGTAAATTGCAAATGCTATTTATTATTTGCAAATGATTTCCAAATGTGTATATTATGAGGAAGGCAATGATGCACATTGTGATGGAAATAGGAATAGATGATGTACCCTAAAATTCTTCAGATGAGCAAAGGTTTTAGTGGCTGTATAAATGCATGGTTATAATGAAGAATAGAAAATGTTATCCAGTGGTCAAAAACAGCAGTATGAATGAATAGTTTTATAAACTAGTTAGTCCTATATTATGAAGGAGCTTATTCGATTACGGTTGATGTTTGTCTACTAATATGACTCTCCTCCTCCACAGGGGTGTACTTACCTTTGCTATGGGAGCAGAGTTTCTGTTGGAAAAGCCCTATAGCTCTGGGGTATACAAGGGGCCATTTCTCTGCACTGGTCGCTATGGAAAATGTTGGCTATGACAATCGAGGTGCTGGCGCCAACCTAAATACAGATGATGATGTCAACATTACCTTCTTGCCACTGGTGGACAGTGAGAGGAAGCTACTGCACATACACTTCCTTTCGGCTCATGAGGTACATAATAATCAGAATCTTTATTAGTGTCACAAGTAGGTTTACATTAACACTGCAATGAGTTACTGTGAAAATCCCCTAGCTACCTACTCCGGTGCCTGTTCGGGTACACTGAGGGAGAATTCAGAATGTTCAATTCATCTAACAAGCACTTCTTTTGGGACTTGTGGGAGGACCCTGGAACGCCTGGAGGAAACTCAGCAGACACTGGGAGAACGTGCAGACTCCGTACAGACAGTAATCAAGCAGGAAATTGAACCCGGGTCCCTGGTGCTGTGAAGCAACTGTGCTAACCACTGTGCTACCGTGCTGCCCACGTAGGTTTGGTGGTTGTTTTAATACTCCGTTGTCATACATTCCATTCCCCCCCCCCCCCCCCCCAATTTTTGTTAACTCAGGTCATTAGTTTTAAAATGCTTTAGATAATCCTGAAATTTAACTTCAATTTCTGCAATTACTCATGTGTTGTGTTCTTTTTGAGTTGAATTGTTGTAAATATAACTATTTATGGGATTCAGTTGGTGAACAATAGACTATTTGGTTTTTTTAATGGGGAATCTTGAACAATCATTAAGTGAAGGTGATTTTAAACTGAGTGATATTGACAATGTAGGCACAGTGCATTTGAGATGCATAAATTTTGATGCTCGAGAAACAACCAACTAATTGATATTCATTCTGGAACAACTTTACTGCAATAATCAAAGTCAAGGTTAAATTAAGTAACTAGTTTGCATTGACACTTTAACTTTAATTTCAGTCTTTTCTAACAAAATATTCCACTTATTGGATCATTTTATTAATTTGAAATGTTCACATTTTTAACATCCCTATTCCCTCTATTTTGAAAGTAGGAACAACTTTTCCTTCTCTAAATGGGATATTTGGTTAACCAGAACAGGGTGAAAAGATTTTCAAAAATCTAACTGAACTGTAAAGGTGATTGACCTGACTCTGGATCAGGTCACAAATTTGGTGGCATAACCGGAAAAGGCTATTGAGAAAAAACATGAGTTAAATCAATTAGTTTGTTAATTTTTGTTTAATATTAGAAGTTTACCAAAGTTTATAATTAAGTAAACGGGTGGTGTCACTTGGACATGAAACCTCATTATATGTAGTATTTTCTTGCATCAGCTTTGAGTCTTGATGAGTGAGTCAAGGCACCATTGGCAACCCTATTGTTGTTGGTTATAAATTGATTGAAATAGCTGAAATTTTCTTTTCCACAGATTGGTAACGAGGACCAGCAGGAGAAGCTGCTAAGAGAATGGCTTGACTGTTGTGTCACAGAGGGTGGAGTTCTCGTTGCACAGCAAAGGAGCTCCCGTCGGCGCAACCACCCATTGGTTACACAAATGGTGGAGAAATGGTTAGATCGTTATCGGCAGATACGACCATGCACTTCTCTTTCAGATGGTGAGGAAGATGAGGAGGAGGATGATGAATGATGCTAGGTATCTGATGGAGTCATGGGCATTACTTTGCTAAGAAGCCTGCAGATTGGACTCTTCTGGCTTGTCGTGCATCATGGAAAGTTTGGATACCAAATAGAAGTCACGTTTGAGGTCTGATCTTTGGCAACAAAAAAGGCTGATGTGTTTTGCCAAGTTGGAATCAGAACTGGCGTGGTGGACAACAATAAACTATGAATACTAAATTTACTTTAATGTTAAGAGAAAAAGCTTTCCCCCCCAAAAAAAAAAAATTGTACATCCTTAGCTATAAATGTACTGCATGTGGTTGTGTAAGAACTTGTGTAACAGGGAAAGAACTATACCAGCATCTAAACATAATTGAATTTATATTGGTTTCCTAGCAAGGGCACTTAAAAAAACCTCCTCGTTTTAGATTCCGGTTTGTTCCTTTTAGATTTATTTTATTATAGCCATTTACAGTCTTTGTCAATGTTTTCAAGATACTTGTGCATGTGTTCTTTTGAGAGAGAATTTTATGCCAAATTATGTTGCTGAGGGACATGTTACAGGCTGTGTACTGGGTTTTGAAGAAAAAGGGGCATCATGGATGGCAAACAAACCATCATGAGAACAAGTGCACGGGTATTCTCTAAAACGCATTAGGACTGAATAATATAATGAAGTAAAATCTAAGGAACAAAATAGAGATGTTGGGTTGTGTTTGGAAAGTGTTCACCAAAGTATTGTCTTTGTTTCGGATTTAAAAAAAGAGGAACTCTATATAGTATGGAGTCGGCAAATTATTTGAGTTTGCAGAGGTTATACACGCTCTCTCTTCACTATTGTTCACTACTACAAATCTAGTTTAGACCCTGAACTCTGGCAGTAATTCTATTCTGATAAGCCTATTTATTTAAAGTGACCTGGAGACATGAGGTATTTGTTCCCCATAAAATTAAGTTGAGAACCAATTGTGTGGATTTTGTTGATTGTTTACTCAATCCCGATGAAGAATTTCATGTTGCACAAATACATACTCTTGCTGTGAAAATGTTGCTGAATGTGCTGTTGACTTTTTTTTGTCTATGCAAATGCTGTGCACCACTGCTAAGCCAAAGGTTTCCACTTAACAACGTTATTATATTGCAGTTGCATGTGTCTCACTGAAATTTTATAATTCTATCAGTACACTTTTGAACTTTACAAGAAATACTTTCTCTTGGTAACATTCTAGGCATCTTATGCAAATTGAGTTTTCTATGTAATCCCTGATGTTCAGTACTTGTCACGTCAGCAGCTAGACAAATTAAACTACATTGATGTGAAATATTTAGATGAGTTATTTTATGAAGGAAATTACAATTTTCCGTTTCAGAAGGTAAATTTGGAAATGTAAGCAAAGCATGCTTTAGGTACAAAATAATTCCAAAATTGGGAGTGTGATTTTTAAAGAAATGTTTAATGAAAATTATTCAAGACACCACCTTGGATTTGAATTTAATTTCCTTGTATGGCTTTAAGGTATTGGTGCATAATGTAATTCCGTTGAGTTTAGATACACCATGCATTTGTTCTCAGGCATGCATTTGACCTCCCTGTGACTGTTATGCATTAATATTCGCTCACATTGAGACCTGTGTACACCCCAATATCTTCACGTGAGGCATCCATCTAAAGTTTTAAATGCAAGACTGGTGAGGATAACTGGATTGCAAATGCAATGTGAGGGAAATGCCCTTTAAAGGTATTATTTTACAATTTAAGTGCTTTCATTTTTTAAATTTGAAATATAATGTGCATTGGGAAATCACTGAGTATTAAAAAGAAATTCATCTGGACCAGTTTGGGCCACAAGTGGAATATTTACATTAATACTCCATACACATGGTAAGGGAGTATGTGCATTTTCAGTATCTGTCCTGTGGTGAAAGAGAGGCGGTATGAGGCCTTTAGAAATGTATGTTATTTTCAATAGGTATTTTATCTCATTTGGGTAGGGAATTTACTTGCATATTTATAATTTCACTTGCATCAGTTTTTCCTTCAATGAAAAAGGAAGTGACCAGCCAAATTTAAGTGTTGTAAGTGCTGCTGATTTAATGATGCCATCATTCTGTTCTCTGCACAGGAGGGCAGGAAGAAATGGGAACATTTAATTGTAAAGCATAACTTCCAACCACCCCCTTGCTTTAGATAGAAATTACATCTCAAATATGTTGATTCAAGTGATGACGTTTCAGCTTTTTGGAGAAAACTATGGTCCGCAATTAACAAACTGGAACACTTAAATATTCATGAAGCAACAGTGTCGAGTTGTTTCATTGAAAATGACGCCTGACATTCATTGAATGAGGACATGTAACTAAAGCATTCAATTTTGTTTGTAACCTGTACCTAAAATTGTGTAAGCTGATTTTGATATTTTTATGACGGGAGTTGTGTGGAATGAACCGAAGGACATGAGATGCAAGTAAATGTAAACTATTGAAAGGGGAGATCAGAGATAGTAAATTTACTGAGCATCTCTTTTAATTTTGCTGACTCTCTGGCTAAATTTAGAAAAGTTTGTATTGTATTTCAAACTGAGCTATTTAAAGTCCCAATCAAGATAACTGGTTAAAGTAAAATGTCACCAAATTTAAGCTGAATTTGTAAGGGCGGCACGGTAGCACAATGGTTAGCACTGTTGCTTCACAGCACCAGCGACCCAGGTTCGATTCCCGACTTGGGTCACTGTCTGTGTGGAGTCTGCATGTTCTCCCCGTGTCTGCGTGGGTTTCCTCCGGGTGCTCTTCACACAAGTCCGGAAAGACGTGCTTGTTGGGTGAATTGGACATTCTGAATTCTCTGTACCCGAACAGGTGTCGTAGTGTGGAGACTAGAGGATTTTCACAGTAACTTCATTGCAGTGTTAATGTAAGCCTACTTGTGACACTGATAAAGATTGAGAATTGTCTGAAACAAAATTAATTTAAATAATAATGGTTGGATATATTTTGACTAAATTTGCTTTTTGAGATCCTCGTTCAAGATGATTAGCCTTGAAAATGAGTATGTATAATGTCTAAATGAATAGATAGTTTCCTACATCTTAAAAGTCTTCTATTCTGAGGAATATGGTTGAAAATATTGTGCAGAAATCTTGCAACAAGATGGCTGTGTATTAATGTGCAAGAATACATCTTATTGCATTTAAAGTAGCTGAGTGCACAGAAGAACACAAGTTTTAAATACAATGTAGCAAAAAGTGATTTGAGTGATCGATGATTATCCAGTTTGATGCAGCAGTTGGTGAGGAAAAATTTGTTGGAGTTGAATGTTTGAGGAGGTATGTATTTTCGTATTTTCTCACAAGTAGTTTGGCAACAAGAGGAATTGCATGTAGAATACATGTCCAGGTTTAGTCATCAGATTCAGTGAAGAATATTAAAAATTATTTGAGCTTTGCGATCATAATGTTATAATGAGCTGCCAATCAATTATTTGTGTGGATATTGGGGAAGCTTCAACTTGGTTTCTTTTGAAATGTTAGGGAACAAATGCGGTGTAAGGGAAAAATAAAGGTGACTCACTAGGAAGGGAAAATAAAAGAATTTACAAAGGCCCTAAACATTTTAGTATTTCGTTTTTACTTTCTTTTATAATATTTCTGAGGGGCTTATTTATAACCTAAAGAAAATAAATTAAAGTTTCAACGAAAACTAAAATTTAAATTTACAATGTGAAAACTCTTATGCAGCATGGAAAATTGTTTCCTGATTGAAGTGTTACAAATTCAGTTCCACTGCATTTCTATATAGTTAGAAAAACATTTCCTGCCTCATATTTGTGATTTTTTTTTTCTCTCTCTCCCTCCTCCCAGCCCCACCATTTTTGATGAAGAGGGCATATAGCTTGTATTTGGGTGAGTGTTGTTGAGATAGGGTGCTAATTCTGCAATCCTCTAAGCTAGGAGTTTGTACGGGGGTGGGAAGAGAGGTTGCGGTTAACAAGAGTGGTAACCTGTTCCCTGACACTGCCAGCGGTTTGTTGGTAACACTGACTACTTAATCAGATTAAGATAAAATAGTATTGTGTTACAGTTTTGAAACTTCTCCTTTTGTACCTCACTTTGGTGTATTCCTACCTACCTATTTACTGTTGGTTAACAAATGTGTCTTTGCTTTTAAGCATTTCTAAAGCAAAATGCATATCATACTCTGACAGATTCTGAAATTTCAGCCAGACTAAGATCAAACCGTTGATGTGGATGAACAGAACAAATAGACTGAACTAGCATTTCAAAAGCCTCTCATTGGGCCTTGGTGAGATGCAGATTTTCCTGGTGATAGCCAGCTTTCAATCCTTAATAAACTGAATAGAATAAATGTTGTAATGCAGTACATTGAAAAGTCAACTGACAAGTGGAACGGGATCTTTAGGGCCCATACAGGAGTTACACTGGAGGGAAAAACGTTTATTTAACAAATATATCAACCACCTTTACATCTGAAAATTTACAAACACTTGCCTTTGCTGTAGTGCATAGTAGTTTTTTGTGATTGAAACACATCAGACCGGTAAAGAAGTCATTAATACAATCTGCAGTTTGAGAGATGAAAACATATTGTGAGCAACACTTGTATAAAGTCAGAAATGCTGGCATTTGATTACGTGATCTCCAATATTTACATTCATTTTAGACTTTATACGTGTTGCTCACAATAGGTTTTCATCTCCATCATCCCTACTTGTAAAACTATATAGTTGATTGCTATAAGGTTATGTTTGAAAGTTACAATGTGAACTCCAGTTTATTGAATGAAGCCACGACACAATGATAAATTAGTAACCCAATTGCATAATTTGTTTACATGCATTGCCTGTATTTTAACCAACAAGCAAGTTCAATTCCCCGTGAGATGGGATATTCTTGTTTGTGAATCATAGCATCAAATTGTAAGTTCCACATGGTTCTGTTCTCCAACTCAGTTTATTTCTGTAAATTGTGTTTTGTAGTGGCTTTGGGCCATAATCTTGCTTTAAAAACGCACATTGCTCAGAAACCATCCTAGAATTGACTGAAGGGATTTATTGCCTGAATAAAGTTTAAATACTAAGAACTTAATTGTGAATGACCTGAAAACGTGGTTAAATGTACCGTAGCCAATGTGGAATTTAATTCTGCAGTGGTAGAAATATTGTTAGCTCTTGTATATCAGCAAAATTTTAAGTTCCATGTAATTGTTTGCTTCTTTGTACATTGTACATGCAATGCACAGACACCAAAGGAAATGAAGCAAAATGGTGCATCATGTAAAATATTTAACATTGCTTGTCTTTTGCTTTTTTCTTCCCTTGTTTCTATCTCTTGGATTTAATTTCATCTTTGCTGGAGTTAGTTTTTAACATTCCACTTCTCTTTGGCTTACTTTTATTCTCTCCCCCCCCCCCCCCCCCCCCTCCCTTCTTTCAGCTTAATTTTCCTTTATTACATGCTCATTCTATTTTGTTCTTGCTTTCCTGGGACCTGGGTGTCCAAGTGCATGAATTGCAAAACGTTAGTATGCTGGTGCAACACGTAATAAAGAAAGCTAATAGAATGTTGTGTATTACGAGGCGAACTGTGCACAGAAATAGGAAAGTTATGCTTTAGTTGTGAAGGGCTTTGGTGAGACCTCATCTGGAGTACTGTCTGCAGTATTTGTCTCCTTAATTAAGGAAGGATGAATATCCATTACAGTTTAGATGGTTTACTAGTCTAATAGCTGGAATTAGAAGATTATCTTATGAGGAAAGGTTGGAGAGGTTAGGTTTGTATCTGCTGGAGTTTAGAAGAGTAAGGGGTGACTTGATTAAAACGGATAAGAACCTGAAGGATCTTGATCGGGTGGATGTGGGAGGATGTTTCCTCTTGAGGGAGAATCTAAAACTAAGGGTCACGATTTAAAAATAAAGGGTCATCCATTTAAACCAAAGATGAGAATTTTGTTCTGTGGGTCGTGTGACTTTGGAACTCTTCCCCCAGAGAGCACTGGAAGCAGAATATTTTGAAGGCAAAGCTAGATAAATTCTTTAGCAAGGAGATGATTCATTATCACTGGTAGATGGGAACGTGGTGTTTCTGTTGTCAGATCAACCAAGATCTTATTAAATTGGAGATCAGGCTCAAGAGGCAGAGTGGCCTACTAATTTGTATGTTCACTATGTTCCTGTATATCCCTCCTTTGGCTTTCTCAATGACTGCTCTGATTTCTCTTGGTTCTATTTCCTTTTTTCAGATCTATATCACATTCTTTTTCCATCTCGAGGTTTCTCTTGTTTTTCTCGTCTATGCATTCTTTATCGCAGTGAAAGGATAGATTAACTGAATGCTATGCAAAACCATTTTTCACAATCTTCAGCTGAATGAAATCGCCAACCCTAAAGAAATATTATTTCAGTTCTAGATATTGCATAACTCCAGAGAAGTGCCGGTTAGGTGGATTGGCCCTGCTAAATTGCCCCTTTATTGTCCAGAGATGTGTAGGTTATGTAGGGTTATGGGGATAGGGCTGGGGAGTGGGCCTAGGTAGAGTGCTCTTTCAGAGGGTCAGTGCAGACTTGATGGGCTGAATGGCCTCCTTCTGCACTGTAGGGATTCTATGATTCTGGTTGTTGTGAGTTAATAAAGTTGATGAGGGAGACTTTGTAACGAACAACAGATAGGGCAGAAAGCACCAGAAGAGGGTAGAAAAGGAGCCTGATTTGTCTAATAGACCTAGCTGTTCAGGTACAATGATGTCATGTTATGGGTTCTTAAAACCCATTTTTACGGGACATGTGTCGTTGACTGGGCCTGAGGAGGCACGGGACGCGGGCTGAAGGCTGGCCGAGGAGGAGTTATGGTCGATTGGCAGGGGGGAGGGACGGGGTGCCCCCCGACCTGGCTGATTGGGCCAGTCAAGAGGGCCCACTTGTTTGCACATTTAAGTAGCTGAAAGGCGGACGTGGCAATGATACAGGAGAGTGGTATCCTGAGGGTGGTAGAACAGACTAGGCTGAGGAAAGGGTGGGTAGAAATGAAAGAGAAAATGCTGGAAAATCTCAGCAAGTCTGGCAGCATCTGTCGGGAGAGAAAAGAGCTAACATTTCGAGTCGGATGATTGTCAAAGCCATCGGACTCGAAACATTAGCTCTTTTCTCTCCCTAGAGATGCTGCCAGACTTGCTGAGATTTTCCAGCATTTTCTCTTTCGTTTCCGATTCCAGCATCCGCAGTAATTTGCTTTTATGAAAGGGTGGCTAGGGCAGGTATTCCATTCTGGGCTAGGTTCCAAAACGGGATGGGGGGGTGGAAAGAACAATTTTGATTAACAAGTGGGTGGCGTTTGAAGTGGGAAGGAAAGTGGCTGACTTCGTGGTGTTGGAGAGGGGGGCGGGGGGGAGGGTTAGATAAGTTATGGTGAGTGGGAAGTTGGGAATGTCGGTGGTACTGGTGAACATTTATGCTCTGAACTGGGATGATGTAGAGTTCATGAGGCTGGTACTGGGGAAGATCCCTGATTTGGACTCTCAATGGCTGATTATGGGGTGGGGGGGGGGGGAGAACTTTTAATACGGTTATAGATCCAAGGCTGGATCAGTCTAGGTCCGGGAGGGTGCCGGCAGCAGCGAAGGAGCTAAGGGGGTTTATGGAACAGTGAGGTTGCATCTGTGGAGGTTTGGGCGGCTGAGAGCAAAAGATGACTCATTCTTCTCCCGTGTGCACAAAGTGTACTCCCGAATTAACTTCATTATTATGGATAGGACATTGCTGGAGGGGGTGGTGGATGTTGAGTACTCTGCGATTGTGGTGTCTGATCTCACCCCACACTGGGTGGACTTGCGGGTGAGTGGGGGGGGGGGGGGGGGGGGCAGCGCTCGCGATGGAGGTTAGATGTGGGGCTGTTGGTGGAGGAAGAGGTGGGTGAGGGAGGCCATTGGGAGGTAGGTGGTTTTGGCAGCTACGGTATGGGAGGTGTTGAAGGCAGTGGTGAGAGGGGAGTTTAATTCTATACGGGCACAAAGGGAGAAGGCGAAGCGGGCAAAGATGGATACGTTAGTGGAGGAGATTCTCCAGGTGGATGAGTTATTCAGAAGCCCCGGAAAAGGGGCTGTTGAACGAGTGGCAGAAGCTGCAGATGGATTTGTGTTGCTATCTATGGGGACGGCGGTGGGGCAGCTGAGAGGGGTGGTGTACGAATATGGGGAGAAGGCTAGCAGGATGCTAACACACCAGCTGAGGAGCGGGAGGTGGCTAGGTAGATTGGGAAAGTAAAGGACAATGGGGAAATATGGTCTTGGATCCGGTGGGGGTGAATGGGGTGTTCAGGGACTTCTATAGCAGGTTAGACGGGTTGCGCCCCCCCCCCCCCCCCCCCCCCTCTCCCTCCCCAGCCGGGACGGATGGGATGAGGCTTTTTTTTTTTTAGAGAGATTGGAGTTTCTGAGGGTGAAAGAAGAGCTGTGGAGGACTTGGGGGCCCCAATTGGGGGCTGGTTGAACTGATGGAGGGGTTGGTGTAGTCGGGCAACGCCTTGTGGTGTTCTCTGGTGTGCTTGGGGTCCCTGTTGGTGAGGGTGTTTAATGAGGCTAGGGAGTGAGGGGTGCTCCTCCCTGACGATGTCACAGGCCGCGATTTCTCATCCTGAAGCGGGAAAAGGACCCGGAATAATGTGGGTCAAAAAGGCCAATCTTCCTGCTAAATGTGGATGCCAAGCTATAATGCCCTCCGAGAGATGAGAGGTGGAGGTGGTGGTTGCCATGGAAGCGGAAAAGGCCTTTGATCGGGTGGAGTGGGAATATTCATGGGAGGTCCTGGGGCGGTTAGGGTTTGTGCAGGATTTTGTAGACCGGTTGCTGTACCAGGCACTGGTGGCGTGTGCACGGATGAACTGGGTGAGCTTGAATTATTTTAGGCTGCACCAGGGTCGAGGCGGGGATGTCCACTTTTCCCCCACTGGCTGTTTGCCTTGTCGATTGAGCCACTGGCGATGGCGCTGAGAGTATCGAAGGACTGGCGGGATAGAACGGGGTGGGGAGAATGGTGGAGCACATATACTCGCTATACGCGGACAACCTGCTTTTGTATATTTCTGACCTGCTTATGGGGATTGGAGGGATTATGGGGATCCTAGAGGACTTTGGCCAGTTTTTGGGGTATAAATTGAAAATGGATAAAAGGTCTTTTCGATTCAAGAAAGAGGACAGGAGAGGAGATTTGGGAAAATGCCGTTCAAGGTGGTGGGAGGGAGCTTTTGATTTCTGGGCATCCAGGTGGCAGAGTGGGAGCAGCTGCACAAGCTGAATCTGGCTCAGTTGGTGGAGTAGATGAAAGGGGGACTTCAGAAGGTGGGATATGCTCCCGTTGTCACTGGCGGGGTGGGTGCAGGCGGTGTTGTTGATGGTTCTCCCGAGGTTTTTGTTTATATTTCAGTGCCTGCCTATTTTTATCCCCAAGGCTTTCTTTAAGAGGGTGAATGTGTTGATTTCTGGGTTTGTGTGGGTGGGTAAAACCCGGCAGATAGAGGGTGCTGCTGGAGCGGGGTCGAGGGGAGGGGTGGTGCTGACCCTACCAAATTTTAGAAACTACTATTGGGCGGCGAGCATAGCAATGATCAGGAAGTGGGTGGAGGTGGCCTCTTGTCCCAAACCAGTTTAGGGGCACTGTTAATGGTGCCTCTGCCGTACTCGCTGACCCAGTCGTAGTGACTGCCCTGAGGGCGTGGGGTCAGTGGTGGAACCATATGGGGGTGGAGGCGGGGCGTCGATGTGAGCACCAATTTGTGGCAACCACCGGTTTGCACCGGGGGCAGCGAGCTGGGATTGAGTGGTTTGAGGACTTGTTTATCAATGGGGGCTTTCCGTGTTTGCAGGAATTGGAGGAGTTTGAGCTGCCCGGTGGGAATGGGTTCTGCTACTTGCAGGTGAGGGACTTTTTCCGGACGCAGGTTTCGACCTTTCGGCACCTGCCGACCCAGTGGGTACAAGACAAGGTAGTGTCCTAGTGGGGGAGGGGAAGGAAATTTATCAAGGGCTAATGGAATGGGAGGGAGCCCCAATAGGGGAGGTAAAGCGAAAGTGGAAGGAAGAACCTGGGCAGGGAATTAGCGAGGTTGTGGGAGGATTTTGAGTAGAGTAAACACGTCCACATCGTGTGCCTGATACATTTCAAGGTTGCGAGTTTTGGTGTGTCGGAAGTCCAGAGGCGAGAAAGGCTGAGGTTTGGGCTTTGCCTCCCTGGTAGCCCGGAGACGGATCTTATTGGCGTGGAGGGACTCTGAATCCCCAAAATGAGGGGTATGTGACATAGCTGGGTTTCTCAGGCTTGAGAAGATCGAGTTCGCCCTGAGAGGATCAATACTAGGGTTTGCCTGAAGATGGCAGCCGTTTATCGACTTCTTTGAAGAAAATGAAGTTGCCAGCAGAGCGAGGGAGGGTGAGGGGGGGGGGGGGGGGGCGGTAAAAGGAAATCGGGAGGCATGAGGGGTTGGATGAGGTGGGAAATAGGAAAGGGGAATTGTTTATGTATTATTGGGCGGTGAGCATAGCAATGATCAGGAAGTGGGCGGGGGTGGCCTCTTGTTGGGTGGGGTGTTATTTACTTTATTGTTTTTCCTCTTGAAAATTGTTAAAATTATATGTGCCGTAAAAATATTTTTAAAAAAAAAAAGAATTTTCTCAACACCAGGCTACTGCTATCTCGCATTAACTTGCTGTGCTGCTTCATGGAGGCTGCGTTGTAGGTCGCAGAATGTTGGGTTTGTCCATAAATGGGCTTTTGTGATATGCAATCTTGACATTTGAAGCAGCATTTAGGCTTGTCAAACTGGTGTCCATTTATTTTCAGTAATCGTATACAATTTTACTTTGCTGCACTGCTGCTGTCGTGATTGGTCTAAATGTTCTTGATAAAATTCAATCATTGTCAAACAAAATGTCACTGGCATCTTTTCAGCTTTGTGTTTGCAGCATACGTTTTCTCAGATTTATCAGGAATCTTTAAATGTTTGGTTTTCCTTATACCTTACAGAAACAACACAAATTAAGTAGCCTTCTCAACAACTTGCAACTCCATTCCAATGTTTCGTATTGACATGACGTAATCTGTTTGTATTAAACATAGAGCCCCAGAATTTGTTAGAGTGGGCTCTATGTTTAATACAAACTTGGTGAGCAATGAGTTGGATCTTTCCTCCTCACTGATTTTGAGTGGAATTTGCTGAAAGTTTGAGTTATCAGTGTAGCACAACTTGAGGGGCAACCTGGGGAGGGCTTTGGTAAATGACAGGATCAAAAAGGAACATCAATTGAAGGAGAAAGGAATAGTGTAAATTAGATATGTTGGAAAGAGAAATAAGAATGGGAAGAGATTGCATTAAGAGAAACTTCTAATGCAGGGTTGTCGACTGGAAGCTATTGTGTGTAAGGCTAAAAACCCAACAAATTGCAGCAATTCATAACTCAATCGTTTGTTCCCCTCATTTTTTAGCATTTTTAGCATTTCAATTAGCGTGCGCCATAAACTCCATTATTTTCCCAGCATACTGGGCCATGGTGATTTAAATCCAACTCTAAAACTTGATATATTTTGATATTTTTACATTAAAAGATCCGTTATCTTTTATTTTCACATAGCGAGTAGTTAAAGGTCTGGGAGGCACCTTCTGTGTGGTGGGAGGTAGGTTCAATCGAGTTAGACTTATTTAATAATAATCTTTATTAATGTCATAAGTAGGCTTACATTAACACTGCAATGAAATTACTGTGAAAATGCCCTAGTCGCCACACTCTGGCACCTGTTCGGGTACACTGAGGGAGAATTCAGAATGTCCAAATCACCTAACAAAAACACATCTTTCGGGACTTGTGGGAGGAAACCGGAGCACCCGGAGGAAACCCACAAACATTGGGAGAAAGTGCGGACTCCTCACCGACATGACCCAAGCCGGGCATCGAACCTGGGTTCCTGGTGCTGTGAAGCAACAGTGCTAACCACTGTACTACCATGATGTGCAGTTTGAGATAAGAGTCAGTGTAGATACAATGGGCCGAATAGCCCCTCTTGCACTTTAACGTGTGTCTGCTAGAAGATGCGAGCCTCGAGTTTAAAGTTACTGATTCTCAATGTGAAGTTTTATATTGCTGCTTCATAAGGTAAACTGGATTCATTCATGTCCTTAATAAGGAATGAAAATTGTTGCTTATTTTAGTTAACTTTAGCTTCTTAAAATGAGACTGAGTGGCAGTTGGAGCAGTTTACCTGCCATGCTGTTAATCTGCTTCTAATGTTTCTCTTCCATTTCTTTGTCTTTTGGCTCAACCCCACTTGGCCATTCCAATCTCTCACCGTCCTCATCTCCTTCTGTTGCCTTAATCTATATGAACTGCATTTTTCTTTTTATGACTGCTGGGATTCAATCTGTACCTGCAGATTTATGCAGTATGATCAAGATCTTTATTTAAAGGGCAGCACGGTCAGCAGATAGCACTGCTGTCTCACGGCGCCGAGGTCCCAGGTTCGATCCCGGCTCTGGGTCACTGTCCGTGTGGAGCTTGCACATTCCCCCAGTGTCTGCCTGAGTTTCGCCCCCACATCCCAAAGATGTGCAAGGCAGGTGGATTGGCCATGCTAAATTGCCTCTTAATTGGAAAAAATGAATTGGGTACTCTAAATTTTTTAAAAAAGAACAGTTGGGTGAAGCAGAGGAACATTTAAAAATGTTTTGCTCCACTAATGATCTGTACTTGTTTTGCTCGTGTTATGCAAGAGGGGAAAGGTTGAGAGAAAATTGTCTGGTATGCACAGCAAGCGAACCAGTGAAATGTTAGAAGGTAGATGACCTTACAGCTTATTAACATACAGAAACTGAGAGGGGATTTGGCCATTAGCCAAATCGTATGGAAATAGGCTAACAAACCCGTTGATCCTGACTAGCACCTGATTTAGAAACATGCTCGAGTGTCTTGTTAATATATCAGCTTGTTTGTTTGATGTTGTTGACTTGCAGTGTTCGAGCTTCGGGTTTTTAACCCTGAACTTTGGTTCAACCAAGCTCTTACTCAATGAGTTTTTTAAATTTCCACTAACGCTGCCACTTACAAACTGTTACACTGATTGCTTTTGGAAATCTTGCTTCTATTCTGGAAGTTCACCTCGTCACTGCGGGAAAAGAGCATACTAGAAATTGAACTGCTAGTTCATAAAGATTTTTCATCGAAGGGAGTTTCTCTCAGCAGGCAGTCTTCAGATTAAACCTCTGTGCAGTCATTTTGCCATATCAGCTCATTGCCATAATGCAGCATCGTTTTCATAATTATTGTCACAAGTAGGCTTACATTAACACTGCAATGAAGTTACTGTGAAAATCCCCTAGTTGCCACACTCCGGCGCCTGCTTGGGTACACTGAGGGGGAATTCAGAATGTCCAATTCACCTAACAGCACGTCCTTCGGGAGTTGTGGGAGGAAACCGGAGCACCTGGACGAAACCTACGCAGAAATGGGGAGAACGTGTAGACTCTACAGACAGTGACCCAAGCCAGGCATCAAAACCAGATCCTGGTGCTGTGAAACCACAATGCTAACCACTGTGCTACCCATCAGGTGCTGATCACATGCTGGAGTTTGAAAAGTTGGGATGAGGCATCAGCTGTCTCTTCATTGAAATTTGAGGGATCAATTTTGAATACTTTTGCATGGCTGTAAAAGCTTCAAATTGGTGTCAGCAGCTTCATCATCCATTGACATCAGCAAGGGACTGCCTGGTGTCCAGACTGCATACTAGTGCAGGCAATGGGCTTAATATAGAAATCGGGTCCAGTGACAGAAATTACTCTACAATTTTAGCACTGAACTGGTAAGAACCTGCATCTTGCACACTGGTGAGCTCTGTGAGTAATCCAACCAAGAATAAATGTCAAATTACTTTTAAGTTCCCCAACAATAATCTGGACATAGGACATGCTGGACCCTCAGCTATTATTACATCAGCCCTAATCTCTTCAGCTGCACCAACACTTGTCTGGCACCCTGCAACTTGCCCATCAACTGGGTGAGGGGGGGTGTCTCTGCATTTTCCACCAGTCCATCATCTAAAAGTCAAAATCTATTCCGAGCTATCTTGGAAAACACAGCAGTACCGTCTCAATAATGAAGCAATAAGTTCTGTATACACTAATCAAAAACATGTTTTACAACTGAACTGTTTAGCAGCTTAAAATGTAAGTTAATAAAATATAAATTATGAAGGTTTCCGTGTGCTTGAAAATGTATACTGGAATTGATAGTAAAATCTAACATTCGTTTAGTAATTTCTGTATTTGAAAGGATTTTATTTGTGTGGGAACTATAAATTATCAATCATATGGCATTTTGAAAGTGTTGCCGCGAAGCTTTAAAAGGCTGCACTTGGATTTTCTGATTAAATAAAATAGGCCTTAGCTGGAAGCATCAAAAGAAATGGTGGTGATTTTTCTCTTGTGCCAACATACTGCCAGGTCCAAGAACTTTACTCATTTGTACATCAGTCAAGATTAGCTAATTATTAGGAACAGTTGTGTTCCTCTAATGTTCTTGCAATATACTATCAATGCCTGTTTTAGTTTACACTCTACCCTTGTGAAATTGTGCAGGTATATAAGAGCAGCATTAGAATAGCTAATGACACTACTGGTCGAGCAAATTAACTGAGGGCAATACCTGTGTAGTGAGTCATTGGCTGGCTCTGACTCTTCAAGTGTCGAGCTAGAACTAGACTTGGTATAAATAGGGTGTTGCACAGCTTAAACATCCTTCATTCTTTTCATTGGTTACACCCTGGTACAAAACTCTTGTCTTATTATGAATCATGTACTGTTTGTCAGGAGTTTTCAGTCAAATAATTATTTTATCTTTCAGTAGAATGAATCATTGTCACGAAATTGTGTCTAAAGTTCCAGATGTAAAATGTAGGGTGCAATACATGTGCTTCGTTGCCTCGTCTAGTTTGATAAAATACTTCATGGAACAATTTATTTGTAAGACTGGGAGTGACAAATGAATCGCACCAAATATTAGAAAACACTGTATAGTCTAAAGATAATATATCATTATTCAAATAAGTAAAAATTGGTATTAAGAATTTATTTAATTTTACAAGTAAATTGCACTTCATAAACCTCCACCTAAAAGCTGTATTGGAACTAATGTTACACTACATTTTTAGATTGTGTAAAACTTTAATGAAATGCTGACATCTAGTGGTGTAACTGTGGTCATAAATAGCAAGAGAAATGTAATTCCTGTCACAAAATGAACAAATATAAAAACAATTCCTAAAACTTCACCACCACGATTATCCCTCTTCGTTCTCCCATTTGCTATTGATCTTTGTATTGAGCATTAATGCCAGAGAGGGCAAGTGGGTAACTTTCTGAAAGATTGGATCAAAGTACTTTTTAAAGGTATCTGCTATGAATAAACCAGACTTCATGGCTTTGCTGCTAAAGCTACACAGCAGCAGGTAATTTGGCCCTTCGACCCTGCTGTTGCTCCATTTGATAAGATCACAGTTGATCTGATTGTGATCTTAACTCTACTTTCCTGTCTATGCCACCGCACCCTTCCCCAAACTGCCGCATAATCATGGGTTCCCTTAACTATCAAAAATCTATCCTCTGTGATGAGAATTTTTTCTGTCTTCTGAAGGTGACGTTTATTTTTTTTAAACTGTCCCCTGGTTCTAGAATTCCCCACAAAAAGAAACATCCTCTTGGCATGCACCTGAGCAAGTCCCTCCGGATCACCATCTTATTCTTCTAAACTCCAAAAGGTATATAGGCTAACCTTTCAAAAGGTAAGACCTTCATTCCAGGAATGGGTCAAGTGAACCTTCTTTGTACTGCTTCTGGTGTAACTGTATTTTAAGTGAAGAGATCAAAACTGATCACAGAATTCCAGATGTCGTCTCATCGCTGCCTTGTGCACCTGCTTTTATATTCCATTCCACTTGCAGTGAACATAACTTCTATTATTTCCACATTGCTTGCTGTACGTTTTGTAGTATAAGGAGTTAGTGAGCTTAGAACCCTCCGATACTTGTGTATAGTTTCTAGTAATTAATAAATACTTGCTATGCTACCTAATATGGGGATAAGACCTACTGAACTATGCCCACATGGTGGTGGAAAATGGACCAAATCAAAACCTTGCGGAGACTGGAAAAGAAAATGAAAATTGAAGGAAAAATCAATTGAAAAGGTGAAGGGAATCACCAGAGGAAAGCTCGAAGGAAAGGCATGGAAGCTGAAGGCAGAAATTAAATTCCTCATTGCAGCAGCTGTCCCCTTTAAATCCATGGAATTCTAGCACGAGCCAACAGACATGAGCTAAAGATTAGAAATTCCTGGGCCAACACAAATGTGGGAGAAAATTAAATACTGCAGTGGTCTGAAATGCCATTTAAGTCATAGTTTGAGAAACCCAATTCCTGAGTTTGTGCCTGAACATGTGGTGGCCAAGCTCACTCCAAACATACAGAAAAATATAATTGATTAAAAATTAATTGTAACTGAATATGTAGCATTTTTTAAAAAAATGGACAAAAGCTGGGACTTGATTCCTGCAAGACGCCACGACATTGCACTAAAGCGAATACTCACCAGTCGATTCAGGCAGTCATTGCTGAAAAAATATAAACACTGATTGTGAACACCATTACTGCAGGTGTTGACCAAAATTGGCAAGTGTGGGGAAACCCCTTTGCACAGAAGTCCACAGTGGCACCATCTTGCATTTTCTGAAACCTCAAAGTTGAAGTGTCAATTTAAAAATTTTAACTGCGGCTCGGAAATCCACTCTTGCAGATCAATTTTAGATTTAGACTAGGCCCAGGTTAGTCTCAAAATTAGGGATTTTGGAGAAATAATGGCTGAAGGCTGTGATTACAGTGACCCAAAATCTGAGCTAATTGGGTAATCAGTTGTAGTAGCGGCTGATGATACACGTTAAGATATGCTTCATGTGAAGATCTAATCCTTGAGAAAGCCATCACAGATTGTCAGGCAATCTAAGGTGATATTGTCGCTGGACTAGTAATTCAAAGACCAGAGTAATGATGTGGGGACCTGGGTTCAAATGCCACCACGGCAGATGGTGGAATTCAGACTCAATAAAATATCTGCAATTGAAAGTCCAATGATAACAATTGGCAATGGTTTCATGGTTGTTTTAAAAAAGAAAAGCCAGCTGGTTCACTAAAGCCATTTAGGGAAGGAAACCTGCCATCCTTACTTGGTCTGGCCTGCACGTGACTCCAGATCCACAGCAATGTGGTTGACTCTTAAATATCCTTAAATGGCTGAGCAAGCCACTCAACCGCTACAAAAACACCCTGCTGTGGGTGGACCTATACCTCAGGGACTGAAACGAATCAAGAAGGCAGCTCACCACCACCTTCTGAAGGGCCAGTGTCGCCTACATCCCGTACTGAATAAATAATCTGTTGGCAGTATATTAAGCGGGAAAGCAAACCATGACACAAAGCAACCGCTACTATCCAGTTACTGAAACAGCCACAGGAATCCTTCAGGCCAAGGGAAGCAAAACCCTAACCAACCAATAGATGGATCATTTCACCACTGTGGAGCAAAATGTGCCCATAGAAGTGATCAATGTCAAGCAATTTCAGCCCAATGCTTTCAATGTAACCAAATAAGGCTCTTTGGTAAGCTGTGCTAAACCAAAACATCAAAATGCACAGAAAATCCCAAGAGGAGTCATTGAGACAACACAGCAAGAGGACACACAACCATATTTCCTGGGTGAGGTGGATTTTTGTTCTGAAATGCAGACATCTTGGCCATCTCACAAACTTTAAATTGGATATAGGAGTTTGTGTTATGGTCCTTTTGAACAAGAACTGTGACTGAAAAACCTCTGGCTATGAACAACAGTTTATGGGGCCAAAGGAATCCAACTCCCGGCATAGGCATGATTCTGGAACCATTAAATAAAGCGGTAATCAACTTAAGAGCTGTTGTACGTCATCCGTAACCAGTCTTTTTCTCTCCTGAGCAGAGACACCTCTAGCCCGGAGTCTCCTCAACACATTTGTCAAAACAAGCACCGTCATAAACTATACATAACTGCAAGCTCCCAAGGGCTCCAACAAGAAAGATTCTTTCGACTGGGACTTCAGCTCTGAATTGCCTTTGCTCTGTGCAGAGCAGGTTCGTCCATAGAACATAGAACATAGAACAATACAGCGCAGTACAGGCCCTTCGGCCCACGATGTTGCACCGAAACAAAAGCCATCTAACCTACACTATGCCATTATCATCCATGTTTATCCAATAAACTTTTAAATGCCCTCAATGTTGGCGAGTTCACTACTGTAGCAGGTAGGGCATTCCACGGCCTCACTACTCTTTGCGTAAAGAACCTACCTCTGACCTCTGTCCTATATCTATTACCCCTCAGTTTAAAGTGATGTCCCCTCGTGCCAGCCATATCCATCCGCGGGAGAAGGCTCTCACTGTCCACCCTATCCAACCCCCTGATCATTTTGTATGCCTCTATTAAGTCACCTCTTAACCTTCTTCTCTCCAACGAAAACAACCTCAAGTCCATCAGCCTTTCCTCATAAAATTTTCCCTCCATACCAGGCAACATCCTGGTAAATCTCCTCTGCACCCGCTCCAAAGCCTCCACGTCCTTCCTATAATGCGGTGACCAGAACTGTACGCAATACTCCAAATGCGGCCGTACCAGAGTTCTGTACAGCTGCAACATGACCTCCTGACTCCGGAACTCAATCCCTCTACCAATAAAGGCCAACACTCCATAGACCTTCTTCACAACCCTATCAACCTGGGTGGCAACTTTCAGGGATCTATGTACATGGACACCTAGATCCCTCTGCTCATCCACACTTTCAAGAACTTTACCATTAGCCAAATATTCCGCATTCCTGTTATTCCTTCCAAAGTGAATCACCTCAAACTTCTCTACATTAAACTCCATTTGCCACCTCTCAGCCCAGCTCTGCAGCTTATCTATATCCCTCTGTAACCTGCTACATCCTTCCACACTATCGACAACACCACCGACTTTAGTATCGTCTGCAAATTTACTCACCCACCCTTCTGCGCCTTCCTCTAGGTCATTGATAAAAATGACAAACAGCAACGGCCCCAGAACAGATCCTTGTGGTACTCCACTTGTGACTGTACTCCATTCTGAACATTTCCCATCAACCACCACCCTCTGTCTTCTTTCAGCTAGCCAATTTCTGATCCACATCTCTAAATCACCCTCAATCCCCAGCCTCCGTAGGTGCCAGAAATCCCTCATTGGACAGACGAGCCAACCATTCAACAATAATAATCTTTATTTGTGTCACAAGTAGTCTTACATTAACACTGCAATGAAGTTACTGTTAAAATCCCCAAGTCACCACTCTACAGCACCTGTTCGGGTACACAGAAAGAGAATTCAGAATGTCCAATTCATCGAACAAGTGTGGCTTTTGCGACTTGTGGGAGGGAACCGGAGCACCTGGAGGAAACTCATGCAGGCAGTGACCCAAGCCGGGAATCGAACCCAGAGTCCCTGGCATTGTGAAGCAACAGTGCTAACCACTGTGCTATCATGCCACCCAGATGGTTACCATGACACCTTGAGTCAATGACAAGGCAAGAAAGGAACTAGCAGCAAGAAGGGCTTCAACCTCAGGCTTCAATGCCACTTGGAGATAAACCCTGAGAACACAAAGTAGATGCTACAATCCACATTCATGATAATGCCAGCCATGGAGTACTGAGAGCAGTCTTGGTCTCCATAAGAAAGGATATACTTGCATTGGAGGCGGCACAGCAAAGGTTCATTAAATTGGTCCCGGAGATGAGAGGTTGAGCAAATAGGATTTATTTTTCCTGCAGTTTAGAAGAATAAAAAACAATTACATTGAAACCTATAAAATTCTGTAGGGGCTGAGAGATTGTTTCCACTCGTCTGGCAATCTAAAAAGCTGGGGGCACAGTCTCAGGATAAGGAGCCAATTATTTAGGATTGAGATGAGGAGAAATTACTTCATTGAGAGATTTGTGGATTCTCCCATAGTTTAATATTTTGAAGCCTGGGATAGATTTTTTGTGTTTCAGGGAATCAAGGCATGTGGGAAACAGGCAGGAAAGGAGTTGAAGCCCAAGATCAGCCATGATCACACTGAATGGAAGAGCTGTTTACCAGGCCATATGGTCGACTCCTGCTTTCTAGCTAAATCTTGTCATCTCAGCACTTATGTTGCTATCTATCTTGGTGTCATCGGCCAATTTAGAAGCTATATATTTGGTCCTTTCAGAACAGAATCGCACAGTGCAGAAGAGGCCCTTCAGCCCTTCGAGTCTGCACCACCTGGTGAAAAACACCTGACCTACCTACCAAATCCCATTTACTGGAACATAGCCCCTATCCTTCAATATTATGGAGTGCCAAGTTCTTATCCAGGTACTTTTTAAAGGATGTGAGGCATCCCGCTTCTCATCACCCTGCCAGGCAGTGCATTCCAGACCGTCACCACCCTCTTGGTAAAAAAACTTTTCCTCCCATTCCCCCTAAACCTTGAACTTATATCCCACTGACCCTTAAACTAAGGGGAACAACTGCTCTCTATCAACACTTTCCATGCCCCTAATAATCTTGTACATCCAAGTCATTGATATAGATTGTAAATAGTTGATGCATCAATACTGATCCTTGTGGCACTACACTAGTTACAGCTTGCCAACCCGAAAATGACCTTTTTCTTCCAACCTTTTGCTCGTGTCATGAGAATGTCGCTTTAAGAAATGTTTGGCTGCTCATATTACTGCAGTGATGTCAGAGTGTGGGTGGAGCTGGGCTGTCTGTCAGCTTTCTACTTTTGTTTCAGGCTGTTTGCTGCAGGGCGTGTTTTAGTTTCGTTTTCAGTTTGAGCTGAAGCCAGACCAAGCAGGTGTACTGCTGTTCTCTCTGCCATCAAAAGACTATCTCTTGATCATTTGGTGAATTCAGAATTATAAATGTTCTCAGTAGTGAATGTAAACCTAATGTGCTTCTGCTTAAAGTTTTTTTAAAAAGTCTTCTTTCTGGATGTTAAAAGGACAGCTGACGGATTACTTAGTGTTGTATATGTTAGAGGTGTATTTGAATTAATGGTTGCTAAGATGTTCACTGTTTTAAAAAGGTTAACTTGAGTTCATAGAATAAACATTGTTTTGCTTTAAAAAATACTTTTCCATTTCTGCTGTACCACACCTGTAGAGTGAGCCGTGTGCTCCCCATACCACAATCTATTAAAAGTTGTGGGTCAGGTGAACTCCATGATACACTTTGGGGTTCTCTAAACCCTGGCCCATAACACTAGCATGAATAAAGGATTGGTGAGCAAATATTTACTCGTACATCATATGCTCCTTTGTAACAACCTTTCATGTGCCACCTTATCAAATACCTTTTGGAAATTCAAGTACACCACATCTGCAGGTTCCCCTTCATTCATGTTCCTCAAAGAACTCGAATAAATTAGTTGAACACTACTTCCTTTTCACAAAGCCATGTTGACCATGTCTGATTGAATTGTGGTTTTCTAATTATCCTGTTATAACCTCGTTAGTAATGGATTTTAGCAATTTCTCGATGACAGATCATAGAATTTACAGCGCAGGAGACCATTCGGCTCATGGAGTCTGTACCGGCCTTTGGAAAGAGCACCCCACTTAAGCCCATGCCTATCCCCGCAACCCATTAACCCCACCTAACCTTTTAGACATTAAGGGGCTATTTAGCATGACCAATCCACCTAACCCGCACATCTTTGGGCTGAGGGAGGAAACCCACGCAGACACGGGGAGTATGTGCAAACTCCACAGTCACCTGAGGCCAGAATTGAGCCCAGACCCCTGGAACTGTGAGCAGCAGTGCTAACCACCGTGCCACTCACAGATGTTAGGCTCACTGGCCTATACTTTCCTGTTTCTTGCTATTTTCCCATCAGCTGGGACCCTTCCAGAATCAAAGGAATTTTGGAAGATTATACCCAATGCATCTACTATCTCTGCAGCCACTTATGTTTCAAAGCCATAGGATACAGGCCATGGAATCTTGCGGACTTTTCAGCTTTTAGGTCTAATTATTTGCCCAGTACCCTTTCCCTGGTGATGATGATTGCTTTTTAAGTTATTTGTCTCTAAAGTCTTCTTCAGTGAAGCCAGACACAAAATACCTGCTCAATGCTTCTGGCATTTCCTTGTTTTCCCATGGTGTGCGCAGCGAGCCATTGGCCACTGGTGGGACCTTCCCACCAAAGTAATCGGGATTTTCCATGGTTAGCCTATCCCGCCGGGGAGGGTCTACTTCAGCGGTACCAGAATATCCCACTGCAGGAAGGGCTGGAAAATCGCGCTATGAGTCTAGCGCTGAAGGGAGAGGTACATCATTATTGAAATTGAATGTTCTGTATACATCTTCAGTTAGAGCTAGAAGAGATGACATTTTGGCCTATAATGATTGGGTGCTTTCCACAGGAGCAGAGAAGGTCAGCAGGAGGTATCAAAGCATTTAAAGCTTGCTTGGTGCATTTCCTGTAGAAAACAATCCCAAGGTACGTTACACAAACAAATAAGAAAAATAAATGCAAACTAAGCTAAAGAGCAAACTTGATCAAAACCAGCAAACTAGTAGTGTAAAGGAGATGCTGGAGGGCTGAAATGAGATGAGGTGTTTGAAAGTAGCAGAGGGGGAAGGATTTAGATTTGGTTGTAAAGCCACACTTTCACTACGGTGATTTGAGCAGGCAGCTGAAAAGTACAGCCAGGCAGGGGCAAGTCATCAGCACGTATGAGCCAAGTTTAATTTATCTACAATAATGTTGTGAAGGGTAAGAGCCTTCATAAGAAAGCAGATGTTCTGTAGGAAAACAGATGGGTAGTTTTTGTTGATCCAGTGACAAGTGTGTGAGGGAGCAATTGCAGATAGGGTAACCTGGCCTGAGAGAGGTTGCTGAGTTTAATCCCTCAATGAAAAATTCTGGGGAAGAGTTTGCTGTTTGTTAGGAACAGGAATAGACCATTCAGCCCATCAAGCCTGTATATGATCATGTCTGATTGGAGACTTTTACACCCACTACCCCCATAATCCTTTACATTTTTGTTAATCTGAAATCTATTAATCTATGTTTTAAACATACAAAATGACTAAGCTTCCACAGCGCTCTGGGGTAGCGAATTCCAAAGATTCACCACCCTCTGTGTAAAGACATTTCTCCTCATTTCGGTCCTATGTAACTTTTCCCCATATTTCGAAATTTTGCCCCCTGGTTCTAGACCCCCCCAACCAAGGGAAACATCTTACCTGCATCTATTCCTTTAAGTACTTTGTAGGTTTCAATGAGATCGCCTCTCATTCTTCGAAACTCGAGAGAATACAAGCCCAGTTTGCCCACCCTCTTTTCATAAGACAATCCTGCCAACCCCAGAACAAGTCTGGTTATATTTGTTGCACTCTCTCTAGGTCTATAATGTCCTTTCAGAGGCAAGGGAACCAAAACTGCACACAGTACTCCAGGTGCAGTCTAACCAAGATTCCAAACAATTGAAGCAAGACCTCAGTACTCCTAGACTCAAATCCTTTTGTGATAAAGCCTAACATTTAATTCGCCTTCCTTTTAAAAAAAAATATTGTATTACAAACATGTATCAAAACAGGGTACAGCAAATAAACACCCCGGGAAACATACTTCCCAGCAATCAACTATACAGTCTGTACAGATTTTTCCCCTTTTCACCCTCCCCCTCCTCCCCCCATGTGATGAACAGCTCCTCAAACATGGTCATAAACATCTCCCAACTTTTCTCAAACCCTTCTGCAGAGTCCCTTAACTCATATTTTATCTTCTCCAATTTCAGTAAGTCGTACAGGTCACCCAACCAAGTCACTACCCCCGGTGGCGATGCCGACCCCGACTTCAGTAAAATTTGCCGCTGTGCAATCCGAGAGGCAAAGGCCACGACATCGGCCTTCCTCCTCTCCATGAGCCTGGCTTCTCTGAGACTGCAAATATCGCCATCAAAAGGTCCACCTCCTCCTTCACTGTCCTGGCTAAGACCGCGAACACTTCCGGCCAGAGTCTTCCCAATTTTTCGCAACCCCAAAACATGTGCATGTGATTTGCTATCTTGCTGCCCAGACTTCTCACACTCATCTGCTATCCCTTGAAAGAATCCACTCATTCTTGCCCGAGTCATATGCACCCTGTGCACCACTTTAAACTCTATCAGGCTGTCATTAGCCTGCTTAATAGCTTTCTGCACTTGCATGTTAGCCTTCAGTGACTTATGGACAAGAACACCCAGGCCCCTTTGTACATCTACATTTGGGAAATACTGTGCACGCCTGTTCCTTCTACCAAAGTGGATTACCTCACATTTTTCAACATTATATTCCATTTGCCATGCTCTTTCGCACCCATTAAGTCTATCCAAATCCTCCTGTACTGCTTTGTATCTTTATCACAGCACACATTCCCGTCTAGCTTTGTATCTGCAAATTTGGAAATATTACATTTTGTCCCCACATCCAAATATTGACATATACTGTGAACAGCTGGGGCCCACGTACTGGTCCCATAGCTTGTCAACGTGAGAATGCCCATTTATTCCTACTCTGTACTACCATAGTTCCTACCATAGTTGTTATGGGGGACTTAGTTGTTATGGGGGACTTTTTAACTTTCCAAATATTGACTGGAAACGCTTTAGTTCGAGTACTTTAGATGGGTCCGTTTTTGTCCAATGTGTGCAGGAGGGTTTCCTGACACAGTATGTAGATAGGCCAACGAGAGGGGAGGCCATTTTGGATTTGGTACTGGGTAATGAACCAGGACAGGTGTTAGATTTGGAAGTAGGTGAGCACTTTGGTGATAGTGACCACAATTTGATTACGTTTACTTTAGTGATGGAAAGGGATAGGTATATACCGCAGGGCAAGAGTTATATCTGGGGGAAAGGCAATTATGATGCGATGAGGCAAGACTTAGGATGCATCGGATGGAGAGGAAAACTGCAGGGGATGGGCACAATGGAAATGTGGAGCTTGTTCAAGGAACAGCTACTGCGTGTCCTTGATAAGTATGTACCTGTCAGGCAGGGAGGAAGTGGTCGAGCAAGGGAACTGTGGTTTACTAAAGCAGTCAAAACACTTGTCAAGAGGAAGAAGGAGGTTTATGTAAAGATGAGACATGAAGGTTCAGTTAGGGTGCTCGAGAGTTACAAGTTAGCTAGGAAGGACCTAAAGAGAGAGCTAAGAAGAGCCAGGAGGGGACATGAGAAGTCTTTGGCAGGTAGGATCAAGGATAACCCTAAAGCTTTCTATAGATATGTCAGGAATAAAATAATGACTAGGGTAAGAGTAGGGCCAGTCAAGGACAGTAGGGGGAAGTTGTGCTTGGAGTCAGAGGAGATAGGAGAGGTGCTAAATGAATATTTTTCGTCAGTATTCACACAGGAAAAAGACAATGTTGTCGAGGAGAATACTGAGATTCAGGCTACTAGACTAGAAGGGCTTGAGGTTCATAAGGAGGAGGTGTTAGCAATTCTTGAAAGTGTGAAAATATATAAGTCCCCTGGGCCAGATGAGATTTATCCGAGGATTCTCTGGGAATCTAGGGAGGAGATTGCTGAGTCTTTGGCTTTGATCTTTAAGTCATCTTTGTCTACATGAATAGTGCCAGAAGACTGGAGGATAGTAAATGTTGTCCCCTTGTTCAAGAAGGGAAGTAGAGACAACCGCGGTATCTATAGAACAGTGAGCTTTACTTCTGTTGTGGGCAAAATCTTGGAAAGGTTTATAAGAGATAGGATGTATAATCATCTGGAAAGGAATAATTTGATTTGAGATAGTCAACACGGTTTTGTGAAGGGTAGGTCGTGCCTCACAAACCTTATTGAGTTCTTTGAGAAGGTGACCAAACAGGTGGATGAGGTATTGGGGAATGAGCCCGGCCAGGTGGTAGAAGTTTCAGTAGGGGAGCATTTCGGGAACAGTGACCACAATCCGGTAAGTTTTAAAGTGCCGGTGGGCAAGGATAAGAGTGGTCCTAGAGTGAATGTGCTAAATTGGGGGAAGGCTAATTATAACAATATTAGGCGGGAAATGAAGAACCTAGATTGGGGGCGGATGTTTGAGGGCAAATCAACATCTGACATGTGGGAGGCTTTCAAGTGTCAGTTGAAAGAGATTCAGGACCAGCATGTTCCTGTGCGGAAGAAGGATAAATACGGCAATTTTCGGGAACCTTGGATAACGAGAGATATTGTAGACCTCGTAAAAAAGAAAAAGGAGGCATTTGTCAGGGCTAAAAGGCTGGGAACAGAAGAAGCCTGTGTGGAATATAAGGAAAGTAGGAAGGAACTTAAGCAAGGAGTCAGGAGGGCTAGAAGGGGTCACGAAAAGTCATTGGCAAATAGGGTTAAAGAAAATCCCAAGGCTTTTTACACGTACATAAAAAGCAAGAGGGTAGCCAGGGAAAGGGTTGGCCCACTGAAGGATAGGCAAGGGAATCTATGTGTGGAGCCAGAGGAAATGGGCGAGGTACTAAATGAATACTTTGCATCAGTATTCACCAAAGAGAAGGAATTGGTAGGTGTTGAGTCTGGAGAAGGGTGTGTAGATAGCCTGGGTCACATTGAGATCCAAAAAGACGAGGTGTTGGGCATCTTAAAAAATATTAAGGTAGATAAGTCCCCAGGACCTGATGGGATCTATCCCAGAATAATGAAAGAGGCTGGAGAGGAATTTGCTGAGGCCTTGACAGAAATCTTTGGATCCTCACTGTCTTCAGGTGATGTCCCGGAGGACTGGAGAATAGTCAATGTTGTTCCTCTGTTTAAGAAGGGTAGCAAGGATAATCCAGGGAACTACAGGCCAGTGAGCCTTACTTCAGTGGTAGGGAAATTACTGGAGAGAATTCTTCGAGACAGGATCTACTCCCATTTGGAAGCAAATGGACGTATTAGTGAGAGGCAACATGGTTTTGTGAAGGGGAGGTCGTGTCTCACTAACTTGTTAGAGTTTTTCGAGGAGGTCACAAAGATGATTGATGCATGTAGGGCAGTGGATGTTGTCTATATGGACTTCAGTAAGGCCTTTGACAAGGTCCCTCATGGTAGACTAGTACAAAAGGTGAAGTCACACGGGATTAGGGGTGAGCTGGCAAGGTGGATACAGAACTGGCTAGGTCATAGAAGGCAGAGAGTAGCAATGGAAGGATGCTTTTCTAATTGGAGAGCTGTGACCAGTGGTGTTCCGCAGGGATCAGTGCTGGGACCTTTGCTGTTTGTAGTATATATAAATGATTTGGAGGAAAATGTAACTGGTCTGATTAGTAAGTTTGCAGACGACACAAAGGTTAGTGGAATTGCGGATAGCGAGGAGGACTGTCAGAGGATACAGCAGGATTTAGATTGTTTGGAGACTTGGGCGGAGAGATGGCAGATGGAGTTTAATCCGGACAAATGTGAGGTAATGCATTTTGGAAGGTCTAATGCAGGTAGGGAATATACAGTGAATGGTGGAACACTCAAGAGTATTGAAAGTCAGAGAGATCTAGGTGTACAGGTCCACAGGTCACTGAAAGGGGCAACACGGGTGGAGAAGGTAGTCAAGAAGGCATATGGCATGCTTGCCTTCATTGGCCGGGGCATTGAGTATAAGAATTGCCAAGTCATGTCGTAGCTGTATAGAACCTTAGTTAGGCCACACTTGGAGTATAGTGTTCAATTCTGGTCGCCACACTACCAGAAGGATGTGGAGACTTTAGAGAGGGTGCAGAAGAGATTTACCAAGATGTTGCCTGGTATGGAGGGCTTTAGCTATGAGGAGCGGTTGAATAAACTTGGTTTGTTCTCACTGGAACGATGGAGGTTGAGGGGCGACTGATAGAGGTCTACAAAAGTAGGAGGGGCATAGACAGAGTGGATAGTCAGAGGCTTTTCCCCAGGGTAGAGGGGTCAATTACTAGGGGGCATAGGTTTAAGGTGAGAGGGGCAAGGTTTAGAGTAGATGTACGAGGCAAGTTTTTTATACAGAGGGTAGTGGGTGCCTGGAACTCGCTACCGGAGGAGGTGGTGGAAGCAGGGACGATAGTGACATTTAAGGGGCATCTTGACAAATACATGAATAGGATGGGAATAGAGGGATACTGACCCAGGAAGTGTAGAAGATTGTAGTTTAGTCGGGCAGCATGGTCGGCACGGGCTTGGAGGGCCGAAGGACCTGTTCCTGTGCTGTACATTTCTTTGTTCTTTGTTTGAGGGTAAAACAGTTGATGTGGTGTATATGGATTTCAGTAAAGCGTTTGATAAGTTTCCCCACGGTAGGCTACTGCAGAAACTACGGAGGCATGGGATTCAGGGTGATTTAGCAGTTTGGATCAGAAATTGGCTAGCTGGAAGAAGACAAAGGGTGGTGGTTGATGGCAAATGTTCAGACTGGAGTCCAGTTCCTAGTGGTGTACCACAAGGATCTGTTTTGGGGCCACTGCTGTTAGTCATTTTTATAAATGACCTGGAAGAGGGCGCAGAAGGATGGGTGAGTAAATTTGCAGATGACACTAAAGTCGGTGGAGTTGTGGACAGTGCGGAAGGATGTTACAAGTTACAGAGGGACATTGATGAGCTGCAGCGCTGGGCTGAGAGGTGGCAAATGGAGTTTAATGCAGGAAAGTGTGAGATGATTCATTTTGGAAGGAATAACAGGAAGACAGAGTACTGGGCTAATGGTATGATTCTTGGCAGTGTGGACGAGCAGAGAGATCTCAGTGTCCATGTACATAGATCCCTGAAAGTTGCTACCTAGGTTGAGAGGGTTGTTAAGAAGGCGTACGGTGTGTTAGCTTTTGTTAGTAGAGGGATTGAGTTTCAGAGCCATGAGGTCATTTTGCAGTTGTACAAAACTCTGGTGCGGCCGCATTTGGAGTATTGCGTGCAATTCTGGTCGCCGCATTATAGGAAGGATGTGGAAGCATTGGAAAGGGTGCAGAGGAGATTTACCAGAATGTTGCCTGGTATGGAGGGAAGATTTTATGAGGAAAGGCTGAGGGACTTGAGGCTGTTTTTGAGGCATACAAGATGATCAGAGGATTGGATAGGGTGGACAGTGAGAGCCTTTTTCCTCGGATGGTGATGTCTAGCACGAGGGGACATAGCTTTAAATTGAGGGGAGATAGATATAGGACAGATGTCAGAGGTAGGTTCTTTACTCAGAGAGTAGTAAGGGCGTGGAATGCCCTGCCTGCAACAGTAGTAGACTCGCCAACACTAAGGGCATTCAAATCCTCATTGGATAGACATATGGATGATAAGGGAATAGTGTAGGTGGGCTTTAGAGTGGTTTCACACGTCGGCGCAACATCGAGGGCCGAAGGGCCTGTACTGCGCTGTAATGTTCTATGTTTTATACCTGTTAGCCAATCCTCAATCCATGACAGCGTGTTGCCTTCTATGCCATGTGCTTTTATTTTGCTGATTAACCTCCTGTGGGACTTCTATCAAAAGCCTTTTGAAATATACCCTTCAACTCTTCTTTATCAATTGTTAGTAACATCTTCAAAAGACTCCAAAGACTTCATCAAACATGATTTCCCATTCATAAATCCATGCTGACTACACCCAATCAGGTCATGATTGTCCAAGTCTCTAGGGACATAAACGTAAGGGAATAAACCCCTCAGGAGGCCTTTTAGAGAGTGCAGACAGAGAAGCAGTGGGCTTTTCCGAGGGAGATTCAAAGGTTATGAAGGGTTTTGCTAGAGTTAATGATGAGGGGCCCTCTATTTAAAACTATTATGTGGGTTGATCAGAGAGAATGATAGAGCTCTATGCCTTTCCTAAAATACACTGCTAAACATTTGAAGCAAGCTATGGGCAGACAGCATGGCAAATGGATTAGCTTTGAATTTTTGCAGCAATGGCACAATAAACCAAGCGGTCTTCTTCCGATTTGTAAACTGTTACAGTTCCTGAAACAAGGGTAGGCACGATACATTCTCGGTTGTGCTGTGCACATTGAAAATAGAGAATACAGGTAAATCTCATTTGTCAGTAATACCAATTTACCACAGATGCTGATTTTATGGACAGGCTTGTGGATGTGTACTGGATTGTGGTTGTTTATAGTGGGCCGATTTACATCGATGATTGATCATCTTCAAACACAGTCGGCTCTGCAGTACTTGTGTCAGTCTACTTCTTCTGAGAAACTGCATATTTAACCATGACAGTCCCAGGCTGGTCAGTCCTGCAGTACAGCCTCCATGTCGAGTTATATCGCTGATAGGTCAATTAGGTTGAAGTAGTCCCTCGCGGAAACACAATACCGGTTTTAAGGAATATCCTTTTTTACAGCATGAACTCGGCCCCGACCCATTTGGTAAAAATGGGATTTACGTGTAAGTCAGCAGACAATTCTGGAATGAAGGAAATGGCGAGAGAATGTTTTTTCCTAATTAATGGATCCGTCTTCACTGTCGACTTTCAAACAAAAGGATAAAAGCCTCAATTAAGAGGTTGAGAATCTGTATTTTTTTTTAAAAACTCAGAATTGAGGAATAATACATTAGAGATATTAGAGATATAACAATATCCAGGAAAAGATTCCAGATGTGCAAAAAAATCTATAACAGGATTTACACAAGTGAGAGGAAAAATACTGAATTGTTTTCTCTGTAGGTCCTGCATGGCTTTCAGTAGCATTCAAATAGTAAAACACATGCAAACAGAATTTGGAATATTTTTAATTCTTTATATTTTTCACTGTTAACACAAATTGTTGAAGAAGAAATATAGAAATTGAAAGACTGATTTAAAAAAATGATTTTACCTGCAATTGGAAACTGTCACTGCACAGCTACCAAAAAAGTTTCAAGTGAGAAAGGTTTAACACTAGTAATGTTAACCCAACATGGCTGCACACAACATCTGAACAACAGAACAGCAAGTTTTATGACACAGTTTAACAAACGGTAATAAAGAGCTTTCTAGATTAAATGATAACACTTTAGCCTAAAAAAATGTTTTAAGAGTTTTTCCACATACAAATACTCCATTATTGGGTGATGACCCATCTTATAAAGGGGTAGGTTAATATCCAGGTACAGTCGGTATATCTCTTCCCACCCGCGCCCCCCTCCCCCCCTCCATGTTTTAGCAGTGGTCTGCACTTCCATAAATTCACAGAAATCACCAGACATTTTGTCTTTGCTGATTTAAAAAAAAAAAAAGAGAACTTTGTAATCTACATACAAGAAATGATTGCTGGACGTCTACAATAAAAATAAGCGTGGAATCACAATAAACATACTTAGCAAAGATACATGTTTGGATCGGAACTTTGCATGGATTATAATAATGTGCAATACTAAACTCAACTCAGTTAGTCATTCACTCAGCAACTGAATATAACTAAAATAAAACACAAAACACTTCCGTTATTTGAAAACAACATGAACCAAAAATTCTGTTTTACAGGGAACTGAAAATGCGATATGAGCTGCTGTTTTTAAGTGAAATCAGGCAAATGGATCGACAATATCCAGTGTGTTGAGTATCAGAAAAAAAAAAGTGATAGTGGAAATACATAAGCGTGACTCTGAGCTTTGCTTGGGTAGTAGTTATATACCTGGATAATGAGTTCTACCTAAGAGGAGTGAATGGGAAGGGATTTGTAATGTTCTACATTTGGATCTGGTATGCTTTTTACTGGAAGAGTCCACTCTAATCAACACCACACCATAAGGATCATCACTGCTGGCTGTTATCCCATATTACAGTTCATCCTTCTTCGCCAGTCTCACTATGATGCACTTAGGTCTAAGACCATGATGGACTCAAATGTCCAGAAAACATATTTAAGGTGAGTTCATACAAAATGCCACATTATGAAGAAAAGAACAGTTTTGTGTGTTTAAGAAATGGGCGTCCTTGAGGAACAAATGTTTTGAAGTCAAACTTGCTGACAAACAATACAAAAGAGTTTGTTCCTGAGAATGAAGGGAAATGCTTCAAGCTACCTAGTAAAATTCCACACCTAAGGCTACCATTTTCTGTCAATAACACATTTCACTCTCGCTTGTCATCTATCAAACACTTATTTCAAATTATATCAGAAAAATCTACCCAGTAAAGTTTGTGATCAACAGATAAAATATATGAAGGAACGTGACACACATTTATCAACAGGGACATATCATTGGAAAACACACTTTGTAAAATACTTCTTAGTTTCTGTTGAGTGAAGGGAGTTCTCTTGGGTTTAATGCAGCTTTTATCCCCATCCATGGATAACACTGTAACATCCCAAGCTGGCAGCTGTAAAGAGTACAAATTCTTAGAAGAGTTTCAGGTCTCAAATATCTTATAAATATTCCATTTTTATAATGATACTTTTCAGTGTCTCTTGGTCCCAACCCTATAACCGGATGAGCTCTGAAATATGCTATTGCTCAGTGGTGTGCTCTCTGTCGCCTTCGTGTTTTGTGGGCTGATTGGGAGATGGAGTGTGGGAAGGATGCACCACTGCAGGAAGGTTATGGGAGACGGGTACCCCCCCAGGAACCATTCCTTCCATGGATGCTGGGATTCCTGCAGGTGTTACGCCTACTATACCAGGAGGGTACCTACAAAAGAAGACAGGATCAATTGCATGTAAAACTTCCAAAAGGTACAGACAAGCCTGACTCAGACACTGCTAAATTCTTGCTAGTAATATCTTTTCATCAGCACCCCAGTCAATGAGAAACTGAAAACACACTCTGAAACTCTAATGTCGACATTTGAGTTTTAAGTATCTCTACGCACCTGGAAAAGACATGCCAGGCTCCAAGCAAATTACATTCAAGGTAAACAATATTTCAATACCCAAGCACCATTCAAAAAAAGGAGCAACAGTGCCAGATAACGCAGTAGTGGGCACTGGGTGGGGGGACAGAATGGGAATTGCTGAGATGCCCAATGTTTGAAAGCCCTGACAGCACTACATCTTGCATTACCTATGATAAATGGAAAAATGGAAACTTGGGTGAAGTATTAATGAACTGGCAGCGCCTGTGGAGCGAACCACAGCTTGAACCAGCACCTTTAGGACTGAAGGCACAGGGCGGGGTGGGTTGGGGCACAGAAGCTTCTCATCACTTAATCTATTAAGTGAAATGTAACTTTTAAACATAGGTTTTCCTTACCTTATAGCATTTTGTCACCAAATGATATCAGCTGCTGGCTGAAATATATGGCAAACTTGAAATATCAATATTGGAGGGTTTTTGTGAATGAGGAGAGTTCACAACAGTTAGACTTTATCAAACGATTAAACAGAAAATGAGTTTGTTTTCTGCTAATAGGCAATGTGCACCCTGTTGTTAAGATAGAAATACACATAATTCCTTTTTTGCTGTCTTTAAGCTTGAAAACAGGAAGCCTCCTGCCCTCACACAATGACAAAAAGCCATGAACCATCTCTCCAAAGGTTTTGGATACTAATCTAAAAAAAAAACAAATTGTAGAAATAACCTAAATCCCTGCTCTGCGCATCTGCACTTTGTTGGTGTGATGGTGCGAGTGCCTTCACTGAGTGAAAACTCATTGATTTCAGCAGCTTGAACACAGTATGTGGGCAGCTCGGCTGAAATTTAACCAGTGGCATTGTTGCGCAAGTCCACTCAGAGGAAGTGGAGCCTCTTAAAAGTTACTGAAACCCTGACAGGAGTGCATTGAGGATTTAAAACCTAACAATACCATTGACATTTCTTGCTAGAATGCTGATTTCCCATCAGCAATTTGTGTACGATCAACAAGTCTATAAGGAATTACTCCGTCCCCTCTTCTAACTTGAGGTTTTAAAACAACAGGTTATCACAAACACGTCAATTGTTTAGACGCTGACAGCAAAAGGTAGAATTTCTAGACAATAATTAGTCAATCACGATAAATGATGAACAATCCAATATTTGATTTTCAAATGCAAATCAGATTGATGTTCTTGGTTGGGGGGGGGGAAGAAAGGGGAGAAGACGTTTTGATCGAAAGTCCCTGTTTATTAGGCAGTTCTGGTTTTTAAAAGAACAATTTATCAATTAGGAATGATTAGCAACAAGGTTAGTTCATTGTATCAAATCTCTGCAGCTTCAAGATTATCATTGCAGAACAAAATATTCTGGTAAGTGAATATCCACGTTTATTTACATGATAGCTAATCATTTAGTTACATGTTGCCTGTTGTGTCTGCCTCTGATGACAAACCTCTTCCTTTGGTTAAGGATGGTGGGAGAGTTTGGCATGTAAACTGTCCTATGGCCATTATCTTTTTAATAAAATAAATTTAAAGTACCCAATTCTTTTTTTCCCAAATAAGGGGCAATTTAGAGTGGCCAATCTACCTAACCTGCACATCTTTGGGTTGTGGGGGTGACACACACAGACACGGGGAGAATGTGCAAACTCCACACGGACAGTGACCCGAGGCCGGGATCGAACCTGGGACCTTGGCGCCGTGAGGCAGCAGTGCTAACCATTGTGCCGCCGTCCTATGGCCATTATCAATAGCACTCTGTGATCAGATGAAAGCAACTGAGTGGTTGCACCAACTTCCACAATATAGCACTTAATTGTCCAATATCTAGAAATGTTGACAAGCTTTTCCCAGCCATGACTGGTGAATGCATCGGGGCTGGACTTTAAACTGAAGATCATGCATAGAGAATCAGTTAGTCAGCTGGAGTTACTTGGTAATATGTACAATGCTCGTATTTAATTGGCAAAATTATTATGCAGTAGGCTTAAGACTTCTTGTAACATTGGGCTTAAATCTTCTTGTAATGCTGTTCTCAAGTGTAAAAGTTAAACATCCACTGTGAAAAATGTCAAACTCATGATTAGAATATTCCAAGAACACTGCATCTTTGTTTATGGCATAAAGTTAAAATACTAAGCAAAACAATTAATATCTCTGCTACAGCCAGCAAGGTATTTGTCAGAAAAATGACAATTTCTTCAGTCCACTGTGCTGAATATTGACACTGGGGTCACACAAAGCCATCACTGTTCATGCCTTTCGCAACCTCAGGCTATCCAATCAAGTGGGAAGACAGGGCCTCAGTAATAAACATCTCAACTCAAAGATGGCATCTCCAACAGTACACTGTGCTTAACCATCCAGGGTGGGATTGGAACTCTCAAACTTCTCAGACGCAAGACTATTTGGCCAAGACTGACACCACAGGAAACATTAGCTTTCTGCCATGGCAAAGGCTACAATAAACTCCAACTGTTAAGAGAACTGTTATTCAAAATGCCTGAGCTCAAATCCTGGGCATGACGAGATTCCAGGATCTTGTAACCCAGTCACAAAGTGAGAGGCCTCACTGTAGTGACGGTGTTTATCTTTGGAGCTTCAAAAAAATATACAAGCAGCTAGACCCAGACTGCCCAGCAAAACATTTCTAATGTTAGCTGTTAATGTAAAATGTTTGGTGGCAAGCTGTAGAGTGTCTGCGCCCTGGAATGGAATGTTTTAAAGGCTGATGAAGGACAGAAAGGAATCCAGGAGCTCAGAAGTAAAATGATAAAAATTAAATTTGCTGCATCTGCACGGTGGCGCAGCACTGCGGCCTCACGGCACCGTGGACCCAGGTTCGAACCCAGCTCTGGGTCACTGTCCGTGTGGCGTTTGCACATTCTCCCCGTGTTTGTGTGGGTTTCATCCCCACAACACAAAGATGTGCAGATTAGGTGGATTGGCCACGCTAAATTGCCCCTTAATTTGAAAAAAATAATTGACTACTCTAAACTTGAAAAAGACTTTGCTACATCTAGTAAGAGATTGGATCCGAATTTATTTCCCCTGCAAATACACAAATAAATAATCCTCTTACCTGTAGGTGGCCCCGTTGAGCTCTGGGTGGACAGCCTGCTGGTCCATTGTTGGCCAGGCAGCTGTTGTAACAAAGTAATCCTTATTTACACAGTTCCTTAAGCTGTCTGGGATTCGGCCTGGGGGTGAAGAAAAAGGAAGGGCAAGGATATCAGAATGACCAAACTACAACCATATAATTCATGAAGAGACTGTCAAACACAATCAAGTTAAACATCATTGAACCGTAAACCTTCACTCCTCCACCACCAGCGCACAGTGTTAAAAGTGTGCACCTCAGAAAGGCAAGGGGGGGGCGATGTACAAGCATGGTGAGAAGGCCAGCAGGATGCTTGCACAGCAGCTCAGAAAGAGGGAGGCAGCGAGAGAATTAGGGAAAGTTATCGACGTGGATGGGAACTTAGTTGAGGACTCGGCAGGGGTGAGTAAGGCGTTTCGGGATTTTTACAGCCGGAACCCCCTGCAGGGACGGGGGGGGGGGGGGGGATGAGGCACTTCCTGGAGGGGCTGACTTTCCCGAAGGTGGACTGGGAGCTGGTAGAAGGGCTGGGGGCTCCGATCAGGTTGGAAGAGAGAGTGGAGGGCTTGAAGGCCATGCAGTCGGGTAAGGCCATGGGTACCCAGCGGAGTTGTATAAAATGTTCTCCGGGATGTTGGGACCGGTGCTGATGAAGGTGTTTAACGAGGCAAGGGAAAGGGGGGTTCTGCCCCAGATGATGACACAGGCCACGATTTTGCTTATCCTGAAACGGAATAAGAACCCGGAGCTATGTGGGTCTTACAGGCCAATTTCCCTGTTGAACGTAGATGCCACACTGCTGGCCAAACTTTTGTCCTCCAGGATTGAGGATTGTGTGACGGACGTCATTGTGGAGGATCAGACGGGGTTCGTTAACGGCAGGCAGCTGGTGGCCAATGTAAGAAGGCTGTTAAACGTGATCATGATGCCACCGGAAAGTGGGGAGATGGAGGTAGTGGTCGCGATGGATGTGGAGAAAGCTTTTGACCAGGTTGAGTGGTACTTTTTATGGGAGGTTCTGGGGCGGTCTGGATTTGGGAGGGGCTTTATTGACTGGGTCAGTTTGCTGTACCAGTCTCCTGTGGCAAGTGTACGGACGAACAGGACGACTTCGACTATTTTAGACTGCACCGGGGGACGAGACAGGGATGCCCCCTCTCTCCACTGCTGTTTGCGCTGGCTATAGAGCCGCTGGCAATTGCTCTGAGGGCCTCAAGGGGCTGTGGTGGGTGGAGCACGGAGTCTCGCTGTATGCGGACGACCTGATTTTGTATGTTTCGGATCCAATTGAGGGGTATATGCATAATATGGGGAAGAGCAAGATGTTTGCGGTCTAGCAGAGGGGTCAGGAAAGGCGACTGGGGGAACTGCCGTTTAGAGTGGTAGAGGACAGTTTCAGGTACCTAGGTATCCAAGTGGCGTGGGATTGGGACCGGCTACATAAATTGAACTTGGCCCGGTTGGTGGATCAGATGAAGGAGGATTTCCGGAGATGGGATGCGCTCCCCTCGGTCCTCCCGAGATTCCTGGTTGTTTTTCAATGTCTCCCCATCTTCATCCCGCGGTCCTTTTATAAGTGGGTCAATAAAGTTATAGCGGGCTTTGTATGGTGGGGGGGCAAGTCCCTGCGAGTGAGGAGGTTAGTGCTTGAGCGGAGTCGGGGGAGGGCGGGCTGGCGCTGCTGAACTTTAGCAATTATTACTGGGCGGCTAACATATCCATGGTTAGGAAGTGGCTGGTGGTGGTGGTGGTGGAGGGGGGTCGGCATGGGAGCGTATGGAGGCGGCTTCTTGCATGGGCACAAGTCTGGGGGCGTTGGTGACTGCGCCTCTGCCGTTCCTGCCGGCGCGGTACTCCACCAGCCCTGTGGTGGTGGCGGCCTTGAGAGTCTGGGGGCAATGGAGGAGACATGTGGGAGCAGTGGGAGCATCGGTCTGGTCCCCAATCTGCGATAATCAGCAGTTTGCCCGGGGAGGATGGACGGGGTGTTCCGAATATGGTGGAGAGCTGGGATTGAGAGGATGGGGGACTTGTTTATAAAGGGGAGCTTTCCGACTATAAGGGCGTTGGAGGAGAAGTTGCATTGGCGGGGAAACGAATTTTGATATCTGCAGGTGCGGGACTTTCTGCGTAGACAGGCACCAACCTTCCCACTCCTGCCGCTAAGGGGGATTCAGGACAGGGTAGTTTCCAGAGGATGGATAGGTGAGGTGAGCGTTTCTGACATTTAAAAGGAGCTTATGGGATCAGAGGAGACGCAGACCGAGGAGCTGAAGCGGGAGGAGGAGCTGGAGGGAGAGATAGAGGAGGGCCTTTGGGCGGACGTGTTGAGTAGGGTCAACGTGACCGCGATGTGTGCCAGGCTCAGCCTGATTCAATTCAAGGTCGTGCACCGGGCTCACATGACAGTGGCTCGGATGAGCAGATTCTTTGGGGTGGAAGACAGGTGCGCAAAATGTGCGGGAGGACCAGCGGACCATGTCCACATGTTCTGGGCATGTCCAAAGCTTGGGGGATTTTGGCAGAGGTTTGCTGACATCTTGTCCAAGGTGTTAAATATAAGGGTGGCACAGAGTCCAGAGGTGGCGATTTTCAAGGTGTGGCAGGATCCGGGAATCCAGGAGGAGAAAGAGGCAGACGTTCTGGCCTTTGCTTCCCTGGTAGCCCAGAGGCGGATATTACTAGCATGGAGTGACTCGAGGCCCCCGAAGTCGGGGACCTGGCTATCGGACATGGCTGGCTTTCTCTGCCTGGAGAAAATTAAGTTCGCCATGAGAGGGTCATTGTTAGGGTTCGCCCGGAGGTGGCAACCATTAATCGACTTCTTCGCAGATAATTAATCGTCAGCAGAAGTGGGGGGGGTTAGGTTAGCGTAGATTAGGGGGTTAAGTAATGGTGTTACCTGTGGGGGAGGGAGGTGGTATTTGCACTATATTTATATTTTTATGTACATTGTTTATATTGATGTTGTTACAATGCCAAAAAAAACCTCAAAATGTTTATTAAAAAAAAGTGTGCACCATCTACAAGATGCACTGTGGCATCTTGTCAAGGCTCCTTTGTCAGCACCTTCCAAACCTGTGGCCTCCGCCATGTGGAATAACAAGAACAGCTGACACATCAGGAACATCCACAACCTGCGCTTACCCCCCTCAATTTACACACCACCTGAGTTGGAAATGTATCTTGCACTGTCAGTGGGTCAAAATCCTGGCATCTCCTCCCCAACAGTGCTGTGGGTGGACGTCAGCGCTTCAAGGAGGCAGCTTAACGCCACCTTCTCAAGGCCAGTTAGGGATGGACCATACATGCTGGACCTTGTCAGCAATGCTCACGGCCCGAGGGCAGCACAGTGGCACAGTGGTTAACACTGCTGCCTCATGGCGCCGAGGTCCCAGGTTCAATCCCGGCTCTGGGTCACTGTTCATGTGGAGTTTGCATGTTCTCCCGTGTTTGCGTGGGTTTCGCCCTCACAACACAAAGATGTGTAGGGTAGGTGGATTGGCCACGTCAAATTGCCCCTTAATTGGAAGAAATGAATTGGGTACTCTAAATTTATTGAATAAAAAGGAATGGTCAAGGCCCACAAACTACTCCATAATTTTATTTCTAAATTGTCACACCTGTACTGAGATTTTAAAAATGATAATTCTAAATACAGAATGCTTTAAATATTAAAATTACAATCTTATCAGTAGATTGATGAAAATATTTAGTTACATTCACCAGTGTTACACCTTCCCATAATTACGCATTAATAAGCATCATTATTGTTAAAGTTTCTTAAATTTCATCTAAATTACATCTGTCAGATGGTCTCACCTGTAATAGCTCGACGAATCTCAGTAGCAGCTGCTTCTCTCATCTCTAGGGAGGCCTGCTCACTGTACCAGGATGTGTGCGGTGTGCAGATCAAGTTGGGAGCATCTTTCAGTGGGCCTTGTGTAAAACTGCACGGGAATGAAAACATTGAACTCATTATAACTACACCAGTAAAACAAAGCAGTAAACAAAACAAAGCAGTAAACAAAACAAGGTCACATGGCGAACACACTTAACCAGAATGATGAAAGGTGCCTGCAATGTTGCTCAACATCTGGGGTTTCCCACAAGGAGCGGAGGGAGCGGGGGGAGAGGGAGAGGCTGGTGGGGGAGATGGTGAGGGTAGACAGGAGGTATGCGGAAGAGCCGGAGGAAGGATTGTTGAGGAAGAGGCGCAGCCTCCAGGCTGAATTCGACCTGGTGACCACCAGGAAGGCGGAGGTGCAGTGGAGGAAGGCCCAGGGGGTGGTCTACGAGTATGGGGAAAAGGCAAGCCGGATGCTGGCGCATCAGCTTCGGATGCGGGACGCAGCTAGGGAGATCGGGGGAGTTAAGGACAGGGGAGGGAGCGTGATGCGGAGTGGGGTTGGCATCAATGGGGAATTCAGGGACTTCTACGAGGAATTGTACCGATCCAAGCCCCCACGGGAGGAGGGAGGGATGGGCCGTTTCCTGGACCAATTGACGTTTCCAAAGGTGGAAGAGGGACTGGTGGTGGGACTGGGGGCCCCGATTGGGCTGGAGGTGCTGATCAAAGTGATAGGAAGCATGCAGGCGGGGAAGGCACCGGGGCCGGACGGTTTCCCGGTCGAGTTCTATAAAAAAATATATGGACCTGTTGGGCCCGCTGTTAGTTAGGACCTTTAATGAGGCAAGGGAGGGGGGGGGGGGGGGCTTTACCCCCGACGATGTCCCGGGCACTGTATTCTTGATCCTGAAGCGGGACAAGGATCCCCTGCAATGTGAGTCTTACAGACCGATTTCCTTGCTAAATGTAGATGCCAAGGTGCTGGCGAAGGTCTTAGCCTTGAAGATTGTGGGCCGCAGATCATCCATGAAGACCAGACGGGGTTTGTGAAGGGGAGACAGTTGAACGCGAATGTGCGGAGGCTTTTGAACATTATCATGATGCCGGCGAGGGAGGGGGAGGCGGAGATAGTGGTGGCGATGGACGCTGAGAAAGTCTTCGATAGGGTAGAGTGGGGGTACCTGTGGGAGGTGCTGAAGAGGTTCGGGGTTGGGGAAGTCCCAATGGAGAGTGTGGCCACAAATAAGAGGTTCGAGTACTTTCGGTTGCACCGAGGGATGAGACAGGGGTGTCCCCCCGTTCCCCCCTGCTCTTCGCACTGGCGATTGAACCCCTGGCTATGGCACTGAGAGAGTCGAGGAACTGGAGGGGGTTGGTGCGGGGTGGGGAGGAGCATAGGGTGTCGCTTTATGCGGACGACTTGCTGCTGTATGTGGCGGACCCGGTGGGAGGAATGCCAGAGATAATGAGGATCCTTAGGGAATTCGGGGACTTTTCAGGGTACAAGCTCAATATGGGGAAGAGCGAGCTGTTCGTAGTTCAGCTAGGGGACCAGGAGAGGGAGATTGGCGAGCTCCCACTAAAAAGGGCAGAGAGGAGCTTCAGGTATTTGGGGGTCCAGGTGGCCAGGAGCTGGGGGGCCCTGCATAGGCGTAACTTTACAAGGCTGGTGGAGCAAATGGAGGAGGAGTTCAAGAGGTGGGACGCGTTGCCGCTGTCCTTGGCGGGTAGGGTGCAGTCAATCAAAATGACGGTGCTCCCAAGGTTTTTGTTCCTGTTCCAGTGCCTCCCCGTGTTTATCCCGAAGGCTTTTTTCAGGCGGGTTAACAGGAGTACAATGGGGTTTGTGTGGGCGCGAGGGACTCCAAGGGTGAGAAGGGCCTGGAGCGGAGTAGAGATAGAGGGAGGCTGGCGCTGCCCAACCTCTGTGGGTACTACTGGGCCGCCAACGCGACGATGGTGCGCAAGTGGGTGATGGAGGGGGAGGGGGCTGCATGGAAGAGGCTGGAGACGGCGTCCTGTGTGGGTACGAGTCTGGGGGCGCTGGCAACGGCGCCGCTCCCTCCAGGGAGGTATACCACGAGCCCGGTGGTGGTGGCGGCCCTCAAACTTTGGAGGCAGTGGAGGCGGCATAGGGGGAAGTTGGGGCCTCAGCGGACCCCATTAAGGGGGAACCACCGGTTTGCCCCAGGAAGAACAGGTGGAGTGTTTTCGGGGTGGCACAGGGCAGGGATACGAAAGTTGGGGGACCCGTTTGTGGATGGGAAGTTCGCGAGCTTGGGTGAGCTGGAGGAGAAGTACGGGCTCCCCCTGGGGAACACCTTCAGGTACTTACAGGTAAAGGCGTTTGCCAGGCGGCAGGTGGTGGAATTCCCGCGGCTACTGCCACACACAGTACAGGACAGGGTGCTCTCGGGGGGGTGGGTGGGAGTGGGGAAGATCTCGGAAACGTACCAGGTGATGCAGGAGGAGGAGGAGGCCTCGGTGGTGGAGTTGAAAGGGAGGAGGAGTTGCGAGAGGAGATCGAAGAGGGGACGTGGGCAGATGCCCTAGGGAGGGTGAACTCTTCCTCTTCGTGTGCGAGGCTCAGCCTCACACAGTTTAAGGTGCTGCACAGGGCACACATGACCGGGACAAGGATGAGCCGGTTCTTTGGGGGTGAGGACAGGTTTGTTAGGTGCTCAGGGAGCCCAGCAAATCACACCCATATGTTCTGGGCATGCCCAGCGCTGGAGGAATTTTGGAAGGGCATAGCGAGGATGGTGTCGAGGGTGGTAGGACCGGGGTCAGACCGGGCTGGGGGCTCGCAATATTTGGGGTGGCAGAGGAGCCGGGAGTGCAGGAGGCAAAAGAGGCCGGAATTCTGGCCTTTGCGTCCCTGGTAGCCCAGCGAAGGATTCTCCTTCAGTGGAAAAATGCGAGGCCCCCAAGCATGGAATCCTGGATCAGCGATATGGCAGGGTTCATTAAATTGGAGAGGGTGAAATTCGCCTTGAGAGGGTGGGTACAAGGGTTCTTTAGGCGGTGCCAACCGTTCTTAGACTTTCTGGCAGAACGATAGACATTGGTCAATGGCAGCAGCAGTGGGGGGGGGGGGGTTACTTTATTTTTGTTTGTGTTATTTACACTGGAGGGTCTGAGGGGGTGTATACACCTGTTGTGTTAAGTCGGGGTGTTAATGTTAATTTATTATTTATGTACAGGGGGAGGGGTTTGGGGGGTTGCTTTTTTAGATTGTGTTTTGTACTTAACCCTGTTGGGTTCTTTTCTCATTTTGTTATTGATATATTTTTTTAAAAAAATATTAAAAAAACAAAAACATCTGGGATTTCCTCAGGTCAAACACAGTGTTAAAAGCAGCAATCTCTGCTTCCCTATGGGCAGAAGGACATTGCCAGCAGCATTAATGCACTCTTCTATATTTCTTAACCTCTCACAGACTCCACTTGCAGGAAGCAACATGTAATTTCTTTGGCTTTCTTTGTCTAGAGATTGAGAAAAAGCAAGAGCCAGCTACAAAAGTCAAACTATTCCAATTTTCATAATAGCAATGGGATGCCCAAATTATGATATTAAAACATATATTACTCGCATCATATTGCACAAGATTACACAGCATATAAACCACAGAAACAAGCCATTCAGTCCAACTAGTCCCCATGCTGGTGTTGGTGCTCCACGAGACTCCTATCTAAATTTAACTATCTATTCCCTTCTCCCTCATGTGCTTGTTTTGCATTTTCCCCTTAAATACATATATGCTATTTGCTTCAATCACTGTCAGTGGTAGTGAGTTCCAAAGTCATACCAATCTTTGGTTAAATCTAAATCAAACTATTGTTTTACAATCCTCATAGCGGCCGATAACCTTTTAGAAGAATCAAATCCCTAGGCGCCAATAGAAATAAACTGATGGACAATATCTCACATTTTTAAGACTTTACTATAACAAACTATCTAAAACCAACTTGGATCAAACATTAATTAACATACACTTGATATATCAAACTAAAGAAGGCATGATTCACAAACTAAAGCATCCAAAATATGTCAAATAAAACACTTTTATTCTAGGCCACGATACTGGAAGATGTGTCACATTAAAGGAACATCTCAAAGTCACTCTCAGCTCTCCAGCAGGGGGCAGCACTCTCCACCGCATCAGGTCAAAACTCCTAGTGCCCGTTCAACAATTATTTCACTTTGCCTTCGTCTTCTAGACCAATTATCACAAGCCTCAAAGATGCCCTATGCCAGAAATCTTCAAGGGCCCCACCTTTTTCATTTACATTCTTTTGAACAGAAAGGGAACCCTTAAAATCATTGATTTTGGTCCTTAGCAGTTTTCCATGCTTCCCGAAAGCTGCAGTGGTCTGTGCCTCTGCTCCTAAGCAGCAGTTTTTCCTCACTGCTCTGTGAGCTGCGAAAGGTGCCACTTAATCTGCTACTCAACACTTCAATAAGTTTCTATTGGAGTTCTTCCCATGTCAATCTGACATCATAGGGGCCCTCCCTCAGAACTAACCTGCATATCTTTGGACTGAGAGAGGAAACCAGAGTACCCGGAGGAAACAGAGAGAAAGTGAAAACTCCATGCATACAGTCACCCAAGGCTGGGATTGAACCCGGGTTTTATCAGGAGTTCACCATTTCTCTTTCCAGTACTTTTTACTTGGAGTTAAAGGTACATTTTGGAACCATAGAATAGAAAAGAATTCCTATATTTGCCCCATCGAGTCTGCACCGACCCTCTGAAAGAGCACCCTACCTTACTCCCCTCACCCCAGCCCCAGAACCCCACCTAACCTACGCATCCTTCGACACCAAGGGTCAATTTAGTATGGCTAATTTGCCTAACCTGCACATCTTTAGACTGTGGGAGGAAACCAGAGCACCCGGAGGAAACCCACGCAGACAGCGAGAAGGAAGTGCAAATTCAACACAGTCATCCAAGGCCGGAATCGAACCTGGGACTCTGGCATTGTGAAGCAGTAGTGATAAGCATCATTATCCTGGAAATTAAGGTACGGTAAAGTTGCCATAGTCCCATATGATCTTAGGCTGCTTTCCCCTTCGAGGGGCAAGGTTGAGAAGGCGGGAAAATTTAATGAATAACCGATAAGTTATAGCACTCACGACATCAGAGAGGAGATCATGATCATCATCTGGAATGCTAAAGCCTGAGAATAACCATAAAACCCTGGTTATGTAGAATAGTGTAAACATTAGATTTATGATCTTTAGCTGGTTAGCAATCACTCAGACGTAAAATTGTAGTTCTAGCGTAAGAGCTTGCAAAAACCTGGATTAAGGTACCAGTTCTGCAATGGATTTCCATTTTGATAAAATAATATACATTAAAAAAATCATTTTCTGCATGATAATATGTATATCCATGTGTAATAGTGGCACCTGTACCCATGGCAACTATTTCCCATTGAAATATAGAAATTAGGTTATGAAAAAAATTACATTTTGGATAATTAAACATCACACTTGAGTCTCAGTATACTTTGTCACAAATCAGCTATCTTTCGTTGGGAGTATTTCTCAGAGTGACGGTTGTTTTGTGTCTGCCTATAACATAGATAACCATCCATTCCTCTTGTAATAAAGCATTGTATGATTTTATATGGGGAAGAACAATATAGTGAATGTACTGTTGGGGTTTGGTGACTGAATAATAACATTATAAACCTAGTGGTACAACAGCTTTCAGTTATACCTTTATATGAGTTATATAAGTTATACCAAGGGGCGACATGGGGGCACAGTGGTTAGCACTGCTGCCCCATAGCACCAGGGACCGAGGTTCAATTCCAGCCTTGGGTGACTGTCTACGTGGAGTTTTCACTTTCTCTCTGTTTCCTCCGGGGTTCCTTTCACAGTCCAAAGATATCCAGGTTAGGTGGATTGGCTATGCTACAAATTGCCCCTTAGCGTCCAAAGATGTGCACGTTAGGTGGGATTATGGGGTTATGAGGATAGGGCGGGGGAGTGGACCTAGGCAGGTTGCTCTTTTGGAGAATCAGTGCAGACTCGATGGGCCCAATAGTCTCCTTCTGCACTGTAGGAATTTTATGGTTTTGTTTCAAGGGATGTGGGCATCGCTGGCTCGGCCATCATTTATTGCCCAACCCCCACTGCCCTTGAGAAGGTGGCCGTGAGCCGCCTTCTTGAACTACTGCAGTCCGTGTGGTATAGGTACACACCCAGAGTGCTGTTAGGAACAGAGTTCCAGGATTTTGCCCAACTATTAGATTCAATCCAGACCTGTGCTGGGCTAGAGGCAAAAGAATGAAATGAGTGTTTCTACACCCTGCAGCCACTTCCAACAGCTGAAGTATACGTGTATACAGGTTAAGGTCATCACAGAGTCCCAGATGTGGAACATAGAAACAGTTACCTCTTATTAACAATACAATGTAATTTAGGAGCAAAGTCTATCCGAGCACTACTACTAACCACTATAACATAAGCACAGCGACATCGGAGGTGACGTGGAACTATATCAGTAACTGTTGCAGGGGCTGAGGTGCCATAGTAATAAAAACTATTGATTACAAACATTCACAAGGATCTTGCTTAAATTTGCTCAATTTTTTTGGAAACAGTTTATTAATTTTGCCAACTATGAATGTACCGTTCTACCACAAGTATAAATCTAAATATTATTTACCATTTATAGTATATTAAAAAACTTATATCTGTGTACACTGTCTATCCAAATTAAAAAAACCTTAGTGTTAGCAAATTTTGTCAGATTCTGAAGGTCAACCCTTCCCATTTATGTATATAAATTAAATATTTATATTTAGATCTATCTCAAGAAAGCCAACTGAATATCCCGGTACACAAAATGTAAAATCATTATCCCGAGGTTTAAATTCCTTCATGGCTTTGTCCCTCCTTATCTCTGCCACCCATTACAAACACAACAATACCTACAATATAGGATTAATATGAACTAAGGGCTTGTGATGGTGAGTGCCAGGGAAGTTCTGAGGAACAAGCTTGGAGATCATATGTGGGGAGGATGCAAGATGTCGGTCATCAGATTGGAGGAGGGGGGGGGGGGGGTCGGTTGGGAAATTGAAGGGTGGCAGGCGGGACTGATGCCAGGACAGAGGTGGTAACTTACCCTTGCTGCTCTTCCGACATTGGACGGCGGTCCTTCTGGTCATGCTGCCTGCACTCACTACAGGTGCCACTGCCTACCAGATGGCGTTGCTAATTCTGCTGCTGGTTCTCCGATCCCCTCGGGGGAACAAGGTGTGTCCCGCTTCTCATCCAGGCCGTCGAGTAGCTTGGCCAGGTCGACGACCCCAAAGGGAGAAGCAGGTTGCCACGCTGCCATCCTCGTGTCTTGAATGGGGATGAATGCTGAGGGAGTGTTTAAAAGCAGCCCCCCCTTGTTAGTGGCGAGCAACTGAGGTGCGAGTTGGGCGACTCAGACATGGAGGGAGTGAGACATGGCGACTGGAGCTTGATTTTTTTTTTTACACTAAGTGCGAGTTAGTACAGGTCACGATCTTGCCATTCCAGCCAGCGCGAAACACGCCACCAAACCTGCCCAAAATGATGCCGAGTCATTTTTTGGGTGACTCGCGCCCACTGTCGCCATTCAGGAAACAGTGAAAAGAGCAAACATTTTCCAGCGTTGTCATTTAAAAAAAAAGCCTATTTTGGGATTCTAATTGTGTAGCTTTCTGTAACTAGTTAAGTCTTCTGCCATCTTATACTCACTAATTTGGCACAGATGTAACCAACCTACCATGTTTTTTAGTAACCTGGTATGTGAGCAAGTTTCTTTTTCTGCATGGCAATGCTATTCAGCAGAGGACTCAAAACAGTTTCTGCAGATTGTCATAAGAATGTTGCTTTAAGAAATGGTTAGCTGCTCATGTTGCTGCAGTGATGTCAGAGTGTGGGTGAAGCTGAGCTCTGGTTCTGCTTTTTATTTTCACTTTGAGAAAAGCTTGGGTATGTCTGTCTTTTTGGTTTCGTTTTTCAGTGTGTTGCAGCTGAAGTCAGAAAAAGCAGCTCTACTGCTGTTCTCTCTGCCATGAAAGACTATCTCTGGATCCTTTGGTGATTCAAAACTAATAACTGCTTGCAGTAATGACTTTAACCTAAAGTGCTTGTGTTTAAAGGTTTGTCAAGTCTTCTGGGTGAAAAGAACAGCATACAGATTACTTAGTGTTGTATTCTTCGGGGTGTGTGTTTGATTTACTGGTTGCTAAGATGTTCACGTTTTGTTTTAGAAAGGTTAACTGGAGGTCATAGAATAAACATTGTTTTGCTTTCCATTTCTGCTGTACCACACCTGTAGAGTGGGCCGTGTGCTCCCCATACCACAATCTATTAAAAGTTGTGGGTCAGGTGACCACTTTGGGGTTCTCTAAACCCTGACCCAGAACAATTGGGGGCTCGAGGGTGAAAGAAGTCTATCTTTGGATTGGTTTAGTGAACCTAAAGACAGTCAGGGGTGAGCATATTGTGGGTGTTTTTCAGGTGTGGTATTTTAGTTTAAGTGGGGTGTGTGTTGTGGACAATGGCTCTTTCAGAGGCTCAGATGTTTTTGGGGGTGGAAACGGTCACACGCAGTACCTTACGGACAGAGACTAAAAGCAGACTGTTAGATTTGGCAAAAACATTGCAGTTAACATTACCTGACAAAATGCGAAAGATGAGGTAATTATGGTGGTGGTTAAGCATTTACCTGAGATACAGTTTGACTCATTAAAAATGGCAAAGATCCAGTTGCAGATTAAGCAACTTGGACATGAAAAAGAATTAAAGCAGCTTAAATATGAAAGAGAGGAAAAAGAAAAAGAAAGAGCGAGAGATAGAGATGACAAAGAAAAGGAGAGAGAAGAAAGGAGGAAAGAAAGAATAGCCCTAGCAGAACAAAAAGGAAAAGAAAGGGAGATACAGATCAGGGAAAAGATAAAGAGAGAGAGTTCGAACTTCAGAAAATGGCCATGAAACATGACAGTTAAAATTGGCAGGTAAAATTGGTAAAGGGAAACGTACAGTTGGATGATAGTGACGAGGGTAGTGAGAACATAGAAAATACAGCACAGAACAGGCCCTTCGGCCCACGATGTTGTGCCGAACCTTTGTCCTAGATTAATCATAGATTATCATTGAATTTACAGTGCAGAAGGAGGCCATTCGGCCCCGAGTCTGCACCGGCTCTTGGAAAGAGCACCCTACCCAAACTCAACACCTTCACCCAACACCAAGGGCAATTTGGACATTAAGGGAAATTTATCATTGGCCAATTCACCTAACCTGCACATCTTTGGATTGTGGGAGGAAACCGGAGCACCCGGAGGAAACCCACGCAGACACGGGGAGGACGTGCAGACTCCGCACAGTCAGTGACCCAAGCCGGAATCGAACCTGGGACCCTGGAGCTGTGAAGCAATTGTGCTATCCACAATGCTACCGTGCTGCCCTTGAGAACAAATAAATCTACACTATATCATTTTACCGTCATCCATGTACCTATCCAATAGCTGCTTGAAGGTCCCTAATGTTTCCGACTCAACTACTTCCACAGGCAGTGCATTCCATGCCCCCACTACTCTCTGGGTAAAGAACCTACCTCTGATATCCCTCCTATATCTTCCACCTTTCACCTTAAATTTATGTCCCCTTGTAATGGTTTGTTCCACCCGGGGAAAAAGTCTCTGACTGTCTACTCTATCTATTCCCCTGATCATCTTATAAACCTCTATCAAGTCGCACCTCATCCTTCTCCGTTCTAATGAGAAAAGGCCTAGCACCCTCAACCTTTCCTCGTAAGACCTACTCTCCATTCCAGGCAACATCCTGGTAAATCTTCTTTGCACCTTTTCCAAAGCTTCCACATCCTTCCTAAAATGAGGCGACCAGAACTGTACACAGTACTCCAAATGTGGCCTTACCAAAGTTTTGTACAGCTGCATCATCACCTCACGGCTATTAAATTCAATCCCTCTGTTAATGAACGCGAGCACACCATAGGCCTTCTTCACAGCTCTATCCACTTGAGTGGCAACTTTCAAAGATGTATGAACATAGACCCCAAGATCTCTCTGCTCCTCCACATTGCCAAGAACTCTACCGTTAACCCTGTATTCCGCATTCATATTTGTCCTTCCAAAATGGACAACCTCACACTTTTCAGGGTTAAACTCCATCTGCCACTTCTCAGCCCAGCTATGCATCCTATCTATGTCTCTTTGCAGCCGACAACAGCCCTCCTTACTATCCACAACTCCACCAATCTTCGTATCGTCTGCAAATTTACTGACCCACCCTTCAACTCCCTCATCCAAGTCATTAATGAAAATCACAAACAGCAGAGGACCCAGAACTGATCCCTGCGGTACGCCACTGGTAACTGGGATCCAGGCTGAATATTTGCCATCCACCACCACTCTCTGACTTCAATCGGTTAGCCAGTTCGTTATCCAACTAGCCAAATTTCCCACTATCCCATGCCTCCTTACTTTCTGCATAAGCCTACCATGGGGAACTTTATCAAATGCCTTACTAAAATCCATGTACACTACATCCACTGCTTTACCTTCATCCACATGCTTGGTCACCTCGTCAAAGAATTCAATAAGATTTGTAAGGCAAGACCTACCCCTCACAAATCCGTGCTGACTATCCCTAATCAAGCAGTGTCTTTCCAGATGCTCAGAAATCCTATCCTTCAGTACCCTTTCCATTACTTTGCCTACCACCGAAGTAAGACTAACTGGCCTGTAATTCGCAGGGTTATCCCTAGTCCCTTTTTTGAACAGGGGCACGACATTCGCCACTCTCCAATCCCCTGGTACCACCCCTGTTGACAGTGAGGACGAAAAGATCATTGCCAACGGCTCTGCAATTTCATCTCTTGCTTCCCATAGAATCCTTGGATTTTTCCCGTCAGGCCCGGGGGACTTGTCTATCCTCAAGTTTTTCAAAATGCCCAACACATCTTCCTTCCTAACAAGTATTTCCTCGAGCTTACCAATCTGTTTCACACTGTCCTCTCCAACAATATCGCCCCTCTCATTTGTAAATACAGAAGAAAAGTACTCGTTCAAGACCTCTCTTATCTCTTCAGACTCAATACACAATCTCCCGCTACTGTCCTTGATCGGACCTACCCTCGCTCTAGTCATTCTCATATTTCTCACATATGTGTAAAAGGCCTTGGGGTTTTCCTTGATCCTACCCGCCAAAGATTGTTCATGCCCTCTCTTAGCTCTCCTAATCCCTTTCTTCAGTTCCCTCCTGGCTATCTTGTATCCCTCCAATGCCCTGTCTGAACCTTGTTTCCTCAGCCTTACATAAGTCTCCTTTTTCCTCTTAACAAGACATTCAACCTCTCTTGTCAACCATGGTTCCCTCACTCGACCATCTCTTCCCTGCCTGACAGGGACATACATATCAAGGACACGTAGCACCTGTTCCTTGAACAAGTTCCACATTTCACTTGTGTCCTTCCCTGACAGCCTATGTTCCCAACTTATGCACTTCAATTCTTCTCTGACAACATCGTATTTACCCTTCCCCCAATTGTAAACCTTGCCCTGTTGCACGTACCTATCCCTCTCCATTACTAAAGTGAAAGTCACAGAATTGTGGTCACTATCTCCAAAATGCTCCCCCACTAACAAATCTATCACTTGCCCTGGCTCATTACCCAGTACTAAATCCAATATTGCCCCTCCTCTGGTCGGACAATCTACATACTGCGTTAGAAAAGCTTCCTGGACACACTGCACAAACACCACCCCATCCAAACTATTTGATCGAAAGAGTTTCCACTCAATATTTGGGAAGTTAAAGTCGCCCATGACTACTACCCTATGACTTCTGCATCTTTCCAAAATCTGTTTCCCAATCTGTTCATCCACATCTCTGCTACTATTGGGGGGCCTATAGAAAACTCCTAACAAGGTGACTGCTTCTTTCCTATTTCTGACTTCAACCCATACTACCTCAGTAGGCTGATACTCCTCGAAATGCCTTTCTGCAGCTGTTATACTATCTCTAATTAATAATGCCACCCCCCCACCTCTTTTACCACCCTCCCTAATCTTATTGAAACATCTATAATCAGGGACCTCCAACAACCATTTCTGCCCCTCTTCTATCCAAGTTTCCGTGATGGCCACCACATCGTAGTCCCAAGTACCGATCCATGCCTTAAGTTCACCCACCTTATTCCTGATGCTTCTTGCGTTGAAGTATACACACTTCAACCCATCTCCGTGCCTGCAAATACTCTCCTTTGTGAGTGTTCCCTTCCCCACTGCCTCATTACACGCTTTGGCGTCCTGAATATTGGCTACCTTAGTTGCTGGACTACAAATCCGGTTCCCATTCCCCTGCCAAATTAGTTTAAACCCTCCCGAAGAGTACTAGAAAACCTCCCTCCCAGGATATTGGTGCCCCTCTGGTTCAGATGCAACCCATCCTGCTTGTACAGGTCCCACCTTCCCCAGAATGCGCTCCAATTATCCAAATACCTGAAGCCCTCCCTCCTACACCATTCCTACAGCCACGTGTTCAACTGCACTCTCTCCCTATTCCTAGCCTCGCTATCACGTGGCACCGGCAACAAACCAGAGATGACAACTCTGTCTGTCCTGGCTTTTAACTTCCAGCCTAACTCCCTAAACTTGTTTATTACCTCCACACCCCTTTTCCTACCTATGTCGTTGGTACCAATGTGCACCACGACTTCTGGCTGCTCACCCTCCCCCTTAAGGATCCTGAAGACACGATCCGAGACATCCCTGGCCCTGGCACCCGGGAGGCAACATACCTTCCGGGAGTCTCGCTCGCGACCACAGAATCTCCTATCTATTCCCCTAACCATTGAATCTCCTACAACTATTGCTTTTCTATTCTCCCCCCTTCCCTTCTGAGCCCCAGAGCCAGACTCAGTGCCAGAGACCTGGCCGCTAGGGCCTTCCCCCGGTAGGTCATCCCCCCCAACAGCATCCAAAACGGTATACTTGTTTTGAAGGGGAACGGCCACGAGGGATCCCTGCACTTTCTGCCTGTTTGTTTTTTTCCCCCTGACTGTAACCCAGCTATTCTTGTCCTGTACCTTGGGTGCGGTTACCTCCTTGTAACTCTTCTCAATCACCCACTCTGCCTCCCGGATGATCTGAAGTTCATCCAGCTTCAGCTCCAGTTCCCTAACACGGTCTTTGAGGAGCTGAATTGGGTGCACTTCCCGCAGGTATAGTCAGCGGGGACACCGGTGGTATCCCTCACCACCCACATCCTACAGGAGGAGCATGTAACTGGCCTAGCCTCCATCCCCTCTTACCTGACAGAATATAGCTGCCCTGTGGACTAACTAGATCTCCGCCCTCCGACCCTGCTCCCAGTCAGCTACACTTTCTGTAAACTCCTGGCTTTCTTCGCACTCTTTGCGGAAATGTCGGAAACAAAATGAAAGGAGCGCCTTACTCCCTCCTCACCTAACTCCCTCGGCCACCAAACTCTCACTATCGCACTCAAATGCACCAAATTCAGCACTCCCTCGGTCACCAAACTCTCACTATCGCACTCAAATGCACCAAATTCAGCACTCCCTCGGTCACCAAACTCTCACTATCGCACTCAAATGCACCAAATTCAGCACTCAGTGCAAACAAAGTCTGCACTGTAGGGGATCACTTTTATACTGTGAATCTCGCCTCTGAAAACCTGGCCTAATCCAATTAACTAATTAACAAGCTCCAGCTGCAAGTGCCTACAAGTAGAAGCCGGTTTAAAGCTTATTGAAAATTCACCTTCTTCTAAACCAAACAGCAACTTTTAAGTTAATTAACTAAATAAAAGAAAGACTAAACTTTAGATAAAAATGAAGCCTTATACTCCCTCGGTCACCAAACTCTCACTATCGCACTCAAATGCACCAAATTCAGCACTCAGTGCAAACAAAGTCTGCACTGTAGGGGATCACTTTTATACTAGAAAGAGCGTCATAGTCGAAGGCGTGGTGGGGATCTATGTCCAAGCATTGCCAAGGTTTGACAAGAAGGAGGTAGAAGCCTTTTTTCATTTCATTTGAGAAGGTAGCTAAACAAATGAAATGGCCACAGGACATGTGGGTATTACTGATTCAAACAAAGCTGGTAGGTAGGGCTAGTGAAGTGTTTGCATCACTACCGGAGGAGGTATCTGGGAGGTATGAGGAGGTGAAAAAGTCCATCTCAGGTGCATATGAACTAGTGCCTGAAGCCTACAGACAAAGGTTTAGAAATTTAAGGAAAGAATTTGGTCAAACATACAAGGAGTTTGAAAGGATCAAACAGAGTAATTTTGATAGGTGGATAAGGGCTTTGAAAATAGACCAGGCGTATGAAGCTCTCAGAGAAATTATACTTTTGGAGGAGTTTAAAATTTCACTTCCTGTTGTAGTGAGAACTCATGTGGAAGAGCAGAGGGTTAAAACTGCGAGATTAGCAGCAGAAATGGCAGATGATTATGAATTAGTTCATAAATCAAAGCTTGGTTTCCGACATCAGTTTCAGCCTGTGAGGGATAGAAACTGGGGACATGAGAAATACTCAATTGGTAGAGGTAAGGGTGATCTGATGGGAGATAATAAGGAGAGTGTACCTCAAATTAAAAAAGAAATCCAGGAGGGTGGAAATGAAATGAAAAGTTTCAAATGTTTTCACTGTAAAAACTAGGCCATGTAAAGTCACAGTGTTGGTGGTTGAAGAAAAGCATTGGGAAGGCTGATGTGGTAAAACAGGATAAGACAGTGGGGTTTGTTAGAGTGGTAAAGGAAGGTTAAGGGAAGCAAGGAGGTGCAAAAGATTGCACAGACTGTTCAAGAGGTGATTAATAAGAAGGTACCAGATTGTCTTTAAAGAATTTACTTGTGTGGGTAAAGTTTACTCACGTGTATCAGGAGGAACATAGAACATAGAAAATACAGCACAGAACAGGCCCTTCGGCCCACGATGTTGTGCCGAACCTTTGTCCTAGATTAATCTTAGATTATCATAGAATTTACAGTGCAGAAGGAGGCCATTCGGCCCTTTGTGTCTGCACCGGCTCCTGGAAAGAGCACCCTACCCAAACTCAACACCTCCACCCAACACCAAGGGCAATTTTGGACATTAAGGGCAATTTATCATTGGCCAATTCACCTAACCTGCACATCTTTGGACTGAGGGAGGAAGGTAAAGGTAAAGAAGTCACAATTTTAAGAGATATGGGAGCTAGTCAATCTTTAATGGTAAGAGATGAGGAGTTATATAGGTTGGGAAGAATGTTGCCAGAAAAGGTGGTAATATGTGGAATTCAGGGTGAGAGGAGTAGTGTTCCATTATATAAGGTAAGGTTGGAAGGTCCAGTGAAGAGTGGTGAAGTGGTAGTAGGAGTAACAGAAAAACTATCTTGTCCAGGAATACAGTTCATTTTGGGTAATGATATAGCTGGATTGCAAGTGGGAGTGATGCCTACTGTGGTTGATAAGCCAGTGGAAAATCAGACAACTGAAGTGTTGAAGGACGAATATCCTGGGATTTTTCGGATTGCGGAGTAGCAAAGTCACACGTTAAGACAAGAGGAAAAATCAAAGAGTGAATATGAAGTTGAAGTGCAATTATCAGAAACGATTTTTGATCAGATGGTTGAAAAAGAACAAGAACAGGTGGAGGATGAGGCGGATATTTTTAGTTCAGGAAAATTGGCGGAGTTACAACAAAAAGATATAGAAATCAAACGGATATATCAGAAAGCATACACGGAAGAGGAATCTGAGTGTATACCAGAGTGTTATTACCGTAAAAGTGATGTCTTGATGAGATAATGGAGACCTTTACATATGCAGGCGGATGAAAAGTGGGCAGAAGTTCATCAATTAATATTGCCGGTAGGGTATAGAAAGGAGGTGTTGCGAGTTGCACATGAGGTACCAGTGGGAAGTCATTTGGGGATAAGGAAAACTCAAGCTAAAATCCAGAAACATTTTTATTGGCCTGGACTACATAAAGATGTAGTTAAATTTTGTCAATCATGTCACACATGTCAAGTGATAGGGAAACCTCAAGAAGTGATAAAACCAGCGCCCTTAATACCCATTCCAGCATTTGAGGAACCTTTTACAAGGGTCTTAATTGATTTCGTAGGACCGCTTCCTAAAACAAAAAGTGGGAATCAATGTCTTTTGACTATAATGGATGTGTCTACTAGGTTTCCAGAGGCCATTCCAGTACGTAATATTACAGCTAAAAAGAGTGTGGAGGAGTTACTTAAATTCTTTACGAGATATGGACTACCCACAGAAATACAATCGGATCAAGGATCAAATTTTACATCAAGATTATTCAAAGAAGTTATGGATAGCTTAGGAATAAAACAATTTAAATCAACTGCGTACCATCCAGAATCGCAGGGAGCGTTAGAAAGTTGGCATCAGACATTAAAGACAATGTTGAAGGCTTAGTGTCAAGATTATCCAGAGAATTGGGATAAATGAATTCCATTCGTACTGTTTGCAATTAGGGATGCACCTAATGAGTCAACCAAATTTAGTCCTTTTGAACTAAATTTTGGTCATGAGGTAAGAGCACCACTTAAATTGATTAAGGAAAAATTGGTGGGTGAGAAATCAGAACTTACATTATTGGATTACGTGTCAAATTTTAGGGAACGATTAAATAGAGCAGGTAAATTGGCTAGACAACATTTGAAGGTTGCACAAAATGTGATGAAACAGGTAGCGGACAAGAAATCCAAAGTTCGTAGTTTTGCCAGTGGAGATAAAGTTTTAGTGTTGTTACCAGTGGTACGTGAACCTTTAAAAGTTAGGTTTTGTGGACCTTATCAGATTGAAAGGAAATTAAGTGAGGTGAATTATGTGGTAAAAACACCAGATAGAAGGAAGACTCACCGAGTGTGCCATGTGAATATGCTTAAAAGGTACTTTGGAAGGGAAGGGGAGAAAAAGGAGGCGGTTTTAATGATTCTAACTCAAACGAACCAAATCTAGATTACTGTGAATTTGACATACCTCAAATTAAATTGGAAAATAGGGAAGTACTAAAGTGGCTATACATGATGTAGATGTGGGAAATGCTGTTCCAATTAAACAACATCCATATAGACTCAATCCTTTACAATTGGCACAGGTTAACAAAGAGATTGAGAGTATGCTTAAAAATGACATAATTGAAGTGGGTTGCAGCCAATGGAGCTCACTCATAGTAATGGTACCTAAACCAGACGGTACCTAACGTTGTGTGTGGACTATAGAAAGGTTAATGCAGTTAAAAGAACAGCCTCTTATCCTATCCCACGTTTGGAGGATTGCATTGAGAAAGTGGGACAGACCGCTTTTATTTCCAAATTGGATTTACTTACAGGTTACTGGCAGTTACCTTTATCCGAAAGGGCGAAGGAGATTTCAGCTTTCGTGACTCCAGATGGTATATACCAATTCAAAGTTATGCCATTCGGCATGAAAAACGCACCAGCTACATTTCAACGGTTAACTAACACAGTCGTTTCAGGATTACCCAATTGTGCAGTATACATCGACGATCTGGTAAGTTTCAGCCAGACATGGACAGAACATTTGAAACATCTGATGGAGGTATTCGATCAACTTCAGGAGGTGGGTTTGGTGATAAACCTAGCCAAAAGTGAATTTGGAAAAGCCCAAATCACTTTCCTTGAGGAGTTTCCTATACCCTCGAGACAAAGGGAAATAATGCGATTTCTTGGCATTTGATCGAACATTTGTGCAAAAGTTTTGTCGCGTGATTGCTCCACTGATGGACTTGCTTAAGAAACGTCGAAAATTTCAATGGACAGCGGACTTTCGACAGGCATTTGACTGCCTGAAAGCTGTGATAACCAATGCTCCTGTGTTGGAGAATTGCAAGGAACTCTGTGGTCAGATTGAACTAAAGTATCTGACTTTAAAGAGAAATGCCGAGGTGTAGAGCAATGGACGGATCGTGCAGAGACCTTCTTGTTCAAAGAGACTGTTAATCATGAAGGATTTCAGTTGGAGAAAGAATAATGAAATAAAATGGACTATTATTACACCTGTTTGTGTGTGTTGTTTTTTGCAACGATAAAAGTATATTTACTGTGTGTATTTCTTAAAGGATGGTGAAAAGGTGAAAAATGAAACCATCTTGAAGTTGATGGATTTTTTTTCTTGGGGGGAGGTGTCATGAGAATGTTGCTTTAAGAAATGTTTGGCTGCTCATGTTACTGCAGTGATGTCAGAGTGTGGGTGGAGCTGAGCTCTGGTTCTACTTTTTAGTTTCATTTTGAGAAAAGGTTGGGTGTGTCTGTCTTTTTGGTTTCGTTTTTCAGTATGTTGCAGAAAAAGCAGCTCTACTGCTGTTCTCTCTGCCATGAAAGACTATCTCTGGATCCTTTGGTGATCTAAAACTAATAACTGCTTGCAGTAATGACTTTAACCTAATGTGCTCGTGTTTAAAGGTTTGTCAAGTCTTCTGGGTGAAAAGAACAGCATACAGATTACTTAGTGTTGTATTCTTTGGGGAGTGTATTTGATTTACTGGTTGCTAAGATGTTCACTGTTTGTGTTAGAAAGGTTAACTTGAGTTCATAGAATAAACATTGTTTTGCTTTAAAAAATACTTTCCATTTCTGCTGTACCACACCTGTAGAGTGGGCCGTGTGCTCCCCATACCATAATCTATTAAAGGTTGTGGGTCAGGTGACCTCCATGAAACACTTTGGGGTTCTCTAAACCCTGACCCATAACAAGGTCACCAGACTGACGCAGAACTGTGGTGATTCCAGGCTTCCTTCAATGTTAGATGAGTTTATTCACTGAATCTCTTCAGATAAACAACGCAGGTCATCATGCATTGAAACTGTCTACAACTAAGGGTTGTCACAATATGCCTGTACAAAAAAAAAAGTTCATTTCCTTCAGCTTTGCACTGAAACCAGATGATTAGAATCCTGCAAATTGACACAAAATGATTGTGCTTGGTTTTCTAGAATATCCTTGATGCATATGAAGTGGTATTTAGGTGCTGCTAAAGTGTCACAGCTAAAATGATAGGTCAGAATACAACACCAAACAAATTTGATTATGTTATAGCACAAATTACACCGTAAAACCTTAATTAGATTTGTAGTGCAGACTGTCAAAAACAGAAAACACTGCTGGAGGCTCACACAGTGAATCTGTATGAACCAGTAAGAGCTGGTTAAACTCTGGACTTTACTTTCAGGTGAAATGAGTAATCTCTATTACCTCCGACAGAATGCAGAAAATATAGGATGGAAATTCATCTTGGGTGGGGAGCAGATGGACTGGATCGCACTAGTCAATGTTCAGTGTTGTTGCAATATTTAACAATATTGGGAAATACTGGTCCATATTTAAGAACTCAGCGACCAACTTAAATGAGTATGCCACCACCGTCACAGACTTCATCAGCAAATGTGTGGATGACTGCGTGCCAAAGAAAGCAGTACGTACGTTCCCCAACCGGAAACCATGGCTCAATCGCGAGATTGACTCCCTACTGAAGGACAGATCTGAGGCGTTCAAGGCAGACGACCCTGACCTATACAAGAAATCCAGGTACGACCACCGCAAAGCCATCCGGAATGCCAAGAGAGAATATCAAACCAAGCTAGAGTCACACAGACTCTCGGCGGTTGTGGCAAGGACTAAACAACATAACGGGCTAAAAAGCGAAGCCGAATAGTATCTCTGGCAGCAGCGCACCCCTCCCCGATGAACTCAATGCACTCTATGCTCGGTTCGAGCAGGTAAGCAACAATCTGCTGGCGAGTGCCCCAGCAGCCCATAATTCACCCATACCCACCATTTCAGCTTCCGAAGTCAGATTGGCCTTCCTGAAAGTGAACATTCGGAAGGCGACGGGCCCAGACGGGATCCCTGGTCGTGCATTCAGAGCCTGCCCAGACCAGCTGGCAGAGGTATTCACGGACATCTTTAACCTGTCCCTACTCCACTCCGAGGTCCCCACCTGCTTCAAGAAGACCATCATCATACCGGTACCAAAGAAGAACCAGGCAACGTGCCTCAATGACTACCGACCAGTGGCCCTGACTTCAGTCGTAATGAAGTGCTTTGAGAAGTTGATCATGAAGCGCATCACCTCCATACTCCCAGAACGCCTTGATCCACTACAATTCGCATACCGCTGCAACCGGTCCACATCAGACACCATTTCCCTGGCCCTACACTCATCCCTAGAGCATCTCGAAAACAAGGACTCCTACATTAGACTCCTATTTATTGACTACAGCTCCGCCTTCAACACCATAATCCCAGCCAAGCTCATATCAAAGCTCCAAAACCTAGGACTTAGCTCCCCACTCTGCAACTGGATCCTCGATTTTCTGACCAACAGACCACAATCAGTAAGAATGAACAACAACACCTCCTCCACAATAGTCCTCAACACCGGCGCCCCGCAAGGCTGCGTACTTAGCCCCCTACTCTACTCCCTGTACACACACGACTGCGTGGCAAAACTTAGTTCCAATTCCATCTACAAGTTTGCTGACGATACGACCATAGTGGGCCGGATCTCGAATAATGATGAGTCCGAATACAGGAGGGAGATAGAGAACCTAGTGGAGTGGTGTAGCGACAACAATCTCTCCCTCAATGCCAGCAAAACTAAAGAGCTGGTAATTGACTTCAGGAAGCAAAGTACTGTACACACCCCTGTTAGCATCAACGGGGTCGAGGTGGAGATGGTTAGCAGTTTCAAATTCCTAGGGGTGCACATCTCCAAAAATCTGTCCTGGTCCACCCACGTCGACGCTACCACCAAGAAAGCACAACAGCGCCTATACTTCCTCAGGAAACTAAGGAAATTCGACATGTCCACATTGACTCTTACCAACCTTTACAGATGCACCATAGAAAGCATCCTATCAGGCTGCATCACAGCCTGGCATGGCAACTGCTCGGCCCAGGACCGCAAGAAACTTCAGAAAGTCGTGAACACCGCCCAGTCCATCACACGAACCTGCCTCCCATCCATTGACTCCATCTACACCTCCCGCTGCCTGGGGAAAGCGGGCTGCATAATCAAAGATCCCTCCCACCCGGCTTACTCACTCTTCCAACTTCTTCCATCGGGCAGGAGATACAGAAGTCTGAGAACACGAACGAACAGACTCAAAAACAGCTTCTTCCCCACTGTCACCAGACTCCTAAATGACCCTCTTGTGGACTGACTTCATTAACACTACACCCTGTATGCTTCATCCGATGCCGGTGCTTATGTAGTTACATTGTATATGTTGTGTTGCCCTATTATGTATTTTCTTTTATTCCCTTTTCTTCTCATGTACTTAATGATCTGTTGAGCTGCTCGCAGAAAAATACATTTCACTGTACCTCGGTACACGTGACAATAAACAAATCCAATCCAATCCAATCCAATCAATGGAATTAAATATTTTACAAACAGTCGTTTACATAGAAATGTATGCAAGGGAAGACAGTGGTGTAGTGGTATTGTCGCTGGACCTGCAATCCAGAGACCTGGTGTCATTCTCTGGGGACCCAGGTTTGAATCCCCCCATGGCAGATGGTGAAATTTGTATTCAATAAAAAAAATCTGGAATTAAAAGTCAAAGGATGACCATGAAACCATTGTCGATTGTCGTAAAAAAAAAAACCTGGTTCACTAATGTCCTCGAGGGAAGGAAATCTGTCGTTCTTACCTGGTCTGGCCTACATGACTCCAGACCCACAGCAATGTGGTTGACTCTTAAATGCCCTCAGGAATGGGCAATAAATGCTGGCCTAGCCAGCACTGCCCACATTCCTTTAGCTCCAGGAGCTATATCAAATGACTTCTCGAAACTACACAACTTTTTGGCCTCAACTACTTTCTGTAGTAGCGAATTCCACAGATTTACCACTCTCTGGGTGAAGAAATTTCTCCTCACCTCAGTCCTCAAACTATGACCCACAGTTCTTGAATCCCCACCATTGGGAATTTTCTTTTGGAATCTACCCGGTCTAATCCTGTAGAATTTTATAAATTTCTATGAGATCCCATCTCACTCTTCTAAACTTCAATATAATCCTAACCTCGCCTCATATGACAGTCCTGCCACCCCAGGAAACTGCCTGGTAAACCTTTGCTGCACTCACTTCACAGCAAGAACATCATTCCTCAGATAACGACACCAAAACTGCCCGTTATTCCAGATGTGGCCTCAGCAATTCACTATAGAATTGTAGTAAAACATCCCTATTCCTATACTCAAATCCAACATACCATTTCTTTACTGGCTGCTGTACTTGTGCACTTACCTTCAGCGACTGATGCACGAGGACACCAAGGTCTCGCTGAGTATCCACCTTTCTCAATTTACACCCATTCAAATAATAATCTGCCTTCCTATTTTTGCTACTAAAGTGGATAATCTCACATTTATCCACATTATACTGCAGCTGCCATGCATGTGCCCACTCACTCAGCCTGACCAAATCCCGCTGAAGCATCTCTGCATCCTCCTCACACCTCACCCTCCCACCCAACATTGTATCATATGCAAATTTTAAGATAATACATTTAGTTCCCTCATCCAAATCATTAATATGGGGTCTTCGCACAGATCCCTGCGGTGCCCCCACTAGTCAGATCATCTTCAGATGATCAGCTCTACCCCACCTCGACCCATTTGTTTTCATCCCATTTCATTTTAACTGTCTTTTACCATTTCATTCTTTCTTAATGTATATTTAATTTCCCCCCCCAATCTTATCCACCTTTCCTTCACCTTTCCCATCTTTGCTTCCCCCTTCCCCTCCCCCCAGATCTACAGTTCATCCTCTGATGTTAGTTTCCCTGCTGTTTGACCTTTCACATCTTTTGTTCTCTCTGGGGACTGCCATTAGCCTCTTTCCCCTTGGTTTCTGTGGCCATTAGCCTCTTTCCCCTAGGTTTCTGTGGCTATGACTCATCTTTCTTTCTCACTCCACAGCATACATATTTCCCACTTTCTCTGTCTGTTAGCTTTGACAAAGAGACTTCGGACTCGAAACGTTAGCTCTTTTCTCTCCCTACAGATGCTGCCAGACCTGCTGAGATTTTCCAGCATTTTCTCTTTCGTTTCAGATTCCAACATCCGCAGTAATTTGCTTTTACCCCCACTAGTCACTGCCAGCCAATCTGAAAAGGACCCATTTATTCCATTTTTTGCTTCCTGTCTGCTAACCAGCTTTATATCCAACTCAAAACACTACCCGCAATCCCATGTGCTTTAACTTTACATACTAGGCCTTCTGAAAATCTAAATAAACCGCATCCATCTGTTCTCACTGGTCAACTCTACCAGGTATGTCTTCAAAGAATTCCAGTAGATTTATCAAGCATGATGTCCCTTTCGCAAATCCATGCTGACTTTTATCTGATTACACCAAATGCTGTGCTATGAAATCCTTGATTATGGACTCTAGAAACTTCTCTATCGACGTTAGGCTCACTGGTCTATTGTCCCTTATTTTCTCTCTACCTCCCTTTTAGAGGGGTAAAATATAGGGGGATTATATTAGCTACCCTCCAATCTGTAGGAACCTTCCAGAGTCCAAATAATTTTGGAAAATGACCACCAATGGATCTACTAATTCTGGGGTCATTTCCTTAAGTCGTCTGGGATGAAGATTATTAGGCCCTGGAGATTTATCCGCCTTCAATTCTATTAATTTCCCACAACCATTTTTATCCGAATACTAATTTCCTTCAGCTTCTCACTGAAACTGGTGTTTCTCAGAACTTCATTTAAGTACAAATTTAGTTCCTCAGTCATTCCTTTGTTCCCTGTTTGAATTTCCTCATTTCTGACTGTAAGGGGCCTACATTAGTTTTTATCAATCTTTTTCTCTTTACATACCTATAGAAACTTTTACAGTCAGTTTTTATGTCCCCCATTAGTTTACTTTCAAATTGTATTTTCCCCTTAATCAGTCTCTTGGTCTGCCTTTGCTGAATTTAAAACGGTTCCTAATCTTCAGGTCTATTGCTTTTTCTTGTTAATTTGTATGCCTCTTTATTATCTAATATTATCTTATTTCCCTTGTAAGCCATGGTTTGGTCACAGTTCCCTTTCTACTCTTGCGCCAAATAAGAATAAACAACTTTTGGAGTTCATCTATTCGTTCCTTGAATGCCTGCCGTTGCCTGGCCAATGTCCTTCCTTTCAGTAATGTTTGGTGGTACAGAATTTGATAAATGCTGAAAAAAACAGACATGCTGTCAAAGCTTTTCGTTCTGCACTCAACAGGACAGATGCAAAAATGCCAAATCTCAAAAGGAGCAACAATTTATAATGTAGGACAAAAAAAGTGCTGATTGATTGGCAAGTTGACGCCAATTGGTCGAGGTGTTGTCATGGAAAATGTGCCAGAGAACTATTGTCTCCCATGCTTTTGTTTAATTCTGGTTTAGCACAGGTCTAAATAGCTGTCTTTTAAAGCAGACCAAGGCAGCCAGCAGTGCGGGTTCAATTCACATACCTCCCCGAACAGGCACCGGAATGTGGCGACTAGGGGCTTTTCACAGTAACTTCATTTGAAGCCTACTTGTGACAATAGCGATTTTCATTTCATTTCATTTTCATTTGAATTCAATTAAGGCTCAATGCCTGCACATATTCCTTTTGGCTGCAGAAGGCAGGTTCCTGCGAATGAATATGTATAACTTTTAACAAGCATAATGAGCCACATTGCGAGCCCTACTTAGCACACTCAGAATTGGTCAGCGAAAGCTGCACAATTGCAGAATCACATCTAATGCTAGACATTATATTCTGAGTTTTGCAAGCATGGACTGGTTGAGTACTGCGAACAGCCGAAGGGACATATTGTTTGATACAATGCGCCTGTCGAAGGGACGTATGGCTTACATACCAGGCATTGCACGGCAATTAAATTCATCTAGCACATTACTCATTTGTTTGGTAGGCAGAATGGCTTTTTGCCTTGACGGCGGCATCCTGTTTCTGGAAAGTGCTACTGTGAAACTGCTACTACCAGCCCATACTTACAAAACTCTTAATTCCCCCGTGTGAGGAAATCTCCTCCCAACATCTACCCTGTCAACAGATTTTAAATGTTTCAATAACATCAGCATTTATTCTTCTAAACTCCAGTGAATACAAGCCGAACCTGCTCAACCTTTCCTCACAAGACAACACCTTCATCCCAGGAATCAGCCTTGTGAAACTTCTCTGAACTGCTTCCAATGTAAGTTCAGGACGAGCATCCCTTGTCCGAAATGCTTGGGGCTGAATGTGTATTGGATTTTGGAATTTTTCGGATTTCGGAATATAATGTTCGAGTGGGTGATACGGCCTGTTCCTGTTCATGTGAAAGCTAATTTCCTGTTCCAGACATTTACCAATCTCACCTTTATGTTGCCATTCTGATATATTCACAAAAGCCTTGAAAAATGAAACACCAGATTTTATAAAATACCCCGAGCCAGGCACCGTTTTACACTACCTTGTAAAATGTATGTGGTTAGCTGAATAAAACAAATGAAATGAAAATCGCTTATTGTCACAAGTAGGCTTCAAATGAAGTTACTGTGAAAAGCCCCTAGTCGCCACATTCCGGCGCCTGTTCGGGGAGGCTGTTATGGGAATTGAACCGTGCTGCTGGCCTGCCTTGGTCTGCTTTCAAAGCCCCCGATTTAACCCTGTGCTAAACAGCCCCTATTGTACAAGACAGCTGTTAAACACTTTGGAATATCCTGAGATAGTGCAATGTGCATTATAAATGCAAGTCTATCTTTCTGATTTCTGAGTTGGGACCTGTGCATTTGGGGCTCATTTGCATTGGGAGCCTTCACAGAGTCGTCTGGGATTTCCCACTCGTGACGTCACGACGGCGCTCGGGGAAAAAAATGTGTGGATTTCCGAGATTTCGGAATTTCAGATAAGGGATGCTCAACCTATATATCCCTCCTGAGACCAAAACTGTACACAGTACTCTAGGTGCGATCTTACCGATGTCTTGTACAACTGTAAGAAGACTTCACTGGTTTTATACTCCATTCCCTTTTCAATAAAATTCAACATTCCATTTGCCGTCCTAATTTCTTGCTTTACTTGCATCCTAAATTTTTGTGATTTAGGCCCAGATCCCTCTGTACTGGAGACAGATCAAACTACAAACTACAAGAGCAAAACACCAATGGTTTGTATGTCACCTGCACCACTGGACCGGTTCACTGTGCGGAATCCATTTGCTTGCTGCATTTAAAAAAATGCTGTGTAGATTACTTCTGTTTTTGCAAACATTGCCTGTTGCCACCATGATGTAGTTTTACAAAAGCCTCAGAATATCAAGTTAATGTAGGGATTCTTAGGATTACAAAGCCACGGACGTCCGGTGGTGGCATGTAGGGGGAGGTCGCACATGGGAGGGCTTCTGCTCGAGGCTTGATTTTTTTAGAATTTAATGCCCGGTCCCAGGGACAATTTTTGGTTAATTAAGTGCAGGAAGACATAAGGAAGAAAGATGTTCAAAACCCAAAGGAAAGCTGCCGTGAGAAAGGGGGCTAATGAAGGTTCGCCGTCTAGTGGAAGGGTCGGCTCAGAAACTGGAAGGAAGGCGGAGGCTGGGTCGCCAGGTGAGGCCGCACTGCTCACGGCAGAAAAGATGACCGAGGTGATGGTCGTGGAACTTGAAATACAGTTCGCAAAACACATGGAGATGATGAGGAAGGAGATGGGGGCGGTATTGAAGGTGCTGGTGGAGGAGGCGATTGTCCCGGTGAGGGCGGCGGTATCGAGAGCACCGGCCGAGGTGCGGGAGCAGAGTGAGAAATTGAAGGAAGTGGAAGAGGCCTCGTCACAACACAGTGATCTACTCACCTCGATGGGAAAGGAGAGTGGTGGAGACCAACAAGGGTCTGCGAGCCAAAATGGAGGACTTAGAAAACAGATCTAGGCTGCAAAATCTGAGGACAGTGGGTCTGCCCGAAGGGATAGAGGGCCCGAGGCCGACGGAGTATTTTGCCAAGATGTTGGCGGACCTGTTGGGGGAGGGGGACGATCCCTCTCGGTACGAACTGGATCGGGCTCATAGGACGTTGAAGCCTATACCAAAGGTGAATGAGCCGCCAAGAGCAGTGACTATTTGTTTCCGTAGGTACCACGACAAAACAGAAGTGGGAGGCAGCACGGTAGCATAGTGATTAGCATTATGGCTTCACAGCGCCAGGGTCCCCAGGTTCGATTCCCGCTTGGGTCACTGTCTGTGCATAGTCTGCACGTTCTCCCCATGTCTGCGTGGGTTTCCTCCGGGAGCTCCGGTTTCCTCCCACAGTCCAAAGATGTGCAGATTAGGTGGATTGGCCATGCTAAATTGCCCTTAGGTGAGATGGGGTTGTTGGGTTACGGGGATAGGGTGGAGGTGTGGGCTTGTAGGGTGCTCTTTCCAAGAGCCGGTGCAAACTCGATGGGCCGAATGGCCTCCTTCTGCACTGTAAATTCTATGATGTGCAGTGGGCTGGAGCTGGTATACGCATATAACAGCATATACCAACTGTGGAGTTGGAGGAGGCAGGCGACCTTCGGCCGAGTGAAGACGGCACTGTATAACAGCAGGGTGTGGTAGGGCATAGTGTATCCAGCTAAATTGAGAGTGACCTACAAATCCAAAGACTTTTATTTTGAGACGGTGGAAGCGGGGGAGGTGTTTGTGAAAACAGGAGGCCTGGGGCAGAATTGAGAAATGGGACTGAGGATTGGTCTTGTACTGAGGGTAGTGGGTTTGTAGGACTGTATGTAGCTTTATTTTTTTCACTGCATGTTGTTATATGTGCTAAATGAGTCTTCGTTGTCTATTTGGACAAGGTAAAAGTTGGGATTTTCCTTTATAATGATGGTTCTTTGGGGTTTGCATGTTTACACTGGAGTTGTGTGTTGAAGGGGATTTCTTTGTTTCCCTGGGACTGGGCAGGGAGGAGGGGATTGGAGGGGAGTGAGGCCTGGGCAGGGGCCTCCACACTGGCTAGTTTAAGCTGGCCAGTGAACGGGAATGAGGTGGTGGGAAGGGCTGCGGCCATCAGAGCCTGGTAGAACAGGTTTCGATGTGTTTAGGAAAAGTTGGGGGAGGGGACCGATACTGGGTGAGGTGTTTGAGAGAGGACGTTTCTGGGAGGGGGTTCTGCAATTCATGGGCGTCCTTCATTGTGCAGTTTTGGGTATTAGATGGCCTTGAATATTAGCGGGGGGAGGGGGGGACTATATATATTAATGGCAAATATGGGCAATTCCGGATTCCTTTTTGTTTTTTACTTGATGTTTATGTTGGCATGCGGGCCATTGTTTAGGGATTGGTGGGAGGGTGGGATCGTGTCGGTAATAAGGGGAATGACATTGTATTCGTTACCGTTTACTGTTTGTTGGTGGGTGTAAATTTTGAAGAAAATGTGAAAAAGGAGAATAAAAAATATTTTTAAAAAAGATTACAAAGGCACATCCTGATACCCCTTGAGGAATTGTCATACTGTACCGTGTGGATCAATATCCTCATATCTGCGTTTACTAAAGTGTATGTGCATCTTACCTGAAGGGCTCACTCTCGTGAACATCCAGAGCAGCACCTCGTATTCTTCCCTCTTTCAGCCCCTGAGCTAAAGCCTTCTCATCGACCAATCCTCCTCGGGCTGTGTTCACCAAAAATGCTCCCTGCCTCATCTGGGAACCAAGCAGCAGAGAAAGAGTTTATTTTAAACGCTGAATTGCACCATTGTCTTCACATGATTTCTGGAGTCACTCAGGGTGAAACGGAATACCTCACAGGACAAGTTCAGAAATACCGTGAAGATTGTCCAACAATTTTAAAATCAAGAAGTCAATCAAATCACAGTTTAGTATAAAAACAAACCAAAACCACAGGAGGAATGTTTCAGACACGTGACTTTAGCAGAGGATTCTGTGACATTTGATGCAAGGCTTTCTTACTGCTCCAACCGTTTAGACCCATAGAATCCCTCCAGTGCAGAAGGAGGCCAGTCAGCCCATCGAGCCGACACCAACTCTCTGAAAGAGCACTCTACCTAGGCCCACACCCCAACCCCGTAACCCCACATATTGATCATGGCCAATCCATCTAACCTGCACATCTTTGGACTGTGGGAGGAAACCGGAGCGCCCGGAGGAAAGCCATGCAGAAACGGGGAGAATGTGCAAACTCCATATAAAGAGTCACCCAATGCCGGAATTCGACCTGGATTTCTGATGCTGTCAGGCAACAGTGCTAACCACTGTGCCATGTGTGATCGTATCTATTTAAGAAGCATAGGTCAAAATAAATGCCTAAATTTAGCTCACTGTGCAACAAAGTTATTATAGGAGAATCTCTTCAGTGTGGAGCAACCTTACTCAAGCTCAGCCGTTCAAATTACAGAAACTGCCTTGACTCTCTCTGAATATTATTGGTCAGCAGTCACTTTTGAGTGATATTTCAGATCAGTCTGACAAATAAGGCAAACTTGTTTTCACACATACAGAAGTTTTGAACAAAAATATTGTTAAATGATGGATTAACAATGATAATCTCTGTCATGCCTATTGTGAAACTGACTGAAAGTATAACTCAGAAACAAAACAGCTCAGGGTTAAACTAATTCAGCGTATAGCACTGCATGCTCAATAGTTAAACTAGTTGTGTCTAGCACTGCCTGTTCAATCGTTAGACGAGTTCAGTGTATAGCACTGTATGGTCAATTGTTAAACTAGTTCAGTGCATAGCATTGCATGTGTATAACCATTTCAGTGTATATCACTGTATACTGAATAGTTAAACTAGTTCAGTGTGTAGCACCGTGTGCTCAATAGCTAAACTAGTTCAGTGTGTAGCACGGTGTGCTCAATAGTTAAACTAGTTCAGTGTATTGCACTGCCTGCGCAAGTTAAACTAGTTCAGTGTATAGCACCGTGCTCAATAGTTAAACTAGATCATTGTATAGTTCCGTCTGCTGAATAATTAAACTAGTACAGTGTCTTCTCATTAGTTAAACTAGTTCAGTGTATAGCACTGTCTGCTCAATAGTTAAACTATAATAATAATCTTTATTGTCACAAGTAGGCCTACATTAGCACTGTAATGAAGTTACTGTGAAAAGCCCTTAGTCGTCACATTCCGGCACCTGTTCGGGTACACAGAAGGAGAATTCGGAATGTCCAAATTACCTAACAGCACGGCCGGGATTCTCAGAGCCTCTGCACCGAAATAGCACTCGGCGTGGGAACGGAGAATGGGGCCTCAGTCCCGCGATCAGGTCCGACGCCGGGACGCGATTCTCCGGCGACCGGCCGAGTTCCAGCCAGCGTGGTTCACGTATGGAGGGAGCTCGGTGTCGCGGCTGCGCTGGCCATCCTGGTGGGGGGCGGGGGGAATCAGTCTCCGGGGTGGGACCTCCACGTCGGCCAGGCCCGCGATCGGGGCCACCGATTGGCGGGCGTGCGCGATCTGGGGGGGGGGCCCTACTTTCGTCCGCGCCGGCCCGCTGTGTGGCTCCGCCATTTTGTGCGGCGCACAATATGCGCGGACCCTCGGCCAGACATCGCAAACATGTGCGGACCCGCGGCGAGCAGTGCAGGGAGCACTTTGGCGCCGTGCTGGCCTCCTGTGGGCTACAGAATCGCTGAGCCAAGAGACCCATTGACGCCGGCGTGAAACACTCCGGTGTTTACGCCGGAGTCAACATGTAGCCGCATTTTTAGAGAATCCTGGCCCACGTCTTTCGGGACTTGTGGGAGGAAACTAGAGCACCTGGAGGAAACCCACGCAGACATGGGGAGAACGTGCAGACTTCACGCAGACATTGACCCAGTGTGGAATAGAACAGGGAACCCTGGAGCTGTGAAGCAACAGTGCTACCCACTGTGCTGTGCTGCCCATTCAATGTATAGTACTGCCTGCTCAATAGTTAAACTAGTTCAATGTATTGTACTGCCTGCTCAATAGTTAAACTAGTTTGGTGTATAGCATTGTGTGCTCAATAGTTAAACTAGTTCAGTGTATAGTGCCATGTGCTCAATAGTTAAACTAGTTGAGCATACAGCACTGTGTGCTCAATAGTTAAAGTAGTTTGATGTATAGCACCGTGTGCTCAATAGTTAAACTAGTTCAGTGAACAGCATTGTGTGCTCAATAGTTAAACTTGTTCAGTGTATAGCACTGTGTGCTCAATAGTTACACTAATTCAGTTTATAGCACGGTGTGTTCAATAGTTAAACTAATTTGGTGTATAGCACTGTGTGCGCAATAGTTAAACTAGTTCAGTGTATAGCATTGTGTGCTCAATAGTTAAACTAGTTCAGTTTATAACACAGTGTGCTCAATAGTTAAACCAGTTCAGTGTATAGCACGGTGTGCTCAATCGTTAAACTAGTTCGGTGTATAGCACGGTGTGCTCAATAGTTAAATTAGCTCAGTGTATAACACTGTGTGCTCAATAGTTAAACTAGTTCAGTGTATTACACGGTGTGCTCAATAGTTAAACTAGTTCAGTGTATAACACGGTGTGCTCAATAGTTAGACTAGTTCAGTGTATAACATGGTGTGCTCAATAGTTAAACTAGTTCAGTGTATAACATGGTGTGCTCAATAGTTAAACTAGTTCAGTGTATAATAGTGTGCTCAATAGTTAGACTAGTTCAGTGTATAACACGGTGTGCTCAATTTTAAACTAGTTCAGTGTATAGCATGGTGTGCTCAATAGTTAAACTAGTTGAGTGTATAGCATGGTGTGCTCAATAGTTAAACTAGTTGAGTGTATAGCACGGTGTGCTCAATAGTGAAAGAAGCGGGATGAAGGTATGGGGCATCTTTACTACGGTCTGATGATTCTTGCAGAAAACTGGTTTGCCGCCGGGTTCAGCCTCAGAGTTGTCGCAGGCTGCCATATGACCAATTACCATGTGGCCAATTAAACTATATGCAGCATGAATCACTATCATCTGGGCAAAAATGGGCAAGGCAAAAAAGTAATAATCCATTATCACTTAATTTCCTTAAAGAACTGCGGCTACATGTCAGAAACAGTTCATTGAATGGTAGATATCCGAAGGTTGGGATAAAGTGCAAAATATAAGCTCTTTCTTAAATAGTATATAGGGAACAACATTCCTACTAATGAGTAACATAATCCCAGTGGTAGGGTTCAGCCAGTGCTTGGGGGTGGCAATAGCTGCATCAGTAAACAACAAGTTGCCAACTCAGATTTACAGATTTTTGAAACTATTCTTAATCAGAGCAGTCAAGATACCATCTGGAGTCTGTGCACTGATCCCCGAAAAACCCTTTTTTCTAATGAAACAAGCCCTCAGCAACACAAGTTTTAAAAGAAATATGGGGCATAATTCTCCGGTCGCTGATGCCCAAATTGAGTTCGGCGATCGGCTGGAGAATCCCCGTTTGTGCCGCCCCCTCAAAAATGGTGTAGTCGAAGAATACACCGCGCGCCGTCGGGATGGCCTTAGGGCGTCACCTGAGGCCCTCCCCTGATGCTCCACCTCCGATGGGTTGTGTTCCCAATTATGTGGAAAATTTTGTGAACCCGGCGTGGCGGCTGCGGACTGAGTCCAGCGCCACCACAGTCGAGGGGGGGGGGGGGGGAAGGGAGAGCGCCGTTCCATTGGCAGGGGAGGCCGAGGCACGTTCCGGGGGGGGGGGGGGGGGGCAGCTTCTGGCAGGCCGGGTCCGGTCGCGGCCGGCGCCATGTTGCACGGCGTGGCTGCTGCAGGCCACCGGCATGCGCATGCGCGGCCTTGGATCCGGCAATTCTCCAACCATATCTACAGGTAAAGCTGGGGGCTTTACGCTGCATGGCTGCTAGCCCCCCCCCCCCACCACCACCAGACGGAGGATCAGTGCAGCGTTTGCGCCATTTTTTCTGGTGTAAAACGCCACTGTTCCCACGCCGGCGTCAGCACTTCGTCTGCAAATCGAAGGATCCAGCCCATGATATGCATACAGCTGATCTCTTTATTTAAGCAGGAATTTACTTGCATTGGAGGAAGTTTGGAGAATGTTTACTCGGTTGATTCCTGGATTGAATTTAGAAGAATGAGAAGTAATCTTATTGAAGTATCCAGAACAAGGGGACAGAGTTTTAAAATAAGGGGTCTCCTATTTTCAACCGAGGCAAGGAGGAATTTCCTTTCTGAGGGTTGTTAATCTTTGGATTTAGCTACTCCAGAGAGCAGTGCAGGCAGGATCACGGAATATATTCAGGGGCGTGTGTGTGCGTGTGGGTGGTAGGGGGACGGGTGGACTAGGATGAAGGGTGGTGGTCCAGGCAGGAGTTGAGGCCACAAACCGATCAGCCATGATATTACTGAATGGTGGAACAAGCTCAATGGGCCAAGTAACCTACTCCTGCTTCTATTTCTTATGTCCTCACGTTCTCACAATAAATAAGCCTCTTGCTATTTTGCTTTTAGTCCATTCAAAGATAGCACCCATTACAAAAAGTTGTCAAATTAAAAAGTAGTAAAAATGAAAGGTAAAACAAACTGTAGAGAATGCCAAATGACGTGTACGCACTCTCACAGACTGCTAACTTTGTTAATAATTTTGTATCACCCCTCATCATTATCTTGAAAGACATTTCTCTCCTTGGACCCCATCCCATTGTCTGGCATTGGGAGTGAGTAGTTTGAATGTCATTCTCAAACTTTTATTTTAAATATGTTATAGAATTTTTTTCATATTAATCAAAACAACCTGAAACAATCAAACAGATATATGCAATAGAAGAGAAAAAACAAAAAAGCAAAACATACACAATACCTAATTAACTTTAACATAAAAGTAAAAATGAAAGGCAAAACAAACTGTAGAGAATGCCAAATGCCAAATTCCCATAACAGCGGACGGTGACTAACTCCTTAAAAATGGAAATTAATGGTTTCAGCTGCAAAAGGTGATGAAACAGGGGTGTCCCGTGTTCCCCCTTTTGTTTGTCCTTTGCCACTGCGCTGAGGTGCTCGGATAAGTGGATGATGATAGTGAGGGGGTGGAGCATAAGGTGTCTCTGTATGCTGACGATCTTTTGTGGCATCTTTAGAATCCGGGTCCCATGGTGGGGGATGTAATGGGGCTGTTCAGGTGATTTGGGGCTTTTTCGGGATACAAATTCAATTTGGAAAAGAGCGAGTGCTTTTTGGTTTCCTCTCCAGGGGCAGGAGCTGGCCTTGGGGGGGGGTGGGATTGCTGTTTCTTGTGGCGACTACTCATTTCAGGTACCTGGGGGTGCAGGTGGCTCAGGATTTGGGCTCGGCTCTGAAAATTGAATTTTACGAGCCTGATGGGGAGGGCCACGGCAGATCTGTTGAGGGGCAACAGCCTCCCCCCTATCATTGACAGGCTGGGTGTAGGGGGCAAAGATGAATATCTTGCCGCAGTTTATATTTTTATTCCAGTGCTTACCGGTCTTTTTGCCGAAGGCGTTTAAAAAAAAAAAAATTTTTTTACTAGAGCGCCCAATTCTTTTTTTTCTAATTAAGGGACAATTTAACGTGACCAATCTACCTACGCTGCACATCTTTTGGGCTTGTGGGGGTGAGACCCATGCAAACACGGTGAGAATGTGCAAACTCCACATGGACAGTGACTCGGGGCTGGGATCGAACCTGGGTCCTCAGCGCCGTGAGGAAGCAGTGCTAATCACTGCGCCACCGTGCTGCCCTTAAAGGCATTTTTATGGGGTGAAACGGTTGATTTTGTCGTTTGTCTGGGCAGGTAAGGTGGTGAGGGTTTGGAAGACAGTGCTTCAGAGAGGGCAACAGTCAGATGTTTGGCTCTTCTGAATCTAATGTATTATTATTGGGCGACAAACGGCGAGAGGTGCGGGGCTGGGGTAGAGAGCCGGAGGCGATGTGGGTGAGGATGGAGGCAGCCTCTTGTAGGAGGTCGAGGTTTTGGGCGCTGGCAATGGCGCACTCCCGTTTGCCCCAGGGAAAAACTTGGGTAGTCCAGTGGTGGTTGCCATGTTGAAGATATGGACGTAATTTCGGCAGCAGTTTAAGTTGGGGGCGGGATCAAAGCTGATGCCGATGAAAGAAAATCATGCATGTGAGCCCGCGAGACTGGATGCTAGGTTTTGGGGATTGGAGAAGTGGGGATGATGGAAATGAAGGACTTATTTTTGGAAGTGCGGTTTACTGGTTTGGAGGAGAAGTTTGGGATTCGGGGTGGGGGGCCTTTAGGTATATGCAGGTGAGAGATTTTGCAAGGAAGGTTTTCCTGATGTTTCCAGTGACACCTCCCTCCTCGTTAATGGAGGGTGTGTTGTTGGTGATGGGCTTGGAGGGGGGGGGGGTATCATCTCTGCGATTTATGGGAAGATTTTGGACGAGGATACGGTGTCACTGAAAGGGGCTAAGGCCAAGTGGGAGGAGAAGCTGGGGGTGGTATTGGAGGCGGGGTTGAGGTGTAAAGTGTCACATGTGAGGCTGGGATTAATACAGTTAAAGATGGTGCAGAGAGCGTACCTGACGAGGTCGAGGATGAGCCGATTGTTTGAGGGGATGGATGATACTTGCGAGCGGTGTGGGAGAGGTCTGGCTAACCATGTATGTATGTTCTGGTCCTGCCCTAAGTTGCAGAAATTTTGGGGGTCGTTTTCCAGCACTATGTTGGTAATCTTGCACTTGGATTTGGAGCCCAGTTCCCTGGGGGCCACGTTTGTGGTGTCGGACTTGCTAGAACTGCAGACTGGAGCGGGGGAAGACGTTTTAGGCTTCACCTCATTGATTGCTCGCAGGCAGATCCTGTTGGGGTGGAGGTCAGCCTCTCCACCCAGTGCCTTAGTATGGCTTGGGGATCTGATGGAGTTCCTGTATTTGGAGAAAGTTAAGCTTGTTTTGAGGGGGGCGGGGAGGGGCGGTGCATGGAGAGGTTCCACAAGTGATGAGGTCTGGTTGCTCTTTGCATTAAAGATTTGGTTACCGTCAGCTATTCTTTGAATGATTGGTGTGTTTGTTGGCAGTATTGGTTAGGGGGTTTCTGTTGTTCTCATTATATTGCATTATTTTGTTTTCTGTATAAAATGTTAAAAAACAATAAAAATATTTTCAAAAAAAGGTCTACATCTAACAAACCCAAACAAACAAAGAACTCTTAGCTCAGTATCTAAAAAACAACTATAATGAGCTGCAGAGAACCCTTCAAAACTTCACCCGCGAACTGACTCTTATGTCAGCATGAGAATCCTGACCAGAGATAACAAAATACAGTTATAAAGGACAAGATACCAAGACCCCATATACCTTGCCCTCCAAAAGGAGGCTATATATTACCATAACAAACAGAATCCCACATAGAGCAAAACCAAAATCTAAACAAGAACTATTCAACTCCAACAAGAACAAGAAAAAACCCTAACAATGTAATAATTAGTCATATCCATCGACGGGGTGAGAGAGACTGCCCATGACATCAAGGTGGCATTTGATCGAGTATGGCATCAAGGAGCCCTAGCTGAACTGGAATCAATGGGATTCAGGTAGAAAATTCTCTGCTGGTTGGAGTCATATCTAGCATAAAGGAAGCTGGTTGTGGTGTTTAGAGGTCAATCATCTCAGTTCCAGGACATCACTGCAGGAGTTCCTCAGGGTCGTGTCCTAGGCTCAACCATCTACAGCTGCTTCATCAATGACCTTCCTTCCATCAATTGGTCAGAAGTGGGGATGTTTGCAGATGACTGCAGTGGTTCAAGGAGGCAACTCACCACCTCCTTCTGAAGGGCAACTAGGGATGGGCAATAAATGCTGGCTGAACCAGCCCACATCCCGTAAATGATTTTTAAAAAAAATCCGAAAATTGCCTCTCTTGGCGCCTCGAAAAAATAGTATTTTCCCATCAAAGTTACTCTGAGCCGAAGTGGGAGACCAAACCAACCGGATTCCACTTTTATACAGGGCAGCCTTGGCTCCATTGAACACATCTCTATTACTCTCCAGCTCCGCACCCATGTGTTGATAGAACCTGATAGAGTGGCCTTCCCACTTATAATAATGGTGTTCCTTCATTCATCTCAAAACCCTCTCCTTTTCACTGAAGCTGTGGAACCTCATCATCGCTGCATGCAGTGGATCATCAGGACAAGTCCTTGGCTGGAGTGCACGATGGGCACGATCCAACTCAGGTGGGATGTGAATCCACCCTCTTACCGAACATACCTGAGAAGTACTCCATGAGCTTCTGCTCTCAGCCTTCTTTTCCTTGACTTATTTGGGCTTTTCAGTCTTACAAGATCTTTAGTACAACAATTCTGTGGTTTTGGGAGAGTGAACAATCTGTGGCACAAGAAAAAGGGCAAAACAGCTAGTATTCCAGCGGGTGCCACCGTGTCTTTGCCCTACATTGGCACCAATATTTCCTTCGGCATGGCCTAGGTTACACTCATTTTTCAGCCACTGATTGGTGGGAAATACCAGAAGTAGGGCAAGGGATGCCAGTGCCATCGGTTTAAGCTGCGATCATTGTGTATATAGAACAGGGAACCTTACCTTTCCCCTACTATAATATTGCATTATAAGTCATTCATAAATTTAAATTAGAAAATATTTTTGAACACTCTAGGAACACGCAGATACATGTGTTAGTCAGCAGCTATGATAAAAGGTACATTACCTGTTTGATGGTGAAGTCATTAATAAGGTGATGGTTGTGTTCATTCAGGTTGCAGTGCAATGACACACAGTCACTCTGGTACAGCAGATCCTGCAGGGTATAAACTCGCTGAACGCCTAGAGATCTCTCAATACCATCAGGCAAATATGGATCATAAAATATTATATTAAACCCAAAGATTTTGGCTCGAACAGCAACAGCTTGGCCGACACGACCTGCAAAACACAAGGCGAGCATGGTGTTAAGAGTTTGTGTGTCAGCAACAGTGTCAGCTGAAAATATCACTGATTGATGCAACCAAAGCAGTATTTCAGGACATTCAGAGCAGGATTATCAGGCAAAATCTTATAAATGAACAACATAATCAAAAGCTTAGTCAAAATAGTGGGTTTTATGGAGAAATTTAAAAAGCAGGTTAAAGAGGCAGAGAGATTTTCGGAGGGATAATAACCACCTTATTAAGTGTGCAGGTACTCTTGTTCAAGTGCGAACTACCAGTAGTCCCTGTCACACAGTCAGCGCAGAAACATCCCAATGTGGGAGAATTGGCAGCAACGTGTTGGAATCATAGATTCTCGCTTTGCTGGTCTCAGCTAACACTTCCAGAGTTCCTGCAGGGAGCAAGCTTTGGTATATTCCCAGCTACTTTGTCTTGATTAAGGACAGAAAATTGGTGATGCTCCCAGTTATTTTGGCCAATCAATGAAAGAAAGGCATTAGCAAAATTCTTGAAGATGCCTGCAGATTTCATTTATCTATGTGGTTAATACAGCGTGACAGGAACATGGGAACACAGAAAAAAATGAATAATTAAGTTGACAAGAACATATGCCTGAGAAATGGAGTCTATGCGCCCATACTTAGGTTGCTATATGTGCCCTTAGTGACCTAAAATATCTTGGTCATGGACATAAACAGGGAGTTTGGGGGGGGGGGGGAAGAGAGAGAGAGAGAGAGAGAGAGAAAGAATGACCATCACCGGCAAGCCATATTTGCTCAGGGCGTTTAGGGAGAAATTTGCCTACCTGAATCTCAGCAAGGAATGTGTGCGAGAGGACATCCTTATTAAAATAAGCTACTTGTTGCGGCCACAACTGTGACTGTGTCTCGATATGGGCAGCAGCAGTCTGGGCTGGATACGTGGGGAGTAGCAGAGTGTCAGGGGTGGGAAGACAAATTTGGTTTTCTTTTGAGGACAGTAGACATGTGCTCAATGGAGCCAAAGTCATTGTCCAGGGAAGCGTTTTGTAACATGATGATGGTCATCATCATCATGCTGGAGGACGGATAGATGAATTGACCCTTGAAGCCTCTTTTGTACACTGTAAACCGCAGCTGTCTGAGCTTTCACTGTAGCACTCAAAATGTTGGATGGCTGCTACTTATGCTGCAATGGAAAGTGCAACATTGGCCCTCAGATGCTGCTAAATGCTTGGGTTTCAATGTAAGTGCATGGAGTTGGTCACCATTTCATTGCTGAAAAGGATGGGTTCCAAGTTCCCCAAAAATCCCATTAACTGCAGGTTCCCAAATGCACCCAGCATTCTGTTGTGCCTACCCATCAGTGTTCTGCTGTAGACTGCCCCACTGAAGTCCAGGTTCTCCAAGCGGAAACACCCTCCAGTGAACTGGCACCTACACTATCCTGGCCCCTACTCTGGGTACATTCATGCCCGCTGTCTCACCATGTGAAGATTCCACCTTTAATCTATCCTCTAAATTCTACTGCCATATCTGAACTGGAGGCCGCGAGTATAAAATCAAATGACAGTGCTATGTCTTGACCATCCCTGTCTTGTTGGTATTCCTCCATTGCCTGGCTGGGTTGCACCTCTCGGGTGTTTGAAAGGAGCGAAAGGCCAAGGATAGGGTTTATCGTAGAGAGGTGGGAAATACAAAAGGTGCATGTTTCCACCACTTGCAGCTTGTAAATCACAACAGGGCGGGGGGGGCGTGTGGTGTGAGGTGTAGGATTCAGGAGGAGGATACCATCTTCAACGGCTACATCTGTGCTGTTGGTCATAGCCTCAGTGGGAGGATGAGGGTCTCAATAATAAACAGCATAATCTCTTCCAGGGAGTTAAGACAAGCAGGAATGCCCATACCCCTCCAGTTAGTTTCTGCTACCTCCAGTTATGCACTATTTTGTCTTTAAGTATGTCAGTGAATATCATGCAATCTGTTTGGCTGATGTGACTTGTCATGGTCGAATAGCTGGTAGTGATTACAAGCTGAGAGTCGTAAACGTGAGAAATACCAAGGGCCCGATGATGCAGTTATCCATCCTGGTAGGTGAGTGATAGAGTGTGGTGATTTGAGCAATGTGTGAGGCTAGTGGTGCAATGGTAGTATATGACAGTTCCAAGATGAATTTGGCGAGCTTGATTTCACATTTGAGGTAATTGAACCTCTTGAGGCACTGCCTCCAGATCCTCCTGGCTTGATGCCTGACGTTGACCTCCGTAGTGGCATGGTAGCACAGTGGTTAGCACTGTGGCTTCACAGCTCCAGGGTACCAGGTTCGATTCCTGGCTTGGATCACTGTCTGTGCGGAGTCTGCATGTTCTCCCCATGTGTGCGTGGGTTTCCTCCAGGTGCTCCAGTTTCCTCCCACAGTCCAAAGATGTGCAGGTTAGGTGGATTGGGCATGCTAAATTGCCCTTGATGTTCAAAAAGGTTAGATGGGGTTATTGGTTTACTGGGATAGGCTGGAGGTGTGGGCTTAGTGCTCTTTCCAAGGGCTGGTGCAGACTTGATGGGCCGAATGGCCTCCTTCTGCACTGTAAATTCAATGATTCTCTGATTATCTCCCATTGTCTTTTCAACGTTTCTCTGGAGGGCCCCTGGCCCCCTGCAGATTACAGAACATCTCTCCTTCCTTTCCACCTTCTTCACCAAGATCTCCAGTGCACTGCTGAAGCTCGCTCTCGCTCTCATATTGTGCCATTTTTCACTGTTTTGCAGATCCAGATCCTGCCAACAGCTGCTTCAGCCACATTGCGCCTGCACTCTTCCCCACAAAAGAGAGGCTTTTAGCAATGCTAGCAAGTTACGATTTAGTGCCCCCTGCTGATGGGTACCGCCAATAAGAAACGAGTGATTCACCTTGTTGCATGCTGCAAGCATTCTATTGAGCAGGGAGCAAGAAGTTGGCATGACTTCTACATTATATCCAATGAATGTGGTTTAATACTGAATCACAAAACCCATGCCTGATTTTTGGAGGCTACCCAATTTGACCCCCTATAATTTTTGACAAAATCAATATTTGAAAATAAAATAATTTTAAGGCACAAAGATTATAAATTAGGATACATCTTGGTATTTGCTGGGCATAACGTTCATCTGCAGACAGTTGCCTTTTGGTTTATTAAACAGTTATTGAAATAATTTGATCATCCTGCAACTCAGCTTTCTCACCTAATGGTGAAAGTTTAGAATTTAGCTGAAGAATAATGTCAATCGCCCTCTATAAGCTGCAGTGCACATCTTTCTGATTTGAGTCATGTGCACAATATATAAAGTGAAGCCTTTTAAAATACAAAATACTTCAAGGTGACCTGAAGTAGCTGGCATTCAGGTGATTCTGTTCTGCCCCTCTGGCCCATCGCTATCATTTTACAGCTGCAATCCAGCATTGTGCTTTCATCTCACAATACAAAACCATAAAATCCGTTGCTAAGTCCTTAATTTAAGTCACCATAAGCCTCAGGAGACATTGCCCATTTAATGCCAGCATTTCAAGGTCACATTTTAATACTATAATATAGGTGTCACTACTTCAACACCTACAGAGGATAGAGACGAACGATGCACTAAAAGGTTTCCTTCTGTTGTCTGCATCATATTCCCAACAAATAGATTAACATTTTATCTTGCCCCACAAGAATATTTTTCCAATTTCATGAAAGAGGTTGTTGACTAGAATGTCATTTGTAACTTGTTGTCATGGCAGTTTCTGGTTAAATGGATTTTTAATTGGGCATGACTAGGACAACTGTCACGGCTCGAGCTGAGGGCCCTGACACATATTTAATGAAGAGTTTCTGATAAAGAAGAACAGCTGCAGTGTAATCACTAGGTCATTAGACACAATGTCATGCTACTCAATATCCTATGGACAAGCCAGTGACCCAACTACCAAATGCAGGTAAAATATTTCTATATGTTTCCTTACAAAACTATACATTTTAAGTACAAACTTGGTATTAGCATCAGCACGTTTATAGGCTTCCTGAGAGTGACAAATGTTTAAATGCTCAATTCGCCATTTTTGCCAAGGTAAAATAACACAATTTATGTTACAACAATGATACTTGGGCTAACGAGTGGCAAGTTACATTCATGCCACAAAAGTGCCAGGCAATGACCATCTCCTACAAGAGATGATCTAACCATCGCCCCTTGAAGTTCAATGACAGTATCATCGTGGAATCCCCCACGATCAACATCCTAGGGGTTATCTTTGATCGGAATCTGAACTGGACTAGCCATATTTATACTGTGGTTATCAGAGCAGGTTAAAGACTGGGAACCCTACAGTGAGTAGCTCACCTCCTGACCCCCCAAAGCCTCAGTTCTGACTGTCCGACAGCGCAGCGCTCCCTCAGTACTGACCCTCCAACAGTGAAGCACTACCTCAGCACTGATCATCCAACAGTGAAGCTCTCCCTCAGTATTGATTCTCTAACAGTGCAGCACTCCCTCAGTACTGACCCTCCGACAGTGCATCGTTCCCTCAGCACTGAGCCTCCGACAGTGAAGCACTCCACTGCCTCAATACTGAGGAGCAGCACTCCTCAGTACTGACTCTCCGTCATTGCAGCACTCCCTCAGTCCTGACTGTCCGACAGCGCAGCGCTCCCTCAGTACTGACCCTCCAACAGTGAAGCACTACCTCAGCACTGATCATCCAACAGTGAAGCTCTCCCTCAGTATTGATTCTCTAACAGTGCAGCACTCCCTCAGTACTGACCCTCCGACAGTGCATCGTTCCCTCACTGGCTTGTCCATAGGATATTGAGTAGCATGACAGTGTAGCACCTTCCAAACCCACGGCTACCACCATCTAGAAGGACAAGGGTAGCAGATACATGGGAACCCCACCACCTGGAGGTTCCGCTCCATGTCACTCATCACCGTGTCTTGGAAATATATTGCCATTCCTTCACTGTCACTGGGTCAAAATCCTGGAACTCCCTCCCTAACAATACTGTGGGTGCACCTACACCTCAGGGATTGCAACAGTTCAAGGCGGCAACTCATCACCACTTTCATAAGGGAAACTGGGGATGGGCAATAAATGCTGGTCTAGCCAGTAATGACCACATCCCATAAATGAATAAAAAATAAAAAGATTACCGACCTGGTTAGGAAACTGGCTGAGCAGCAACAGACAGAGAGCAAGGGATAACGTCCAATTGGTAGAATGTGACTGACTAGTGGGGTCCTTCAAGGGTTTGTGTTGGAACCTCAATTCTTCACCATATTTATTAATGACTTAAGATGATGGGATATAAAACCTCATATCCAAGTTTGTAGATGACACAAAATGAGTTGTAACCAGTGTGAATGGAAGCATGACATTTCTATGGGATACTGATCAATTAAGAGAATAGACAGAATTGTGGCAAATGGATTTCAATGGAAGCAAATATGAGATCATTCACTTTGGTTCTAAAAAGGATACTTCCTGAATGGTGAAAAGCTAAAGACAATGGAGGTCCAAAGAGATCTGGGGGTCTAGGTCCATAGGTCATTAAAATATCATGGGCAGGGAAATAACTGAAAATGCTAATGAAATGCTGGCCATTTTATCTAGACGGTTAGGAAGTCACGCTTCAGCTATATCCGATATGACCATACTTGGATTACTGCAAGCAATTTTGGGCACTGCACCTTAAAAAGGATATACCGGTCTTGGAGAATGCGAAATGTAGATTTACCAGAACAATATTAAGTCTCCATGGGGTTAAATTATGAGGAAAGGTTACATAAACTGGGGTTGTGTTCTCTGGAATTTAGAGGATTGAGGAACGATTTAATCAAATTTTCCAAGGTGTTAAGGGGGATAGAAAGGCAGATTGAGAGAAACTATTTCAGTTGGATGGGGATTGGAACTAGTGGGCATAGTCTAAAAATTAAAACCAGATCTTCTGCATGCAAAGGGTCGAAGGTTTGGAACTCTATCCCACAAAAAACAATTGCTGCTCGCTCAATTGTTGATTTTAAAACGGAGATTGATAGATTTTTGTTAACCAAATGTATCAATGGTTAATGGGGCAACAACAGGGATATGGAGTTATGTGCAAATATGCAATGATTTAACCAAATGGTGGCCAGGTTTGAGGGACTAAAGGGCTTACTCCTGTTCCCATGTTGCTTAAAGCAGGGGCTGATGCCAATTGAAATAACAGTGAACTGGCTGAGGTCAGATAAGTCAGAACAGATGGGAGACTGGTCTCAGGATCTTTGTGGTCTGAATAGTTTCACTTTCCTTGGATAAAGTCAGCAAGATATTTGCGTCACCGTGGTTGCTGTTATGAACATATTTTCGACATCCATATCCACGATCAACGTGCAAGATTATCATAGATTATCATAGAATTTACAGTGCAGAAGGAGGTCATTCGGCCCATCGAGTCTGCATCGGCTCTTGATACCCAATATACATTTATTTTGCAACCTTTCAGCTTGGTTAACATCACTCGGTATTGGAATACTGGCGGGATTCTTAAGAAAATTAATTATCAAAATAATTAGTCAGCAAAATTCTCATCTGCAATTCTGTTAAACTTACTCCATAGAACTCCTAAGCATCATGTTGTGGGTGGTGATGACTTGCGTGATACATTTCTACCAGTAGTGGCAGAGAAATTACAAAATACAACTGGTACACCGATATTTTACTGGCCTTTTATCCAATCTAAGTGAGCACTGAACCTGGATTGTAATGATTTGGTCAAACACTTTATAACCAATGTTAGCTGCGTGGGTGCACAGGGGTTCAGCAGTTCAGAACATACTGCACAATGCGACAAACATGCGCATTGATACCCGCGTGTGCTGCAATCTTAAAAGCGACTGTGCAATACAATAAACAGGCTGTGCGCAAGTAAAAAAAATGAGAAGGAACGATAACCCGCATCTATATAGCACCTTTAGCATGGCAAATCATCCCAAGGCACTTCCCAGGAATGTATCAGACACAAAAAAAAACCCAATACAGTGCAACACAAATTCACAGTCAACATTAGAGAGCAATCAAAATGTGTGATGTGTGGTGCCTGTTGTCAGTTCACAGCTTTTCAGAACACCGCTTGCTGAGAAAATACTGATGGAAAATGACAGTACTGATGAAAAGGAACTTCAGCAGTGTCTTACTGGCCAGTGCACTAAATGGCTCCAAGGTCCTACTGTGGGGGAGGTTACAGATCTATGCAATCTCTCTTCCAGCTATTGTAATTGAAAGAAGGGCGCTGGAACAGGCCAGCGGAAATAATTGTTTCCCATGTAAAAATGAATTACTATTGACTGTACTGTTTAAAAAAAAAAGAACTCGCAAAAGATATTTAAAGGGATACAACACTGTTGAAATGACAGCTCTCTCATGTTATCCTCTGATTGCAGATAAGCTGAAAGCTCACTTAACATTGTGATAAATGTAGATAATTTCACGAAAGAGAACTACTGAACCCGAGTTACTTTGCTTCATTTCCTGTTTTGAGGTGAGGAAGCCAATATCTGGGCAACCTTTCGTCTCTGAATTTTGTTACATTGTACTCGCACATATCTATGTAAATAAAGTTTGTTATCAAAAGCAGCTGCAACAAACCATTTTCTGTTCCTTATGAAGTCAAGGAAATTAACTTCCTGTCCACCTTTCGGTGGAAGGCAGGCAAAATTATTAGGCTAGGCACCTAAAACACCTGAATGATCTGCTTTGTTGAATCTTGGTAAAGAACAACTGGATAGCACTTGATAAAATGCAAGCCTCATATCAACCCCTCTAGCGCGATTCTCCGGAAAGATTTTGAAGTGTGGTAGCGAGCGGGAACTGCCTCGAGCTTCCCGGCGCTCAGCCCAGCAAGGCTATTCATTCAATTGGTCCACTTAACGAGGCCCCACGGGCTTCTCGCCGCAAATGTAGGCCGCTAGCTGATCCGGCAGCACCATGTTCGCCAGCCCTCCGCTAAGCAGGTCAAGCCGCACTTGAGCTGCACTTGCTCAGCCAACCCCAGCCACCTCACAACAATGGTGCCCCAAGATTCGGGGATGCAGGCCTGGAGAGGCTCCTGGATGCAGTGGAGGCCAGGAGAGATGTCTTTGTTCCCCCGAGGGCAGCACGGCTGTGCATGTGCCGTCGACAAGTACACCGGGGCCCTCCATCCAGAGGATGAGGTCAGCATCTGGCTGCCTCCATCTCTAATGTGTATCCTGGGGAGACACTAAAATGTAGCGGTAGAGCTAGGAGGGCCCACTGCGGCCGGGTGCATGGACAGGGCATTCCGAGTGGGAGGGGAGGGGGGTGTTCAACGGGGGAGTGGAATGTCCCGGGGTGGGAGCCACCACTGTTTGCCAGTCTAAAACTCTCTCCCAATGCCTTACAGATATTGAACCCTATGGCAGGGATTTTGGACCAGCACAACTTTCCCTACTGGTGCTGCTGCTAGGCCGGGCGGCCAGGCGCCGGAGACGGCAGCAGCATCAGCAGATGCTCGAGGCGGGGAACCTTGTGCCAGACCCCACTCCATACCCTGGGGACCTGGCCTCCCCTCAGGCCAGAAGGGGACGTAGAGGGGGAGTCTCGTGATGGCCTAGAGTATACGGGCGTTGATGGTCGTTTGATCAAATGACGGACAGCGAGTGGCGCAGGAGCTTCGCCTCAACAAGGGGATGGTGCGGCACATGTGCCAATACCTCATGGATGTGACACCACATGGAGGAGGAGGACACCCGCTCTCTGTGGCCGTCAAGGTCATTGCAGCTCTGAACCTTTATGCGTCGGGATCATTCCAGAACTCGAGCGGGGACCTGTGTGGCATCTTGCAGGCCACAGCCCACAGTTGCATCCTACAGGTCACGGATGCACTTAATGCTGGGCGGAAAAGTACATCAACTTTGGCATGGACCAAGCCAGCAAGATGTCCGGGCAGCAGGATTCTCTGCCATCACCGGGATGCCACAGGTCCAGGAGGTAGTGGATGGCATCGATGTTGCCCTGCGCTCACTGGGCTATCTGGGAGTGCCTTACATCAACAGAAAGGGGTTCCACTCCCTCAACATACAGCTCATGTGCAACCACACATGAAGATAATGCACGTGTGTGCACGCTTCCTGGGGACTGTCCATGACAGCTACATTCTGGGGCAGTCAAAGAGCACTGCCCCAGGATGGGCGGCTGGTTCTTGGGGGATAAGGGGTACCCGCTGAGGACCTTAAGTGATGACAATTGTTTTTTGCCACACTACGGCAAGATCCCGATTTCCCCTACGGTAGCGAGAGTGCATCGAGGCCGGAGGACTGTGCCCCTCATGTTTTAATTGCACAAAATCTTGCAGACGTCACTGGAAAACTTTATAAACACCAAGAAACAGCTATGTATTTTGAGCAAAATACTTCTGGATGATTGGTTTGACACCCAGGCAGGAAGAAAACAAAATTTAATGTGGCACACGTGACATACGGTACAAATGTGATCCCAATCAGAAATACAAGTACAGAGATGGAGTAATAGGCATAAGTCATATTTCAACGAGGAAATTATAGGCAGGCAGATATTAATTTCCCACCCATTTGAATGAATGGACCGAAGCTCAGGGATTACACTCTATGATATCCTGAGAAGTGCTCCCTGTGAAGACCAATTCTCCCTAGTAATGATTCAGAACAGATTGGGCCCTAATAACTGGACTTTCTGCCCCCAGAGGGTGACAAGCTGTTGCCAAATTACATTAATCATTCTTTTTTCCTCTATTCTCCACCCCGTCCCCCAAACACTGGCAACAAATCCCAAATGTGAGGCTACATTAAACTTAAATCCATTAAATAGAACAGTTTAAAGAGTACAATAAAACCCGCAACATTTACTTTTTGCAATTCTATTTGATCAAAACTACCAAAACTTTCAATTAGCAGTAACATCTTCTGCAGTACATGTAAAAGAGATTTTTAGAAAGTGAGCATTAATTTTGATTCTTGATTTTTATTTCAGCAAAATCTGCTTTCAATAATTTTGGTAATTAGCGGTAAAGCAAGCCCAGCAACAATTTGCACCATTCTCGACTCCCCAGATACTGAACCAGTCTGTGTCACAATGCAGCAAGACCTGGACAATATGCAGGCTTGGGTTGACAAGTGGCATGTAAATTTGTACAAGTACCAGGCGTGAAGATCTCCAATAAGAGAGAATCTAACCATCACCCCTTGACATTCAATGTCATTAGCATCACTGAAACTCCCTCTATCGACAATCTGGGGTCACCACTGAGCAGAAACTGAACTGGACTAGCCATATAAATGGTGTGGCAACAAGAGCAGGTCAGAGGCTGGAAATCATGTGTCGAGGAACTCCCATTCTGACTCCCTAAAGCCTTTCCACAATCTACAAGACACAAGTCCCATGTGCGATGGAATGTGCTCTGCTTGCCTGGATGAGTGCAGCTCCAACAGCAGTCAAGAAGCTCTATACCATCAAGTACAAAGCAGCCTGGTTGATTACTCTCCCTTCCACAAACACTCACTCCCTCCCTCCACCAGTGACACACATTAGCAGCAAACCCATAACTGCCACCATCTAGAAGGACAGGGCAGATAATACACTTGAATACTACCATTTGGAAATTCCCCTCCAAGTCACTCACCACCTTGAATTGTAAATGTATCGCCCTTCCTTCACTGTCACTGAGTCAAAATCCTGGAACTCCCTCCCTAACTGCACTGTGGATGTACCTACACCTCAGGCACCGCAGCAGTTCAAGAAGGCAGCACCACCTTCTCAAGAATTAGGGATGGCAATAAATGCTGACCTTGCCAGCAAAGCCCACATACTTTGAATTCATTAAGAAATCAGCACTGCAGTCCTGAACGCTGACAACATTTAGGTTTGTGCTGATACGTTGCAAGTGATATTCATGTCACACAAATGCCAGATGAACATCACCAGCCAGACAGAATCGAACCCTCTCCTCCTTGACACTAAAAATATTACTATCACCGAATCCCCCACTATCAACATCCTGGGGGCTACCGTTTGTCAGAAGCTGAACTGGACCAACCATATAAATACTGTGAGGTACAACAGCGGGGGATTCAGCAGAAAGTAATTCACCTCCTGACTCCCCAGGCCCTGTCCACCATCTACATGGCACAAGTCAGAAATGTGATGGATTATTCTTCCCTTGCCTGGATGAGTTTTAAAATCTAAGATAAAGAACGGAAGATTTACCGAGAATTTGAAGGAAAATGTTTTCACCCAGGGGGTGGTCAGAATCTGGAACTCACTATCTGAAAGGGTGGTAGAGGCAGGAATCCTCATGACACTTAGAAAGCCTTTATATGGACACTTGGAACGCCATAGCGTACAAGGCTACGGGCCAAGTGATGGAAAATAGGATTAGAATAGATAGGTCTTTGCTTAGGGGCTGGTTTAGCACAGGGCTTAATAGCTGGCTTTTAAAGCAGACCAAGCAGCGCGGGTTCAATTCCCACACCAGCCTCCCTGAACAGGCGCCGGAATGTGGCGACTAGGGACTTTTCAGAGTAACATCATTTGAAGCCGACTTGTGACAATAAGCGATATTCATTTCATTTCATTTTCATTTCATTACGGGGAATGCTTAGGAAATCAGAAGCACAAAGGAACCTAGGAGTCCTTGTTCAAGATTCTCTTATGGTTAACGTGCAGGTTCAGTCGACAGTTAGGAAGGCAAATGCAATGTTAGCATTCATGTCGAGAGGGCGAGAATACAAGCAGGGATGTACTTCTGAGGCTGTACAAGGCTCTGGTCAGACCCAATTTGGGTATCTAAAAGGATGCTGGCCTGGGAAAGGGTCCAGAGGAGGTTCACAAGAATGATCCCTAGAATGAAGAGCTTGTTATATGAGGAACGGTTGAGGACTCTGTATCTGTATACATTGGAATTTAGAAGGATATGGGGGGATCTTATTGAAACTTGTAGATACTGCGAGGCTGGGTAGATTGGACATGGAGAGGATTCCACCTGTAGGAAAAACTAGAAGCAGAGGACACAACCTCAGGCGAAAGGGACGATCCTTAAAAGCAGAGAAGAGGAAGGATTTCTTCAGCCAGAGGGTGGTGGATCTGTGGAACTCTGCCGCAGAAGGCTGTGGAGGACAAATCACTGAGTGTCTTTAAGACAGCGATAGATAGGATCTTGATTAATAAGGGGATCACGGTTTAGGGGGAAAAGGCAGGAGAATGGGCATGAGAAAAATATCAGCCATGATTGAATGGCGGAGCAGACCCGATGGGCCTAATTTTGCTCCTCTGTCTTATGGTCGGCACAAACACGAGGACCTCTTGAAATTCTGTAAAACTGTGACTCCATGAGTTGAACTCCAACAACATTCAAGAAGCTCAAAACAATTCAGGACAAACAGGCCGCTTGATTGGCACCCCATCCACCACCTTTATCATTCACTCCCTACACCACCGCTGTATGTTCGCAGCAGTGTGGAACATCTACTCAAAAAGGTTCCTTTGACAGCATCTTCCAAAGCCGTAACTTACACCACCTAGAAGGGCAAGGGCAGCAGATGTATAGGAACAGCGTCACCTGCAATTTCCCTCCAGGTCTCTCAGCATCCTGACTTGGAACACTATCACTGTTACTTCACTTTCGCTGGGTCAAAATCCTGGAACTCTCTGCCTAACAGCTTTGTGGGTGTACCACCACGGATTGTGGTGGTTCAAGAAGACAGCTCATCACCACCATTGCAAGGGCAATTAGAGGTAGGCATAAAGAATACATTTTAAAAAAAATCTATGTCTTACATATTATAACTGAAATACTGTGTTTGTATAATTCAATAACATCTTAGGATACAGCAAAATAGAACAATGCTGCCGGCTGATAAACCCGGATGTATCTCAACCCCTTGGTCGCCTTGTGAATTTGGGCAACAACAAAAACTTATGTTATATTCATGGTGTACCTTTAAGGTAATAAAGCTTCTCAAGGTGCATCACAGGAGCATTATAAAACAAAGTATGATACCGAGACACACAAGGAAATATTTGGTCAGGTATTAAGTCAGACAAAAGCTTGGTCAAAGAGATATGTTTAATGGAGTGTCTTAAAGGATGGGAGTGAGATTGAGAGGCACGAGGAGGAAATTCCAGAGTTTGGAGCCTAGGCCATCAATGGCGGAGCAATTATAATCAGGAATACAGAACATGAATACATAAGAGTTAGATGAGTGGAGATACCTTGGGAGAGTACTGGGGTTGGAGCAGATTACAGCGATAGGGAGGTGCCAGGCCATGGAGGGATTCAAAAAGAAGCTTGAGAATTTGAAAATCAAGATACTATATGACTGGGAGCCATTGTAGTGCACAGGTGATTGGGGAACAGGACTTGTCGCGAATAAAGACATAGGCAGCAGAGCTTTGGATTAACTCAAGTTTACAAAGTGTAGAATGTGGTCTGGTGTGCATTGGAAAACTCAAGTCTAGAGGAAACAAAGGCGTGGATGAAGATTTCAACTGGAGGCGAGTTGAGATGCGGGTAAGTCGAGCAATGTTACAGAAGGTGAAAATAGGCACTCTTAGTAATGGTGTGAATAGGAGATCGTAAACTCATTTTGGGATCAAACGTGACGCCAAAGTTGTGACCATTTAAAATGGAGCTGCAGAATTACCTGCTAACCTGCCCTAATGCTGCTGACTCCAATTGTGCATTGCAAGAGTCAAGGGCACATGCCGAAGTCAGTGGTTCTTTGTTTAAATACACATACCGAGTTCCAATAACGTCTTTGGAACCTGACTGCAATATTAACCTCTTGTGGCTTCCATGTCAGGTCAAACCCACTATGATTGGGAGCCAGGACCTGAAGCCAGCACCAAAACATTTAGTCACTTTTAATTCTTTAGCGTTTTGTTGTGGCCCAAGAGAAGCAAGAGTTACTTGGACAATCCTTCGTTCCTTCAAGTGAAAACATGACCACTGAATTGAAATACAACCATCCAGATTAAGGCTCTGAAAGCGATTAAATTATGTCTCCACTTTCATAATTTTAATGAAAAGCATACTAAGCCCTCAGTTACAATTTTTACATGCTTAATCTGCATAATGATGAAGATTTTCAAGTTATTAAGTTGTGTCAAAAGCTGAGACAGAAAGTAGCCCTAACTTCACGTTCCGTTTCGCCCTATCCTACACAGTGCTTACCAAAACCGATGAGTCCTAGAGTCTCCCCTCGGATTCTGGCTGCTCCCGATGCCACTTCACGGATCTGCTCGACACTTTGTACCCGGGTTCCCTCGCGCAGTGCCTGGTATAGCCAGGTGTTCCGTCGGTATAAGTTAAGAATGTGACATAGGGTTGAATCAGCTGTCTCCTCCACAGCTGCTGCTGGGATATTACAGACTGCAATCCCTGCACAAGAGGAAAAAAACACATCAGGGTAGGGAAAAGAAAGAAAAGGTGACACAAAATCTAGTGAGATGCATTTTCTTAATGCATCATGGGTTTCATTAAAAGGGGTTTAGCACAATCGAGCATCAATAACAGTAAATATCAGCGGTGTTTGTTGGTGAAAAAATAGCAATGAGGAAATCCAACTGCCCATTACTCTCACGAGAATCCAAAACAGGTAATTTATTCACTAATTCTGTTTTCCCTTTTAGATTCTTTGTCTTTGTTTTATTTTCCTAATGTATTACAACTACACTCCCAGAAAATACCTTCGGCTCTAGTTTTATGTTTTCTACAATTTAAGGAATGTATCTCTCCAAGTTCACCACTCTTTGCCAGAAGGTGCAGACTTATACTGAGCTATGGGGTGCAATCAACCACCTGAGTTGTGTCCAAAATGTGGTGTGGTGCTGCCGGTAGATCCCTCTTCCGGGATCTACCCAACTCGCCAAGCCTCAAGGGATTGGCCAGCAGCACGGTTCCCGCCCAACTGTGGCGGCGCTGGACACGGTCCTCAGCCGCCACGCCGGGTTCCCGAACAGCTGAGACCACACGTCCTGCGCCATCATGAACTCGGCCCATCGGGGGAGGGCCTTCAGGTGACGTCCTGATGCCGCCCCAACGGCGTGCTGCTCGCGCAGCTATGACGCCATTTCGGACGGGGCGGAGCGTGCGCAACCTGCATAAAACAGGCCCCGTCCCCGAATCCATCGTAAAAATGGATTCTCCGCCCTACAGGCAATTACGAAATCAGCGTCGGGAATCAGAAAATATCGCCCTAAGTGTTTCCCGCTGAGTCCCCAAAATACAACAAAGTCCCAATAGACAGCACGGATTTTCTCGGCACTACGAGTGCCGGCAAACACCCGGCTAAACATGCTCATCACGGGACTCTGTTGCAAATTTGAATGCTAGACAGCTCCCAGGCTCGAGACAGGCTCTTCAACGGAAATAACTATCAAGACAGAATGTGTACTCATTCAGAAACAATACTGCCCATTTGTGAGCTATCAGAAATTATGGGTCATTTTCTCCCTCATTAGCACAAAAACGTTGTCACGTGCCTATTGGTGCGCTGGTTGAGAGAACAACTCACTCAGATCAGTCTATGGATTAAATTTAGGGCTTTATTGTGTGATTGATATTGACATTGATGGTACCTTTATCCACTAAGCCATCAGAGAGGTAATGTGCCTGAATTTCCACCAATGCAACTCTTGATCTTGGTAAGGGATTGGCTGGTGACTGGTAAGTCGTTTTTCTTTTATTTTCCCTCAGATGTTATCGTGCAGGGTGCAGAGGTTGCTGAGTGTGTGCTTGCTGAGAAGGGGAGTGAATAACAGGTAAGCTCTTTCTTTCTTTTTCTTTTTTTTTAAATCGAGAGGGGATGGCAGGGAAGGTAGTGCAATGTCCCTCCTGCAGAATGTTTGAGGTGAGGGCCGCCGACAGTGTCCCTGCTGTTTCATCTGTGGGAAGTGCACCCAATCTCCAGCTCCTCAGAAACCGCGTTAGGGAACTGGAGCTGGATGAACTTCAGATCATTCGGGAGGCAGAGGTGGTCACAGATAGAAGCTTCAGGGATGTAGTTACTCCGAAGAATAAAGATAGATGGGTGACGATGAGAGGGGCTGGGAGGAAGCAGTCAGTACAGGGATTCCCTGTGGTCGTTCCCCTTAGTAACAAGTATACCGCTTTGGATACTGTTGGGGGGGGGGGGGACTTACCAGGGGTAAGCCATGGGGTACAGGTCTCTGGTACAGAGTCTGTCCCTGTTGCTCAGAAGGGAAGGGGGGCAGAGGAGTAGAGCATTAGTCATTGGAGACTCCATAGTTAGGGGGATAGATAAGAGATTCTGTGGGAACGAGAGAGACTCGCGGTTGGTATGTTGCCTCCCAGGTGCCAGGGCGCGTGATGTCTCGGATCGTGTTTTCGGGATCCTTAAGGGGGAGGGGGAGCAGCCCAAAGTCGTGGTCCACATAGGTACCAACGGCATAGGTAGGAAAAGGGTTAGGGATGTAAGGCAGGAATTCAGGGAGCTAGGGTGGAAACTCAGATCTAGGACAAACATTATCTCTGGGTTGTTACCCGTGCCACGTGATAGCGAGATGAGGAATAGGGAAAGAGAGGAGTTGAACCGGTGGCTACAGGGATGGTGCAGGAGGGAGGGTTTCAGATTTCTGGATAATTGGGGCTCATTCTGGGGTCGGTGGGACCTCTACAAAGGGATGGTCTACACCTGGACCAGAGGGGTACCAATATCCTGGGGGGGAAATTTGCTAATGCTCTAGTTTAAACTAGTTCAGCAGGGGCTTGGGAACCTGAATTGTAGCTCCAGTATACAGGAGGTTGAGAGTAGTGAGGTCATGAGTAAGGTTTCAAAGTTGCAGGAGTGTACCGGCAGGCAGGAAGGTGGTTTAAAGTGTGTCTTCTTCAATGCCAGGAGCATCCGGAATAAGGTGGGTGAACTTGCAGCATGGGTTGGTACCTGGGACTTCGATGTTGTGGCCATTTCGGAGACATGGATAGAGCAGGGACAGGAATGGTTGTTGCAGGTGCCGGGGTTTAGATATTTCAACAAGCTCAGGGAAGGTGGTAAAAGAGGGGGAGGGGTGGAATTGTTAGTCAAGGACAGTATTACGGTGATAGAAAGGACGTTTGATGAGGACTCGTCAATTGAGGTAGTAATGGGCTGAGGTTAGAAACAGGAAAGGAGAGGTCACCCTGTTAGGGGTTTTCTATAGGCCTCCGAAAAGTTCCAGAGATATAGAGGAAAGGATTGCAAAGATGATTCTGGATAGGAGGGAAAGCAACAGGGTAGTTGTTATGGGGGACTTTAACTTTCCAAATATTGACTGGAAACGCTATAGTTCGAATACTTTAGATGGGTCCGTTTTTGTCCAGTGTGTGCAGGAGGGTTTCCTGACACAGTATGTAGATAGGCCAACGAGAGGTAAGGCCGTATTGGATTTGGTACTGGGTAATGAACCAGGACAGGTGTTAGATTTGGAGGTAGGTGAGCACTTTGGTGATAGTGGCCACAATTCGATTGCGTTTACTTTAGTGATGGAAAGGGATAGGTATATACCGCAGGGCAAGAGTTATATCTGGGGGAAAGGCAATTATGATGCGATAAGGCAAGACTTAGGATGCATCGGATGAAGAGGAAAACTGCAGGGGATGGGCACAATGGAAATGTGGAGCTTGTTCAAGGAACAGCTACTGCCTGTCCTTAATAAGTATGTGCCTGTCAGGCAGGGAGGAAGTGGTCGAGCAAGGGAACCGTGGTTTACTAAGGCAGTCGAAACACTTGTCAAGAGGAAGAAGGACACTTATGTAAAGATGAGACATGAAGGTTCAGTAAGAGCGCTCGAGAGTTACAAGTTAGCTAGGAAGGACCTAAAGAGAGAGCTAAGAAGAGCCAGGAGAGGACATGAGAAGTCTTTGGCAGGTAGGATCAAGGATAACCCTAAAGCTTTCTATAGATATGTCAGGAATAAAATAATGACTAGGGTAAGAGTAGGGCCAGTCAAGGACAGTAGTGGGAAGTTGTGCTTGGAGTCAGAGGAGATAGGAGAGGTGCTAAATGAATATTTTTCGTCAGTATTCACACAGGAAAAAGACAATGTTGTCGAGGAGAATACTGAGATTCAGGCTACTAGATTAGAAGGGCTTGAGGTTCATAAGGAGGAGGTGTTTACAATTCTGGAAAGGGTGAAAATAGATAAGTCCCCTGGGCCGGATGGGATTTATCCTAGTATTCTCTGGGAAGCTAGGGAGGAGATTGCCGAGCCTTTGGCTTTGATCTTTAAGCCATCTTTGTCAACAGGAATAGTGCCAGAAGACTGGAGGATAGCAAATGTTGTCCCCTTGTTCAAGAAGGGGAGTAGAGACAACCCCGGTAACTATAGACCAGTGAGCCTTACATCTGTTGTGGGCAAAATCTTGGAAAGGTTTATAAGAGATAGGGTGTATAATCATCTGGAAAGGAATAATTTGATTAGACATAGTCAACACGGTTTCGTGAAGGGTAGGTCGTGTCTCACAAACGTTATTGAGTTCTTTGAGAAGGTGACCAAACAGGTGGATGAGGGTAAAGCAGTTGATGTGGTGTATATGGATTTCAGTAAAGTGTTTGATAAGGTTCCCCATGGTAGGCTTCTGCAGAAAATACGGAAGCATGGGATTCAGGGAGATTTAGCAGTTTGGATCAGAAATTGGCTAGCTGGAAGAAGACAAAGGGTGGTGGTTGATGGGAAGTGTTCAGACTGGAGTCCAGTTACTAGTGGTGTACCACAAGGATCTGTTTTGGGGCCACTGCTGTTTGTCATTTTTATAAATGACCTGGAGGAGGGCGTAGAAGGATGGGTGAGTAAATTTGCAGATGACACTAAAGTCAGTGGAGTTGTGGACAGTGCGGAAGGATGTTACAAGTTACAGAGGGACATAGATAAGCTACAGCGCTGGGCTGCGAGGTGGCAAATGGAGTTTAATGCAGATAAGTGTGAGGCGATTCATTTTGGAAGGAATAACAGGAAGACAGAGTACTGGGCTAATGGTAAGATTCTTGGCAGTGTGGATGAGCAGAGAGATCTCGGTGTCTATGTACATAGTTCCCTGAAAGTTGCCACTCAGGTTGAGAGGGTTGTTAAGAAGGCGTACGGTGTGTTAGCCTTTATTGGTAGAGGGATTGAGTTTCGGAGCCATGAGGTCATGTTGCAGCTGTATAAAACTCTGGTGCGGCCGCATTTGGAGTATTGCGTGCAATTCTGGTCACCACATTATAGGAAGGATGTGGAAGCATTAGAAAGGGTGCAGAGGAGATTTACTAGAATGTTGCCAGGTATGGAGGGAAGATCTTATTAGGAAAGGCTGAGGGACTTGAGGCTGTTTTTGTTAGAGAGAAGAAGGTTAAGAGGTGACTTAATTGAGGCATACAAGATGATCAGAGGATTGGATAGGGTGGACAGTGAGAGCCTTTTTCCTCGGATGGTGATGTCTAGCACGAGGGGACATAGCTTTAAATTGAGGGGAGATAGATATAAGACAGATGTCAGAGGTAGGTTCTTTACTCAGAGAGTAGTAAGGGTGTGGAATGCCCTGCCTGCAACAGTAGTGGACTCGCCAACACGAAGGGTATTCAAATGGTCATTGGATAGACATATGGACGATAAGGGAATAGTGTAGATGGGCTTTAAGAGTGGTTTCACAGGTCGGTGCAACATCAAGGGCCGAAGGGCCTGTACTGCGCTGTAATGTTCTATGTTCTATGATCTGACTACTGAGAGATGACATGACAATTAGCCCACCACTGGTAGCCATGACTTCAACCACTTTGATCTCACTCCCTTAAATTCTCTCCCTAAAGATCTGCACCTTTGCACCACACTCCTTAAATTCACCTACTTTGATCATTCCCCTCACCCAGACACTTCTTTATGTCTTCATTGCTCATGCCTCAGTGAAGGCACTGGGTACTATATGAATGCACATTACTGGTTGTCAAAAATTAACCGTGAATACTGTAAACATGGGCAAATGACCAGAGGATACCATTCACCCATGGAACCATACTCAAGTAAGAAATTAATGTTTAGTAAGAAGGGGTGATGACAGGGTATGGAAAAGGAAACAAGCCAGTGAATCATTCTTGCAGGCAACACTCGAATTGAAAATGGGATTTTTTTTTCAAACTGTCATGAAAAGACCACCTGGTTTACTGGACATATCAGCACAGCAAGGTTCAGAAATCACAAGTGTGCTATCACAAACAAAGTCCATATGCTCAACTGCACATAATTGTTCTTGCATTTTGTAACATAGTGAAATGTTGTCAGCTTCTCCCTTAATCAAAGGGAATTCCTCAGACACAGTCTTTGGCCACTGTGCAAGGTCCCTTCCCCTTTGAAGGTGGGGAAAGGTTTGAAAAAATTGGTTATGGAGTGAGCCTGCTATACTCTAGCACACTTCCAAAAAGGTTGCTCTGTGACAACATTATCAAAGGAGCGTGAGGACCAAGGAAATAAAGGGAAAATTACCCACCGTAGCCGTGCATTATTCCTTCCTACATACACATTCTAACATTGTGGCAGACCTCCTCGGGCTGGGCTGGGCTGGGCAGATCGAGAGCCTACTCTTAGAACCATTACTGCCCCCAAGTCAGCAATCTAGAGTGACTGGTCTTTCAATGTCCCCTTCTGCCCGCAGGAGAGCACAGAACACAAGCTTGCCCATAATCCCATGTGCCGACACTGCATGGTGTAGGGAGTTGAAAGAGTCAACAAACTACGTGCCTATACTGTCAGGACTCATAACGAAGTCGAAAACAAAATGAACAGTTGCAGACATTTGTTGTATTAGTTACAACATGTAAAATGCACCGCTGAGAGTATTGTTCAGTAAGTGGCGAGCGAGTTCTGTATCAATATTTAAAAGCCACAACCCTGTTAATTCTATATTTGTTGTCAGGGCAGAATGTAATAATAACGGAAATGCAATACAGTATCATATTGACTTCAGTCTCCCTGCTAGTCTTAGAAACCATTACTATCCATCACTGTCACTTGAAAGCAGAACTGGCAGGCTGATGCTTGCAGCTGTAGCTGCAGTTTGTAACTAACAGCGCTAAGTGGTAAATGCTTCGACCTCCGAAGAAACGGCATTCCTAAGGGGATATTTACACTCTTCCAATCTGTCAGATTCTGTGTACATCTGTCGTATGCGTGTAAAGCTGGGGTATAGCAGAGCTGCAGAGGTCAGTACCATACAGTTAAGCAATAGAAAACACTCTCCTCCAGATTAGTTATAGACTATATTGAAGGCAAAGGGAGAGCAGTGGGGGAATACCACAGCCACCACTGTAACAGTGCTTTAACGCTCTGTTTAACAGGCTTCAATGTTCATATATGCGGTTCCAAGGCTGATTTCCTGGTCCAATAGCCCTAGGCATCTTTCTCTCAACAGTCAGACACACAAAATATTTACCGTAGATTGCAGTGGAAGTCCACCTGGTGCATAAGGCAACCCCATTTTTTCAGCGCCCAAAATCATATTTAGGCCGAGAGTGGACCCCCCTCCCACCGCCTTTTGTGCTGAGAAACTCGCAGGAGTCAGCCTTAATTTTTCACCTCAGAAATGCATGTTTTACTCATCTTTCAAGTCTGTGCATGGGATTGAGCTGTTGTCAAGAAGCTGCATGTGAGTTTAAGTCAAGTCCACTCAGAGCAGACTGCACGTGGCGGACAACAAACAGAAATGGTCCTCCGGTAAAAGTAATTAAGTAACGAAGCTGGATTCAAGCTAAAAGTCGTAGCATTTGGAGGAAGAATATGTGTGGATCTGAGTAACTGTTCAGCAGCAAGGAGATTCGGTGTTAAAGAAAACACGGTGCAAGAACGGAAGAAGGAGGAATGCAGATGATGACCAAGACCCAATACGCCATGAGGACAGGGGCCAGCCACTGGCCTGGTCTTGAAATGCAAATTCGGAATGGGTTCTTGAAAATTGTCAGAAAGGATACATCATCACCAGAAATACAGTGTGTGTATATGTATTTAAGTGGGTCAAATCAAACCCCGAGTACAGCAAAGATTTCAGAACAACAGCTAGTTGGTGCAGCCGCTTAATGGAACAAAAATGTCTAATGTTGCAGCAGAGGCCAAGATCACAGCGAGACTGCCAAAAGGCCTCAATGTCAGAATGACCAGTTCCCAGTGATTCATCATCAAACAGTGGCAAAAAATAGGAGTACCCACGATGTCACATCGGCAACATGGAACAAACATCCACAGATTTCGATATGCCCAAACTGTGGAGTGGTTCAAAAGGTTCGAAAAAAGTTTTGAGTGAAAACCACAGGCCATAAGAGGACAAGGTTCACGGTGGTACTGGCCTGTATGGCCGACTGAACAAAATGAAATCGAATGGATATTTTCAAACGTAAAAAACCCATGCTGAAAATAAAGTTCACTGCAAGGGGTTTTTCTGTATGTCCATGACAACAATTGGATGCATGAAGATGGATTGAGGTTATGGATTGATAATGGGCACAATTTAACAGGACAGAAACAGAGTCCCGATTGGGCACGTTTAGCGGGGTGTTTCTCGGTACTTGCAGCGCCGAGAACGACACCGCTATTTAACGGCGCTTTGCCATTTTTCTTATGCCCAGGCCAGGGCCACCCCGCCGAGGCCGCACTTCAGCCATTTTCTGCAGGAAGAATGTGTGTGGATCCGGGCACCATTTTAAATGCCACCCTAATCTTTCAATCCCACTCAGCTATCCCACGGAAGTCTCCGGAAACAACCTACCACCCCCCACTGCACCAAACTTACCTCTTTGGGGCTCTCGAGCCCCCCCCCCCCCCCCCCCCCCCTCCCCACAGGCACTGCCAGCTTGGCATCCTGGTAGTGCCAGGGTGGATTCTTTGGCAGATTCTTTGATTATATGCCAAGGTGCCCGAGAGTCAGCAGGTGCCCTGAGTCCGACCCCCTCAGGGTCTCCAATACCTGAGAGACCTACCCAGGTGCCGTTATACCTGTTCCACATTTGTGGAAATGGGTGCTAAATGACGCCATGGCGAGGTCTTCCAGGCGAGGTGTTAGTTCCCGGAAGCCGGGAAAATCCGACGCAGAAAAAATTCAAATGACCTAATGGCTCACTTAACTATGTTAATCTGGATCTCATTCAGCAAGGGCAAGATCCAGATTGCGACGTCTCGCAATATTTCTTTAAATCTCACGAGGCGTTGAGCATTGCGAATCTCGTGAGAGGCCTGTTGCGAGATTCATCGGCCTTGTTGTGTTACCAAGTCGGGTGCGACGAGGCCATTAAATCACGTCCAACTTGTGGAATCAGAGTCCCAGTGGCCTGTGCCATGAATGCAGTTTATTAGTGTGGGACATGTTCAGGTGCCATATAACTGATGAAATCAAGAGATGCCTCTGAGAAAATAACACCCCAAATTGTAGTTATACCAGGAGATCTAAGGTCAAGCTCTGGATGAGTGGATGGGAGGATAGTTGATGGAGAAAAGAAACTCTTCAGAAATGGTGGAAATGTGCATCCTACCCCACTTGATTTTTATTCATGGGATCCGGGCGTCTCTGGTGAGGCCAGCATTTGCTGCCCACTCCCATAAGCCCTTGAAATGAGTGGTTCGCTAGGCCATATGAGTGCGGTTAAGAGTCAGCCACATTGGTACGGCTGTGGAGTCACATGCAGATCAGGTAACTAGGGCAGATTTACTTCCCCAAAGGACATTAGTGAAGCAGATAGGTTTTTACAGCAATCGATATTAGTTTCATGGTCACTATTATTGATACTAGGACCGCTATTTTCCAGCCCTTCCCGCCACTGGAATTTTCTGTTCACGCTGTTGGCACCCCCCTCGCCTACACACACAGCTTGTTCCCTGGCGGCAGAGGGTGCGGGACATGCAAAACCCATAGACATCAACTGGACCAGAAAATCCCACCGCCGACCAATAGGGGTCCGCCTCCCACCGTCTCCACTTAAGTGTTTTGTCATCAAATCATGGGAATGCCATTAGTGAACAATCTGTCAGTGGACGGAGAGGAAGATGATTTGCTGCTGAGGGTTAATTCAGAAACCAAAGAATACCCGCCACATCTGATGTAGAGTGTGACCCTTACGATAGTGCCATAGACAAAGTGACTTGGAATGAATCTGATGGTTTTTCAAACTTTTTGATTATGGTTAAAGGCACCCTAATAGAAATAGTTCAACCAATGATACAGGCCACTGCTGTTCTGTTCTTTTTCACATTTTGAAATGGCAATCACCTACACGAAGACTGGCAGCCCCCCTTTTTCACTTGGCATGTAAGTCGACCACTGTAAACGGAAGGATTTTGTGGCTTCAAAGATTGCTTTTTGCGCTAAGGCCGATGGTAATGTTTGGGAGGTTCGCTATCCAACCAAGCAGGTCCAATATAGCTGAGCATAAAACGAACGTTCTGATGAAAGGTTATCAACCTGAAACATTGATTTGGTTTTTTTCTCCCCATAGACGCTGCCAGACCTGCTGAGTACTGACAGCATTTTGAGTTTATTTCAGATTTCTAGCATCCATGATATTTTTCTTTGCATAATATAAAGACGTTGTTTGATTAACTACAAAAAAGGCAAAGGAGGACAAAGTGAAAGGTAAACAAATAAAAATACAACCAAACAGGAGAGAACCACTACGTTAAGCCCTGTAGTTACATCTCTCAATCTTTCGGTGAACACTGGGTATGCTGCTGAGGTATTGAGACGAGATAAGTCAAAATTTACATGTGTGCTCAACTAACTGATTCGCATCCAGGACAGAGGTGAAAGTCTTCTATTGAGTTTGACCATGCTTTGTGCAAGATCTCTGTGACTTTTGTGAAGCTCCGTCAGCTCATCTTGTTGCCGGACCCAGGTCTGGGTGCCTTTTTGCAGCAGCATTTCATTCTGCATCCCATTCGAGACTGGACTGATAGGCTGTAGATCACATTTTTCACTCTGAAGTCTCTCTACCTTGTGCTCGTAACAAGAAATAAAGTCCTCATTCCAATAGTCCTTGAAAAAAATTCATGTGTGAATATTGGGTCAGGTTCCCACTGTCCTGTAAACACTTGTCCCACTGTGCTGGAACTCACTAAAAATAAAAATTTACCAGTTGGTTAAGATACTGCAGGGCTGCTAACATCCCTACGGGAATCATTTTGGGATATGGGGGGGGGGGGGGGGGGGGGGGGAGAGGCTGTTTTGTTTTTAAAAATGGTATAATAAAGGGAATATATATATTATTTTTTAAAGGGTATAATAAACATGCAAAAAACCCAACAAAAGGGCAGAATAATTTAGAAGTTTAAGTTTTATGTGAGCCTTTCTGTATGTTTACTCGTTGGACAATTAAAATTCAAAACATTCATGAAAGGGATGGTGTTTAAATAAAATACCAAAGATACACATTGTAGTCTTCAAGTACAACCTATTAGCAAGTGGAGGTCACATCTATAATGAAAACACTATCATTAACTATATGGGATGGTAAAAGGATCACTGCAGTTAATGGTACTAAAGTCAATATCTGACAATTGATTATTTCCACTAAGTGACCAGAAACTGGAAACCACAATTATTTTCTCCACATATCTGTTCATAACCATCTGACCATTGTTGCAGCAAATCATTTTAGTGTATTCTAAGCATAGAAAATCATGCCAAAGCATAATAATAATAAAAAGATGGTGAGCCACTAAAGAAAGCACTGGGCTACTGCATTGTATAAGGAAATAAAAGTATGAACAAAGCTGATTGCATTATAAATCAGGAGATTACAAGGGGATATTTAAAATTCTAAGGGTTGGGACAGAGGGATGCACAGATTGAAGGATTACAATCAAACGGCCTGTTTTGTCCTGGATGGTGTCAAGCTACATGAGTATTTTTGGAGCTGCACTCATCCAGGCAAGTGGGGAGTATTCCAACACATTCCCAACTTGTACCTTTGCAGATTGTGAACAGGCTTTGGGGAGTCAGGAGGCGAGTCACTTGCTGACCTGCTCTTGGGAGACACGGCATTTATCTGGCTAGTCCAGTTCAGTTTCTAGTTAATATTAATAATTGCAGAAGAGACCATATCAATGTTTAAGAATAGGTTACATTGGTGGTTGAAGGAAAAGAGAATAAATGGGTACAGGCAGGTACATGATTTAGGAGAACTGCTCACATGGAGGATAAACACTAGCTGTTTGGGCAGATTGTAATTTCTATCAAATTCTACATATGGAGGAGTGACCAAAAGCTAGATCAAAGAGGTGGGTTATAGGGAGAGTATTAGAGGAGCAGTGGGTGAATGATAAGTGTGAGGTCTAAGTGGCTTAAGGCACAGCCAATGAAGCTGGGTGAAGAATCTACTGCATAAGAGAGAAAATCAGATTACGTTTTTTTTATTCATTCATGGGAATGTGGGCATCATTGGTTGGGCCAGCATTTATTGCCCATCCCCAACTGCCCTTGATATGCCATTTCGAGTCAACCACATTGCTGTGGATCTGTAATTGCATGTAGGCCAGAATAGGTTAGACGGCAGGTTTCCTTCCCTAAACGACATCAGTGAATCAGATGCGTTTCTACAACAATCAACAATGGTTTCACCATTAGGCTTTTTAATTTTCACCGTCAGCCATGGTGGGATTTGAACCCAGGTCCCTAGATCATTATCCGGGGTTTCTTGATTATTAGTTCAATGACAATACCACTACGCCGTCACCACCCTTGTTGGAGAAAGGTAAAGACATTGTTGGGCTGACGGTGGTTTGGGACAGTGGGGGGTTATCAGGGAGACAGAGTAGTAGTAATGAGTTGGGGTAGAGACTGATGGTGGCACTAGTGAGGTGAGGGGGCATGGGGAGGCAGGTTCAGTAAGGAGGGGGACTAAGCGAAGAAGCAAGGAGTAGCAACTATGAATCTGCAACACAGCCAAAATGCACAAGTGATTGGACACAGAGGAAATTCATAGCTATCATGGAGATTGGAAGAGTTTTGCTCTAGTTGTAATATTAGGTTTAAACCTCTGAAGGCTTTGTTTTCTTTACTTCTAATTTTATATTCCCAGTCTGGATCACATGAGAAGCATTTATTAATTCAGTAACTTGACAGCATATAAACAAAGCAGCATGTGAATCTGGTCCTTCCTTCAAAGTTCCCTCCACTGCCTATCTGCTCCTTTCTCCCAATTCTGCACAGCATGCTTTAAGACTGTTTTTTTGCCATACAACCTCCAAATTGCAGGAAAGCTGCAACTTGTTAAAATGGTAGCCTTTTTAAATTGCAAACGTGTGTGAAATCAGAGAGTCTGTTCTCCTATTAAAGGCTACTCACTCTGCTTATCTGTCAGTAAATGTCACGCTAAGGTCCTTACTAAATCTTGCAATCAGTGTTCCTCCCACAAGTTTCCAAAGATACTACAGTGATAAGAGTTATGCCTTTATGGCCAGGGGCATTTGTCAGTTTATGGTTTAGCCTACTCATTTCTCCGGACCTTTTGCTTTACTAATATTAATTTCCCTAGTCTCATCCTCATCAGATCCTTCGTTGCCCATAATTTCTACTGAAAAGACAGACTCAAAATATTTGTTTGAGGTCTCTGCCAGTTGCTTATTCTACTTCATATTTCTCTTGTCTGCCTCTTAACAATCCACCATTTTGCATATTTGCAGAAGTTCTAAATATCTGTTTTACATTTCTTGGTAACCTACTCATTCTATTTCCTCCCCCATTATCAACTTCTTGTTCATCCTTTGCTGATTTTTGAAGCACTCCCAATCCTTAGGTTTAATATTCTTTTCACATCATCAGCCTCTGCTTTTAATCTACCACTAGCCTTAACTTATCTATATTTTTTTCTTTATTCTTAATGGGATGCGGGTGTCACTAGCAAGGCCAGAATTTGTTGGACTGATTTTCCAAATTAATTAATTGAAGTTAATTTCTGGTGGGATTTGAACCCATGGCCCTGAACATTATCCTGGGTATCTGGATTATTAGCTCAGTGACATTACCACTACTCCACCATGTCCCCATATCTAGCTAGCAAAGGAGATACCACTTTTCTAATGGGTTTTTTATTCTTCAAGGGAATTTATATTTGTTGAGAGTTTGATATTTTAAAACATTCTTTGCAATTTTGGTATATTTTAAATTTAATTTCTCAAATACCTGAGCCAACTCACCACTCATTCCCCTGTAATTGCTTTGTTTAAGACCCTAGCTTCAGGCTTAACCAGATCTCCCTTCAACTTGAAATTAACTTGAAGTATGGTGGTGTTCGGCATTGCAAGAGTTAATGTAGGTCTGGACCAACCACAGTGCGAGACACATGATAGTCAACAGGAGAGAGAGTTGTATGGAGAAAGTCAAGGAGAAGTCAGCTGGCGTTAGCTCCTAGTTTGAGCTAGACTTTGTACATATGTAAATAGAAATGATACATTGCCAATAAACACTATTACTCAAAAGTACAAGGCTTTGAACCTCTGCGAGACCTATTGAATAAATCTGTACGACAAGATTTCTATCACATTATCTTCCCCAGAGGATGTTTTACGATAAGAGCACTGATAAACTCAGTCTTATCTCACAATGCTGGATTAAAAATAGCCTGTTCCCTGGTTGGTTCCTCCATATATAGTGCTAGAAAATTGCCTTAAATGCATTCAATAAACTCATCCTCCAAGTTCCTTTTGCCAATTAGGTTTCTCCAGTCTGTACGAAGATGAAAGTCCCCAGAATAATTGCATTACTTTTTTACGTGCTCCTCTTATATTCTGATTCATACTCTGTCCAACACCATTACAACTCCCATCAATGTTTTCTGCCCTTTGTCATTTCTTTGCTTCATCTATACTAATTCTATCTTTTGATTTTCTGGACTAAGACTCTTTCTCCCGAATGACTTTATCACATTCTTTATTATCAGGGCTAACCCACTCCTTCTCCATACCCTTTGGAAAAGTTAAGCACCCTGGAATATTTAGTTCCTGACTTTGGTCACCCAAGAGCCACACCTCATTAATGTTAACTAGATCAAACTTACGTGATTCTTGTCACGACTGCTTCATGTAGTCAGAATAACTATTTTCCCTTGATGTGACCCTAAGTCACTAATGCCCAATTTACTTTTCTTGAACTATGTGTCCCTTCTTGACACAATCTGCTTGATTGTGTTATCAAAACCACTACTTGGCTCCACAGTCTCCAATTTTCTCTTCAGATCAATAAATCATAGAATCCTTGCATTTGGCCCATCGAGTCTACACCGACCGTCCGAAAGCGGCCCACACCTCCACCCTATCCCCGAAACCCAATAACCTCACCTAACCTTTTGGACACTAAAGGCGCAATTTATCATGGCCAATCCACCTATCCTGCACATCTTTGAACTGTGGGTAGAAACAGGAGGAAACTCCCGCAGACACGGAGAGAACGTGAAGACTCTGCACAGGCCGTTACCCAAGGCTGGAATTGAACCCGGGTCCCTGGCACGGTGAGGCAGCTAACCACTGTGCCACCGTGTTCCTGGTTTGACACCTCCAGCCCCCATTATTAATTTAAAGCTCTATCTATGGCTACAGTTATTTAATTTGCCAGGACACTGGACCCAGCGTGATTCAAGTGGCGTTCACCCCAACAGAACTGTTCCTCCTTACCTCGAATTTATGGCTATTTATTTCTCCAAAACCACTCTTTTTAGCCACACATTTAAACCTCAAATCTGTGCGTCCTAAAGCCAACTTGTGTGTAGATCAAATAGGAATCTGGAGATTACTTTAAAGTTCTGCTTATTAATTTGGATGCTGATATGCCATCAATGAACACACGACGAGTGGTGAACGTAACTGAGGCTTTAATAAACTAGACAGAAAGCCTCCTGGCCTCGGATCCCGAACTGAGGCAGCGACGGAGACTACCCACCGTTATACCGAGCCCGAGGGGAGGCAGAGCCAGCAGGAAGTAGTTTACCACATTACATATAATACAGTGACAGTTTACCACAATTATATACTACTGTGGTTCGGGCCCAGCAGGGACAAGCCCAGGCATGTAACAGTACAACAGTACAATATAATACAGTGGTTTACCACATTCACCCCCCGTTTAAAAAAAAAGAGTCCAGCGGGGGTGAACTGGACTTAAAGATCACATCTGTCAGGGGCCTTGACCTTCCGCCTTGATCGCCTCAGTCCCGGCTGTGGTGTGGGCAACAGTGTTGAGACCTGCGCGTCCGGGAGTGCGTCGTCCTCTTCTTCACCCAGTAGTTGAGTCAGTGGGGGGGGGGGGCGCGTTGTGTGGGCGGGGGTGGTGGTGATGGCCGCTGGTGGGCCTGCGGGTGCCAGACCTTGAAATAGCTGGGTAGTGGTGGAGGGAGACGGTGTAGGATCGGGGGTGGTGGTGATGGTCGCTGGGGAACCTGCAGGTGCCAAATCCCGGAGGGAGACTGTGTCCTGTCGCCTATCATGATGTGCCACGTAGGCACATTATGGATTGGCATGGAGGAGCATGACCTTCTCGACAAGGGGATCTGCTTTATTGCTCCTTGCATGCTTCTGGAGCAGGACGGACCCTGGGACTGGCAGCCAGGACGGGAGCAAGACCCCGGAGGTGGACTTCCTGGGGAAGGCAAACATACGCTCGTGAGGGGTCTCATTGGTGGCAGTGCACAGGAGCGACTGGATAGAGTGGAGCACATCGGAGAGGACCTCCTGCCAGCGAGAGAATGGAAGACTTCTGGACCATAGGGCCAGGAGGATGGCCTTCCAGACTGTTGCGTTCTCCCTCTCCACCTGTCTGTTGCCCCGGAGGTTGTAGCTGGTCGTCCTGCTGGAGGCGATGACCTTGCTGAGCAGTAACTGACGCAACCCGTCGCTCATGAAGCACGGTAGCATTGTGGATAGCACAATTGCTTCACAGCTCTAGGGTTCCAGGTTCGATTCCGGCTTGGGTCGCTGTCTGTGCGGAGTCTGCACGTCCTCCCCGTGTGTGTGTGGGTTTCCTCCGGGTGCTCCGGTTTCCTCCCACAGTCCAAAGATGTGCAGGTTAGGTGGATTGGTGTCCAAAATTGCCCTTAGTGTTGGTTGGGGTTACTGGGTTATGGGGATAGGGTGGAGGTGTTGGCCTTGGGGAGGGTGCTCTTTCCAAGAGCCGGTGCAGACTCGATGGGCCGAATGGCCTCCTTCTGCACTGTAAATTCTATGATAATCTATGATGAAGGAGGAACCCCGATCGCTATGGATGTAGGTGGGGAACCCGAACAAGGTGAAAAGACTGTGCAGGGCCTTGATGACGGTGGCAGAGATCATGTCAGTGCATGGGATGGCAAAGGGGAATCTTGAGTATTCGTCAACAATGTTGAGGAATCGGGCAGCAGAGTGGCGCAGTGGGTTAGCCCTGCAGCCTCACGGCACTGAGGTCCCAGGTTCAATTCTGGCTCGGGGTCACTGTCTGTGTGGAGTTTGCACATTGCTTGCGTGGGTTTCACCCCCACCCCCCAAAGATGTGCAGGCTAGGTGAATTGGCCACACTAAATTGCCCTTAATTGGAAAAAATGAATTTATTTAAAAAAAAGAAAAAAAAACAATGTTGAGGAAGTACACGTTACGGTCAGTGGAGGGGAGGGGCCCTTTGAAATCGATGCTGAGGCGCTCAAAGGGACGAGAGGCTTTTACCAGGTGCGCTCTGTCTGGCCGATAGAAGTGCGGTTTGCACTCCGCGCAGACCTGGCAGTCCCTGGTCACGGTCCTGACCTCCTCGATGGATTAAGGCAGGTTACGAGCCTTGATAAAGCGAAAAAAAGCGAAAAAAACGGGTGACCCCGGTGACAGAAGTCATTGTGGCGAGCCCGAAGCCGGTCTACTTGTGCGCTGGCACATGTACCACGGGATAGGGCACCTGGGGGCTCATTGAACTTCCCAGGTCGATACAAGATATCGTAGTTGTAGGTAGAGAGCTCGATCCTCCACCTCAGAATCTTGTCGTTCTTGATTTTGTCCCACTGTGTATTGTTAAACATGAAGGCAACCGACCGTTGGTCAGTGAGGAGAGTGAATCGCCTGCTGGCCAGGTAATGCCTCCAAATTCGCACAGCTTCTACAGTGGCTTGGACTTCCTTTTCGATGGAGGAGTGTCGAATTTCGGAGGCATTGAGCGTACGGGAGAAGAAAGCCACGGGCCTGCCTGCCTGCCTGGTTGAGGGTAGCGGCCAGGTCTGATGCATCGCTCTCGACCTGGAACGGAATGGACTCATCCACAGCGTGCATCGCGGCTTTGGCAATATCTGCCTTGATGCGGTTGAAGGCCTGGCGGCCTCAGCCGTCAGGGGAAAAACGATGGAGTTAATAAGTGGACGGGCCTTGTCCGCATAATTGGGGACCCACTGGGCATAGTAAGAGAAGAACCCCAGGCATCTCCAGGGCCTTAGGGCAGTGGGGAGTGGGAGTTCCAGGAGGGGGCGCATGCGGTCGGGGTCGGGCCCTAGGACTCCGCTTTCCACAGCGTAGCCAAGCATGGCTAGGCGGGTTGTGCGGAAAACGCATTTTTCCTTATTGTAGATGAGGTTCAGGAGTTTAGCGGTGTGGAGGAAGTGCCGGAGGTTTTCGTCATGGTCCTGCTGGTCATGGCCGCAGATGGTGACATTATCCAAGTACGGGAACGTGGCCCGCAGCCCGCACAGGTCAACCATTCGGTCCATTTCTCATTGGAAGACCGAGACCCCATTGGTGATGCTGAAGGGAACCCTGAGGAAGTGGTAGAGGCAGCCATCTGCCTCAAAGGCAGTGTATTGACGGTCCTCCGGGCAGATAGGGAGCTGGTGGTACGCGGACTTCAAGTCAACTGTGGAGAAGACTCAATACTGCGCAATCTGATTGACCATGTCAGATATAATAAGAACATAAGAACTAGGAGCAGGAGTAGGCCACCTGGCCCCTCGAGCCTGCTCCGCCATTCAATGAGATCATGGCTGATCTTTTGTGGACTCAGCTCCACTTTCCGGCCCGAACACCATAACCCTTAATCCCTTTATTCTTCAAAAAACTATCTATCTTTAGCTTAAAAACATTTAATGAAGGAGCCTCTACTGCTTCACTGGGCAAGGAATTCCATAGATTCACAACCCTTTGGGTGAAGAAGTTCCTCCTAAACCCAGTCCTAAATCTACTTCCCCTTATTTTGAGGCTATGCCCCCTAGTTCTGCTTTCACCCGCCAGTGGAAACAACCTGCCCGCATCTATCCTATCTATTCCCTTCATAATCTTATATGTTTCTATAAGATCCCCCCTCATCCTTCTAAATTCCAACGAGTACAGTCCCAGTCTACTCAACGTCTCCTCGTAATCCAACCCCTTCAGCTCTGGGATTAACCTAGTGAATCTCCTCTGCACACCCTCCAGTGCCAGTACGTCCTTTCTCAAGTAAGGAGACCAAAACTGAACACAATACTCCAGGTGTGGCCTCACTAACACCTTATACAATTGCAGCATAACCTCCCTAGTCTTAAACTCCATCCCTCTAGCAATGAAGGACAAAATTCCATTTGCCTTCTTAATCACCTGTTGCACCTGAAAACCAACTTTCTGCGACTCATGCACTAGCACACCCAGATCTCTCTGCACAGCAGCATGTTTTAATTTTTTATCATTTAAATAATAATCCCTTTTGCCGTTATTCTTACCAAAATGGATAACCTCACATTTGTCAACATTGTATTCCATCTGCCAGACCCTAGCCCATTCACTTAGCCTGTCCAAATCCCTCTGCAGACTTCCAGTATCCTCTGCACTTTTTGCTTTACCACTTATCTTAGTGTCATCTGCAAACTTGGACACATTGACCTTGGTCCCCAACTCCAAATCATCAATGTAAATTGTGAACAGTTGTGGGCCCAACACTGATCCCTGAGGGACACCACTAGCTACTGATTGCCAACCAGAGAAACACCCATTAATCCCCACTCTTTGCTTTCTATTAATTAACCAATCCTCTATCCATGCTCCTACTTTCCCCTTAATGCCATGCATCTTTATGCGGGGGAGGAGGTACGCATCGAGCTGCGTGTACCAGTTGATGGTCTGACTGTAGTCGATGGCCATCCGGTGCTTCTCCCCAGTCTTGACGACCACCACTTGGGCTCTTCAGGGGCTGGTACTCGCCTCAATGATCTCCTCTCGTCGGAGTCGCTGGACCTCCGACCTGAAAAAGGCCCTGTCCCGGGCACTGTATCGTCTGCTCCTAGTAGCGACGGGCTTAGAGTCTGGGGTGAGGTTAGCGAAAAGTGAGGGTAAGGGTCGCGACACAGTAACCCCGGATTGCTACTGAATGTGATCCAGAAGCCAGGGAGATTTTCTGGGTCGCGGGTAAAATTGGGAGGGAGCAGTGCCTTACCGTATCTGGGTGTATGAAGCTGTCTGTTCTCCCAGAGTCGAAAAGGCAGGCCATCTCGTGCCCGTTGATCCGGACGGTCATCGTAGATTTAGTGAGGTGATGAGGCCGGGACTGGTCGAGCGTGATGGAGGAGAGCTTCGTAAGGATTTGGGTAGGCCGGTCGGACGTAGTGGCGGCCAGCGTACGACTGGGTGAGCAGGGCTCCCCGGGAAGCTGCAGAGTGGTCCCAAGATGGCGGCCCCCATGGGTTGCGCGTGGCAGGTGGCATCGGGGATGGTGCAAAGATGGCGGCCCCCATGGGTCGCGCGTGGCGGGTGGAGTGCAAGATGGCGTCAAAGATGGCGGCGCCCACGAGTCGCACATGGCGGATGGCGCGGCAGCTGGGGGTGGCCCCGACAAGCAGCGCTGCTGGGCCTCGGTGTTTTCGGGAGAGATCGAGCCTTGTAAGCTTTCGCAAAGTGGCCCTTCCTCCCACACCCGTTGCAAGTCGCGTTCCGTGCAGGGCAGTGTTGTCTGGGATGCTTACCCTGGCTGCAAAAGTAGCACTTCGGGCTTTCGGCGTTGGCGGGCTGCTGTGCGGCACAGGCTTGCGCCGCGCTCAAGTCGGGCGATGGCGGCGCCCACGAGGTTCACGAGGGTGCCGCGCGGTCGGAGATGTAGGCCTCCATGTTCTGGAAGGCCACCTGCAGTGAGTTTGAGAGCTGCACTGTCTCTGAGAGGCAGAGTGTACCCCCTTCTAGCAATCGCTGGCGGATGTAGTTTGATTTAATGCCTGCGGCATAAGCGTCCCTGACCAACAGCTCCGTGTGTTGGGTAGCCGATATCGCCTGGCAGTCACAGTTCCGGCACAGTACCCGCAAGGCACGCAGAAATTCTGCTAGTAATTCCCCAGGACGTTGTCGTCTCGTGGCAAGAAGGTGCCTAGCATACACCTTGTTTACAGACTTTACATAGTGTCCCTTCAGCAGCATTATCGCCTCCGTATACGAGGGGACGTCCCTGATGAGAAGAAAGACTTGCAGGCTCACCCGTGCATGGAGAATCTGCTTCTTTTGGAGGTCGGTGAAGGATCCGAGCACGCTTCAAAGCAGCTTATCCAGTGCTCGAATGTTGCAGTTGCATTGACTACCTGTGGGTCCAGCTCCAGGCGATCAGGCTTGAGTGATGAATTCATCTTAGATGTTTAGTTTATTAAATTGATATACCATCAATGAACACACGACGAGTGGTGAACGTAACTGAGGCTTTAATAAACTAACCAGAAAGCCTCCTGGCCTCGGATCCCAAAATGAGGCAGCGGTGGAGACTAGCCACCTTTATACCGAGCGGGGGAGGCGGAGCCATCAGGCAGTAGTTTACCACAATACATATAATACAGTGGCAGTTTACCACAATACACAGATTATATACTACAGTGGTTCAGACCCAGCAGGGACAAGCCCAGGCATGTAACAATATAACAGTACAATACAATGCAGTGGTTTACCACAGATGCTAGCTCCCAAGCTTTCTCAGCCCAACCTTATTGCTACTTCTACCTTTTTCATTATTTTCCACATGGACCACAACTACAGGATCCTCCCTTTCTTCACCAAGTCCTTTTCCAATCAATTCTACATTTTTTTGCATCCTAAATAAATAACATAAAATCAAAATTGCAAATGTATTTGTCAATGACTTACAAAAAATTGCCACACGAACTGTGTAATGACTTAGGCCAGGCCTTTGAGATTGGCCAATTAGAATAGTGGCACAATCAGGGAACCCCTTTCTCTGTGTATAACAGTGATCCTCTCTGTACTCCCAGTGTAGACAGCAAGCTGAATGCACCTGGTTGTTCGGCTGTTGGTTTTGTAAATAAAAGGAATTCGGGTGAAGGAACTTCTGCCTCTGTGGACGTATTACAAACTGGCAGATGAGGTTTCCAATATTCCAGCACTCCTTAAGTATTGCAGCAGAATGCCAGCTTAATGTGCTCAACTCCCGCAGTGGAGCTTCGAACTACAACCTGCAGATTCAGAGGAAAGAGTGCAATTAACCGAGCCAAGCAGATAATTATTACGGATAATACCAATACTAGGTGGACTTTTTTCATGCTGACAGTTCACCCAAAGCATAATAGCAGTTCACCTGTGCATAATTGAAGCAAATTAAGAGAAGCAAGATGTCACATGATTGAAATCATAGCGCCGCAGAATGGTTACAGCACAGGAGGCCTCGATTTGGCCCGTTGTGTCTCTGCTTGCCACCCATTTCTCTGTCACCCAGCAAATTTCCGTTTTGAAAGTCCCGATTGTACATGCGTCCACCATGTTCACAGGCAGCACATTCCAGATCCTTACTGCCTGCTGTGCAAATAAAGTTTCCTCATGTCGCCGTTCGTTCTTTTGCCAATCATCCTAAAGCTTTGTCCTTTGGCTCTTGAACCTTCCACCAACAGGAACGGTTTCATTATCAACACTTTCCAGTCCCCTCACGATTCTGAATGCTTCTATCGAATCTCCTCTCGGCCTTTTCTTCTCGAAGAACAATACCAGCTTCTGCATTCCCTCAACCCTCGAACCATTCTCACAATAATTTTCTTTTCACTTCCTTCCTAACGTGCGGTGCCCAGAATTGGACGCAACACTCCAGTTGAGGCCAACCCAGAATTTTGTCAAACATCATCATTGTTTCCTTGTTTTTGTACTCAATGCCTCTATTTATAAAGCCCAGGATCCTGTTTGCCTTCTGAACGGCTTTCGCCATCTGCTCTGCCACCTCAACAATTTCTTTACATAAATCCACCAAATCTCTCTGCTCCTGCAACCTCTTTAGAATTGGACATCTCATTTATTGCCTTTCTTTCATTTTCCCGACCAAAATCTATTACTTCACACTTACCTGCATGTCCTCCTGAAGCGTATCACTACCCTCCTCGCAATTCACAGTGCTTCAAGTTTTGTGCCATCTGTCAATATTGAAATAGTAACCTGCAAACCCAAGTCTAGGCCATCAATGTAAGAAAATCAGTGGTCTCAGTAAATACCGTTGGGGAACCCAACGACATACATTCCTCCAGTCAGAAAAACAATTGTGCACCACCGCTTTTTGATTCCGGTCATTCAGACAACTTTGTATCCAGGTTGCCACTGTCCCTTTTATTCCATTGGCTTCTGCCCGTCTGCACATGGCATTTTATAAAATGTCTTTTGGACACCATATATGTCTTATCAACCGCATTATAACCTCATCAACCATCACTGTTATCTCATCAAAAAACTCAATCCAGGATTTGGGTAAAAACCCTGCAGACAAGTAACAGTGCTAATATTTACCTACCAAGCTAACAGTTAGTAAGTAGTAATTCATAATTTCATTCACTGCCACACTGCTTTATTAATGCATAAGCGATAGCTCTGGTGAATTAATAAGTCAGTAGGGTAAACAGACTGTTTAATTCAGGGCCCTTTGTTGAAAGGAATGTATAGTATAAGAACAGAAATGCGCGTTACAAAACAAGATGGAATTTTTGATGTCACAAGCGGAAGCATGCGCTTATTGCATTTTTGCAGCAAGGGCGTTGCTGAATCTTCAAACATGAGCTTTTCGTATAAAAAGGATTTGGCGTGAAGAAAAATTTTCCCAAATTCTCCACTTACCTATGGTACCGGAGGCCGCAAACCCCCGTTTCCATTAGTATTTACAAATGTACAGACCTAATTTCTTTATTACAACAGTTTATTCCTATAATCATGATGCCTCCCTACTCTGTCGATGAAGACAACATAGTCCCCTAATAGGAATAAACTGTACAAGATTTCAGCTCCAGGAAGCGTATGCTACCAATTAGCCTACTGCACTATACAGCAAACATATTAACTAAAATATTTAGGTAATAACCAGCTAAAAAGTGCATCTTTACATTTAGAAATGTATTCCTTTACAATATCAGACGTTATAACAGGCTTCTTTGTTCAGTTTTTAATCTGGCATAGACTTAAATCAGCATCTTGTAAGCATCAACAAATGTCTGGGCTGTTTCTGACAGAGAGTACAGTTTATTAAACGGCACACTGCCAATTCGCCCTGATGACCTTTCATTTGGCACAAGTCTTCTTTACAAATAGTAATCCAGACTAAATAACTACATGGTTCCTTGAGTTAGATTTTTTTTAAAAAGGTATTTACACAAAAGTACTGTACTTTTTTTTTTGATCAAAATAATTGCTTCTTGTCCACTCTGGACAGCAAGCACTCCTATTTCCTGCAGAGCTTATAAATCCTGCGCCTTTGTTCAAAGCCAGTATCCAATACGAATTCACAAAATGTCTCTCTCACACACAGTTTTTCCCGGCTCCTTGACCTGGGTTTTACTGACCACCAGCAGCCATCTTATTCCTTGTACTTCCTGTGAAGGTGCTTTATTCTGCGTTGTAGCTATCCAGAAAAGGCTTGGAAGTGGGGAAGTGTAAAGACATGATGAGGATATTGCTTAAAATCAGGAGAAAATAGTCCTGCCGGATAATTTTTGTCACTGCCTTTGCAGGCCGCTAACTGGCAGACAACCTTTAAGGTAGTAGTGTCAGAATAAAGCTGAAATCACCTTAATTCTACAATTTTTGTTGCTTTGATAACTTGAGTACATCAGGGTTTTAACTAATTTAGAATTGCACTTTTTTTTAAAAAAAAGGCAAAAAATGGACATAACAAGTCAGCCATAGCTTGGAACAAAAAAAAACCTGCAGGTTAATGATATATTTTTAAAAAGGTTCACTGCTGACTTTTGCTGAGATATGGCTGCGCAGGTACACTGACTGAACGTAGAGCAAACCTTCATGTTTGAGCTCACTCAGTAAATGTCAGCAACCTATTTCAACCGTTGAAGCAGGAGCAATCTGGAGTGGCAATCGGAGTGATTTTCTCCCTCACTTCGCTTAACCAAGGAGCCCCTGGGCCAAATTGCAACATTCCTCCCACCATTTTGGCTATTATTAACTCAGCTCAGATTGGGGGAAGGGGGGAAGGGGGGGGGGGGGGGGGGGGTGGAGGCATGGCTCATTTTCATTCCAGATAATGTAATTGCCAATTGTTCCATCGAAAACCTAACTTACAATCGGGGCTTACACAACCAAAGTGTTTTGGTCAAGGAGTTCTATCACAGCACAACACCAAGTTACTTTTATACTGACGGGTCTGAATTGGAACCAAACTATTAATTTGTACTCATTTATCCGAAAAATTAGGAAAAGCAGCCAAAAATCGTACACTAAGAGATGGATCTTGAAGAGGTATTACTGTTGCGAGAGAGTCAGCAAGGTTTAAGTAGCGATGCCCTTTGGTGACAATAGCTCTGCCATGTTGAGGTGAAGGGTTAGACATTTATAATGGGAAACCAGCAAATTGCAACGTTCCTCCCACCATTTTGGCTATTATTAACTTAGCTCAGATTGGGGGGGGGCGGGGTTACTACAGTAACAGTAGTTTGGGAAGTGACAAAGCAATGTTTTAGCAGCAATGAGACTGGATATGAAATGACCCGCCTCTCACATATAAGAAATGGATACATGATTACGTAAACTGCTTAATGCATGTGCGATACTGCTCCCCTATCTGTTGTCAGTTTTAATTATTTTTCTCTATTGATGTAAAACTATTCAATTTCACAGGCTGGCATTCTTACCCTCTCTGTGAAAAGAGTCCCTGTGTGAAGCTTTAATATTCTTGAACCTCTCATGTTTAGGGAATAAAAATACAATTTGATGGGAAGTCAGTTAATAAGGACATGCAATTTTGTTAACAACTCATAATTATTTTCAAAACAGAACAAGCCACATCCTTTTATCCTTACTTTGTTTCCATACATAAAGAGGTTATTTATATAAAAAAGAAAGAGAGGGGCCATAGAGAACATAGGCCCCTTAGAGAAGGAGCCTGGGGAAATAATAGGGGGAACTAGGAAATGGCAGAAGAGTTAACTAAGTATTTTGTATCAGTCTTCACACTAATAAACAGTCAGACATTAATTACATTCCAAAAATACTAAATAATCAAGGGGCAAAAAGGGGAGAGATAAGTACAATAACTATTACCATGGAAAAAAGTACTAGGGAAACCAACGGGCTAAAGGCCGATAATTCCTCTGGACCTGATGGGTTGCATCCCAGAATATTAAAGGATGTAGCTACAGAGATAGTGATCTTCCAAGAGTCCTTAAATTCTGGAAAAATTCCAGAGGATTGGAAAACTGTCACTGTAACACCCTTATTCAAAAAGGGAAGGAGACAAAAAACAGGTGACAAGAGGCCAGTTAGCTTAACATCTGTCATTGGGAAAATAAAGGATGTAATAGCAGAGCATTCAGAAATGCATAATGTGTAATCAAGTAGAGTCAACATGAATTCATGAAGGGGGGATTTTGCCTGAAATAGTTATTAGAATTCCCTGAGGTGGTAATGAGCAGGATAGATAAAAGGGAACCAGAAGATACAATATATTTGGATTTCCAAAAAGCGTTTGTTGAGGAACCGCACAAAAGGCTACAAGATAAGAGCCCATGGTGTGGGGGTAGTATAGTAGCATGAATCGAGGATTGGCTAGCCGATGGAAGAAAGAAAGTTGGGATAAGAGGGGCATTTTCAGGATGGCAACCTATAACTAGTGGAATGCCTAGGGATCAGTTCTGGGGCCACAATTATTCACAATATATATGAATGACTTGGGCGAGGGAAGTGAATGCATTATTGCCAAGTTTGCAGATGACACAAAAATAGGTGGGAAGGCAAGTGGTGAGGATGATTCAAAGAGTCTACAGAGGGATATAGACAGGTTAAGTAAGTGGGCAACAACTTGGCAGATGGAATACAATGTAGGAAAATGTGAACTTATGCACTTTGGCTGGGAGAATAAAGGAGCTGAACACTATTTAAATGGAGGAAGACTTGAATACTACACTGCAGCGGGATTTGAGGGTCCTCGTGCATAAATCACAAAAAACTAGTGTGGAAGTTCAGCAAGTAATTGGGAAGGCAAATGGAATGTTGGCCTTTGCTTCAAAGGGAATCGAATGGAAGTTTTGCTAAAACTATACCACACCTGGAATACTGTGAACAGTTTTGGTCCCTTATCTAAGGAAAGATGTACTTGCACTGGAGCCAGTCCAGAGAAGGTTCACTGGGTTGTCCTGGGAATGAAGGGATTTTCTTATGAGGAGAGATTGAGTAAATTAGGCCTGTACTCATTGGAGTTTAGAAGAATGAGAGGTGATCTTATTGAGACATATGGGATTCCCAGGGGTTTGACACGGTAGATGCTGAGAAGTTGTTTCCCCTTGTTGGAGTGTCTAGGACCAGAGGGCATAATCTCAGATATAAGGGTCGCCCACTTAAGACAGAGATGAGGAGGAATTTCTTCTCTCCGAGGGTAGTGTATTTGTGGAATTCTTTACTGCAGAGAGCTGTAGAGGCTGGGTCGTTAAGGCTGAAATAGCCAGATTCTTGATCAGTAAGGGAATCAAGGGTGTTGGGGATAAGGCGGGAAAGTGGAATTGAAGATTGTCACATCAGATCAGTCGTGATCTCATTGAATGGTGGAGCAGACTCGATAAGCCGAATGGCCTACTTCTGCTCCAAAGTCTTATGGTTCAAATTGGTCAAGGAGAAACAGGAAAATATTACTGAATTTGTTTACCACTCTCTGCTCTTCTCTCTTGTTTTTGATAGATGCGGAAGTCAAATTGGAGGGCGGGGTGGGGGGGTGGGGAGACAGGAAAGTGGGGCTGAGTCCACAATCAGATCAGCCATGATCTTACTGAATGACAGAGGTGGCTCGAAGGGCCAAGTGGCCTAGTCCTGCTCCCAAGCACTGCCCCATTGTTCCCGGCCCAACATTATCCAGGAATACGATAGTACATTTTCCACAAATTGTGTTTGCACCTAATTCACACACACTGTTTCAGATTCTCCTTTGATAAATTACAAAAGCACTTCTATGCTGACATAACTGCATCTGTTCCATTGCTGACTTAAACATCACTCTGTAAATCAGATTTTACAAATAAGCTTAAAAAAGATATCCGCTAAAGGCAATGCTTGGACTCAACTTACCGAGCTCCCCTGCAGTCTTAACGTCAATGTTGTCATAGCCACTGCCTATCCGTACAATTATTCGCAGTGCTTTGAACTTCTCCAGGTCTTCTCTGGTCAGAGTGATATTGTGGTACATTAGTGCCCCCACTGCTTCATTTAGGACCTACAGAGCAAGAGCAATTGTTATTTAACTACAGCAAGTATATACAAGAAGGTCGATTCATTGATAATTTCAGTCTCCAAGAATACTCAGCTGGTGCCTCACACAATACACTTGCAAACAGGTATATATTTGAAGTTCTAAAGCACCGGATACAAAATTATACAACGAGCCTATTGCATTTACCCATTATCATGTAATGTCTGTCAAATCCCAGTAATCTGGATCCAATCCCACAGCCGCTTTTCAGCAACAAAGATCCCAGGGTCCGATGCTCCTCCAGTGAGCGCAGATTTAAAAAAATATAGATTTTGCTCCCAGTCATGCTCAGTGAAGACTCATTCCATTCACAATTTCAAACCAGGACTGTGTTCGTTTGGAAACTTCTGGGAATGTCTTTTTTTTTTTAAATGGACACTATCTATTGACAGCTAGTGGCTGATGAGGGTCAGGTGACTTTTGCAAATTCAATACAAGGCTGAGGTGACGTTTGTAATTTCAACACAAGGGTCAGGTGACTTTTGTAATTTCAACACAGGTAATCAAGCTTCCACAAAGTTCCTAATTGAATTGAGAGACTACTGGCAGGCCTTCCCCTGGAATCAAGACACCCGCGAGCTGTTGGCCTCTTATGCTCAGCAACGCCACAGGAAAGGCCATGGCTGCTGCCGGAAGGACAGGCAATGGAGTCCCAGGACACAGGTATGTCATGGGGGTTTCACGGGATTGGGGCTCTCTATTCCTGATGTCCAAGCCCTCGATATCAAGCACTGAGGGCCTTTGATCGAGGGACACCCCCTCACCCCAAAGGTGAACGCACAATTTTACCTGTTGTGCATGCAGCAGGGTGATGGGCCCATCCGCTCTACCAGTGGCAGTGGAATGCAGCCCTTAAATGGTTATTGACCCCTTAATGATCTCAGTTAACAGCGGTACAGGACAATCAACCATGGGCCTTCACGACCAGAAATTAATTCTGGCAGAAACGGGATGTTGGCAGAGTTCAGGTACACCACTATCCCACCTCAGTAAATGCCCTCCCCCTCCAAGCTCACCATCAGCAAGAGTACAAGATTCCAGCCCATGTCTCCAAGAGTGCAATTCAACAAAAGGAGAATTGCAGAAAACTAGTTATCACCAAGAGCCAAAATCTATCTTCACTGTATAGCAATGGCTTTTGATTGAAAGCCATTCTGAGTAAACAGTTGATCATGTGACCACAATCCTTTATTATCTGAACACTGAGAGAGACCTGAGCAGTCCGCAAAGATCATCAGGAAAGTGGGGCTGAGTCCACAATCAGATCAGCCATGTCAGCTGCAGACCAAGGCAGCAACACCAAAGCCAAACCTGGAGGCTTCTAGATTTTAAAAAGCCTCCCAGACTGATTCCTAAATCCAACTTCACCTGTAAAGTAATTTGACTTCCTGATGAAAAACCTTAATATGCCTACATTTGTGAACCTTTGTCTCGCTGAGGGATTCCTGCAATTATCCTGATGTCCAACTCCATCTATTTGAACTCATCTAAAACTCAATTCAAAAGTTGAAAAGACTCCTTGCTTTATCGGGCCGGTAATGAATGTTCTTCTTAATGAGCTAGACTCTTAAACTATTCTTCTGTTTACACCTTGTAAAAGTGCCCGATTCTTTTTAACTATAGTGTGAATATTGTCTGTGATCGTGTATTCCTGCGCTCTGAGCAACTGACTTAGGATTTAGACTTTTGGACTGAATGAGTGAATAAATAATCCTCTTCATTTAAACTCACAAAAGTTTGCTGATGTTATTTAAATTGATCGCCACATGCTCTGAGCCATGAAACTCCAAAATCCACACTTACTATGGACAGGAAAGGAAAGGGTGCAATGGTTTCAGCTCTCTCCCGACCCATTTGCACTCCCAGAATAATGTAAATGCTGAGCTTACTGCAAATACCACACAGCATTTTCAAAACACACCATAAGGAGGAGGAGGTGTGCTGTTCCAAATCAGAGAAGAATATCAGGTGCCCAATCAACCTGGGTCTCTGCCCTCATCCTTGGAAGCAAACAACAATGAAGGCAAAAATTAAGAATTTTGGGATGTTTTAATTTCTTTTCTACAAATAGTAAACCCAACCTGAAAAAATTACATCGGAGATTTGGCTGACATTTTCCCCATTATGTTAAGGCTAATGAAGATTTTGTTATGAGTTAACAAAAAAAAACAAGTGATTAATGAAATAGTTGAAATTTGTGCTATTAACACTACTCAAATGATTCTTTCAAGGAGTTTAAGTGTTATTAGCAAATAATGGAAAAACTGGCAGAGATATATTTCGCTGCCTGAAGGGTTGGGTGAAGCCTCTAAAAACCTTGCTTAAAGGAAGTTGTGCTCAAATTGTGATAGACTGTTCCATTTTCTTACTCTTCTCAACCTTCACCATCAGTCCTGCGTAAAATGAGCCTGCGATCTCTACAAGCTGGAGCTTGACTTGAAAGATACAACATCTGGAAACATATTACTGCCCAGAGCTGAAGAGAAACACTTGCCATTGTATCTAACTTGCCTAATTGACCATAGACCGTTCATCTTCCCCTGGACTTCAATTAGCAGAGGAATAAGTGCACTATGAGTCAGCTTATAAACTATGAACCAGATTTATAAAAAGCAATAACTGGACAGTAGCTGGGAATCAATACTGCCGATTCCACTTGATTACAGAATTTTTCACTCCTCAGGGACAAGAATAAAACATAACATTTTGCCAACTCTCTTCGCAATACTAAATCTGAACTTGTTATGCATGCATGAGGTTTGTTCACTAGCAAAGAATATCTTAATTGGCAAAGAAGTGAATGCAGCTGGAGAAGGAGTCAATCGCTCCCTCTGACGTTGGAAACTGGAATACAGGGAATGAAACACTGTCTTCCAAGCTAATGAAATGAGGCGCTTAGTAGCAGTCTTCAGGAAGTCACAGAGAGACTGCTGAATTGGGCAGGCACATGGCAAATGAAACTTAATGTAGGTAAAGTGTAAAGTGATGCATTTTGCAAAGAAAAATGTGGAAAGGCAATGTCAATTAAATGGTACAATTTTACAGGAAGAGAGATCTGAAGTTCATACACACAGTGAGGCAGAACCAGTTGAGAAGGCTTTTAATCAAAGGCTTTATACAAAACATGCAAAAGCAAGGAAGTTATGTTAAACTTTTACAAATCACTGGTTAGGCCTCAGCTGGAATATTGTATCCAATTCTGAGCACTCTACTTCAGGAAGGATATCAGATAGTTTGCACTTAGTGAGGGTGCAGAGGAGATTTATTAGAACCGTATGAGGGACGACTGACTTTAGTTATGTGGAGTTACTAGAGAAGGTGGAATTGTTCTGTTTTGGGCAAAAGGGATTGAGGGGAGATTTAAATGAATCACTCAAAATTGTGAAGCGTTTTGATCAAGAGGATAAAGATAAACCGTTGTACTGGCAGTGACATCAGCAACAAAAGGACAAAGATTTAAGGTAACTGGGGAGTTGAGGATCAATGCAGTGAGATTTTATGATCTGGACTTTACTGCTTGAAAGGGAGGCGGAGCAGATTTAATAGAAACCTTTGAACTGGATGGATACTTGAAAAGGAAAAAAAATGCAGGGTTATGAGGAAAGAATGTGGGACTTATTGAAGAGCCAGAGAGACAAATAGTCTCATTCTATGTAATTAAAGTTTCACGAACTCCATTTGGTACTTAGGCCCAAATCCATTCACACCTGACTCCAAGAGTCTTTATCTCAATTGACCCACTTCAAAACAAAGTCAGCACAGAATCTAGACTATTCCGATGAAAGCTCACAGACCTGAATGGTTAACTCTGTCTCCCTCTCTCTCCACAGATGCTGCCAGACCTGCTGAGTATTTCCAGAAATTTCAAAGGACTTCAGTAAGGCCTTTGACAAGGTCCCTCATGGTAGACTAGTACAAAAGGTGAAGTCACACGGGATCAGGGGTGAACTGGCAAGGTGGATACAGAACTGGATAGGCCATAGAAGGCAGAGGGTAGCAATGGAGGGATGCTTTTCTAATTGGAGGGCTGTGACCAGTGGTGTTCCACAGGGATCAGTGTTGGGACCTTTGCTGTTTGTAGTATATATAAATGATTTGGAGGAAAATGTAACTGGTCTGATTAGTAAGTTTGCAGACGACACAAAGGTTGGTGGAATTGCGGATAGCGATGAGGACTGTCTGAGGATACAGCAGGATTTAGATTGTCTGGAGACTTGGGCGGAGAGATGGCAGATGGAGTTTAATCCGGACAAATGTGAGGTAATGCATTTTGGAAGGTCTAATGCAGTTAGGGAATATACAGTGAATGGTAGAACCCTCAAGAGTATTGAAAGTCAAAGAGATCTAGGAGTACAGGTCCACAGGTCATTGAAAGGGGCAACACAGGTGGAGAAGGTAGTCAAGAAGGCATACGGCATGCTTGCCTTCATTGGCCGGGGCATTGAGTATAAGAATTGGCAAGTCATGTTGCAGCTGTATAGAACCTTAGTTAGGTCACACTTGGAGTATAGTGTTCAATTCTGGTCGCCACACTACCAGAAGGATGTGGAGGCTTTAGAGAGGGTGCAGAAGAGATTTCCCAGAATGTTGCCTGGTATGGAGGGCATAAGCTATGAGGAGCGATTGAATAAACTCGGTTTGTTCTCACTGGAACGAAGGAGGTTGAGGGGCGACTGATAGAGGTCTACAAAAGTAGGAGGGGCATAGACAGAGTGGATAGTCAGAGGCTTTTCCCCAGGGTAGAGGGGTCAATTACTAGGGGGCATAGGTTTAAGGTGAGAGGGGCAAGGTATAGAGTAGATGTACGAGGCAAGTTTTTTACGCAGAGGGTAGTGGGTGCCTGGAACTCGCTACCGGAGGAGGTAGTGGAAGCAGGGACGATAGGGACATTTAAGGGGCATCTTGACAAATATATGAATAGGATGGGAATAGAAGGATACGGACCCAGGAAGTGTAGAAGATTGTAGTTTAGTCGGGCAGTATGGTCGGCACGGGCTTGGAGGGCCGAAGGGCCTGTTCCTGTGCTGTACATTTCTTTGTTCTTTGTTCTTTGTTCTATTTCTATTTCAGATTTTGTGCATTTGCAGTATTACTTTTTGCTTTTTAATCACCACAAAAATGCAGGCAGTTGAGAGGCAATAGCGGGTCTTTCCCCAGGATCAGGGCACTGGAGGTGGTGGTCACGCCAACGAGGCAGTGAATGCCTCTGAAACAACGGCCACCTGAGGCCTAGCATCGTATAGTGATCCAGGACATGGTAAGAAATGGCGGAAGGGGTTTCCTAGGGTGGGAGTCATGGTTGTAGGGGTGGTCAGCAGCAAGTGCAGGGAGTTGGCACTCAGCAGCTCCACCCCCTCCCTCGAGCTCTTCCCTCCCTCCGGCTCTCCCCTCCCCCCAGATCTTTCTGCCCCCCAGCTCTCCCCTCCACCCAGATCTTCCTGTCCCCCAGATCTCCCCTCCCTCCAGTTCTCTCCTCCCTCCAGCTCTCCCGTCCCTCTCCCGGCTCTTACTGCCCCCCGACTCCAGGGAGACGACAAGCAGTCCGCACAGGTTTACTTGTCATGCTCCCCTTGTGGTGATACGCCAGCCTGCAGCTGGTTTAGCACACTGGGCTAAATCGCTGGCTTTTAAAGCAGACCAAGGCAGGCCAGCAGCACGGTTCAATTCCCGTACCAGCCTCCCCGAACAGGCGCCGGAATGTGGCGACTAGGGCCTTTTCACAGTAACTTCATTTGAAGCCTACTTGTGACAATAAGCGATTTTCATTTCATTTCATTTTCATGCTAGCGGCAGCACAATGAGGTCCTTAAGTGGTAGAAAGGCAGGAAGGCCATCCTACAGGCCCCGACCAAATCGGGGTGAAGGCGGGAAGGCAGCAGGGGTGCAGACTACCTTTTCGCCCGATTAAGTGCCTTCCCACCTCCAAACACATTACTGGAGACGGCAGAAGTTTCCACCCGGGGCCTCTCGGCTATTTTCCCACTTGCCTCATTCAGATTCCCCAGCAGAGGTTGGGAGCCTGTTGAAATTATGGAAATAATCTAACCTGGGAAATTGGCCTAGAATCCTCAGGCAAGGGGTGGGTTCAGGAGACTGAATGTAAACCTGCACATGTGTTTTTCTCAAAGTCCATTGTTTAATGCTAAGAACAATTATGGCACAATAGATACGGTGGACCTCTGATTAGTCACACAGCCCATCCTCAAACTGAACTCTGCCACCTTACTTGAGCTCAACCCTTCATGGCTGTCCATAAGGGAATCTGCATCTCACCTACTAGATTGACCAAGTTACTACTGACTAGTTCACTTGCATGTGAGTCATTAATTGATTTATTCATTCACATTTAAGAATGACTAACTTCTGAGCTGTAAACCCATCATGTGAGTCATTTTAAATAGAAAAGGGGGAAGTTAAGTCTTAAAAGGTATTTGTTTTCTCCTTGTATGCTACTTTCCACTGACTTTCCAACTTCACCATCGGTTTCTCCAGGATTGGCCGCTGGTAGCATGTTTTATTTAAAACCTAGTGGGGGCAGCAAGAGAGGCAATTCTGCACTTTTAACTTGGATTGTTCTGAAGAAAGTCACGGCTTTATTGAAATTAATTATTTGCACATCTCTAAATATTCCATACAGTAATCATACAGGTCCCAGAATTCCACCATCATAGGATCCCAGTCCTGGGCTAAATTCTATATTGAGACTGATCATTTAAATATCTGGAGGCTGTACCAATCCAAGCCTGCAATGACTCAGAAGTGTTGGGGTCAGGGAGGGATGGAGGCAGATAAATTGCTGCAAAGAGGCTTCAAAAGGGCTCCAAATGCCACAAGGTGACAAGGCGAAAGAATCTCTAAGCACTCCAGTCAAATCTGGTTTCAGGCATTTTTTGGAGTTCAAACCTCCAGGTTTGAGGTGAAGTGCTGCCAACTTAACATAATCATCTCCCTAAATGGCTTCAGCTAAATCATGAGAGCCACAATTTTGCACAGGGGTTGTGGCGTTGCACACTCCCAGCTGTAAAGTCAGAGGAGAGTCCAACTCTGATTGAACAGGAGGCCCTGCAGTGAGGAGAGACCTCCACCAGCATCTCCCCCACCCCCATTCCCCCACCATCCCGATCTCCCAATAGAGAGCTAACAGCCAATCAAAGGCCAAACGGCTCTCTAGTGCCTGCCACACCACTGGGAGTGGTGGTCAATGCTGGGACTACAAGCGGCCCCCAGTGAAGAGATGTCATAGAACTACTTTAAGTTAAGTCCGGTGTCTTGCCAGGGTCAAGCTGCCAGGCTGTGGTGAGGGGGGTTGGGAGGTGCAAGGTTCATCCGGTCAAGGAGAGGGGGAATTATCTTGGGGGTGTCCAAACAAGAAGGAAACCATCCCACAATAAAACTGACAGGTTTCACTTGACGTCCTCAACAGGCGTGGACGCCTCCCTCTGTGGTGGTTTTATTTTATTTCACATTAAATCTTGTTCTCTTATATTATGCAGTCGGCATTCCTTTAGCAGGTGTGCAATGTCCACTGAAGAACAGAACAAAATTCTGGTATTACTTTCTGCGAATCAAAAGTCAAAGTGACCCACAGCTATAAGAACCAACTGCAATTCATTAATTCCCAAACAAACAAAAGATCAGAAGACAAAGAATGTTTCTATCAGTGTCAAATATTTTGGAAATGGAAGCATCCTTGCCACAAACAAATACCCTCCTGTTTTTTTTTGAGAGTTGAGCCAATTATAAAGCAGCAGCATATACTTCCATGCATCAGGGCATATACTTAAATCAAATTGCCAGCAAAGAATCATTTCCATAACCCAGACTTGTCACAAAGCTCCCTCTTTTGGAGCCGAGCCTAAACGCCCTAGGATGCCGAATACTTTCCTCTAGCCATAGGAAAGAGGATAGTCCTGGTTAAAACCATCACAGAACTGTTGGCTGCTTTGCAGAGAGAGATTGAGACACATTCCGCTGGGTATTGTTATGGAGATCATCAAATAAAAGAGATATTGTAACTAACTATAGTCATTGTCCGTGAGCATTTCTAATGTGGTTTTTTTAAAAACTGTAATATATGTGCCACAGTACAGCCAGTAAAACGACTGAGGGAGACAGACTGCGGTAGGTATTATGCAGAGCATGAATCGTTGGAATAATCTGTGGTAGAATTTTTCAGAATGACATGATTTCTCCCATTCTAAAACACGGCCTACACTGCAAGTATGAGACCCTTTCGCAGAAAGAGGGTGAAAAGCTAAACGCGAAAGAAAACATGTGAAACGGTTAAATGGAAACAACCCAAATCATTAAATATTAAAGAGTACTGGTTACCAACAGCAACCGATACACATACGTACAAATCTGGCAGGTGCTAGCGGAGGGGCGGGATCTGAGGCCAAAGCATTTACTTCAGAAATAAAGCTCAAAATCTCTGGATGCTGGAAGGTCCACGTTGGTGTTTTTCAGCAAAATTGTGTCTCTCTGGGTGGATCAGCCCAGCTCGATCCTTGCTCGAGCTTCCTAATCTGGGTAAACTACACCCATGGTTAATTCTTTAAGTGAGAATTAGCGCACGCAATTCATAGTGCTAGTTCATTGGGATGTACTCCTTCTTAGCAAAGCCATAATGTGTGTACTTTATGGTGGAGGATTCTTAAAACTTGTTCTTAGAATGTGAAAGCTATTACGGGAATCAATGACTATTGCTGAACCCATGAGGGAAACAAAGGTTACTCAGACATTCCTTAAGCCGACCCAAAAGAAAACCTCCAACTGGATCGGGGGAGGGGGAGATGGAGATGGTGCTAGAAAGGACAAGTTGGGACTTTTTTTTTTTACCTTGTTCTACTTGAGGTTGAAACTGAATACTACCTTTTCATGAATCTCCTGAGTAGATTGTGCGTCACAGAAAGCAACAGTTGCCATGTCCTTGAGGATTGGCATCTCCACGGTACAGTCTCTGCCATCTAGCAGTGCCACCAGAGGGCGGGGGTGCATTGGTCCATTCATAATTTGTGGGCGGATACCTGCAAAGGAAGAAATGAACGTGAATTGTTATTAAAGGCCGGTTCAGATCGGGATGAGCATGGATCTTCAGTAAGCTGAAATGCAACTAAATAAACCGACAGTCTAACAGAAACAATGCAAAAGGAGAAAAAAAAACGAATGCTGGAAATCAGAAATAAAAGTAGCTGTCAGCGAAATAATGACTGGAATTCTAACCAAAGCACTGGTTGTCATGTCCCTTTTGAACAGAATTGTGAAATGCAATCAATAAAATTCCTGCAATTACTTGCGACAAATATTGAATTTGCCATTTTCAACCTGCGGCCTCGATGAGCACACGTTTCTTTATAGAAATGCTGGCAACTATTTCCGGTTCTGTATATGCTACAAACTCAACACGAAAGGCAAGATGTGGGTACCTTTGGTGTAGTAATTCTTGTTGTATGATTCAACGCACAGCATACATTAAAAAACTACCTGTAACACGAGCATGACAGCACTTGTATGTTGCACCGCGATTCTGGCGGCAGGATCACTTGCCACTCAGAGTCTCCCATCACAGTTTCACTTTTCACTGGTGAAGGAGAAAATTGCTGCAGTGATATGGGGAAAGAGCAAGGGGAAGCGGGGCCAACCAGATTCATCTTCAAAAGAGCAAGCACAGAATCTTAGGACCGTGGCTTACGCCAGGGGGGTAATACTTTCACAGGCCTCTTTTCTCTAACTATCTCTACCTTGCATCCTTTAGAGTGCATGCCTGACATATTTAACCTTGGACGGCATCAGTCCAAGCCAGAGATTCACATATGCATAGAAGCGTATCGGATTCTTTATCCTCCCTAGCTGGGGCTATTTGTTCTGATGGCTGCGATCAGCTGACCAAGCACAGAAGAAGAATCAAATCAGGGACTTCTCTTCAATATTAAAAAAAAAAAGATATAGGGGGCGATTCTCCGAGCCCTGCGCCGGGCCGGAGAATCGCCGCAACCGCGCCACGACGCCGGCGTGCGATTCTCCGAGGTGCGGAGAATCGGCGCCATTTGCGCCGGCGCGTTTGATGAGGCACTGGCTGCGGGCCGCTGGAATCGGTGGGGCCGCCGGTTCTCCGGCCTGGATGGGCCGAGCGACCGCGCGGATATGACAGAGTCCTGCCGGCGCCGTTCACCAGGACCCTGCCGGCGGGAACTCTGCGCGAAGGGTCCGGGGGAGGGGGGGGGGCGGCCTGTGGGGCGTGGAAAAGCAATCCTTCACCGGGGGGGGGGCCTCCAATGGGGTCTGGCCCGCGATCGGGGCCCACCAATCGGCAGGCCGGCCTCTCCCCCACCCCCGGGCCTACTTTGTTGCGCTGCCGGCCCCTGAACACCGACGCCATGTTGAGTCGGGGCCGGCGCGACAAAGAAGTCCCCTGTGAATGCGCAGGTTGGCAGGGCGCTCATTTGGCGCCGGGAAGGGAGGCTGGAGCGGCGTGAAGCGCTTCAGCGCCACGCTGGCCCCCTGTGGGGGACAGAATCAGTCGTACCCGGGCCCTCTTCATGCCATCGTGAAACGCGACGGCGTTCACGACGGCGCGAACACTTGGTCTCCATCTTGGAGAATCGCCCCATACTTTCTGAAGGAGTATTTTGAATTTTAAATCTTGAAGACAGCAAAGACAGTCCAGCTCACACTGGCTGTGAACTGATGCAGTACGAGGTTACATGACCTTTGCTGTAGTGGGAACAAATGTTGAGTTAATCTGAGACTTCATATTGAAACTTGCCCTCAACTGAATGCATATTCCTCACTCCATCTCAGTGCAAGGCGATAACGTAACTTTTTCCTTTCACCTTTGGAAGAGAAATAAAATTCCAAATTTCCTCCCCGGGCGAGGACAGCCAAAGGTTTAACTTTATCTATTCCCATGGCACCAACATGGACGCAATTTGCATTTTAGTCTGTCGAAGCACTGAGTTATTGAGGAGCGTAAGGTGAACGGCCTGCTGGAATTTTTCTCAATTTGTGCACTCGAATACATGTTGCAATCCCAGGCTTGAACTGTATCTGGACAATAGCACTAAGGCGAAGAACAGCAGAACTTTGGGATGGGTTGAGTGTAAACTCCAGTAAGAACAGGGGGCACAGGTCAAATGTACTTTGATGTTGCCGACACCTGCACAAGCCCTGCATATCGGGAGCTGACGGTACTGAGCCTGATATAAAATCAGCTTAGACCCCGTACACAACACATAACATTAATGTGCATTAGATTACGTTTGATTTGTTGTACTGCAGTTTATTGATAAGAATACTCTAAATAAGTATGGAGGCAGCATTCAGCACTGTTTCGCACCATCAAGTATTCATGAAGACATCTCAATGAATCCCAGCTAGGTTTCACATCAGGAATCACATCAAGGGGTTGCGGGGGGCACGACATTGGGCAGAGAGGAAATAATTTATTATAAAGTATGTGTAAATACACGATAGGCATTTGGAAGACCTGTGAAATTTAAGAGGGAGAATAATCCACCATGTCTGTGTACCGCACACACTCCTGTGTTCCCTGTGTAATATATTCTTCATGATGGCCGAGTACCACTCATTCTTTGGTGTGGGGAGACAGAAAGGGGTGGGGAACAAGCGGAGAAGGGAATGAACATGACCTGAACGTTGCAGTGTTACTAAGTGTGTTCATTTGTGAAATATGGAGAAAAAACAATTTTTTATTAGGAGCCCTAAGCAAATAAAATGATCCCTAAATGCAGACAAGGTAATATCTGATCCAAAAACCAGACTGCAAACAAAGGAGAAATCAGACACCAGTGAACCAAATCCAATAGGGCTCAACATGGTGCGATTTCTGCATGGTTAGCAGAACTTCACGCTGCTTCTTTGCATCACCCCAATTCTGGTTGTACCAGGATGGCTTCAAAAGAAATCTCACCACGGCTTTAAGACACCGTTGTTTTACCCATAACTATTATATTAGCAAAGTTAAAAGCAAGGCTGGAATGACGTTTACATTTTTTAGTGCCGTTTCTAATCGTATTGAAGCTAGAGCCTATGCACTCAGTAAAATATCCGACCAGAGAATATTAAATATATGAGGCCAATCAGACACGCTGCACAGACTCAGCACTTCTAAGTCAGCACAAAAAAGGCCTGAACTTCACCACGACAGAGTGCTCAGTGCAAGGTGCTGTTTTAACCTCTACAAATGTGCTGACTGGTGACTTGCCAGGGTTATCAGAGGCAGTATTCACTTGTGATTTTAAATCTTTCAACCTGAAAAATTAGAAAATAGGAATGATCGGATAATCGTTTGTGTGGGTGTACCGTGGATGAATAGTTGTGAAATAGCCGATTGTGAAAATTATAAACTTGATCACTATATAGGGCAGATTTTTAAAAAATCATTTAGTCACAGCACCAGAACATAGACAAGATTAATAAATAAGGTCATTCCCCCGTGATCACTACCTTTGACTTAGCAAATAGAGCCCCCCCCCCCCCGCCCCGCCTTTGATTGCTGAACAGAGATACTCAGGACTGTCATCTAATGCAGCTCTCCCCTGAAACACAACACTCCACCTGGTAACCTGGCAAAACATCCAACAAGTGAAGGTAAGCTTCAACATAATGCGAGTCCTGAAGCTGTTAGACATTCCTGCTAAGAACTGCAAGTAGCATTGATAAATGAAGGGGTTAATAATCAATTACTCGTCAATAGGAAGAACGAAAACCACTAAACATCATACTGGCCCAAGTGAACAAAATGCAATTCAGTTGCACTCCCAACACATTGCAGTGTTCCTTTCAAACAACTTGAGCTCCCAGAAGATGAGGAGCTGGCAAGAGGAGTGCAGAAACGGCAGGTTTTGCAGAACATCTGCTACTGCTATCGGCTCTATCCAAACATTCAGTCACACTGCATCTACGCTAATTATTTAAAAACCTGCCCCTGCACATGTCATTTTTCTTCATCATGCTAAACACCATTTTAACTTATGAATGACTCGAGCAGCTGCAGTCAAGATTGGCAATGAAAATACATCGCATGAAGGCATTATTAATTTAGTGAATTTAGCATTTGTGCCATGTCAATATTATTTAGATCAGTGAAAATCAATTCTATTAATCTCAAAATGCTATGTCCAACCCAAAACATTCCAAAATCATTCAAACGACAAAATCTTCTCCAAAGTGAAGGTGAAAGGTTAACTTACCATAAAGTTATTTTTAGAGACACTGCATACTTCTCCATGCTTCTTAATCACTATATTAACACTACCGTCTGAATGTGCTGGGAATCTGCCATTTTGTAAAGGGTAGCCCGAGCAAAATCCTTGACCTTTTTCCTGAGCCTATTGGCACACTCTAACAGCACATATAATTTTAGCTTAAAAGTCACTGTTTGATTCTAAAAAGATTTCTGTTAACTGCCCGTGTTGTTTGTACAATTCATTTACAGGGCCCCAGGCAGTTTAATACAGGTATTTTATTAACACGGTATAAAGAGAGGTGGAGGTTACTGCTGTCCAGCTGGATCAGGATTGGGAGTGGAAGGGCAAAAAAGGTGTTGTTCACACTGAACGCATGATACGTGCTTTATTGGGCCACTGAAAAGCATTAGGGGAGAAATTCTTGAAACTTCACAATTCCCTCAATGATAAAGTTTATCTTGATTTGAACTCCCTACCGTTTCTGACCACTGGCATAAGCAAGGACTGTTCTAAAGGACCAGCCTTTGCAGAACGGCTCTGCTGTAAGGATTACATTATTATTCAACACGATTCCAGCGATTATCCAATCTGGCCCCTATGTTGCTGCACAGGAATTTGTCTCATAACCCAGAAGGCAAACTTTCCTCGCAGCTGAATGACTAAAAACTAAACTCTATTTTTCAACTTTTCATCTCAAAACAATACTGCTTTATCTTCTGCAGAGGCTGCTGACCTCTAAGACCAGAATGTGCAGCGAGTGGTCTATGCCCTCACAGATGCTAATCCATAATAGACATGGCAAAAGGGTACTTTGTTATGCAAACATAAATTTTTCCCTATCCTCCCAGAAGAGCAGTCAAAAGCCTAGGCGTGATGTCCCTAAACTTGTTTGCGCTGTAGTTACTAGGAAGAGGTGCCAAGCACTTTGCAGTTGTGCGGCCTGAAGGATTTTGCTAATAATTCAAATCTCTTAATGCAGGTACCTGTCACAGGCCGTGCATCGACATTCAGCTGAGGAATGAGGGGCAGTGGGGGGAGAGACGGGAAGGGAAAGGCTTCAGCATCACTAATAAACACATCAAGTGTGCGCTTAGAGCTGGGCTCGAGCCTCCACAAAAGCGAGCCCCGGCAACTGCTTGTAAATCAGCCTGTCCTGATTACATATTCTGATGTGTTTGTTGTGAGAGGCTTGAATCAAGGGGAACAACACTAATTCTACAATGTCAGCCTATAACATTTCAGTCTCCACTCAGACGATTTAAAAAAAATGTTAAATCCGTTACAGCCAGGCTGCTCCACAAATGTTGAGAAGTTTGTTAAGGCAGGTTATATGTTGGCATTTCTGGGGTACAATATACAACTCAGCCATTTGATTGAAGGAGCACTTTTCCTTCAATTGCACATCTTTAGCCACAAATTTAGTTCTTCATTTCAGCTGTTTTATTTGGGGAGCCAGGCTGTATTTTATTCAGTGGAGAGCTATGAGCTCTCACTGTCTACAGTACAGAGGACCCCACCTCCCCCTCAATTGAAAAGCTGAACAGCTTGTTGCATGGAGCACACTGTATAAAGTGTCTTTGTTTTAGTGCTGATGCACAAAGACTGCTTGTCCTTGCTCACGTCTCTTGCTCTTTGCCACCCAGTCATATCCTATTCCAATGCCACCCCTGCCAAGTAAATTAGAGATTACTCCTTGCTAAATGGCAGCCTTTGTGTGACTGCAATGTTGCCGGTACGATCTAGCAGAAAAACAAAAGGGAAGCCATTTCTCTAATTCTCATTAATCTCCATTGCATGCACCACAACAGAGCTTAGATGGTTTAAATGTGTTAAACTGTAGCATATGAAGTGCGCATAAACAGACTAGTGACTCTCGTCAAACACACGCACTCATACACACTCAAATGGAAGGATTAATTCACTAGTATAAACCAAACGTTTACAGTTTGAAAAGATGGTGCACAATTATTAAACAAAGAGAAAAGAAACAGGAAGTTTTCCTTGCCTGGAAAATGTTGCTTCCACATTCTTCACATTAATACATTAGTAAGAGTCACACATGGTACATGGTAGCATAGAAAAAAAAACAGGCGTAATTAAAAAAAACAACAAGCAGACACTAAGTGTTCAGGGTCTAGTTCGCAGCCTCCGTCAGTACAACTACAAGGGATGTCTTCGATCAAGCAGTCCCCCTGCCCACAGCTGCAACATCTCGAGACAAATGTCTCTTTGAACACAAATGGAAAGAAAAGGCTTTTGTCCTGAGCATCGAGGAAATGTCCAGGCTTCCCTAACACGGATAGAGTCACCTTCACACCACTGTAAACTCCTCACAGCACTCGCTCTGGACTATGTTGAAGCTTTTAACTAATCACAATTTATTCCAACCCCTTGAAAAATCATGTGAGCCAGCCTTAAAAAAAACACACACACTTAGAAACCAGACACGCCGAATGTTATTTTAAAAATTATTATTTTGATTTGCTGTTCAATTCCTTTTACAACGCCTTCTGGTCTTCCCGCATTTCGGTTTATTTTTCTTTTTGTTTTTGTTTCACACCCCAGTTGATTCTAATTCAGAATCTGAAAGCTTTATTACTCCTCAGCTTTTTATTTCTGTTTATTTCAACTCGCTGCCTCCAATCCCTCGCCATGCCAGTCCCCTGCCCCC